>NW_027555958.1:375440910-376040910 GCF_003287225.1 Phascolarctos cinereus | reverse complement strand
TAGTGATTTTAAAAAACAACAAACTCCAAATTGCTTTGTAAAACATTAACCAGAAAATAGTTACCTGGACTTTCCTGGAGCCTTAATTTGCTTATTGTCAAGTTGATAAGAATAAAAGAGACACAAGAGCCACAGAAGCATTTTACTTTGTGTTCTTTGTGGGAATTCAGCGTGAAGTGTTGAATGATAGATTTTGGTTAGGGAAATACCATTAATGATATTTGTGATCTTTCTGTGAGATAGAGGACATTTTGCCTGAATATTTGGCAGTTCCTGTCAACAGGAACCAAGCTTGTTGTTTCTCTGTGCTCAGAGAATTGTGCAATTTCTAGTGGGAACTCCCTCTGGAGGCTGCTGAGTGGGTGTGGTAATGGAGAAGAAAGCACGTTGCGCAGAATTCTTTCTTTAGGTAGCGATCTGGCATGGATGGACAGAGAGGTGAACATAGTTGGCTGTCTTTGGGGCTGGACTTATGGAGATTCAGTACCCAAGATAATTAAAGCACAGCTCAAGAATTCATTAGGAATTAGAGGAACTTCCCCTGAAATGCAGCAATGCCTTGTTGATATGATAATGACTCTTGTGTTGGGGAAAACCCAGTCTATTGGGAAGGAGACTGAAGTGACTCAGGGAATCAGAATGGAGAGAGACATGTGAGAGGCTGCGTGGTATAGTGCACACAAAGACCTAGGTTGGAATTCTGATTTTACCACTTCCTAGCTGTATGGCCTTATACACCTTAACCCCTGGAGGCCTCTGAGGCTTGGACCAGGTGGCCCCTTAAAAGCCCTTCCTGGTTGTAGATTCTGATTCTGATCAAATTTGTTGATCCTACCTTGGATTTAACACATTTTATTCAGCTTGTTAGATCTTGTACAGAGTCTTCACTTAAACATAATCCCATCCCCGAAGATTTGATAGCCTTGATAGCCTTCAAAAAATATGGATCACCGTAATGTGAGGA
This sequence comes from Phascolarctos cinereus, assembly GCF_003287225.1. Classification (NCBI taxonomy): domain Eukaryota; kingdom Metazoa; phylum Chordata; class Mammalia; order Diprotodontia; family Phascolarctidae; genus Phascolarctos; species Phascolarctos cinereus. Next base: position 376,039,946 of record NW_027555958.1, on the reverse strand, counting down.
CCTTTTTTCTGACTGAACCTAGAACTCTTTTAAGTCTGTCATTGAAGGTCATTGAACCTTTTCATCATGCTATGAAATCAGTAGAAGACATAACTGTAACTGCCTATACTAGAAAAGCAAGCCAGAGGATCTGTCCAAGATATGGAACCCAATTTTCCTGACTCTCAGCCTGTTTCTCTTCTATCTCAGACTCTGTTGCCTTCCTCTAGACCTTACTGTTGCTCAAGGACCATGAATTTAGCCAACCCTTATTGAGAACTTGCTTTGTGTAAAAGGCACTCTTCAAGGCACCATGAGGGGAGAGGAGCTATGTAGATCACAGAGAGATGGTTTTGCTGAGACTGAAATGAGTGTGGTTTCAGTGGGGCCGGGTTTGTTTAGTTGGCTGGCTGACACCGGCCACTAGCTTTGCTGTGGATTTTGATTTTGCTCCGAGCAGATTCCAAATGTGCCGATCTCTGGATTTGGCACAGCAGAGTGATTTCTCAGAGGTGTGAAACAATCAGACAAAGCTTGCAGCTGGAGACTTACTGCATGTTTGTGAACATTTTACTTGCTCTTCATTGTCTAGTTCCTTTGACCTGAGTGAAAACAGCTGGTTGAGCTCTCGGCTCCTCCTGGTGTTGGGAGCCTCAGACATGCCCGGTAGAAATTGGGCATCTGGTACACTGTCTAGATCTCTACGCCCACTCATCCACCAAACGACATTCACAGGCACCTTGCCTATTTATGCTTGCTGGGGATTTGTACTGATTTATTTGACATTTCAGTAATTTCAGATTAGGAGGTTTGACTCCTTGAATGCAGGCTGGGGAAGCTACCAGCTGGGTGTCACAGGCAGGGAGTAGCCCTGAAACTAGAAAATCATTATACTTCCCAGGATCCTCTCTTCTCTTTGACTTTACTCTTCCTTGGAACAGTTGCCAATAGCCTTGCTGTTCTTGAGTGATACTTAGAAAGTGGCCAGCTGAAGCTGGCTCCAAGGCAGATGGTATAGCCTAGTGGAAAGAATCTTAGACTAACAGGCAGACTTGGAAGACCAGGTTTCTAAACCCAGCCAGCACTGGAAAACATCCATGCAGCAGGCCATTCAGAGTCCCATAATGCCAAGTTACCAATTAGCATTTCCAAGACTGGTGGGCCATATTTGCTTCCATGTCCACCATTTTTTTTTTATCGAGACCCGTGATTTGATTGTTACAGCATTCCCTTTAAAGAAACTCTAAACTAAATCAATGGAGATTGGTAGTGCTATGCAACTTATACTATGAGAGTTTGCCTGGGAAATGTGTGTGTGTGTGTGTGTGTGTGTGTGTGTGTGTGTGTGTATGCATATATAGGTGTTTGTATATATAATCTATATTTTTACACACATGCATATATATATGTGTGTGTATATACACACACACACACATATGTATATGTGTGTACATATATATGTTGTCTCTCCCAATAGAATGTAAACCCCTTAAGGGCAGGGACTGTTCCTTTTTTGCTTTTGTTCCCCAGTGCCTAGCACAACTCCTGGCATATAGCAGGACCTTAAGAAATGATGATTGACTGATTGATCACTTCTCTGTCCTTACCACAAAGAGTTCAAAAAGTGCTGGTAGCTTTATAGCCTAACAGACCACTGCTGGAAGAGGCAGCAGTTAGACCCTGGTCCCGACTTTGCTGGGTCACTTATTTGCGTGTCAGAAGCTTTTCACTTATGCTCCCTGGGCCTCGGTTACTCCATCTGTGAAATGAAGACAAAACTTTCTACTCGTCCTGCTCCATCGGCAGCTTGCCTATGTAAAATGACATCCTGTAGTGGAAGACAGATGGCATCATTTACAATCTACAAAGACCCTTGCTTTCTACAGGGTTCATTGATAGAAATCGACTTCTCCTGTAAGTGTGTTTGTTGTTACTGGGCCCAACAGTCAAACCTTATTACATCTTTACTGTGTTCTGTGATTCCAGTGCCCACACCCATAGTTGAGTCTAGTTACACTATAATATATATACCTAGAAACGTGCAATTTATCTTAAGAGGATAGCTTGACTTCTCTCAGTCTTAAATAGAATTAATATACGTGTGATAAGCACCTTTTGGTTTCCATGCCTGCAGGACTGTGAACAGTGACTGAATCCTAGCATCTAGCTTTCCATCTTACTCGAGAAAAAAAGTGGGAACTGAAATTGATTGAGGCCTCACTAACCGTCGTTTTGTGAAGTTGCCGACTCTCACTCTCACTTTGGAAGGCTGGTCCTCATATGCCTTTGCTCAGCGCTAGGCAATTAAAACCTTTGCTCCAGGGAAGCTTCCTCCTACTAAGGTTTCATTAATTTTACAAATGGCATCAGGGGACATTACATTGTGTACTCTCTGAGATGGTCATAAATAATGAAAAGAAACAACACTTGTCAAAATGAAGCAAGCTGGCTGCCTAGAGAACATTCTGCCTTATTTTTGAAGCTGAAGATTCCGCTCCCCCTTTGTGAGTTCCCTCAATTTCACCTCTGCCTTTAATCTTTTACATCACTAATGGGTGCAAGGGAGGACCAAAACTTAAAGGAGTAATAATCTGATTGTTGTGTGTACTCTGTCCATTAACGTAAATAATGAGCCTTCCCTGACTTACTGAATGATTTGGGATGGCTGTTAGGAGAGGCAGCTTATAGTAGTGGATAGAGTGCTTGACTTGGGTTCAGGGAGACCTGAGTTAGAATTTCACCTCAGGCATTGATATTTGATCTTGGGCAGGACACTTAATCTGGCACAAACTCGGTTTCTTCATCTGTAAAATGGAGATAATAATTTTATACTCTTTTTTTTTGGTCTGAATCTTCTTGCTCACAATGAGTAATATGGAAATATGTTTGACACGATTGCACATGTATGAACTGTATCAGATTGCTTATGGTCTCAGGGAAGGGGGAAGAGAAGAGGAGAGGGATAGAATTTGGAACTCAGAACTTTAAAAAAAATGTTAAATTTGTTTTTACATGTAATTGGGGAGAAAAGTGTTACTTATTTATTTATTTGTTTGTTTTGGTTAGGCAATGGGGTTAAGCCCAGGGTCACACAGCCAGTAAGTATTATGTGTCTGAGGCCGGATTTGAACTCAGGTCCTCCTGAATCCAGGGCCGGTGCTCTATCCACTGTGCCACCTAGCTGCCCCGAGAAGAGTGTTATTTAAAAAATAAAATGGAGACAATAAAAATGCCTACCTCACAGGGATGTTGTAAGGCTCAAATAAGATAATATATATAAAGTGCTTTCCAAACCTTAAATATAGTTAATATAAATTAACTATTATTGTTATGACCCCCAAATTCATTACTATATAAGCCACCTGGTGACAGAGTCTTTGAACTTAGATTGCTTTTCACCTAACAGGCACCCTCTTCCTCACGAGGCCCATCCTGAAAGCCTTTGCAGACCCACAGCTGTTGGAGTTTGTGTTTCATTGGCACATCCTTCTTGGAGCCCAGCGTCACGTGGGCACCAAGCCACAGTGAGGCATCAGGCAGAGGAGGGCAAGAATGAATTGTCTACAGATGCAGCCTGGTGAAGAGAAAACTGTTCTGCAGGGTGGTGTTTTTGAACTGTGGGGTAGGAGGGGAAGGGGAAAGGCAATGTAAAAACAACATACCAATAACATTGATTAAAAAAATAAAATGTAGGAAAGAAAAATCTAAAACAAAAAATCTGGTCTATTAAGATAGAAACCCATGGATTCCCATGGAACTGATTTCTAACTTGTATAGTTAATTAGCAAATCAATGCAGTTGAACACTTGTTGCCTTTCTTGATAATGGTTTCCTCTGATCTTCCTTTGTCTCTTGATTTTTTCCCTGACACTCTTGTTCTGTGTTGAGAAAAGACACTCAGTGCTTTCCATTGTCATCATTTGAACAACAACAACAAAAAATCCATTTTTCCTTCACTATCGATTTAGTTATGGGCTTTCCTGGAGAAGTGAAAATTTTCTTTGTCTGCTTTGGAAATGGTTATTACCACCCTCACCCCACACTGACAGCCCTGCTTGAATGACTTTGTTTTTCTCTACAGGTTTACTTAGGTTGACTGTTGTGAGTTTACTGCTCCCAAGTACTAGTTGGTTCAGTGAAAGTAACCTCTGGGTCATTTTTTAAAAAATCAATAATTCTCTCTCTTCTTTCCACCTCCTCCCCCTTATTGGCAGGAGCTGTAATTTATTACATGAGATTTAGCAAACAAGACCCTTTTGACTCTAGCTTAATCCAGCAGTCTTTAGATGTGTGACCCTCTTTTGATGTGTGGACTCCAGCAGTGGTATCATGTTTTGCCCTGTCCTTCTTTCTCAGTAATTCCATCAGAACAGCAGGACAATGTGGTTTGTACTCATTTTACTCCTACCTTATCCTTTCTCCAAATCTGCTTCTGATCATTCTGGAGTTGAATCCTTTTGGAACCACTTCCTGAAATCCGTTTATAATTAGGTTAGTCCAGCCCTGGTTTTTCCATTTGTGATCAAAGCAGTAGGATGGCCCATGTTTCCTGTCCTATTTGAATTTTAAAAACAATGTTATTTCTTTTAGTGATTCTGAACATGGACCTGATTAGACTTGTAAGTACCAAGAAACTTCCTGCCCAATGGATTCTTTCTGACTTCTTCCCCAGATATTTGTGCTGTAGCTTCTGTTTCAATGCAGGAAAATTAGAACGGTCAATTCAATCAATAAACACTTACAGAGTACCTACTATGTGCAAGATACTTTAGGCATCACAAGTATTCAATCACCTTTACCCTCAAGGAACTTATTATCCAGTTAGGGAAATAAGATATATGCATGAAAAGTTAAAAGTACAAGATGGTATGCATGATAAATGCTAAATGAGTGGCATAGATAATAAATATTTGTAGGAGTTCAGAAAAGAGAGATGGGTCATCCAGTTTGACTAACCATGAAGAAAAGGCTTAGAATAATAAAGTCTGCATTTCTCCACTGGGACAAAGTGAACATGGAGAGGTGTCTCCTCCAGAGTTACAACTGGATTTCAAGGTGATTGAGCTCTGTTTTCCTAGGTTCCTGTCTTGAAGCTCTGAGTTATCTTTGGCTATGAGGAGGCTGTGGGTGACCACACGAGGTAAGGCATGCAAAATCAGGAAACCGAAACTTGAAAATGAACTCTAAGACTTTCTCAAGGCAGTGCCTTTCATTGGGCAACTCTGGTTCCTGGGCTTCCTGTGATTTCCCTAGATTTGTGTGACCTTCAGAGGGACATGGCCAAGATTCAGAATGCGTATTTTTTTTTTCTTTCCAGCAAGAAGTGAAACGTGGGCTTTGTCAGATTCAGTAATAATCACAAAGAAGTAGGAGAGAGTGGTTTGAGAACTCTGCTTCTCCACTAGCAGAGTCTTTGGTGGTCATGGGGTTTATAGAGTCATGAAATCCTAGACTTGAAGGAGACCTAAAAGCATCTAGTCTAACCTAGACCTGAAGCATGAATTTCATCTGTAACATTCTTGATCAAGTGGTCATCAGACTCCTGCCTGAACACTTCCAGTGAGGAGAACCTTGTGATTTCCCAAGGCAGCCTTTCCAATTCTGGGTAGCTCAAGTTGTTAGGAAGTTCTTCCTTATATTAAACTAAAGTTTGTCTCTTAATAATTTTCACCCATTTGTCTTTCATCAGTATTAAGAATCCTGGCCATTTATTGCATGTGCTTTATAAAGGGCCACTTTTCCCTAGAACCAATTCTAACCTCAGTCTCTCAAGGCACAATCTTAGCTTGTATTTGGCATCTCCTTTCAGAAGAAGTTATAAAAAGTAAAAAACAAATGGAATTGGGGCAATTTGACAGGGTCCTTCTTTGCCATTTCTGCCTTTTGAAATCCTTTCCTTCCTTCAAGGTACAATTCTGCCTTCTCTGTGAGACCTTTCATATTCCCTTGGAGCTGGAAGTGCACCTCTCCCTTCTTGAATTTCTCCTAATATTTCAAACCTCTTCTTCTGTCTTATCATATTCTAATTTGTCTTAAATTGTGAAGATCAAATAAGGTGACGTATGTAAATGAAACATTAAAGCTCTATATGATTGTGAGTTGTTATTACAAGTGAACAGTGGTGTGTTGCAATAGATACATTGCTGTACTTAGAGTCAGGAAGACCTGCATTTGAATCTTTCCTCAGATGCTTGATTGTGTCTTCTTGGGCAAGTGGCTTGAAGTGTTAAGAGCCTCAGTTTCCTCATCTGTAAAATAAGGATCATAGCAGCCTCTACCTCACAGGATCAAGAAGATAATGTGTGTAAAGGGCTTTGCAAATGTTGAAACAGTAAATAAATATGTTGGTGGTGTTTGTTTATATGTCTATCCCTCTGCTAGACTGTAAACTCCTTGAGGTCAAAGATTGTGTCTGTTTCACCTTTGAATCTCTTATCCTGTTGAATTTAAATGTAATTCAGTTGGCTACTTGAGAGTCTATAAGAACTTCTAAGACTTTTCTGAGGGCTGCTTTATTGTTTTCTCCCAATTAATATGGCCAACCTACCACCATAGGATTCTATTGCTCTAGAGGGGAGTCATAGCACAGCCTTACAAATGGATATATAACATCTGTTGACCTGCAGCAATTGGGGGAAAGAGGAGGGTTAGGTCAAGAGAGGTAGGTAAGAGATTTTATACACTTCAGGAGTGTAGGAAATTCCCATTTGGGACACTCCCTCTACCACTACAGATTAGCTCCTACTCTGTAATTTATAGTCTTAGAGTTGGGGTTTTAAACCATTTTTACATCTATGTCGAGGCATGGACCTTTGGCCATTTGAAGCCTATAGGTAGACATAATGTTTTTAAATCCATAAAATAAAATACATAAGATTACCAAGGAAACCAATTATGTTGAAATGCAGTTATCCAAATATTCTTTTTGTTTTAAAGTTCTGGGATTCCAGAACTCACTCCTTGTAAGAATTGCCTGGGCAATTCGTGTCTCCAAGTCCTAGTTCTTGTCTCTTTGTCCACTAGGTCATTTTGCCTTAAGGAAAAGGATAGTTAAACGAAATCGAGCTTTATTACTAATCTCCTGCCATGAGTTTTTCAAAGCGATAAAAGTTGGAATTAAAAATGTATGGAATGGAAAATTTGGTCCTGGAATATATCCCTTTTATATTTTTATCATTGTGGGGGTAGGAGTTGGGGAGACCCTGTGCTTAGGTTTCCCATTCTCCTCAGCCTAACAGTAAACATAAAAAAACCAAAACCAAACCCCACCATGCCTCGGTGCTGTGCTGTTCTCGGTGCTATACAAAACGAGTTAAATGCAGTAGCTATCTGCCAGGAATTTATGATCTCATTTTCTCCCAAATCAACTCTGCTATAGCATTAAACAGCTAGAAATATGGTTTGTTTTGGCACCGTTCGCCTTCACCTATTTGGGCATCATTCAACAGCTTGGTGTAATGGAAAGAGATTTGAACTTGGAGTCAGCCTGAGTTTGTTTTCTAGCTCTGACCATGAGCAAGTTAAGTATCTCACTTTCCTTCTGTGAGTTTCTGTTACTATCTAGAAAGTGGGCCTAAGATTTTATGCTTAATTTTTTTCTTCTATTTTTTTTTCTTTTTTCCCCCTCTCAATGGGAGGGATGGGGGATGCTGGGCAGAAGAAGAAAAAGAATACTTTCGTTATTTGAAAAAAAATTAAAATTTCAAAAATAATGTATTTTTTTACCTGAGGGTTGCTGGGAAGAAAGCATATTACCATTAGTAGGCACTCAGAAATATTTGTTGCTTGATTCATTGATTTCATTCTGGTCTTTAGGGATATCTTGCTTATTCAAGGCTCTAGTAGTAGATCAAACAAATTAGATTGGGGGACATATTCCAGAGGAGCAAGCCTGTCCTCATCCTCCAGAGGTTTTGTGTGTTCCACAGGTTAAGGCTAGATTTTTTGGCTTGGGGAATTTCTTTCTTAAATATCCCAGTCAAGCCAGAGGGGTTAAAATGATTAATTGAGCATTTGATGTGACAACATTTCATTTGGGAACCATTTGTCTTTGACTTGATATTGAGTCACTTCAAAGAGCCTGGGGCGACAGAGATGACAAAAGTTCATTGAAAATTCCCCTTCACCCCAACATCCCCCCAAATCTTACCCTTTTATTTCAGTTACTTGATTCTACTGCTTTCCAGTCATTTGACTAGGGGCTGGAAGGAAGAAAGGCAGGAGAGAGGAAAGAAGAGAGGAAGGAAGGAAAGAGGGAAAGGAAGGAATGTCTACATTTGTAATTGCTCACCTGAATAAGGGATTACCAGGGAAAAGGCACTGCATTGTTGCTAATAATTAGCAGTATTTCATGCAGGAATTCTCCACTCATAGAATTCATTTGCTCACTGTGGCCTCTTGTTGCCTGAAAAGAATTTGAAAAAAAATGTTTCCTATCTCTTAATTTAATAGACCCCAGAATCCTTCTGCATAAATCTACAAGACTGATCTTCCTTAAAAAACCTTTTTTCTCTCCTCTTCCTCACTCCTGTCAAAAACTGTCATGGTTCCCCATTGCCTACTGCAAATCAAAACTCCTGGGCCTGACTTTATAAATATAATATAAAATAACACAACATAAATAATATATTTATTTTATTTTTTCATTTAAGAAACATTTTATCTCATACTTAACCTCCTCTCTTCAATGAAACAAAAACTCTAGTAATAAATCTGCATAGTCAAGCAAAACCCATCCCCTCATTGACTGCATCCAAAACTGTAGGTCTCTTTGTCTCTTGAATTCATCTCTCCTTTCTTCACCCCCTCTACCCCATCTCCCATCTCCATACCTTTGCACTGATCATCTCTCATGTCTGGAATGCATTCCCTTCTCACCTTTCCCTCAGAGAATCCTGCTGTACCTTAAATATACCGCTGAAGAAACACTATAGTATTTCCTCCAGGGGTGGGAACCTGCGACCTTGAGACCACAGATGTGACCCTCTAGGTCCTCAAGTGCAGCCCTTTGATGGAATGCAGGTCAAAGGGGCTGCACTTGAGGACCTAGAGGGCCGCATGTGACCTGAAGGCCACAGACTCCCCACCCGTCATACCTTCCCTCTCTTACTACCTTTGTATTTATTCTATATATATTCACACAGGGTAGTGTCCTAAAAGTCAGACGTGGAGTTTTCAGCTTTGGTTAGTAGCTTAAGGAAGTTCTTAAGCTTTAATAGCTTAAAACTCCACTAAGGCTTCTGGGACACCCTTATATATGCACTTATGTCCCTGATAGAACTCGAGGCTTGGAGTCAGGAAGACCTGAGTCTGAATCCTGCCTCTGGTATTTACTAGTAATATGACTCTGGACAAATCACTTACCCTCTCTCAGCCTCAGTTTCTTTATCTATAAAAAAATGGGGATAATAATAGCTTTTAACCCCCAGGGTTGTTAGGATCAGTAAATGGTCAGTGCTGTGCAAGCCAACATTAGAATGTATAGCCAGGTTCTAATGAGTAAGAATGATGACTCCCTGAAAATAGGTTCATATATTTGAATTTGTACTATTTGAAGTCATTTTTTGGGGGAAATGCATTATTTTCACTAATCAGGACATAGCTGTAATTTCCAGAGGGTAGGCATTTTTCCTGCTCTGTGTTTGTATCCCCCAAATCTAACTCGATTCCCCTCACAAAATGCAGATACTATAATTGTTGATTGATTGATTAAAGACATTTATTTTCTCTCAGCTTCAGTTTCCTTATCTATAAAATGGGGATAATCATGCTCTGATTATCTACATCACAGTCCTGACCTGAGGATCAAATGAAATCCTTGTCAGCCAAATGCTCTGCAGACTTGAAAGTGCATTATCAGCGTCCAGAGATGTTACTGTCGTGTTCTCAGATTATTTTCTGAGTTACTCTTGCCTCCCAGAATAGATAGTAAGCTCACTTAAGGGCAGGAATTGTGGGTCCTTGCTTTTATGCATCCTCCAAGGCATTCCTTGTACACAGCTGAACAGCATGGCAGGCGCACTACAAATATTTGCTGATTGATTGGAAATATCACTGGAGTGGTGCTCTAAAGACCAGGGTTCAAATCCCTGACCTGATATTCCACATATGTGTGTGTGTGTGTGTGTGTGTGTGTGTGTGTGTATGTGTGTATTCCCTATATACATAACTTGGGTGAGTTCTTTCCCTTCTCTGGTCCCATTTCTTTTTAAAATGAAGGCCTTTGACTAGGCTTTCCAGTGTCAAGATACTATCCTGTAAACAAAGGCAAAGGACCCTGTGTTTGGCAGAGTATGCTCAGCAGTTTAATGTGGGTTTTTAAAAAATTAATAAATAAATGTAGATCATAAGATTTAGAGCTAGGAGGGACAGTACCGATGAACTAGTCCATCCCGCTCTTTTCCCAGATGGGAAATTGAGGTGCAAGAGTGACTTGCCCTAAGGTCACATAAGTAATAACTGCTAGAGCAGGCGTTCCAGGCCCGGCCTGACTCCAGATCAGCCATCTCTGTGTGGGTTACTGCTAGATATAAGATGGCAAGCCTGAGGCCGCAAGTTCTGTAGAAAGGGAAACCTGCAGTGTGAAGGAGTGAGGCCAGACTTGGCAGCTCCTTCTGACCTCCTTCCCTAGGAACTGTTTGGTAGAGGAAAGATTAAAGTAGAGATAAGGGCTCTTAGTAAAAGATATGCAAATAGAGCCTGCTTGAAGGCCTCAGTTGTGTTCTGATTTGACAGATACTAGATACTAGACAGATACTAGAAAGGTAATGGGATTTAATTTTACTTATATTACTGAGTGACAGCAGGTGTTTTTAAAAAAGACTTAAACCAGCCAAAGCTGGATTTGTGAGAAAAATCCATTGGATTGTTATTATTAGTAGAGATATTAGAGATAGATATCTTTTATTTATACCATTTATTAACATTGGCTGAAAGACAAGGTGATGTGCTATATACAAACATAGGAGGTACACAGCCCAGCCTTCTGGGGATGAGAGGTGGGGAGAGAGAGTGAGACAGTGGGACATGGTGACAAAGAGAGAGAAAAGAGTGGTTTGTCTAAGCTTAGAAATTTGCTTTCCCTTTCTATCCTCTTCTGTCTCTTCCCCAGAAGGAATGGCGTAGCTGGGTGTGGTTAGTAACTCATACTTGGCCAAACCTAGAATTACATTTCTCCAGAATGCTGTGCTGGCTGTATCTGGTGAGCTCAGATCAGAACGGAGGATGCCCAGTGAACATTACTTGCCATGCTAATTAGCCAGTAGGGCTTAATGACAGAGCCAAGCATGTTGCCTGGCTCCCCCAGTTTGTCTCAGGCATACCCAAGTGCATTTGGAAATTGGGTGCACCCACACAAAGACAGAAATGGAAGCCATAGCTTCCTTCCTTGTTTTTGGTCTCCATTTTCTTACCTTTGTGGTATTTCCCTCCTAACCAACTAACAAGAACAACTCTAGTTTCAGTCTTGATCTAAATATCTATATGAAACACTAACCACCGATTAGCTCTTATCCACAAGTATCTCCCTCCTCCTCCTCTCAAAAATAGTTGCCCCTCTTTCTTTTTCAGAGTGGTTTCTGTAAAAGAAAGCCATCTTCCAGGAAAAGTCTATTTAAAAAAAAAGGAAGAGAGAGAAAGGAGAGGCAGAAGACTCTAACTTTGTTTTAGGTCTACCTGATGGGTGGGCAACCTGCGGCCTCGAGGCCTTAAGTGTGGCCTTTTGTTTGAGTCCAAGTTTTACAGAACAAATCCTTTTATTAAGGTATTCATAGGCTGACTCTGCTAATTTAAGGAATAATTGAAGCAAAGATAACCGAGATTGGCATTGTCCTCAAAAGAGTCCTTTTAGATGTAGTGGTCCAGGCTGAGTTGCACAGGATTCCTGGGGCAGGGAGAAGTATCCATGTCACCTTCAGGGCAGAATCATCACTATTCTCTTGGCTAGTTTACCCACATATCATTTCAGGTTCTCCTCTGGCACCTTTGGACTTGGTTTAGTGAATGGGGAGGGAATATAGGCCTTTCTCTGAGATATTGCTGCTCCTATAAACTGATTAGATTTTTTAATGAGCTGATTGACTTCCCCAAATACAGTAAGAAGGGCAGACCAGAACCCAAAAGCACATCATGGATCCCTGGAGTCCGCCTCACCTAGCTATGAACTAAATTGGGAAAAACCTTATATGAGTTGAACTACTGTGTGGATTGAGGCAAGGGAAAGGAGAGGAGGGGAGTTAAAGGGAATCCCTCTAAGCTTGGACAAACCCCTCTTTTCTTCTCTGCTCTCCCATCTCCACCCCTGCGGTCCCTCCCCTCCCCTCCCCAGAGTAGAGCTGCCTCCTGCTTGGGCACAAGGCCCGGGTGTGCTGGCGTTCAGTGGCCTATTGTGTGCAGAGGCAGAGAGTTGGCATGTCTGCCATGCAGCACCCCCCCCCCCCTTATTGTTTTCCTTTGCAGCAGCGATGAAATCCTGAGGCAGCACATTCTGCCTTGGGCAGAGCTCAGGCTGCTTTCTGCCTTGATACAACCAAGTGGAACCAGAAGGTCTAGATTTTTATTTGTGTGAAGTGAACATGTTTGTGTTCTGAGGGAGATGGCAGGGGAGGCTTACTGCCTCTGACCTTCAGGAGGAGGGGCACAAGACATCTCCCAGGGACAGGTTGAATGTGGCCTTGAATCTTGTAGTTTATTGAGTTTTTCTTGGCAGGCTGGTAGAATTCTTGAAGTTTGTTCCCTTACTTTGCCTGCCTTTAACCCCGTGCTGAATGACCTAGGGCTATCTTTCACATGATTTAATTAAAAAAAAAATTTACTTCCTCTAAATCCACCCTTCGGAGTAGCTCTAGGAAGTGGACACAGACAACAGGCTCAGACAGAAGACTTCCAGAATCAATCAGTGGGTCAGCTGAAACCCAACCCTAATTAGCCCCCAAACAGGGGGAGCTGAGAAGGGGCACAGTTCTAGTGTTGAGAGATACTACTCCCCAATCGTTTACCCCACGAAAGGCAGCTACATCAGTGTCCAGTTTTCTTTAGTTCCCTATCTATTGCCAACCCAGTGAGACTGGATACAGTATCTCAAAGCGCTAGCCTACTCTCCCTAGAAACAGTCCCTTGACTAATCAAGACCTTGGCCCAGTCCACCTGAAGCTAGTGATAGAATGAAGAGAAATAGCCAGAGGTCCTGCCGTCCCCAGCCCTACAGCTACAGCTGCAGGATGGTAAAGACTGGCCTGAGCTGGTCGCTTTCCCTACTGTACCAGCTGTTTGAGGAGGGGAGATCAAAGGAAGTGGCAGCTGGAATACTGCTGATTGCTGTTCCCATCTTCCTTCCCCCACCCCCACCCTAGTGCCTCCCCTTCCCTTCAGATCCCTGAAAAAACTTCTGAGGGCCCCAGATTTCCTAGTGCACCCAGGGACACGCTCTCTGGGCTGCTTATTCTTTAGCTAAGACCAGAATTTTAATAAGTGGGGAAGGCAGTGGCAGTGTCTTCCCACCATTTGGAAATTCTAAATTCTCTGTCTAGTGGTGTGGCATTATGGGAAATAGCCTAGGTGGGTATGTAGTCCCAGCACTACCACTACACAGTAATGGGATCTTGGACAGGCAGGGTCATCTTTTGTGCCTGAGCTTCTCCATCTTAGAGAATGAGAACATTAGACGGCACCCTCCCCAGACAGCTTGTTCCTCTAGCTTCCCCTGCCAGGGGGGCCAAGTCTTCAGCATCACCAGTGAATCAGAAAGTTCGCCCACTGACCAGCTAGCTAATCCCACCTGCTCGTCTGCTGACTAAGTGACCAGGGAACTGTTTTAGCCTAAAGAGTCTCAGTTTCCTATTTTAACTGGCGACTCTTAAGTGACAGCAGTGAATACTTATTGCTGACCATCCCTCCCCCAGTCCACAGGTAGTTCAACTGATGGGTTACTGCTAACTTCTCATTAATCTACAGGAGAGGAGCAGGTGTCTCTTGGAACATATTCTCACCGGGCAGGGCTGTTGCCTTTAAGAGGTTTAGGAATCCCTGGGCGCATTAGGGCCCCTCACCTTTGACTAGCTTTCCTCCATAGCCACACAGACACAGACACAGACACAGACACACACACACACACACACACACACACACATGCACATATGCATACATGTACACACACATGCACACACACCCATCCAGACAAAAGGGCTTTACTAAAGGAGGCTGGTCTGCTGCCTGCCTCTTGGTCTGGCCCACCTCAAGCTAGTGATAAAGTGGAGAGAAATATCCAGGGGTCCTATCTTCCCCAGCCCTGCAGGATGGTGAAAGCTGACCCGAGCTGGTCATCTATCCTGCTGTACCATGAGAAGGGGCAGGCATGGTGGGTCGAAGGAAATAATGCTGAAAAATTGCTGCTTACTGTCTCCATTCCTCCCCTCTTGCCACTCCTTCACTTCAGAACCCTGGAAAAACTGGTCTGAGGGCTCTAGGAGATTTCCTGGTACCCCCAGGGGCATCCTCTCTGGGCTGGGTATTCCTAGCCTAAGACTAGAATAGAGGGAATGTGCCCTTTTAATGAGTGGCAAAGGCAGTAGTAGGGAAGGCACTCCAAGAAGGAGTACCCTGGGGCTCAGTTTCAGTTCAGACAGGGTCATTTTGGGGCCAGTTGGCACTGGCAGCTCCAAGGGAAGAGAGGAAGGGAGGAAAATGGTTAGGTAGCTATGAAACCCAGAATGAGTCAGATTTGAGGCCCTTGCCCCGGAACAGTGCCATATGGGTGCTTTCTGCCCTCACCTTGTTGCTCCATAGCAGGCACCTCAGTCATCATATGGCTCTGATCCTAGGTTTGCCTGCCATTCACCACCAGCCCCCGTGAAAGCCTGGGCTCTCCATGCATGCACAGTTCTTGTCCTCAAATGACTTATCAGTGCAGAGGCAATACAGTTCCAGAGTTGAGGCAACAGAAATACCTGGAAAGAAACTTGCAGAGTCTATAGGGAAAGGCAGAGAATGGGTCCTCATTGGTTGTTTTCCTTAGCATGGGCAGCTCCTCCCACTTCCTAAATAGGGCCCAAGGGATCCCTAGTAAAGATAATGGGGATGGCTGCCCGGGGAAAGATGGAGAAAATAAAGGCTGCAGTCTCTGAGGTGGGGCAGGGAAAGGGAGGGAGAGATTGGCTGCTGCACCGTACGGCTCCGCAGTCCTTCTGTAAGCTGGAAAGCAAGCAGTCTGGCTTTGGCAGTGCCCGCCTTCACGGAGGTGCCAGATCCGCCTGCCGCACTTAGATGCGATTGACTTCTCTGACAGTGAGGGATTTGCAGCCCTGCTCAGGCAGCAGGTCGGGATGGCAGGCAGATTGGGAGGCATCTGGAGTCACCAGTATTTCAGGTCAGGAGGGATTGTTTGCCAGTTCTGTCTAAAGATGATCGGAGAGGTCTTGCCAGCCGCACCCTCACCTAGCCGTTTGCCTAGGCCTGGCACGATGGAAGGAAGGAGGCGTCAGTGGGAAGGAGGCAGTAGGGATTTTGCCACTGCATAAACACTGTACCTTTTGGACTTAGTGACTTGACATTTCTTCAAAGACCCTGGAAATAGCGTATGAGTTTGGTTCACAGATAATGCAGTGGCCAGCGTGCTTGATTCTAGGAGAACAGTTCAAAGTATCTGAGATCTTGAGCTGGAAGGAACCCCAGAAGCCATCAACCCATCCCACCCCCTTTTTGATTGCTGAGGAAGCTGGACTTAGGTAAATCAAATGACACCCCCCCCCAAGGTGACATAGATTGTAGCTGTCTGAGGTGGAATTTGAACCCATGGCTTTGACTCTAGTTCCAGTTTTTTATTATACCATCCTATCTCCAAATTTCACTCATTCTTAGTTGTATCTCTGTATTATCTTGGGCAAATTTTCTCCTTTCTGTGTCTCAGTCAAATAGCTCTGTGGCTATAGCTGATCACTTTTGCCTCCCTGGGCCCCAATTTCCTCCTGTAGAAAGTGAAGGGGTTGGCTGAGATGGTCTTCTGTGATTCTGTAAATCCTTTTAACTCTCTCTCAAGTGGGTGAAGAGAAAGGTATTAAGCCAATGTCTAATTAAGACAGTGTCTACAAAGTTGATCCTTCTGGCTTTTATTAAGCACGCCTTTTAGTCTACTACATTAAATGGTGCCCTGAAAGAGGGAATGGTGTTTCTGGAGGTTTTCCATATCCTAGAACTTCTGGATAGCTTAAGATGGGATGACAGAAAATTTGCTTCTTACATTAATTACTTTTATCCTCCCTGGGGGACAGATAAGTGAAAAATGGGAACTCTTCCAATTCAGTAAACATTTATTAAGGGTCTTCCATGGGTGTGGTAATGTGCTGGGCCTTGGGGATAAAAAGATAAAAATTATGTTGTTCCTGCCCTCAAAGATATTTTGTTCTCCTGGGGGAGCAGAGGAAAGGCAAGTCTAAATGGAGGAGAAGTAGGACGTGAGCTGAACCTCAAAGGGAAATAAGGAATCTGAAAGGCAGAGATGAGGAGGCTATGTATTTTGGGTATGGTTTGGGGGGTGGGGCTAGGGGAGGGGTCATCTTGTTTGATTGTATGGAAGCTGGTGTTTGGAAACCCTTTGAGTTTAGTGAATGGCTAGCTGTCTACTTTTTCCAGAACCTAGAGTGTGAAAAAAGGAGTAATAGGGAACAGGGCTGGAAAAGTGATACTTGCACCTTTGGAAGATGCTTAGCCATGTAAAGAATAATTTGGAAGGGGGAGTCTGGAAGTGGGGAGACCAATTAGAAAGATATTATAAATAGTCTTAGAAAGGGCTTGAGATAGGGTGGTGGCAGTATGAGTGGAAAGAAGATAGATCTAATATATGTGACGGTACAATCAACAAGCCTTGGCAACTGATTGGATATAGGGGAGCTGGTGAGAAGGAAGAAAAGATCAAGGGCAACATCAAGATTCTGAGTCTGGGTGCCCTGGAAGTGGTGGCACCATCAGTGAAAAGGGGCAGGCTTGGATGGACGGGTTTGTGAGAGTTAAGGATGGTGAGTTCAGTTTTGGTCATGTTGGGTTATTTGAGGTTCTTAATCTAACCTTGTTCACCTATTTGCATTGCAGAGATCCGTGCCCAACTCACGGAACAGATGAAATGCTTAGACCAACAGTGTGAGCTTCGAGTACAGCTGTTACAAGATCTTCAGGACTTCTTCCGAAAGAAGGCTGAAATTGAGATGGACTACTCCCGGAACTTGGAGAAGCTTGCAGAGCGCTTCCTGGCCAAGACTCGGAGCACTAAGGACCAGCAGTTCAAGTAAAGTGTTTCTTAGTTTTTAATTTTGGGATCTCCTGGGGAAGCTGGGTTTGTTGACCCATGATTTATTTCAGATGATTGATTAGTTCAGGATAGAAAAGTGCTTAGGTACTTTTTCAGGGCAGTCTTACATTCAACCTATCATCCCAAATAAATCAGAATAAATGATGAACTATAAGAATGATGCAGTGTCCAGCAGTTTATACTTGGTATATCTTATCTGCCATGTGTTTTGCCTTCAGTGTTTCTTCCAAATTAGTAATATAGAGGAGACAAAGAGCCCTTTATTTCTTGAATACCACCTCTGAATCCAGGAGCCAGGTTGGATGAAGCAGTATGACAGCCCTGACAGAGTTAATCTGAGAGTTTTCTCCAGATATTATCACATCAGGATCTCTTCACCATAATTTACCCTGGGTTTGTTTTTTGGTTTTAGCAAATCTGATATAGGTAAAGTTAGCTTTTTCAAAAGTGATCAATTAGGGAGTGATTATCCGTGGCAAATTTTGGTAAATATGGAGGTGGTTCTCAATACAGATTGAACTAAATGACCTTGCCTTCCTTTCCAGCTCTGAGATTCTTTAATCCATTGTACAAAAGGATTTAAAGTGGTATTCATTTAATTGCAGGGATTTGTTACTGGATTTATAATAAAAATTTGAGTTTTAAATATCTGTTTGCAGAGCATACCTTTCCTTTATTCGAGTGGCTGTCATAGATGCATAGAATGTTTAGAGTTGGAAGAACACTTAGAGTTTCCATAGTTTAGCCATATTACTTTACAGATATAGAAACAGAATCACCAAATTTTTGAGCCAAAAGAGACCATGAGGGTCATGTCGTCTAATGTTTTCATTCTATAAGATGGAGTAGCTCAGGCACAAAGGATGACCCTGTTTGCCTAAGCTCCCATAACTAGTTGGTGATAATGCTGGAACTAGAACCCAGATTTCCTATGTTGAAGTCTTATATAATCAGGGTAGAGTATCCTGGCCTTGGGAGCAGAAGGATTTGGGTCTATTATGAAATCTGATGCTGGCTCTACAGCTGGGGACAAGTCACTTGAATCCTCTGACCTGGTTTCCTTCTCTTAGCACCGTGCTTGGCACATAGGAATTGTTTACTCAGTGCTTCTTAATTCTTCTCTAAAGGGGAGATCATATTGCTTTGCCTGCCTGCCTAACAAAGATTGTTTGGAGGATCAAAAGAGGTAATATCTGTAAAGCACTTTGTAAACTGTGAAGCGCTATAGAAATAGAAAGTGGCAACATTATGGTCCTAATAGTTAATGTACCATTGCTGCCTCTCCTCGTGTGTGCCCATCTTTGAGGGGTTACCGTGAATGAACTCCCCTGCTTGAAATCTCAGCAATGAGGGTGTGTTCTTCAAAGAGAGGGAACTGGATATTTACTCAGTGATAAGGCATGCTATTAAACTCCACTTTTATCAGCCAGTCTGTCCCAAAAGTTTTAGTGTACTTTAAAGCTTTACTAGCTTAAAAAAAAATAATGGGTCAGTTTTAAGCTTTGGTAGCTTTAAACTTTGGTAAAACCAAGCAGTTGGTTATGTGGAACTGGAATTCAGGAAGGAAATTAAGACTGGATTTCAAAGTGATCTGCCACGGCCATGGGATGATAATCCACCCATGAGAATGGTTACCTTGGCAAGAGAATGTAGAGAGAAAAGAGGAACAAGGACGAAGACTTTTAAAGGGAAGAAGATGGCTGATGGTCTAGTAAAGGAGATTAAGGAGTGGTCAGGTAGGTCCAAGGAGAATTAGGAGAAAGTAGTGCCATAGAGGGGAAAAAAGGCCTGTAGGAAGAGGGAGGTGGTTGAAGTGTCAGAAGCAAGAGAGAGGTCACATAGGATAAGGACTGAGAAGAAGCCAGCTGATTTAATTGTTAAGAGATCACTGGGAACCTTTAGAACATAGTTTTAGCCAAGCGGCTGGGTCAAAAGCCATAGTGAAAGGGTTGAGAATTGAGTGGGAGGTGAGAAAATGGAAGCAGCACATGTAGACAGGTTTTTTCTAGGGGGATGGCTGTGAAATAGATGAGCTAGAAGCGGGCACTTTGAAGGGCCAAGAGGGACATGGAAGGGTTTTTATGAAGGGGAGGAGGCATGAACGTGTTTGTGGACATTAGGGAAAAGAGCCAGTGGAGACAGAGAGGTCGACAATGAGAAAGAGAGGAAATAATCAAAGGCACAAGCTTTTGGAGATGTTGAGGGGCATGGGATCCAGAGCCCAAGTGGAGGAGCTGGTTTCTGCCAGGACAAAGGTAGCACCTTCCTCAGAGGTAGGAGCAAGGAATGAGGGAATAGGGGATGATGTAGCATGGTTTTGAGGTATGGAACAGGGGATGAGACCTTGTGGCAGGTGGCCTTTGTTTTATCAATCAAGTAGGAGATAACATCTTTCGCTGAAAGGAAGAAGACAATGTACTAGATGGCATAGTAGATAGACTGCTGGATCTGCAATCGTGAAGACCTGAGTTCAGATCCAGACTTTGACACTTAGTGACCCAGGGCAAATAACTTACTCCTTCTGCCTTAGTATCCTCCTCTCTAAAATGAGGATAATAATAGCCACCCAGGGCTGTTGTGAGGATAAAATGAGATAATATTTATAAAGTGCTCAGCAACCTGAAAGTGGTATATAAATGCTAGTTATTATCATAATTATAATGATAATATTAACGTCAGGAGCATAGGAAAAGAAGATTGGAAGAGCCAAAGTGCTTGTGTAAGAGACAGTCAATCAGTGAAGCAAGGGCCCAGTTGACAAGTGACACAAATTTATAGAGAAGCGGGTCGTGTAACTTTCTCGAGGAGCTTTCAGCAGTATGTGAGTAGGAGACAGGAAGGAGCAGACAAGGAGGAAGTGAGTAGAGCAGAAAAACCAGTAGATCAGGAGCCAAAGAATCCAGGTTCAAATCCCAGTGCTGCCACTTATTAGCTGTTTGACCGTGGGCAAGATGCTTAACT
This sequence comes from Phascolarctos cinereus, assembly GCF_003287225.1. Taxonomy (NCBI): domain Eukaryota; kingdom Metazoa; phylum Chordata; class Mammalia; order Diprotodontia; family Phascolarctidae; genus Phascolarctos; species Phascolarctos cinereus. The sequence continues at coordinate 376,019,710 of NW_027555958.1, read as the reverse complement.
TCTCTGGGCCTCAGTTTCCTTATCTGTAAAGTGATACGGTTTAGATTAGGTGACTTCTAAGGTTCTCTAGTTCTAAATCTGTTTTCCTGAAGTGGCTGGAGGAACGTGGAAGGGAGGTTAGTTACCCAGGGCTGGTGTTTGTGCACTAGGTAGTGATAGCACAAGGGGGTGAGGAGCACAGAAGTAGGGAGCAGTGTGTCCTTGAGCTGGTCACCTGCTGTTTTGTCAAGACTTCGAAGGAAGATGAGAGAATGGGTGGGTGAACGGGTAGGGATGGAGGGATGCCTCAGAGGATGGTGATGACAGTGGTGAAGATGTTAACAGCTGACATTTATATAAGGCTTTAAACTTTGCAGAGCACATTATATTCACTAACTCACTTGATTTTGATAACAGCCTTGTGAAGTGGGTTATTTTATTATCCTCATTTAATAAATACAATGTAGGGATTGGAGTCAGGAAGACCAGTGTCAGAATCTTGCCTTAGACACTTACTAGCTGTGTGACCCAGGGCAGTTCCCTTGGAGAGCTGCTGCCAGTGGGTAATGAGGTAGGCCCAGAATTGACTAGGAGGAAGAAAGTGGGCTAGATTGCTTTTGGAAAATGTGAAAGAGCTTTTAATGACCTGAAGCTTCTCCCTGAAATAAAGCCCCATCTTGTGAGACCCACATTCTTCTGCTGTTTGTGTTTGGTTCTGAGTCATGGAACACCACTGTCTCCAAAACTGAACATCACCCAAAGGGCAGCAGAGAGGTGCGTGGAGTGAATGAGCAGGATGTTACAAATCCGAAGAAAGAATTGGGAATTAGAAGTGATGTAAAGAATGCCATCAGAGATACAGGTGGCTAGTCATGTGGTAGTGGTAGGGGTCACCAGTGGAGACCCCAAATGCTTCATTGGTATCCTTGCAATATGGAGAGAAAACAAGAAGGGCCTCCAGCACATTGGGTGTTCTCTTCATGGAGAAGAGTTCCACAAGGGGGGCAGACATGGATGGGTTGTAATCTGTACGCTATGAGGGAATATTAACACTGACAAGATCATAGGCCCATTTTAGAGTAATGGGGTTCCTGAGGGTATACTGGAAAGAGAAACTCCTTTTGATTTCTTTTGTCTGTCTCTTGTATTTCTTTATCTCTGAACATATTGAACATACCCCTCCAATATAATGGATGTTCATTGAGGCCTGGACAATCTCACTTTATATTTATTTTCCAGAGCTTAGCATAGTGCCTGGCATACAACAGGCACTTAATAAATACTTGTTGGTTGATTTATTGATGGCCTGGAGCTGCTAGGACTGAGATGGCACCAAGTGCGGTTTTCGAGGGGAGCTCGGCAGGACTGGAGGGAGCCCCATGGAAAAAGCAAGAGCAAATGCCTGTGTGCCAATGGTGCTTCCTTTTTGTCTGGGTGCTTCAGAGTCATGGAAAGCTGATGAAGAGGAGAGGATGATGTCCTCTGGTTCCTTCCCACCCTGAGTTCTTTAATCCTTCAGTGTAGATGCAGATGTGTAGAAAGCTGGCATCTGTGGACAGGGACTAAGTCAGACAGTCTTTGAGTTCCTTTACAGTTAGATCTCCTTCCAGATCTATGAGATCTGGAGGCATCAGCCTTTGGGGAGTGGGAAGAGAGGGCATCGTGTCGCAGTGGAGAGGCAAAGCAGTTTTCCAGTCCCTCCCTTTCCAGCACACCCCCTGGAGACCACTTATTCTAAAGCAGCTCTAAGATCTTGTCAAAGTTGACTTTCCCTCAGATGAAACAGCCTGCAAGGCATCTGTGGCTGCCCACCTTGTAGAACTCGGGTGCACGTCTTCCACAAAGTCCACCCAGAAGCTCCCGTGGGCACCCGTTACCTCCTTCCAGAGCTGTAGCAGCTGCTGGCCCAGCAGGGCTGTGAGCATGCCTGTTGTGCCGTCAGGAGCGGCAGCCCTGGACGGGCACATCGAGGGGAGATGGAGACTGTTTGCCCTTGGGATAGAGCAGCTGCCTGCCAGGGCCAAAGTCAGTCCATATAGATCTGCCCCACCCTCTGTGAAAACCGTTTCTCATCCTGGCTGGGTTTCAGCCACACATATCGGGTTAGGCTGAGTGGCGCATTTGAGGGCATATGCCGCTGAACTGCCTATTCCCTTTTTTCTAGGAAACTTCTTCCTCTGGGAAGCTATAACCCGGTCACCTTGGGGCTCCCTCCCTTCTCTGCTTTGATCCAGCTCACCTTTTATCCTGGTTACAACATCCTCCTTAAAACCCCCATAGCTCGATGTCCATTGCACCACCCCTCCCCTCCCTTCTCCTCTCCCTCTCCTTCCTTTCTGAAACCTGTTATTTATAAGATGTTACCAGGTTTGTTGTCGATGGATCTTCTTATTGGCCCTCGGTAAAGCTATAGATGGTGGCTTCCCCTGGCCTCTTGACCTGTGGCACGACAGTCTTTTGTTGTTTATCATCCTGACTCAATAGATGACTGGATTTCTATCGTCCCAGATTAATTTCTGAAAAAGAGATGGCCTATTAAATGGTGGTAGAAAATCCTCACCGTGAAGATGTGATTGCATTTACATTGGGCTCCTGGAGGAGCAGAAATGTTTTCCTCTTTCATTCTGAGACTTTGATTGCCTCTTTAAAGTAGGAGTTGTGTTAATATTGCCCAGCAGGGCTTTAACTGATGCTGCACTGTATTTTTTCTGCTGCAAATTACCTTTCAGTGGTCTTGTGCTTGATTTTGATCCCCTACTTTTACTAGCTCATTACCCTCCTTTTTCTTGATTTTTTTAAAGGAATATTCCTGCTATCTTGTCCCTTCTGTGGCTCTTGCTACTCTTTTGTGCTGTTTAGTAACCCATTAAGTACACCTCCATCCTCGTCATCATCAACAGTTAATTAGCACCCCTGGTGCAAGGCATTTATACTAAGTGTGAGCCATCATCCCCATCCTCGAGGAAAACAGAGAAATAAGAAAGAGAGCAGAAATTTATAAAGCACCTTAGGGTTTTCGAAGTACTTTACATTCATTATCTCCTTCCTTGTTCACATTTCCCTGCAGCATATACTATAAGAAATTATCCCCTTTTACAGATGAAGAAAATTATTTAAGTGACTTGTTCATGCCTATCGAATTAGTAAGTTTTTTGTTGTTTGGACGTTTTTCCAGTCGTACCCGACTCTCTGTAATACTGTTTAGGGTTTTCTTGGCAAAGATACTGCAGTGGTTTGCCATTTCCTTCTCCAGCTCATTTTACAGATGAGGATACTGAGGCAAACAGGATGAAGTGACTTTCCTAGGGTAACACAGCCAATAAGTATATGAGGCCAGATTTGAATTCAGGAAGATGAGTCTTCCTGACTGCAGGCCTGGCTCTCTATTCACTGCACCATCTGGCTGCCCTTAGTAAGTTTTAGAGAGGCAGTATTCAAACCTTGGTCTCTCTAGATTACACTGCCCCTAACTCCATCCAGTTGAGAAGTGAGATGTGTACACAGGAAAATAGCCACAGTACAAAGCAGGACATAATCAGTTGTGGAAAAGAAAATGAGTACTGTAGGATTTCAGAGGACATAGCAATTAACTTCCAGCTGGACTGGCCAGAAAATACTTGATGGAAGAGGTCGGCTTTGGGCTGGGCCTTGAAGATGGGTAGGATTTCAGGAGGTGGGGAAGGTGGGGAGAGAGACTGGGGGGAGAAAGGACATTCCAGGCGTGCCTAGAGGCCAGCCAGCATTCTGTAATTCGCCTCTCCTTCTCAATTTAGCTCCTTGAGAAGGTCTTGTACACTTGGTGCCTACATTTTCTTGCCTCTGACCCCTGTCTAAACCCTCTGCAATTTGGCTTATGACCTCATCACTCAACTGGAACTGCTCTCTCCAGCGCTACTGGTGCTCTTTTCATTGCCAGATCCATGGCCTCTTCTCAGTCCTCATCCTTCTTGACCTCTCTGCAGCCTTTGATACCGATGGCCCCATTCCCTGTTAGTGACTCTGGTTCCTCTCCTACCTATTTGACTGTTTCTCCTCAGACTTTTTTGCGTGACCTTCATCCTTGTCATGCCCTCTAACTGTAGGTGTCCTCCAAAGCTTTGTCCTGGGCCCTTTTCTCTGAATCTCATCTATAAAATGAGAGACTTGGCTAAATGACACGGCCTGATGTTTGTGATCCTTTGAAAAGCGGGGAAATATCAATCACGTTCTAGGTACCGTTATTAAACAAGTTGGGCCTGAGCATAGTCATGTCCAGACAATAATAATAACTCACATTTATATGATGTTTTAGGGTTCTTGGAAGACTTTCCTCACCCCAGTCCAGTCAGGTAGATACTTCATTATGTATGTGGTCTCACTGATGTGTGTACTCTCTGGAATTAGAGGATTTCAGAGGTGGAAGGAACCTATGAGGTCATCACTACTCTCAGTTCTCTCCTCTTAAGGCCAAGCAGAAGAAACCATTTCCCCCAACGGGGATTGTGTTTCTTTGGTTTCCTACCCACTGTACACCACAGCACGGTGAGCTGTGGTCCAGATCTGGACCCACTTCTTGTCTGTATGCAGTGTTTATCTAAGGTGTGTGTACTGATAGACTAGCTTTATGGGCCGTCCATCCAACTGCTTGTCGTAGTTTGGACAGTAGGCATTTTTTTATTCATTTGTTTTTTTAGTCAATCAGCAAACATTTATTAAGTACCTACTGTGTACCAGGCATTGGGCTAAGCACTGAAGATACAAAGAAAGGTAGAAAACAGTCTCTGCTGTCAAGGAGCTCACATACTAATGGGGGAGACCACATACAAACAATTGTGAACGAACAAATGAACAATGGGCAGGATAAATTGGAGGATAATCTCAGGAGGAAGGCACTGAGATTGTCTGCTTCCTCCAGACTCTTTTGAATGGTTATGGATCTCATGGTAGCTCTGCACTGTTCAGGGTCTTGATTCAGTCTCAGTGCAATATCATCCCCAATCAGGCACGTTTGGCGGTCCTCACCGTCTATAGGGTATTCCATTAGGACTTTGCACTGTGCATTCTCCATGCCAGTGGTAAACACTTTTGGTGAGCATGCCTCTGTTTCATATACCTCACAGGGTATTAATAATTAAAAGATCATCAACCAAGATTCTCTCATTGCATCTTTGAAGGAATCTTTTGTGATTTTGACATCTGCATGTGAGGAGAAGGGGCTCTCACTTTGAGCAGAGCCTATAGCTCTTTTGTTTTACTGAAGCATCATATGGCTTTGAAGGCTGTAGAGCCTAGAGGTGAGGAGACCAGTCTCTGAAGAGGCTGTTTCAAAAAGCCAGGTGTGAGGTGAAGAGAGCCTAGATTAGGATGGTGACAATGGTAATGGAAAAGAAGGAACAAACAAGAAGATATTGTTGAATGAGAATCTGGACAATCTAATGACTTCTTGTATTCAACAACAAGTTGTAGGTATATATTATACATGGTAGGTATTCACCTGCCATGTATAAAGCTCTTTGATGGGCACTGAAGACAGAAAGACAAAATGGAAAACACAGGTATGGAGATGAGGGAAAGGGTGAAAAATGACCCCAAGCTTTCAAGCCTGGGTGAGTAGAAGAATTTTGGTGTCATTCATAGAATAGGTAATACAGGAAGAGTGGCAGGTTTAGGGGTCGAAGGAGGGGGGTGAATTGGATTTTAGCAATGTTGAGTTTAAGGCAGCAGCAGGACTTCTAAGTGGGAATGTCCCAATAGATAGTTGTGATTTGACAGTGAGAGCAGAGTGAATGAGGTGGAGAGGAGAGGGAAGGGGGAAGAAAGAGAGAGAGAGAAAACAAGAGAAAAGATGTGGGAGAGAGGCAAGAGGAAGCAGGAGAGAGAAGACAAAAGAGAGGGAGAGTATGAGAGAGAGGTTGGGAGAGTTCCCAGTAGGAGGCAAGATGCTTTTGTGTCATCTGTGGCATTTGACCTGATGGGAGGGAGAGAGGCTTAGCAAACACAGCAGTGTTGTGAATGTGCTATTTTCATTACAGTTCCAGTTAGTGGTGGTTTAGAAAGGCTTTCCTGGTGTGTAAGCTCATCGGAGAGTGCTAGCGGGGAGGAGAAGAGATGGGGAAGTTCAAGAATCCGGGGGGCCAGTTGGCTCCCCCGCCTTCACTGGGAAGATGTACGTACTATTGAAAAGGGGATTCTTGAAAATTCTGGGCTGTTGGTCTTGTTTCGTACCAATGAATGGGCACATTCTGTACTGTCACTTTGTTCCACCGCCAATGTGCTTCCTCCTCTGAAGCCGAGCTTGGAGCGATTCATCAGCCACACTGGACGGGCTCATGACTGACAAGCAAAAAACCTATTGGCCTAGGGAGTACACTACAGCTGTGATTGCAAAATAGGAGAGGGGTGGAGGGCCAGAAAATTCCCCTCAAGTGTGGGGTGACACCACATAGGGAACTAGGCAGCAACATGTGGCTTCCGGGAGAACCCTTGATTTCTTGGGACAAGTGTGTCAGCTATCTGCTTTGGAATGATTGGTTTCCTTGGGGAAGGTCCCCCCAGATGCAGCATCTGGCATTGGGCAAGGGCTTGCTTCCCCTCTCCCTGTTCCAAGATGCCTTCCCTCAGGCACAGAGTAAAGGTCCCGCAACAAGGTGACTTAACTGGCTTGGCCCAGATGGAAGAGTGCAGCATGTCTCTTAGGTGAGTTCCGAGTCCCAGGGATCCTGCTGGGTGCTGCTCCTAGCTGTTGGAGAGTTGGGAAGGCTGCTCAGATATAAATGAGGTAGAACAGGGTAGGCGTGAATCTGGAAGCATGAAGGGCCTATCAGGCAAATAGTGCTGTGGGACCCAAGAATTCATCCAGTGGTCATTGGCACTGCAGTCATAGCTTCTCACTTGAGCCACTCCAAGTCACTGGCATCTTCTTCTTCAGAGGGAGTTGACTCTGAGCCAGAGTACTGGCCCCTTCTTCACCCTGAGGACTGATTTGGGCTATTGTACTTGGTGACCTTAACCCCTGCTCCATTGCACAGGACACGGTGAGAGCCAGGACTCCTGGAATTATATGGGCACTGCTCTATAAATACCTAGTAATTTTAGGCTTCCTCCCATCCCTGGATAGTTATGCTATGAGGTACCATATTGCTCAATGTAGATTCCCATATCACTTTGGAATTTTTATACTTATAACACTTAAAGGTAGGAAATTTGTCAGATAATTACCCTCTCCTTTCCTTGTCCTCATGTAGCCAGTAGTTACTCCTAATTACCAAGTTATTATGTTCCTATAAAATCACAAAGTGGAGGCTAACAAGTCCCAAATGCAACCTAGGAGAGTGAAAGAATATCTGTCCCACACAACCTTTCCTTCAGCACATGGAACCTTTATGGAAAGCCAGAGGCAAATGCAAGGCATGCATTTCTCTCTGCAGAGTATGTGTTTGCATTTTTTTCCCCCAATAACATCATTCTTCTCCCCCCCACCCCCCAAAGCTGTTTAGATATTTTCTTTTGGCATGTGGGATGATAGAGAATGAGTTGGGAAAACAGTCAGTTTTCAAGAAAAATGAGTATGAGGTTAGGTAGCTAGTGGAATCCTTTGCCCTGGAATGTTAGTAGACTTCATTTCAGTCTTTCAGCTTGCCAAGGCACAGAAACAAAGATTCAAGGGCCTTGGTGGAGAGAGTGCCAGGGAGAAGGTTTGCTAGAAGAGTTTTCAATATATGTCTTCACCGTTCTTGTTAACCTAAATCATTCCATGAGTCTTTCTTTAGGAAGAGATAGGGTGTGGGAGAAAATAACTGGATAGAATGTAAGTAGGCTATAGGATCTTCAATTCCCAATAATTTACAGTCAGTTAAATGAATTAACCTCCAACCTTGTTCTTTAAAAGCAAGAGCTGTGTAGTCTTTATTAATAGCTTTATTAGTAGTAGGTATTTAGTTGTATTGGGTTTAGAAAGTAGGGAAGGACTTGATCTTTTCTTTTTAAGGATGTTAAAATTAAAAGGCGGACTTAAGGCGATTAATGTAACAGAGACACAGGAATTTTTTAAAAATGTGAATGGTATGCATAGAAAATCACAAAAAGGAAGGAGCGTGTATTGAAGGTTAGTTGGAATCAAGATCATTTCAATCAAGGAAAATTTAAAGAGGATATAAATTTTTTCCATCAGAAATTATCCCCAGGATCAGACAGGAATAAGGACTTAAGCATAGAATTCATCCAAGTTTTTAGAGTTTAGTTAGAGGCTGTAGCAAAAAAAATTTGATCTTACATTATATCACATGCAGGGTGATGGGGGCTTGGGGATGACATTTGGAATGTGTGCATTTCTAAGGAGTTGGTGACCATCTGAGAAGCTTTGGGAAAATGAGGAAAAGAATTTTCAGGCAGATCCAAAATAAAATCTTTTTCAAGGGTTATGTCACAACTATCACCCAGTCTTCAACATCCTGTTCCCTCTCTCCCCGCCTCAAAAAAAAATCACACTGTCTGGTTTAAACTGAGGAAGGATCAATTCAGAGAGACCTTTTCTTTAATGTATTCTGAGCACAGCTGGATCAAGGCCTAGAATTAGGAAATGCCTCGAACCCCCCCCCCCCAATTATCCTTGGTGATGCTGAGCAGTTTGCCGATTTCTGCCTAAGCAGGCTGACTGGAGCATCCTAGCATCCAATTCAGATGTCTCTTCCCTGGCAGCCTCTGTGTTAAAGTAGAGCTTGCCGAACAAGTCTGGCAGCTCTCAGCCTGAGCCCTTGTAAACAACAGATGTTCATAACTAAGTTCTGGGGGGTGGGGGTGGGGGGCAGGATAGAGCTACATATCTGTTGATGCTTGACATTCTTTGAATTTATGGGCAGCGTCGTGGAGAATTGGTGAAAAGGGGAAGTCCCCATTGATTTGAATCTGCCTCGTACAGGTGGAAATGAAGTCAGGAGTCCATTTCTTTAGAAGACAAAGGACAGGATATTGAATTGGGTACACACTGAACAGAGAGGACAACCCAGCCAACCAGTTAAGAGGGAGCACTTCAGCTTCGAGGCAGATTTTATGTATTAAATAGCTTTGCTCAGCCATGATTTCTTAGCTCTTGCCTTCTTTCAGCTCAGCCGGCTGTGGGGTGGGAATGTGGGTGTCCTTCCCAGCCACAGACAGACACACACCTATTCGCATACAGAGCCCAGTCTCCTCCTAGTTGTTATTCCCATCCAGGTTCCTAGGTTGTTGGGCACTGAGGTGGGGGGTCTAACCTAGTGGTACTTTTCCAGTGTTTGTTTTGGGGAGAGAAGAGAGGGGACTGATTCCAGGGCTTTGCTGCTGTGTTCTTTAAAAAACAAAACAAAACAAAAAAAACAGCCCACCAACAATAACAAATAAATGCCCAAGAGCCTGCAACAAGAATTTAACTGCTTAGAAAAAAAAAAGCCTACTACTTCTGAGGTCTGTGTTGGAAATGAAGATTTAAGAATTCTCGGTGGTGAATTAAGAAGCTGAATTTTCCCATTAAGCCCAAATCAGAAAACATTGTATCCTCTTTTGGCTTGGTTTCCGGCTCCCTGGTTACATAGAGGAAGTGGGGTTGAAGTCTTCAAAACAGACTGACCTTGGGGTGCAAAGAGCAGAAAGGCAGAGAGTGAATATCTCGTTCCACAGTCAGACAGGCAGGTAGTAAGCATTTATATTAAGCACTTACTACCTATTCCCATACCCTACCATGTGAAGATTATTTTAAGAGACAGGTGTGTGTATTTGCAGTGTAGGTACCAGAACTGCTGAATGGGCCTTTTCGGCAGGACCTATGTATTATATATGTGAATAAAGTAAGAACATATGAGCTGCTATTAGGTCAGTCATTACCGTCATCAACAAATGTTTACTGAGTGCTAAGTAATTGGAGTACAGCTCTATTTCCTAAGGGGGACTTACGACATAGTTGAGAAGTTGGGAAATAAACATAAAAGGGATAATAATATGTGATATTGTGTGGTGTCAGAGCCATTGAGGAAGTTGGATAAATGGTTCTAAATATCCATCACCACCCCAGAGTCAAGTTTTGTCAGGCCTTTCTTAGTAGTAAAATCCCTTCTATTTCTTGGAGACAATTACAAGTACGTGACATGAGAACAGGCATTTTACTCTCCTGGACACGTGCTCTTTTAAGCAGTGCATAGAGAGCCTCCTCATGCAGAGACTTCAGAAAGAATCCTAGATGCTGAGGAAGCTGGTTAGATAGGAAGGGCCAGGAGGCTCCCTTCCAGGTGCCCCCCCCCCACCCCTGGGGTGTGGTCTGGCACAGCACAGTCCATCACGTGAGTTTGAAGCCTTTCCAGTTCTCTGCTCAGCCCCTCCAACCTCTCTGTTACTTTTCTCTGGCTGGGAGTGGAGCTGAGGCAACCAGCAGCCCGGTTGGTCTCCATCACAATTGTGGTTTGTGATTTCAGTGACTGTTTACCAGCGGCTGATCTAACTTGCTTCACGTGGGACCCTTGGATGAACTTGAGCTGGGCTCCCAGAGGTGAAACTCCCGGGGAACACTCATTTGCTTGCGGAATTCTCGGAGCATTAGGCTGTTGTTGAACTCTTAGCTAGCTCCCTGTTCCAGCTCTCCTGCTGATTCTCTCTCCTTCTTTGCTTTCTTCTCTCTGACACTTTGGCCTCCTTAATAGTTGTCCTGCTTCAGCCCCAACGTGGTCTTCTCCCTTCTGGGGAGGGGTGTGAGTGGCCTCCTGGTTCCCATTTAACCCTTTTCCTCCAGCTCTCACACATCCATTCTCATTTTCTACTTCCCCGGACACATCTTAACATAGACTATGCTGCTGATTCCAGCTGTTCTGAAGCTTGCATACGGTCTAAGCTTGGGAACAGATGGGTCAAAAGCATCATAGACACCTTGCCAATTTCCACCCCATGAAAACAAATCACTGAAAAGCATCAGGAAACCAGCGTATTTTTTTTGTTGTGTTTCTCTTTCTCCTTTCTGTCACATTCTCACTCCTTCTCTACTTTCCTTCCTTCCCACTGTCTTCCATGGATATTTAATCTGGCAAGGATTGATCACCCTAAACTTTCCCCACCTCTCTGCATATAAAATGGATGGCCACATTCTTCAAGATAGGAAATTATTCGTTAATCTGAGATCAGTACTAGTTGGTTTTCTTTTTTGTTTTTTTAAATTGTCTAATCTCATTCTGAGGCTACTTCAAAGACCTCTGTTTGGCATTACAAAGAAATGAGAGCTGGGGATGTTCAATCCTGTATGCTAGCTACTACCACAGATTGAGAGATAAAAGAATGGACCTTACTCCACTTGAGGGCAGGTATCATGTTTTTCATCTTTTATTTCCCATCACACCTATATGTGAGCACTCACAGATACAGTATATGATAAATAAATAGTATCAAAGCCTCATGCATAAGATGGCACTTGAGCTGAGACTTCAAGAAAACTAGGAATTCAACAAGTGTTATTTCATCTTTTTGGTATTTGTAGTCCCAGCAGCCAGGATGGTCCCTGGAACATAGTAGGCTTTTGATAAATGTTTGTGAATTGATTGCTAAGTAGTCGCCTTCATTTCCCTTCATCTCAATTCAGAACCACTGAAAGGATTTCAGTTCTTGGAGCCCCAACTTAGATTTGATCATAGGCTCTTCTCGTCATCATTTACTAAGTAATCAATGAGTGCTCATGACCTTTGATGTCCTGTACTGGGGATTATGGTACTATTATATAATATGGAAAAAACTCAGTCCTGATTCTCTAGAGAGTTGTGTGTGCTAAGCTGCTTAGGTAAGATCTCTCTCTCTCTCTCTCTCTCTCTCTCTCTCTCTCTCTCTCTCTCTCTCTCTCTCTCTGTCTCTCTCTCTCTCACTCACACACACACACACACACCCAAATACCAGTGGTTCTCATTACACTGAGGTTATGGAGAAAGCACTTTGTAACCTTCAAGGTACTATAGAAATGTGATTGTGCATCATCTTCATTTTTATCAGAAGGAAGACCTAGAATGAGCCTTTTCACTGCAAAATACTGTGCTCCTCACTGCTAACTGATGTGTTTACATATTCCTCATAGGCTCAAGTGTTTGCTCTTTTCCCCACAGTGTGGAACTGCCCATGATATACACCCTGACAAGGCACAGAAGGAGTTAACACAGGCCACTGAGAGTTGGAGAAACTCAAGGGTCTTTTTACAAACTGATGGCCTGGGTGTGGCCTGGACCTTCAGTAGGTAGCCAGGGCCAGTCCCAAATTAGAATAGGGTGGGATTCAAAACTGTGTTTTTCCTGCTCCCTTGCCTTTCATGTGTAACCACATGCAGTGTGTCAACATGCTTCCCGGCGCCATTAGGCACAGGCAGTTTGCTCACTCTGGTTTCATGGGCTCTTGGTATTCGTGCTATGTGTTGTCTTAGAATAGCCTTGAGCTTTGTGATACAGGAGGTTGGACAGCTGAGCAGGGTCTGTTAACTATTTCAGCACCAAGAGTCTCTGGATATCAGGGTTCGTTTGGTTTTAAAAAAAAAAGCTATCTCAGTGAAAATGACCCTGGATTGAGAGTCAGGAAATCTGGATTCTGGTCCTAGCAAACTAGTTATGTGTTCTTGGGCAAATCACTTTCTTTAAGCCTTTGTTTTCCCATTTGTAGTTGAATGATTTCTAAGGTCCTTTCCAATTCAAAAATTGTAAGATTCCTTGATTCTTTCATACCCTCCAGTCTTCTCTTCTTTACCTCTGAATAAATCCATCTCTCTTCCCTGTAAATTTCCAGTCCATGGATAATAGAAGTTGCCTGATAGGATGTTATTCTCTTGGGTCTGGGAATTTAAATGGAAATAAATGTTAAATCAATAGCTCTATCGCTGTCAAAATTGCTTCTGTTTGGTGTACTGAGAAAGGGATTGTATTCTGTGAAAATTTTGTAATATTGTGGCTGTTACACTGTTGGGTAATCACAGAATTGAAAAATGCTAGATAGAGTTGGAAGAGACCAAGCTCCTCCCCCATTCTAAGGCCAGCATTATTTCCAAAGGTTAGTGGTTGAGCTCAGGCTAGATCTTGTGTTTTCTGACTTATGGTCCAGTGCCTTCTCTGTTGCTCTCATGTGGCTCAAGACGCTCATTACATGCATCTCTGATTAGAGGTGGCCTTAGTATATATGCATGGGGATACTTTGTAAGCCGTCTTAGAAATTCCATTATCTATACAAATTACCTGCAGCTTTTTTTATAGTTCCACAGCCCAACCTACTAACTTGAAAGTTGACTAGGTCACCCCTTACTTCATCAAGCCCATTCAAATTGTACTGGTGAATCTTTGCCAGTTAATAATACACTTTAGTATACCCAACTCTGTGGACTGTTGGACATAGTCTTTCACTTAGTACCTGCCCAAAGAAAGGATAAGACCACAAGCACACTGATAGAGCTGGTCAGGCAATTTTGATGAGAGCTGTAGATATTAAGTATCCAATCAATTGTGGCCTATTATATTGCTGTGGCATCCATTGTTTGTTAACTGTGCCTAACTATAACCACCTCATATGTGATGATAAATATACTATCAAGCATACCAAAATATGGGCCTTGATCTCGAGAAACTTCAAAAAACATGATAGATGACATCTGTGGATGGCGTGATAGACCCATATGTTTGTTTTGACTTCATTCCATAAAACTACATGGTTAGATGGAATGAAGTCAGGTTACTTCTTTTCTCCTTCCTCTTGATTCTCATGAAGTGTGTTGAAGCTTTTCTCCCTTCTAGAGGTCTCAGAGAGAGCAATGGCAGTCTTTCTGAAATACGCACCCTTCTTATGTAGCTTGATGAAATTTGGTACATTTGAACCCAGCTGGTGCTACAGTAGTAGTCACTAGCTCTAAACCAAACTTTGTGGCTCCTAAGGAGATACCTGCTCCTAAGGTGATGGTTGCTGGTTTTGAAAATAGGTTTGTGAATTTCTGAAGGACTTCTGTTTCTTCCAATTGAATATACTGGACATGAGCCAAGTTGTTGACTTTAGTCCTCTCAGTGGTTTAATTCATTTTAAATATCTGCTAGTATGACTATACTTTTTTTTTCTTTATGTTTGTCATGTGGTATAATTACTTAAAGGGTTTCTAGTGACATCTTAATTAACCAAAGAAGGGCAATTTAAGATATAATTGTAGACTTGTAGAGAATAAGTTGTTCTATGGAATATGTGGATCCAACTGCCAGCCTGGTCTATGGGGCTCAATTTCTTTTAGATGAAACATGAATTTAATCCTTAAGGTTCTTGAGTTCTTTGGTATGTCTGCTGCTCTTCCCAGAGTAGAGATGTTTGAACTAAATTAGTTGTCTAGGCCAGGCCATACTGATTATATTCCAGGGCCTTTCAGGAAAAATATTTCTCTTACGTTTAACTGAGAGTCTCTCTGTGCCCTTGAATCTGCTGGTCTTACCAGCTTAAAATGCTTGGTCCCTCCTCTGTAGCATTTAGGGCAGGGATTCTTCATTTTTTTGTATGTGTCAGATGATAGCTTTGGCAGTCTCAGTATAATGTTTTCATATGCATCTAAAGAAATACATAGGCTGGGGCAGTTAGGTGGCACAGTGGATAGAGCACCAGCCCTGGATTCAGGAGGACCTGAGTTCAAATCCGGCCTCAGACACATAACACTTACTGGCTGTGTGAGTCTGGGCAAGTCACTTAACCCCATTGCCTAGACAAAAAAAAGGAAAAAAAATACTTAGGCTTATTTAAAAAACCATTATTTATCTGTCTGTCTTATCTATCCATCAAGAAACCCTAACCCTAAAATCTATTCGCCAGGAGTATCACCTAGTCAATTGGTCAGTCAACAAGTAGGCCAACTATGCTAAGTGTTGGGGACACAAAAAAAGGGCAAAATCAGTTTCTGCTCTCAAGGGTTTCATGTTCTAAAGTGGGAAAGAACATGGAAATAACTAGGTACATGTAAGAAGTATGCTGAATAGATGAAGGAGATCCTGAAGGAGAAGGCATTAGCAGCTTGAGCATGGGGGGAGGGGAGACTGGGAAAGACCTCTGTGAAGGCAGCATTTGAGCAAAAGGGGCCAAGTGAAGAGAGGTAATAGGGAGCCACAGGAGCTTCTTGGGACACAAACCTGGTCAGCTCTACACTTGAGAAAAATCATCTTGGCATTGGGAGTGGAGGACAAATTGTAGGCAGGAACCAGTTTAATGGCTGTTGCTGTGATCCGGGCAAGAGGGGATAAGGGCAAGAACTAGAGCTGTGGCTGTATGAATGGAGAGGAAGCCGTGTCTCTCTACAAGGGCTTTTCTGAAGATAGAAGTTGCAAGTTTGACCACAGATTGGCTACATGGAGTGAATGAGAAGGAGGACTCGACATAACACCAAAGGCGTGAGCCTGAGGACTGAGAAGGATGTCGGCACCCTCAATAGTGATAGGGAATTTCAGATATGGGATTGGGGGGTAAAGATAACATGATTAGCTTGAGATGCCTATAGACCATCCAAATGTCTAGGAAGTAGTTGGAGATGTTTGAGCTCAGCAGAGAGACTAAAGATAGATATGTAGATCTGGGAGTCATCAACAATTCAGGGGTTTTTGGCCTTTTTTTGTATCATAGATACCTTTGGCAGTCTGGCAAAGCCTAGGGACCCCTTTTCAGAATAATGTTCTTAAATGCATAAAATATGAAAGATTTCAAAGGAAATCAATTATATTGAAGTAGTTATAATTTTTTTTTTTTACATTAAAGGCAGCCTGGTTAAGAATCCCTGAACAGAGAGATGATAAAGCCATTGGAGCTAAGGAGATTATCAAGGAGACAGAATACAGCAAAAGGAGAAAGGGGGGGGAGGTGCACACGACTGAACCCTCCTCCATTTAGAGGGCATGATATGAATGAGGAACCAGCAAATAGGAATGAGAAGGTACAGTCCTACAGGTAGTAGGAAAACCAAGAGAGAGCAGTGCCATGAAAACCTGGAGAGGTAAGAGGAATTGACAGCGTCGATACCTAGAACACTTGCGGATTTCTTGGCCTTTCTGGTTTTCTCCCATGTACTTCTGTGTCAGCATCAAGGCTATGGATGACAAGCTGGCATGCGACAAGTTACCAGGTGGGACTGAAAACGCTCCAGGCCTAGGTCTAGTAGAAAAGGCAGATATTAGAATTTTAGGTAAAGGTCAGCATTTCACAATCAAGTATTCTTAACTCAAGTTTTGTGGACCCTAGGTGAATAGATTTTAGAAGTTAGGGATTTTTTTTGTTTTGTTTTGTTTTGTGGTGAGGCAGTTGGGGTTAAGTGCCCACGGTCACACAGCTAGTGAGTATCATGTGTTTGAGATCAGATTTGAACTCAGGTCCTCCTGACTCCAAGGCTGGAGCTCTATCCACTGCGCCACCTAGCTGCGCCTAGGGTTTGCTTTTTGTTTGATAGGTAGATGGATAGATAGGTGGATAGAAAGAAAGAAAGAAAGAAAGAAAGAAAGAAAGAAAGAAAGAAAGAAAGAAAGAAAGAAAGAAAGAAAGAAAGAAAGAAAGAAAGAAAGAACGAACAGTCATTGAGGGTATATACAAGTAGGAAGATCAGCTAAAGCTGTAGGT
The DNA here is from genome assembly GCF_003287225.1 of Phascolarctos cinereus. NCBI lineage: Eukaryota > Metazoa > Chordata > Mammalia > Diprotodontia > Phascolarctidae > Phascolarctos > Phascolarctos cinereus. Next base: position 376,003,156 of record NW_027555958.1, on the reverse strand, counting down.
CAGAACCTGTGGCCAAACTAGAAACAGGTAAATGTAGTATCAAAAGAGTGAGTCAGGCAGGTCAGGAACTAGGATATCTACGGACATGGGCAGGGGAGGCCAAGAATAAGTGGAGGGCCTGGACAGGCCTAGCAAGGTGTTGGGGCAGCAGAAGTCAAAATCCAGACAAGGATTTGCTGAAAGGACAAGGTAGAATAAATAACAATAGTTGTTAAATAAATTTTTAAAGGAAGATGTTACACTTTAAGTAAGATAGGGAATATTTTATACTGAAGTAGGATTATCCTGTTGTTAGTAGTGTGACTGTCAATCCCAGCCATGTGAACATACGAAATTGGTAACTTCCGTCACTGAGTATTGTTTTGATGAATTTAAATGATACCTTTGATTTAGACACTGAAAACTCTATTCTTTCAGTTTTGAAGAGGCAAGCAAAGGCCATGTTGTTTTCTTCCTTTCCTAACCTAGCCACAAAGTGTTCTAAAAATCACACAGTCAAGGTATTCTTTTCCAGCCTCATAGAGTCTAGCAGCATTCCTTCTGGAATCTGGGGGGTGGGAGTGGAGCACTTTCGGAGGTGAATGGAAGACAGATTCTCCTACACCTATGTAAAGTTATGGAAGAATTTTCTTCAGGTCTTTAGAGCAGCCCAACCTTTGCCTATCTGATCAAAGAGTTGAGATTCAGCTCGATGAGATTTTGAGCCCAAGAACCTGGGTTCAAATGCCGGTTCTACCATTGACTTAACTTCAGGATTGCAGACTTCATTGTTCTTTCCTGTAAGAGACAGTTGGACTAGAGGAGCTCTGAAGTCTTTTGACATTCCAAGTCTATAATCCTATCCCATGGTACTATGACCTTAGTCCAGCTTCTTTCCTCAAAGCGAATTTCCCTGGAGTGGCTTTAAGACATCCCATTTTCCTTGGCCAAGGGTCGGTATGGTTGATTCATAGCCACGAGAATTTTACTGCTATTCAGTTCTTCCCCAAAACCTGATTACAGAGGTTAGCTTAAACTATTTTTGGGTGACGTGGGTACACCAGTGGTTTGGTCCCTTCTAATCATTTGCCCAGACTACTGAAGGCAATTCTTAGCATTAACTTGTTCCTAAAAATGAAATCTCTCTTCACCAACTGCAGAAGTGATTTTCATACATACTCGCTATTGTACTTTTCCCTGAATCCAGTAAACATTTATTAAGTGCCAACTGTTTATAGGGCATTTGTTAGTGAGGATACAAACAACATTCTCTGCTTTTAAGGGGCTTATGATTTAATGGTGTTACATTTGTATACATGTATACATCTTGTATAAAGAATATATGCAAGATATACATCTTCTATAAAAAAGTCTGATATAAGGAAGAATGTGAGAAGGGGAAAGGAAGGGGTTAGATAGTACCGTAGGAAACATGAAGAGGAACACATCACTTTCTTGGGCCACCTGGGCTGGGTTTTAAGAGAAGAGAGGACTTTAAGGAGGTTAGAAATATGGAAGACATTCATTCTAGTCCAGGATGCTATGTAGGAGAGGCAAGACAACATCAGAGAAAAGCTCCTATTTAGTTTAGTTGAAACATGGAGTGGACGAAGGGGAATAAGGTGAAGTAAAAATGGAAAGGCAGATTAGTGCCCAGCTGAGAAGCAGAGTAGCATTATGGACAGAGAAGTGGCCTTGGAGTCAGGAAGCCCTAGGTGTGAATTCGGCTGCCGGCCCAACAGCGGGATGGCCAGGAGCAAGTCATCTTTGCCACCTTTGAAGCTTTACATCAACGATAGTTATTTGTTGTTGCAATTGTTGTTATTATGTAGAGGATCCTAAAGGGGAGTGCATCTCACAGATGATTTTGGCAGCAGTGTAAAGGATAGGCATATCAGAGATGGCAGTGGCTGCTTCTTACCACAGCCCCGATAAGAGACAAGGAGAGCCTGATTTAGGGTGCTGGCACTGGGATTGTAGGGAAGGGATGGATGGAAGATTATTTGTAGAAGTAGTGTCGACAAGACTCACAAACAGATTGACTAAGGGGAGTAAGAGAAAAGGAAGGAAAAGCCACAGATGCCTTCAGTGTTTTGAGTCTGGGTAACTGGGAGAATGGTGATGCCCTCAAAAGAAACAGGGAAGTTGTAAGGAAGAGTGAATTTTGGGAATATTATGAGTCCAGTTTTGTACAGGCTGTACAGAGATACTGGTGGGACTTTAAGATGGAGGTATGTGGCAGGTAGGGATGTGGGGCTAGAGTTCACAGGACAGATTGGGGGTAGGTATGTAGATTTGAGGATCATCTGCATAGAGATCCATTTAAGGCATGGAAGTGGATGATGTTAACAAGGAAGAGAATATGTAGAAGGTAAAAGGTCTAAGGATAGAGTCTTGAGGGCCGCCCACACCTAGGGGTCAGGAAGAGGAAAATGTATCAGTGAAAGAGTAATCAGACAGGTAGAAGAGATCCAGAAGGGAGTTTGTCATAGAAACTCAGGGAGGGGAGAGTATTGAGGGGTAGAGGTGGGATGGTGAACAATGGCAAATATTACAGAAAGGTCAAGGGGGTTAACAACTAAGGAAAAAGCCTTTAAATTTGTCAATCATGTCAGTTGTGACCAAGATAAGAGCAGTTTCAGTATTGTGGTAAGGAAAGAAACCAGGTTTCAAGGGGGTTGAGCAGTGAATGAGTGGTAAGGAAGTCTGGGCAGAAAACATTTTCTTAGAAATTTCACAATAAAAAGATGATAGCTTGATGGGGACTGGGGTTGTTAGGGTCAAGGGAAGGTTTCTTATGAATAGGGAAACTTCATTTTCAAGATATATAAGGAAATGATCGAAATTTATAGGAATAAGAGCCATTGTACAATTGATAAATCATACAGAGATATAAAGAGGAGTTTGTAAAGGAAGAAGAACCATAGAAAAATGCTGCAAATCAATACTAATTCAAGAAGTACAGATTAAACCAATTTTGAGGTTCTACCATGCACCCATTGGATTGGCATAGTTGAACTAAAAAGGGAAATGATGAATGTTGGAGGGCTATGGGAAACACACACATTAATGCCTTGTTGATGGATCTGTGAATATGGTTGAGACATTCTGGAAAGCAGTTTGGAACCTTATCCAAAAAGTAACTGAGCCATGCATACCTTTTGACTCAGCAATACCATTATTAAGCCTATACCCCAATGAGATCAAAGGAAGAAGAAAAAGACCCATATGTACAAAAAATATTTATAGAAGTTCTCTTTGTGCTAGTAAAGAACTGGAAACTAAGTGAGTGCCCAATAATTGGGGAACGACTGAACAAAGTATGGTATGTGAATGTAGTGGAATACTCTTGTGCCATAAAAAATGATGAAAGGAATGGTATTAGACCGGGGAAGACTTTGTATGAACCATTGCAGATGAACTACAAGAACCAGCAGAACAGTTTCTACATAAGGATATCACTGTTAAAACAAACAACTTTTAAAGACTTGAGTACTCTGATGAATGCGGTGATCAACCGTGGTTCCTGATAGGGGGATGAGCTCAAAGTGCAGAATGAGACACATTTTTTTGGACATGGCCAATACAGAAATTTGTTTTACTACACCATGCATATTTATTTTTTAGAGGGAGGTGAGGGGTCAAAAAAAAAAAGGTTTTTCATTCATTGAAAAAATAAGATTGAATTAAAAAAAATAGAAAGCCATTTAGAGTCCAGAAGGAAAAAAGAAAAGAAATGGGAGACCTGAGACTATTTATAGGCAAAAAGTTTTGAAAAAGTCAGCAGAGGGACTGAATGTGAAAGAGGAGAGAGAAAGGTGGGGGGGAGGGGAAGATAAAGGAAAAGAGGGAATCTGAAAGAGAAGAGGAGAGAAGAATAAGTGGAGTAATGTCCCAGAATGAGAGGAGATGAGTTCCCTGGAAGTTAGCCCTGGAAAGGAGGAGAGCCCCCTCCTACTCTGAGACCAGAGGCAAAGAGGAAAGGAAGAGTGAAAAGATTTTAAGTTGTAGGGGAAGGGAGGCTGCTTGTGGCAAATAGCCTTCATCTTCTTGGCAGAGTAGAAGGTGAGGTCACCTGCTGAGAGAGAAATGGGATTGGTATTGAGGGCTTCAGGAGGAGGTTGGGAACAGCTGCTGTGAGCAGTGTAATAAGGCCTCCATCAGAATGAATAGAATTACTTTCCATCCAAGAGGACAGCATGAACCGGGAGGGATCCAGTCAGCAGGGTTTCATGACTTCTTGAAGCAGTGTTCAGGAACGGCAGCAAGAAAGATGTTGGACGAAAGAGGTGACCAGATCAGCAGGGTGTAAACCAGGACGAGGCATTCCAGGAAGATGACACCACTGACCTGGATCATCGTGGAGTCAGGACTTCTGAGGAGGGGGGAAGGAACTGAAGGCAGAGGCAGGATCCTAGACCAGGAGAGCTAGGAGCCATCGAGAGACAGACCCTACTTAGTTCTCAGTTGAGGTATAGAGCAGGCCCAGGCATTAGCTGGGGGGGGAAGGAGGCTCCCAACAGAGAGGGGAATTTCAGAGTCTGGGATTTGGGGGAGCAGTTGTAGGTAATGGATGAGAAGGTCTGTGGTCCGATCGTCTCTGTGGCTGGCTGAGGTAGAGTGGAGTTGGAGGTCATAGGAGTTGATAATACAAGAGAAGCCAGGGTATTTAAAAATCCACCCATGTGCATACTGAAGTCACTGAAGATGATGAGGAGGAGTGAGGGAGGCAGGGGAGAAGGGAGAATCTAAACCAGGTGCAGAAATCATTGAGGAAGCTAATAGAATGACAGGAAGGGCTGTAGTCGCCAACAGCAGAGATGAGGGCGCAGTGACAGGGCCACCTTTTCCTTCTTTGTTACTCTCTTGGGAGGAGATCTTGTTATTAGAGAAGCTACAGCTACAGCCATACTAAGGAGAGAGATAGCCTGCTTGGGCAGTGCCATATTGAACAATCGGAACAGGCAGAGTCTTCTCGGTACCGGTTTTCCTTGCTTCTTCGACACATCCCCCTGCAGAGCCAATCACCAGGCTAGGTTATCTGGGTCAGCAAGGTATTGTACTGTCAACCCAGAAATCAGCTCCAGCTTTGCATTTCTATCGGGGCTGTCTGCTTCTGTCAGCAAAATGCATAATAGAAGAAATAAGCCAGCAAGGCTAATAGCACTCATCTGAATAAAATAAGCCCCTTGGCTTCCTCCTTTAGTTTCATTTTAATCAAGGTATCGAGAGGGAATTAAAAGTTAAAAAAAATCTATTCTCCTACTCAACTCACTCTTCCCCATAGCATCTTGCAATCTCTCTCTCTCTCTCTCTCTCTCTCTCTCTCTCTCTCTCTCTCTCTCTCTCTCTCTCTCTCTCTCTCTCTCTCTCTCCCCCCCCCTCTCCCCCCTTTCTCCTTCTCTTTCCCCCTCTTCCTCTCTCCTCCCTCCTTTTCTCCCTCCCATCTTTCCTCTCTCTCTGTCTTTTTTTTTAAATCCCCATTCCTCACCTCATGCTCAGTTTAATCCAGGCCTCTTCTACACATACGTGATAGGTGCTTTATAAATATTTGTTGAGTGAATGAAAAAAAGTGAATGTTCTTTGGTCTTTTTCAAAACTATGTTTCTGTGTTACAAAGTGAGAAATGGCATACTTCTCAGTTGTGTTATGTTTTCCCTCTGGTTAAATTAGTTTGTGCTGCCATCATTCTGGGAAGTGGGGGCACCAGGCAGGTCAGTGTTGGGCAGGTCAAAGCATTCTTGGTCCCCTTTGGATTTCTGTCACCCCTCCCTCATGGTTTCCAGGGAGGAGCCAAGGCTGGCTCTTGCCCCCTAGTCCCAGAGGAGAAGGACAGTGGAAGATTAAACTCTGCTCTTCCTTTGGCATCTCTTTCACGTCTTCCCATAGACATACAGCTGCTTTGTTAATTGCCTGTTGCTGCTGTTTTATCCTAACCATTATTTTCGGAGAGGCTGTGCATCTGTAGCAGGCTGTGCTCTTGGCCTTGACCCAGCACTGGGTAAGGCCCATGTTGGACATTGATGGAAGCCGAGCCCTGGCTTGTTTGGAAAGCGCAATCATGCTTTAATACAGCAGTGCAAAAGTTCAGGAGAAAAGCCTGTTAAGAAAGCAAGTCCAGCTATACAAAGCCTTGCCATCCAGTCTGTCTGCAGAGCTGAAGAAATAACAATTAGTAATTACACAGCACCTCACATATGGAGATCTCCTGCCCGGGATTTTACAGGCATTAACTCCCCATTCTCTACAACTCCCCAAGAGGTACCTGGACAATGAAGAGCAACATTTCCCTTTTATAGATGAGGCATGGGGCCTGGGGCAAAGGCAGAGAAAATGGCTTGTAGACAAGTAGGTTAGATTTTCACAGATTCAGTACCTTGATCTAATCATGTACCCTAAATATCTCAGAGCAGTCTGTTTGGGCATTTGCCTCCAACTTGGGTTGAGTCACCGGATCATTGAAGGGAGAAAAAAAATGAGCTAATATATTCCAAGATAATACATTTCAAGCTTATGATTCAGTTGTGCAGCGTCTAAGCCCATCAGGTGATTCCTTCCAGGCCCGTTTATAATCTCTTCCACAGATGCAGAACCAGCTTGTGACTTTCTGGGTCTCTTTCCTTTTGTCTCTAGCTTCATTTTCTTTCAAGTATAGTATTATGTTTTCCTGATCTTGCTGTTGAATTTTTTTTATTTTACTAAGAAAAATACTTCTCTGATTATTTTGTCTGCTTTTTAGGGATTAGAGATTGAAGAGGTTTGCAGCTGTTACACGCATTCCTAAGGGAGGCAGACTTTTTCCCTTTAAATGCCCAAGCATTACACAATGTAAAGCTCTGGGGGTGGGGAGAGGAGAGAAGCTGTATGGATTCGTGCTAGCAAGAAAAGATATAAAGACAAAGAATGGTCTCTTAACCCGACTAAGATCCTTCAGCTTCATCCACACCAGGTACAGGAGGGCTGCACAGCCATTTGAGTCCGAAACTACTCGAGCAGAGCCTCCATATGCTCCCTATGAAATCATGTCTGTTTTCCAGCCTGGCGTGTTTCATCTCTGGGGCTTCTCCTGAGACTTAGCGCCTTACCTGTGCTTGAGTTAGCAGCAGATCTCCTGTGTTTGCGGTTTCTTCCTCCTGCATTCCTTGCCCCTCCATCTCTTTCATTTCCTACTCCCCCACTCCTTGCCTGATCCGTCTGAGAAGAGAGCAGCCTTGAAAAACTCAAAGCATTATGTGAAAAGCTCCTTGGCTCAGTGGGGGCAAGGACAGAGCAGCTTGTGAGAAGCCTCAGGAAGCAGGCAGCAGAGTATCATGGAAAGGTCAGTCAGTCCATCCATATGCCTTTATCGATCAGTGTGCCAGGCTCTTTGCTAGGGGATACAGGGACATAAATGAAATGCCTTCAGGAGCTTACATTCTATCAAAGGAGGCAACATGGAAGATGAATAAAGTTACCAAAGGCACCATAAGTATATTCAGAATATATACAGGAATGAATACAGGGTCATTTCAGTGGGAAGGCACTAGCCACCAGGAGGATCAGGAAAGGGCCCAGGTAGGAGGTGTGGCACTGGAGCTGAGCTTTGAAGGGAGCTAAGGATTCTGAGAGGAGGTCAGGGTGTATGTTCTGGGCATGGAGAAACAGAGCTAGAAAATAGGATGCCATGTGTGAGGAACAGGAGGCAAGACAGTTTGGCTAGATCAAAGAGTGTAGGAAAGAAGAATTACGTATAATGAAGCTGAAGAGGCAGGTTGGGACCATCACAGACTCTCCTGTAACAGGAAAGTGAACCCCCTCCCCATCTGAAACCCTCCCACCCCCCAATGGAGATAGTATCAAGTGTTGCCTCAGATGCCTGAATGGAGAGGAAAAGCTCAGATGTACCTTACTGCTCCTTCAGCAATCTTCAGAGGGTGCCAGTATCAATCAACCAACATTAATTAAGTGCCTACTATGTGTCAGGCACTGTGCTAAGCACTGGGGATACAAAAAGAGGCAAAAGATAGTTCCTGCCCTCAAGGAGCTTGTAATCTAATGAGGGAGACAACATGCAAACAAATTTATACAAAGCAAATATATATGTATGTATAGAGGATTGAGGGAAGACTTCCTGTAGATAGTGAGATTTTAGTAGGGACTTAAAGGAAACCTGGGAAGTCAATAGTTAGAACAATGGAGGGAGAGCTTTCTAGGCATGGGGGATAATACAGAAATTGTAAGGTTTGGAACCCAGAGATAGAGTGCTTTGTTCATGGAATAGCCAAGAGGATTAGTATATGAGGAAAAACACACAGGGACAAGAAACGGGAATCAGAGGATGATAATCCAAGAGCTAGGAGGGATGTTAGTGGTCATTAAATCTAACTCCCTCATTTTATGGATGAGGTAACTAAGGGTCAGAGAGGACCTTGCCCAAGGTCGAATGGGTGACATTGGCAAAAATGATTCCAAGTCCAGTGCTCTCTGCTGCCTCCCTGGTGACTGAGAGTTTTATTGTAGAAGGGCATTGTTATAGCAATGTCCTGGGGAGAATACCCAAAGAAAAGAGTGCTGCAAAGTCACGGGAGCAGGAAATGACTCCCTATGAAATCATAGCTCATTGATATGCTTGTTTTCGAACCCAAAGTGTGTTTCGTACTTGCAATTTATTTTGAAATTTGCCTTTGCTCAAGTTGGCAAGGAAAGCTGGCAGCATGGTATACATTTGGTGTTCCCCTCCGAACATGTGCCTTTCCCTTCCATCTCTTCTCATTCCCATTCTTCCAATCCTCTGCCAAAAGAAGGGAAAAGGTAGATTTGTAAGAAAACGTGGCAGCACACTCGGGGGGGGTGATAGAGAGGAGCTAGGCCAAGTAGAATGACCAGTAAGGAAGCTAGTAAAGCAGTTAGGTGAGGAGAGATGAGGACCTCAACTCTGGTGGTTTCTGTGAAAAGAAAAAGAACGGGTTCAAGGTAGAGAGCAGAGAGGTAGGACTGACCAGATCATAATATCTTAGAGCTGGAAAGATTTAGGTCATCCATCTAGTTTAAATCTCTTGTTTTATAGATGAAGAAACTGAGATACAGAGGCCTGGTATGCTCCTGGCAAATTGTTTAGGTTTTAAGTGGAAAAGTCAGGATTTGATTCCAGGTCCTCTGAGTCCAAATCCATTGCTCTCTGCATTCCACCATTCTGCCTTCAGCCTTCAACAACTGCATGCATGTGTGAGATTGGGGAGAGAGGAGTCAAAGGTGACTCTGAGGTTATAAGTCTGGGTGACCACTACCCCTGCCCAAAGATCTGGCACCATCCATCTTCACCCTAGCCATTTTTTGTTTGGCATCTCTCTTTATATGCTAGCCTAGCATTTAAACCTCCCCACTCCAGCCTACACTTCCAACAATATTTCACACTAATCACCTACAAGTCAACAAGCATTTACAAAGCACTTACTACGTGCCAGGCACTATGCTAAGCCCTGGGAGTTCAAATATGAGCAAAAAAGAAAGACAGCCCCTGCCCTCAAGGAGCTTACTTTCTAATGAGGGGAAAACAACAGATTGAAAAAGAGCTGAAAAGCAAAGAGATTGATAGGAAGAAGGTACTTATTGGGGCATAGTGGTAAAGTCTGGAGAATCAGGAGGGAGACTAAGGAAAGGAGTGATGACTGGTCATCTGAACATCTCAAAATGGAGGTTCTAGGAGGGACCCCCAAATGGGAACAGGGGGCTGCAGAGATAGAGGGATCTTCCAAGATGAGAAGGGTGCAGGAGGAGAGGGATCCTCCAGGGGGAGACAGCAAAGTACAGAGAATCAGGGGGGTGTCTGGGAAAGGAATGAGGGACTGGGCACTCTCTTAAAATGGGGATACCAAGAGGAACTCAGCTGTGGGAGGAGGGGCCAACTGGGCCAGAGGATACCATCTACTCAAAATTGACAAAATTGAATTCTTAGTTGTTCCTGTCTTGCTCTTTCTGGTCCTCTATGCCTGAAATAATAATAATAATAATAACAACAACAACAACAACAACAACAACAACAACAATAATAATAGCTAATGTTTATGTAATACTTAATACATGCCAAGCACTGTGTGAAGAGCTTTACAATTATTATCTCATTTGATCCTCACAACAACCCTGGGAGGTAGGTGCTGTTCTGATCCCCATTTTTTTCCCTTTTTAAAAAAAACTTTTTAAAATTAATTTATTTATTTTTAGTTTTCAACATTCACTTGCACAAGATTTTGAGTTCCAGATTTTTCTCCCTATCTCGTCCCTCCCACCACTCTAAGACAGCATGCATTCTGATTCCCCTAATCTGCCCTCCTTTCTCTCTCCTGCCCCTTCTCTTATCCCTTTCCCCTTCTATTTTCTTGTAGGGCAGGATAGATTTCTATACCCCATTGCCTGGATATCTTATTTCCCAGTTGCACATGAAAACAATTTTTAACATTTGTTTTTAAAACTTTGGGTTCCAAATTTTCTTCCTTCCTCCCTCCCCACTCACCCTCATTGAGAAGGCAAGCAACTTGATACAGTTTATACATGTGTAGTCATGCAAAACACTTCCATAGTAGTCATGTCGTGAAACTAACTGTATTTTGCTTCATCCTATCCCACCTCCCCTTTATTCTATTCTCTCTTTTGACTCTGTCCCTCCTCATAAGTGTTTACTTCTGACTACCCTCTTCCCCAGTCTGCCCTCCCCTCTCTCATCCCCCCACTCTCTCATCCCCTTCTCCCCTATTTTTCTGTAGGGTAAGATATATTTCCATACCCAGTTGAGTGTTTATGTTATTCCCTCCTTAAGCCAAATCCCATAAGAATAAGATTCACTCATTTCCTCTCACCTTCACGTGTATCCCCTGCACTGTAAAAGCTTTTTCTTGTCTGTTTTACATGAGATAATTTGCCCCATTCTACCTTTCCCTCTCTCCTTCTTTCAGTACATTCCTCTCTCACCCCTTAATTTTCTTTTTTAGATATCATCCCTTCATCTCCAACTCTCCCTGTTCCTTCTATCTATCTATATGCATGTAATTTTTTCCCCCTCCAACTATCCTAATACTGACAAAGGTCTTATGAGTTATAAATATCATCTTTCCATGCAGGAATGTAAACAGTTCAACCTTAATAAGTCCCTTATGATTTCTCTTTCCTATTTACCTCTTCATGTTCCACTGGAGTCCTGTATTTGAAAGTCACACTTTCTTTTTTTTGTTTGTTTTTTTTGTTTTTGCTTTTAGGCAATTGGGGTTAAGTGACTTGCCCAAGGTCACACAGCTAGTAAGTGTCAAGTGTTGGGTCTGAGGCTGGATTTGAACTCAGGTCCTCCTGACTTCAGGGCCGGTGCTCTATCCACTGCTCCACCTAGCTGCCCCTGAAAGTCAGATTTTCTATTCAGCTCTGGTCTTTTCATCAAGAGTGCTTTGAAAGTCCTCTGTTTCACTGAATGTCCATTTTTCCTCCTGAAGGATTATACTCAGTTTTGCTGGGTAGGTGATTCTTGGTGTAATCCTATCTCCTTTGACCTCCAGAATATTATATTCCAAGCCGTCTGGTCCCTTAATGTAGAAGCTGCTGAATCTTGTGTTATCCTGATTGTGTTTCCACAATACTTGAATTGTTTCTTTCTGGCTGCTTGTCCCCTTGACCTGGGAACTCTGGAATTTGGCTACAATATTCCTAGGAGTTTTCCTTTGGGGATCTCTTTCAGGAGGTGATTGGTGGATTCTTTCAATTTCTATTTTACCCTCTGGTTCTAGAATATCAGGGCAGTTTTCCTTGATAATTTCTTGAAAGATGATGTCTAGGCTCTTTTTTTGATCATGGCTTTCAGATAGTCCAATAATTTTTAAATTATCTCTCCTGGATCTATTTTCCAGGTCAGTTGTTTTTCCAATGAGATATTTCACATTGTCTTCTATTTTTCATTCTTTTGGTTTTGTTTTACAATGTCTTGATTTCTCATAAAGTCACTAGCTTCCATTGCTCCATTCTAATTTTTAAGGAAGTATTTTCTTCAGTGAGCTTTTGGACTTCCTTTTCCATTTGGCCAATTCTGCTTTTTAAGGCATTCTTCTCCTCATTGGCTTTTTGGACCTCTTTTGCCATTTGGGTTAGGCTATTTTTTAAGGTGTTATTTTCTTCAGTATTTTTTTGGGTCTCCTTTAGCAAGCTGTTGACTTGTTTTTCATGATTTTCTTGCATCACTCTCATTTCTCTTCCCAGTTTTTCCTCTACTTCTCTTACTTGCTTCTCAAAATCCTTTTGAGCTCTTCCATGGCCTGGGACTGATTCATATTTTTCTTGGAGGCTTTGGATGTAGGAGCTTTGACTTTGTTGTCTTCTTCTGGTTATATGTTTTGATCTTTGTCACCAAAGAAAGATTCTATGGTCTGACTTTTTTTGCATAGTTTGCTCATGTTCCCAGCCAATTACTTGAGTTATAAACTCTTTGTTAAGGTAGTGGTCTGCTTCCATTGTGAAGAATGTACTGTCCTAAGCATTAGGGAGTTTGTGCAGCTGTTTTCAGAGATACTTGTAGGGACCTGTAAATTTTCAGTTCTTCCAAGGTGGTATGATCGAATGCGAGGTGTTTACTCCTTTCCTTTCCTGGCCTGTGCTGTGGTCTGTGAGTGACCACAAGCATTCTTTTCTGTCTTGGAACTGTGAGGAGGATTCGTTCTCCATCACCACTATGAGCTCCACCAAGCCAGTGCTCCTTCTCACCTCAGGACCGCCACTCAGTACGATGACCCAGATCCATGCATGGGCAAAGCAAGAGAATCCTGCCTCAGTGCCAGCAAAGAGATCCCTACAATCCCACTCTGATCAGCCACTGGATTCCCCCACTGTCTTGTGGGCCAGGAGCTCCAGAAGAAGGCACCACCTTGGGGCTGCCCTGGGACTTGGGCTGGGACCAAGCTTTTCTCTCACTGTGGTCACAGACTTTTCCTACTGACCTTCTAAGTTGTCTCTGGTGTTTTGGGGTTAAGAGGTCTGGAAACTGCCATAGCTGCCTGTGATTCAGTCCTCTGAGGCCCGCTCTGGGTTACCTGAGGCCTAGTCTTTGCCTGCACAGCCCATGCTGAACTGTGTTCCTCTCCGAGCATGGCGCAATAGACCTTTCCAATCAACCTTGGGAAATTTGTTTCACTCTGTCTTTTTGTGGGTTCTGCTGCTCTAGAGTTTGTTTAAAGCCATTTTTTACAGGTATTTTGAGGGGGTTGGGGGAGAGCTCAAGCAAGTCACTGCTTTTACTCCACCATCTTGGCTCAGCCCTGTGATCCCCATTTTATAGATGAGCAAATTGAGGCAGACAGAAATTAAATGACTTGCCCAGGGTCACGTAGTTTGTAAGTGTCTGAGTCGGGACATGAACTCAGGTCTTCATGATTCCAGGCCCAGTGGTCCATCCACTAGGACACTTAGCTGTGCACTAGCTAATATAGTCCCTCATTTCTTTCTACTGAAGTACTCTTGCTTCTTGGTTCAACTCATGTCACCTGAACCCATTATTTAATTATCTCATGATACAACTTAGGATGTGATAATAAGGGTAAAGAAGAGATCCAGGTGAAGTGTTATAAGAAATAAATGAGAAAGAAAAGGTTGCTTTTCAGCTGGAAGTGGATGAGAGGGGCAGAGCATAATGGATAGGGGGGTTGGTTTTAGAGATAGGAAGACTTGGGTTCAGGCCTTGCCTCTGGCACATGCTGGCTACATGTCCATGTGTACTTCTCTTGATTTCTTAGTGGCTCAGGCAGCTAAGACTCTAAGTTATATACGGGTTACCAGTTTGGGTTGGTAGGTTGCTTTGATTCTGAGAGTTCTCTAAACAAATGAAGTGACAAGTCCAAACTAAACAACTCCAGCTGTTCTTGTCATCATTACGATCCTCATTTGAACGCATTTAATAGCCCCTCTATTTGACTGTAATTTTCTTCAGGTCAGGGATGGCCTCTTATGTCATCTTTGTATTCTTGGGCAGCTAGGTGGTACAGTAGAAGGACTGTTGGGCCTAGAGTCAGGAGGACCCAAGTTCAAATCCAGTCTTAGACGCTTATTAGCTATGTGACCTTGGGCAAATAACTTAATCTTGTGTGCCTCAGTTTCCTCATCTGTCAAAGGATCTGGAGAAGGAAATGGTAAACCACTCTATTATTTTTGTCAAGAAAACCCCAAATGAGGTCATGGAAAGTCAGATATGACTGAAACAACAACAACATTCTCATAATCTGTGTGTAGAGTAAACAGATGTTTGTGGAGTGAAACCTGAGATTTACAGGGGTGAAAGGGGGATATTAAGGGAATTCAATTAAATGGTCTGTATTCTGACACTAAAGTAGTAGGTAGTTTGCAGTAAGTACCTATAAAGCATGAATTGTACAGGGCACTGTGTTAGGCATCGGGGGTATAGGGACAAAAATAAAGTAAAACTTGGCCTCAAGGATCTTACAGTCTACTGAAAAGATACATTTTTACACAAATAAGCAAATATAAAATCATTTCAGAAGGGGCCAACCACTAGTGAAGGAAGGTCAGTGAAGGCCTTATGGCGCCTTGGACTTTCTGAACTTAGGAGGCAGCCCATGAAACAGCCCAGCTGTAAAATATGGAGTGCCATCCACAGGGAGCATCAAGCAGACCAGTTTCTCTGGAACATAGAATGTATGAAGGGGAGCAATGGACAGCAGGCCTAGAAAGGGAGACTGAAAGCAGATTGTGAAGGGCTTGAGATACCAAACTGGGCAACTGGAGTCTTATCCGAAGGCCATAGGGAGTCATTGAAGATTATTTGGCATGGGAGTCACATGGTAAGATCTCCAACTTGAGAATCCCAGTTGGGTGGAAGATGGACTGGAGAGGGTGGATATTGAAAGCAAGGAGACCCGTTAGGAGGCTGTTGTCTGGGCAAGCAATGGCAAGAGCCAGAACCAGACCTTAGTTTGTGTGAGCAAAGAGAGAGGGATGAATTCTAGAGGTAGAATCAACAAAGCTTGGCAGCTATTGGCTATGAGCAGTGAGGGAGAAGAGTCAAGGTTGCAGACTTGCACGCTTGACTTGAAAAATGGTGGTATCTTTAGCATAAATAGTGAAAGAAGAGAAATAATGGCGGCCTTAGGGAGGGGAGTTAATGAATTGTGTTTTGGAAAGTTATGTGAGTTTGAGGTGCCTCTGAAGAACCAGGTAAAAATGTCCGGGATGTGGTTAGTGATGTGGGACTAATGCCCAGAGGAAGATGAAGGCTAGGTAGACAGGTCTTTGAGTCATCTACTGAAGCTGTAACTGAAGCCGTGGGAACTGATGAGATCATCAAGAGATGGGGTCTGGAGTTGTAGAATGAGAAAAGAACTGAGCCCAGGACAGAGCCCTTGGGATATGCCCATTGTAAATGGACACGACAGGAATAACGATTCCACAAAGAATACTCAGGAGTAACGAGGTGGTGGAATGAAGGGAAGGAAAAGAAATAAGCATTTATATAGTGCCTACTATGTGCTAGGTCCTGTGCTAGGCTCTTTACAATTATTATTTTCTCGCTTGATCCCCCCAGAAATACTTCAAAGTAACTGCTGTTATTATCCCCATTTCACAGTTGAGGAAACTGAGGTAAACAGAGGTTAAGTGACTTGTCCAGCGTCACACAGCTAGTAAGTGTCTGAAGCTTGATTTGAACTCAGGTCTTCCTGACTCTGGGCCTCATTCTCTATCTACTGCACCACCTAGCTGCCTCTGAGAACCAAGAGATAAGCAGTGTCACAAAAGGAGAGAGAGAGGAGAGAGTATCCAGGAGATAGAGGTAGTCGGCAATGCCAAAAATAGTCGAGAGGTCAAGGATGATGACTGATAGAAGGCCACTGGATTTAGTGATTAGCAGAGAGAAAAGGATCATTCACCTCTATTTTCCAGCCTCTATTTTCTCAGTAAAGTAGGAGGTGAGGGGCTCCACTAAGGAGAGAGGAAAGCTGTGCAGAGGAGCCTTGAGGAGAGTAGAGAAGATTTGTAACAGAGATTTCAAACGCTAGGCTAGTGACATTCCTGAGTGTGGCCCAGAAAATTAAAATGTCCTTTGGAAATATTTAACAAAATAAATTTTTAAAAATTAGAACATAGATAATGCAAATGTGCTGTTTTCTAAGTCAGTATGGTAGCCCCTGGAGTCCTTATGTATGGTTTAGTGCCCCCCTTTCTGTGTGAGTTTGACACCACTGGTTTACAATATCTACTATGGAGAAAGACGGACAGAGAGACAGACGTGATTGTGTAACTTGACTCCAGCTAAGAGTCATTAGCACTCAAGCAGTCAGTCAGTCAATCAGTCAACCAGCATTTAAATGTTTACTTCATGTCAGGCATTGTACTAAATTCTAGGGATGCAAAGGAAGTCAAAAGCAGTAGCAGAGAAGATGAATGGAAGGGGTTTCTAGGGTAGAGTCAGAGCTGGTGAGGTAGTTGATGAGAGATGCTCAGCATGGTAGCAGGGGTGCTAGCCTAGGAGTGACTGACCTGTCCTTCATCACAGGGATTGGTAAAGGAAAGGATAGATACCCTGATAAGAGTTATGGAGATGGGGAAAGGGGTGGAAATTAAAGTCATCATGAGTACATAGAAATGTAAAAACAGCTGTGGAACAGAGCGTGATAAGTCAGTAAGGGAGGAAGACAAGAACTACAGTGCAGCAGGGAGAACCTTGTTAAGGTTAAAATGCATGCATTGTAGCAATCCAATCACCCTAATTCCTGATTTTCCCCCTCTGCCGTTTTGGTGAAAGATAGTGGGAGCAGCAGAATGAAAATGGCAGGTTGTCAAGGGGTCAAAGGTGTCAGGATTGGAAGAGACATGGTTGTGGAAGTGATTGGCTCTAAGATCAAGTCTGGGTAGGGAGAATAATGCTGATGGACTGGAGAAACAATGATAGACTGATGAGGTAGGGAGATGTCATGGGGCCAGACTCCAGGAGGAGCATGAAGAACTGGTATGGGAGAAGTAAGGGAGAGGACAGTCGAAGCACAGGAAATTGTGATCAGAGATCATTATCTAATTATGGTTGCTTTGAGAATGGGGATTATAGAAGTGAACGTGCACTGATAATTTAAAATATATAAGTATGAAGTGGTATTATTCTCAACACTCTTTATTATCTATTTAGAGTAACTCTACCTTTAGAAAGGCTCATTGGATTTAATTCTGTCATGGTAAATAAGGGTTAAAAATAATCCTTTGAATCCTTCCTTCCTCCCTCCTTTCCCTCTCTCCTTTCCTTCCTTCCTTCCTTCCTTCCTTCCTTCCTTCCTTCCTTCCTTCCTTCCTTCCTTCCTTCCTTCTTTTTTCTTCTTCTTTTCCTTTTTTTTTGTTCCGGGTAGGTAGGAGACAGAGAAAATAGCTTTTTGTTCATTAAAAAAAGTAAAATTTAAAAAAAAATAATCCTTTGTTTTAATCCAAAATATGTTTTTCTGCGTTCTTTCTTGAGGAGGCCAACGAGGATTCCAAAAGGGTTCCTTAGGAATCATTTAGTCTTGCCCATTCTATTTCTTGAAGTCGAGGGAGGCTCAGTTACTTGTCTGAGGTCACACAGAGAGTAAGTGGCAAAGCCAGGATTTTGAATGCAGATCCTTGGTCATGGAGTCTTGAGTTAACTGACTCCTACCATCTCTGTCATTGGCATCAGAATGACCAAGAGAAGGTAACCTGGGGAGAGGGCAGGGGACAGAAATCACCTTCTTCTTTACCAGGAAATATTTTTAGAAGTACCTGATGCCCCAGAGAAAAAGGAATTCAAAGAAATTACATTTCTCATCTAAGCCAACACCCTTATTTTTCAGAGGAAGAAACCGAGACTGAGAATGCAGAGGAGATTTGTCCAAGGTCAGATAGGTAGAGAGTAGTTGAGTGTGATTCAAACCCAGATCCTTTGATTCCAGACCCTGTGCACAGTGTCCACAATGCAACAGTTTTAAGTGACTGGGAGTGGGCAGTATACTTATCATAATTATTTCCCCCTCATAGTGGGAAACTATGTGATAGGCCATCACCAAAGGGTGATGGGTCACACTTTCTGACTAATGGCACCTATTTTAGAGACGGTGAGATGGGGATAAGGCTGTCTTTGGGTGTGGAAAAATTTTTCTCTGTGTGACACTAACTGGCCCCTATGGGAATAGAAACCCCAATCATGTCTTCATCATTCATACATTCATTCATTCCCTAGACATCTGTTAAGATCTTTTCATATGAGTAGCACTGTGCTGGAGAGTGGAGGAGATGTGAAGATCCTTAAGGTGTGGTACTTGCCTTCATGGAGCTTCCAATCTAATAAACATCATGGATGAATGGTGTATGAATTTTTTTTCCAGTGGAGAAACCAACATCCATTTGAAATCCAAATCTCTATATGAAGTAGTTTGCCAGCTGTTATCTGCCACATGGTTTGGGACAGGCAGTGAAGCCTAGTTAGCAGGAGCACTGAATTTGGATTCAGAGGATGTGAGTTAGAATCCTGTTTCCACTTCTCATTATCTGTGTGGTGGATGTATCACTTGGATGCCTCAGTTTCCTCCTTGGTAAAATTAAGGACTTGGGCTAGACAATCTTTAAAGCCCTTTCCAGTTTTAAGTCTGTGATCCTATGATAAATGTTCGTGTGAAGAGGCCCTTCAAATGTCATTGGTTACCTAGGCCTAAATTATTTCTCTCTTTGGAATTTAGGATTTTTTCAAATTCAGCCTTTTCAGATAATAAACACGTTGAAAGTGGTGATTCAGTATAGGAGGGGCCCAAGAAGTAAGTTAATTATATGAATCTATGACTCCCAAGTAGTATTTCGTGGACAATATTGGAGCTTTGTATATTTTAGTTCCCAGTGAAATTCTATCTTCTGTAAGTAGACAGGGACATGAATGTATCAAATGCTGCACCTGAAGTTTCCAGGAGGAGGGGCAGGTAAAGGAGTGTTTCAGTTTGGGCTATGTTGTTCTCTGGTATGACCTAGATCCTGGTGATCTGCTTTGTCCTGAAGTCCATTTGGGTGGGGAGTGATTCTTTGTTAATTGTTATTTACCCAAGGTACTTCCAAGCCAAATTCCCTTCAGTAGAAATCACAGGGTGCTCAGCACACTGGCTCTTCGCATTCCTATTTTCTCTGTATTTTACAGTCTGAGTTGGGGGGAGGGGGCAGGAGGGAGGGAAGAGGCCAAAGGGGAGAGAGCAGCTTGTGAACTGTTTCAGAATCCCTATCCAAAGAGCAGCCCACAATCCTTTGCTTTCTGTGCTTCTTGTTAGACACATGCAGATTCCAAGTGGAGCAGAAGTCACTCATAACCTCTAGAGGTTTGTTGTCCAGACCAGTACTGGAGGAAGAGTAGATGCTCACTGTTGTCCTTAAATAATACTATTTGGCTTAATACGTATAGTGAGGTTTCCCCTGATTATTTTTGACTCTCTGGCAAAGTGTTACAAGCCTTAGGATCATCCTTTAAGAGTGTGTGAGGATATGTGTGTGCTCAAATCTGGTTTCTGTGATTATTGCCCAAGAGCATGAGTATGGATAGCTTCATTCTACCAAACACACCTTAGTTCAGGCATGCTCCTTTAAAAAGAGGAGGGTTTTTAGATATTTTCTCCATCAGAAGTCTTATTCCTGGCACATAATGTGTCGTAGTTCCCTCTTTACGTAACCTGAAATGCATAAGATAGAATTGGTTCAGTACCTAACGCTTGTCTATCCCCAGAGAGGAAAGTCTGGCTCTTTTCCTTATTTAGAAAAGGGGGGAAAAAAAAAGAAGTTTGAGATAGTTTCTCCCAGGAAAGAGGCCACACTTCTGAATTAGTTCTAGCTAGTGATGTCCTGGTCAGTGTTTAATATCTAGCTAGGGAAGGAGTTAGAGGAGGAGAAATATAAACAAGGTACACCTGTAAGTTTAATCTGCGTTACATAATAAAAAAATAATAATGAATCAAGCCTTGATCTGTAGTACTTGCTGATTTCTGAGCACCAAAAATTTAACAGTCTATGAGAGCTGGTATAAGCCAGCTCTAGCACAGCCCTGGTTGTAACCCTTGTGTCCATGTGGGTTAGGTTGTCATCATTGAGACTGGCTCGTCTTTCTCACCATTTGCTTTCTCTCTGTCTCTCTCTGTAGGAAGGATCAGAATGTTCTCTCGCCAGTTAACTGCTGGAACCTCCTCTTGAACCAAGTGAAACGAGAGAGCAGGGATCACACCACCCTGAGCGACATATACCTGAACAACATCATCCCCCGCTTTGTCCAAGTCAGTGAAGATTCTGGAAGGCTCTTTAAAAAGGTATTAGACGGGGCCTTACATACAGATGCTGGAGGGTATTTAACACACCATGCATGTAAATGCCAAACCAATCCTTGCTAGCCTCCTAAGCATATTTGCAGCCATCTCTTCTTCTATCAAGTCCAAATACAATGAAATACATGAAATCCCCATTCTTTTCTCTTTGCCAGGGATGAATCAGTAGCAGCCGTGGCACGCGGCCATCTGCAAGGTTGTCACATAAAGGATACGCCAAGATAGTTTGCTAGTGGGTGGGCTTGTAGCACTAGTCATCATTTACATCATCGTGTATCGATTGCTAGTTCTGTTTTGGTGATTTGCAGTAGAACATTACTTTATTTGGGAAACTGTTCAGACTTGAGGGCCTTGAGTATGATTTCATGTTCTCTTATTCTAATTCACTTTCCAAGCCCACATACTTCTTGGTTCAGCTCTTTCACAGACTTGATCCAGGAGTTGTTTGGCTATGATGGGCTTGGGAACTTGATTATCTATTAATATTGCAACATTTCTTTTCCTCCTGGGTTTAGCATGATTTATGAACCTCACTCTGTGATCCTTATAATTTCCAGTATCACCTTCTAAATTAGAGATGGACTTTTGGGGATTAGAGGATATCAGAGAGCTAGGAATGCCTTAGAAATCATTTTCCAACCTCTTCATTTTACATATGAAGAAGCTGGGGTCAAAGTGACTTGCCCAAGTTCTGGGCAAAGCCAAGGTTTGAAACAGTAACTTTTGGCTCTAAGGCTAATGGTTGGTCTTAGCATTACACCGTGCTTTCTATAGAACAAGATGCTGATCTCTAAACTCTGGTACCTTGAGTTCTGTGTGGAATCATTTTTTTCTAAAAGAAGGCAAGTCAGCTTTCTCCAGTTGAAAGCTGTTTGTATATGGTGGCAAATGCCCTTCACCCTTGTACATGAAATACTGTCATCCTTAGGAGGGAGAATCTATAGGTTTCCACTTGACAAAACTCTATCACGTTTTGGGAAAAAAAAGCTAACTCCATTAAATATCCTTGTGATGTGGATATATAGGCAGAGCTTTTAGTCAGTTGTTGTTTTCTATATTTTTGAGGTGAAACTTTCTGACCCTCTTCCTGGTTTGGTGTTGTTTCAGGACCTGGTTTTCCTCTTCTCACCATCCTGAAGAAAACATTATTTTGAATCTTTTTTTTTCTCTATATTTTTCTTTTCATATCTTCAGATCCTCTAAAAAAAAAGCATCTGCAGAACCAGATTAAAATGTAATTAACAAAGCAAATACAATTACGGTAGAACATAGTGTCAATATGATGCCATCTTTCTCTTCGAGTTTGACACCACCACTGCTCTAAAGCTTAGTAAACTGTGATCCCTGAGACAGCAAATGGAAGGAGAAAATAAGTGGGAGCCATGGAAATAATGGTCATTTGGGAAATGTGCTGTTACACAATTAGTCCACTGGATTATTTTTCAGCTATGGAAATGTGGTATCTATCACACAATCCATAGATTCTTGGCTTTTTAGAGGCAGGACATGGGGGATATGATCCTCCAGCTGAGAAAAGGGAGAGGCCTTGACAATTGGATGTGGACCTCTTTAATCTGTGTCAGCCTTCTGACTGGATTGGGTAGGTAGTTGGGTTCCATTTCAGAAGCAGGCATGCCGGGGATCTTTCCCTTTGATCTGTTCTTAATGGTGTGGAGAAGCAATCGTAGGCAGCATCAGAGGATGCTCTTCCACCCCTTTCCACATCTGCCCCAGCTCCACTGGCATTGTTTTTCATTATTTGCCTCTACATACTGACTTGAATGTAAGTCACATTCAAGTCTAGTCAAGTGAAATCTTGACAGTAGTTGGTGCTGCTTTAATGAAACCTTCAGATATGCTTGAGATCTCTTGGGGAGGGCAGTCCTAGCCTCTGTCCTGTCTGTGATTCTGGGGAAAGCCCTTTAGGAGAGCTATCCTGTCTTGCGTGTTCATCATCTTCCCCCAGCCAGAGAAATTGTCAGAGAGGTCTGGGTTAAAAGAAAGCCCTGTACACCCCTCAGTGCTGCTACTGGTGTTTTAGGATCTTTTTGAGGGCAGGTGAGCCCCGGGGGCCAATACTACAAGCATCTCCAGGCACCAGAGTGCTCCCTCAGCATATTGCCATCAGCCTGCTGTCGTGGGAGCTGCTGCAGACCCAGAGGTCTATGGCTGTCTGACAGCACAATCCACTTCAGCATTGACATTCTTAGCCATGGACTCTGGCTTGACTTCCCTGAGCTATGTATGCGTTTCCATTCCTGGGGGTATAAAGGAGAGGTCCCTGTTCCTCACAGGACCTATTTGTGACCTTTTCAGACTTTTTTCAGCAATTAAATTGTAGTTGATGAGAGATTTATATGAGATTGCTGACCAGCAGCCAGGTTTCATTCTCCCTGGTCCGTTCTAAGGAATAGTCATTTCTTTCCTCTCAGTGGGGTCCAGTGTGGGCAGGGAGCCCCAAGGGAAAAGCTGACCTGGGGAGTCATGGAAATGGATCAGATCTACCTAAGCTAGAGGCAAACGACTTTGTTTTGCATTAACAGGCAAGCAAACCATTCCTCCTCCAATGTAAATGAAACTTGAGGTCATTTTGTTCATGGTGAAGTGTGGTATGTAGGCAAGCATGAAATGCCACATGCCCATTTCAGAAGCCACTTACATACCTGTATCAAGACCCTGAGAAGGGTGGAAATCCCTCTGGTTGGAATTTCATAACCAGACTTAACAGGCTCGGCTGGCTGCCCCTACCAGGTATTTGTCAAGCTTCCTGCTGGGTTCTGCCAGGCCAGCATCCTTTTCCAGAAAGTCTCCCTATTGAGTGGTCGATCCATTAGCCACTACCCAGTAGTGTGAATGTGAGCAGGTGATTTCTCATCTCTGGGCCTCCATTTCCTCATCTGTGAAATGACAGAGTCAAATCTGGTTACGAGTTCCTAGCCTGGGGGTCCATGAACTTGTTTTTCATTTAATATAATTGGTTTCCTTTCCAAGCCTCTGTATTTTATTTTATGCATTTAAAAATATTTTTTCTGTAAATGGGTCTGAAGCCTCACCAGACTGCCAAAGAGGTCTGTGACACAGAGAGGTGAAGAACCCTTGAATTCAATGATTGCTATGGGCTGTTCTAGATCCAGCATGCTTTGATTCAGAGAAGAGGAGCAGCTTGCATTCAAAGCTCCTGCCTCTTTGTTGCCAGACCCTCTAATGCATGGTAAATTGTGATAGCAGAGATAAAAGCAAATGAGAGGAGAGAATGAGCTGGGCCAAGGGAGAAAATAGTTCTTTTGTCAGACATTTTAGATGGAAATGTGGTTTCACAAGCTCTCACCAGTTTGAAAGGACCTCGGATACCTCCTGTTCCAACTGGTCCTTGAATAGAAAACCCTCCTACAGCATCCTCAACAGTGTGCATCCTGCCACTGCTTGGAGACATTTATCGGTGGGGAGTGAGGAGCACAGCTCAGGCTCCTTTTGGACAGCTGTACCTGGGAGATCCCAGGAGAAAATGCTGTTCCTCAGGTCATGGCTTTTTGTGTTGGAGCCCATTTTTGCAGGCTGGCGTGTTTATTTCATGAGGTGTCTCAGAACCCAGAAGTTGGAATTGGATCCACATGTGGGAGTGGAAGAGTCTGGCTCCTTGCTTTTTGAGTGGATTTGGATCCAGCAACACAAGGGCCAATCCAAATTTCTTCTCTCCTCTGGTAGGAATGGCCCATGGAGACTTCTATGCTGCTAATGGACTTGAATCCGCTGGCTAGTTTTATAAGCTTAAAAAGATTATGATCTGGGAAATCTATTTCCAAATCTACTTGAACCAGCTCAGTCTTTTTCCAACTGTTTTCCAACAGGAAAATTTTTATATGAATGATATTCCTGGAATTCATAAACTAGAGCACACTAAGATTTTTTTTCATATCTTGGCAAGTAATTCCAGGTATTTCGCATAGTTGTAGAATACTCTGCCCTGCATTTTTTTTTTAATCACAGACCTTTGAAGGAAAGCTAAACATAATTCAATTCAGTAAACATTTATTGAGCACCAACTAGATGGTGAGGGAGTTACAGAAATGAATAAGACATACTGTCTACCTCCAGAAGCTAACACATATAAAATGGGCTCAGCACAAATAAATATATTTCAAAGAAGATCGTGAAAATGAATTCCAGATTCTTCCTCCAGCAGGAGAAATCTGGAAAGGCTTACTGGTAGTGGCATTTAAGCAGGCTCTAGAAGAATGGGTGGGATTTCAGCTGGCAATGGTGCCACGGAAGGGCATTCTAAGCACCGAGAATGGTATAAGCTAACAAAGCTCAGGTGCAGGAAAGTAGAGAACATGTTTGCGGAAGACAAAGAAGTCTGGTTTTCCTGGAAGACAGGAGCCATAGAATCATCAATTTAGAGGAGGAAGGGACCTTCGAGGCCATCTAGGCCCTTCCTTTCATTTTGCAGATGAGGAAACTGAGTCTGAGGGAGGGTAAGTCACTTGAATAAGGTCACATAGTTATTATGGCAGCATTTGAACTCAAGTATTCCAACTCCAAGCCACCTAGTTGCTATGAAAAGGGAGTAATGCCAGATAGGGCTGAAAAGGTAAGTGGCAGCAAAATTGTGGAAAGGCTTAAATGCCAAACTGCTTTGGACTTGATTTGGTAGGCAGTGAGGGTATTTGAGTAGCCCTTGAGTAGCCAGGGAGTGATGTGACTATAGCTGTGTATTAGGAAGATTAATCTGGCAGTGATGTATGGAATTGTTTGGGGGAGAGAGGAGGGAGAAGGGAGGTGGGGAGTAGGAAGAATTGAAATGCAAGTATTTGAGATAGAATATTCGAGGTGCAAAGTAATAAGTACTATATCTAGGGTTTAAGACACCAGCATTTGGCACCCCTCTGATCCTTATCCATACCAGGTGATTGGATGAGCAACTGGAAGTCGTAAACAAAATGGGGCAGCGTGCTTGGTCTCCCCAGAGTGAGAATTCATAGTGAGAGGGAGGTCAGGGGCTGCTTGAATGTGGAAATTGGCCCAGAATCTGGGCCACAGCTAATGCAGACAGATTTCAGGCTATCAGGGCAGCAGCACAAGAGTTTTGTCTATGCTGCTGGGCCCCTCAAGGGATCCCCTCCACTGCCCCCCTGGTTTGCGGTTCTTGCTGCTGAAGCAGCTTTTTCATTTTGCATGAGGCAGCAGCAGAGATTCCTCCAGCTAAATGGGACATCTGGGAAAATCAGCCCCTCAGCCTCAGCCTAGAAACAGACCTGCTTTGTGCAGGGGCTCAAGGGAAAACTACTCATTTGGCGTCCCAGTGCCTCCTTTCCATGGAATGAAAGCTAAATCTGTCTGACCCCCTTGGAGCCAAGGTTTGGGCAAATATTATTGCTGCCACCTTCGTTTGTTTAGTGCTTGGGCTTCAAAACCAGTGACCAAAGCAGTGCAAAGTCTTAACTGCCAGCGGCCTGGGCTTTCTGTTTCGTTTGGTCTCTGTAGGAGTTGTGTGTGCTGAAGAACCCATTAGAGAACAGAAATCAGTCTCCCCTCACTCCCACCCCGCAGTTGCTGGCTAAAATCAACCTGGGCTGTGGCTGCTTTCCCAGTTGGGAAGATGGGCCTTTTCTCCCGATCTCCCTTCCCTCAGTTGGAGGACATACGAATTGTCTGTCCTTCCCTTGAGCCTAGCATTTTGTAACCTCTGATAGCTCCTTAGACTTCAGCAAAGAAGACCAGCGGTTTATTCCGGCGCCCCAGACACTTTCTGAATCACTCCTCCTCCATGCCCTCCCTTCCTACCCAAGCTCTTGGTTCTCTTGTCAGGGCCTTGACTCTTTGCCTCTGACAGTTCCCTTCTGGATGCTCGGGCATTATAGTTTGGGGCTGGAAGGGATCTTGGGGCTTATCCTCTTATAGGTAAAGAAGCAAGAGAGATGAAGTACTTGCCCAAGGTCACCCAAGGTAGTAAGAGACAGAGCCCGGATTCAGACTCAGGTGCGTCCTCTGAGCTAAAATTCTTGCCATTGTAGTCACTGGGCTTCTTTAGGAAAGTTAGGTCAGGTTCTAGGTAAGCATTCTCTCTCCTGTTTCAGTCTGGATGGAAATCCTGCATGTGTGGGTTGGGTCTGCCCCTAGGCAAGGTCAAGTAGATCGGGGGAAGGCATTGATAAAGCAGAGTCATGGAATCCTGGATTTAAGGACCTCAAAGATTTTCTGCCTTCCAAATTTTACAGTCTAGGCAGTTGAGGTCCAGAATAATGAAGGGACGTGCCTGCCGCAGGGCCTGGTCCAAGCTCCTTAGGCCACCAGCCCAGGGCTCTCTGCTTCAGTTTTGGTGATGTTTTGGCCTCTGACCAATAAGCAGCCCAGCTGGCAGAGAAGGAGCATGCTGCAGAGAAAATGTCCCAGGCTGTCAGTTAATGTCACTAAGGGCACCCCCACTGACAGGCAGCTCAGATCAACATTGGTAACTCAATTAAGAAAGAATTGTTGTGACTATTCGGATTTCCTTTAGCACATTCTGAAGGGCACTAGCCCTTGTGAAGAAGGATAAGAGGTTCCAGAAGAGGGGGACCCAACCCATCCTGGCTCCTGCTTGGGACGGGTTTCCTACTCACTCTTTTCATCCAGCTACTTGATATGTGTGGGAATGGAGGGGGTGCTGTCTCTGAAGAGCTGCTTCTTCAGTGGCATTGGGGATGACCAAGAAACAGAGCAGAAGTCCCCACAGGGCCCAAGCAGAGTGTGATGTGTGTCCTAAAGGGCTCATTTTAAGTGAATGATTGGTGGAGGTCATAGGGGAGGAATATGTGCTTTTCTGAGCTGTGTCTTCACAAGCTGTTCTCTTGAGGCAGGGTTCAGAGCAGGGCTGGGACATCTTTGAAGGAAACAGTAGTATGACTGATGGTGTCTTCCCTCCCTTGTCCCCTGCTTTGAATCTCTATTGCTGGAATTTCCATCTGATCCTAACAGGGTTTCATGGTTCTCTGTAGCCAGCTGCTCCCTTTCACTATAGTTGTTGGGCTTGTCTGGGCAGTAGCAAGGCCTGGATTCATCCAATTAAGCTTTGCTTTTCCTATGTCTGATGAAGAGATACTCTTTGGAGAGAAACAGTAGGATGTGAGGTCTGGGTTTATTTGAGCTGGGATGGAAGGCTGCCAGACACTCCAGAGGTATCTCCACTGATAAGGAGAGTCAGATTCATTGCCAAAGCTCAAAGAGCATCAGGAGCCATAGCTGCCGTGACGTCGTGCCTACGGCTCCCAACAGGTCCTGTCCCTTGGTACTGCTCTCAGGATGGTCCCAGTCTTTCTCGGAACTTGGGGAGATACAACATGAAGAGTGTCTGCATCAAAGATGGCCAATTCTTTTGCCTAAATAGGTTTTTTATTATATTTTATCTATTAGATTTCTGCAGTGCATTTCTGTTAAGAGCTCAGTGTGCTAGGAGTTGAACATCCACAGACCTTGGTTATGTTACACCCTTCAAACTAAGGGGAAGAGAGGCCCTGAGGAGCGGGGAGGACGAGGAGAAGCATTCAATAGAAAGAAGAGTGGACCAAAGACAAACACTTTTAAGCCATCTGATATTCCAGCATTGTCTCAGGCCAGTAAACCAGCCACTGAATAAGATGAGTAGCTTCCCAAGAGGCGCTAGGCTAGGTTCCAGGGAGGGAGGTAGGGAAGGGGGAGACAGAGTTCTTGCCTTCAGAGAGATCTGCAAATCTCTTTGGAGAGATCAAACGTACACACGAGCAGCAGTCCAAAGACAGTATGTCTTGGGTGTGTCTCTGCTTCAGTTGATTGAGGCTTCTCTGGTTAAACCACCTGAAGAATTCTCTGAAACTCAGTCATTTGCACTGCATACAAAGCTGTTAGTGGCATCGCAGGGAGACGATGACTGTGCACCGCAAGTCAGTAGTAAGCTCAGTTACGGCTGCTGTGTGGGGCTTGGTTTTGAGCACTTGACTTAACTCTGTACCTCTTGCAGGCCTGGGGCAGGAGGAGGCAGTGGGACAGGTTACACGTGGCTTGCTGCCTCCGTGCTGAGTGAAGAAGAGTAACTAACTAATAGAACTCATCATCCAGCACCTGCTGTCCTCAGTCCGTGTGTAAATACTTATTACCCTGAGTGGAAACAGTACCCACAAGGGTGGAAGCCCTGGAGTGGAGCCAGCTTCTGATCCCAGTAGCAACAGCAAGGCTGTAGTAGTTCTGTACTGGTAAGCTGGAAGACTGGCTGCCTTTGTAATTGTCTATTATTAGTGGTGCAGTCAAACCCTCAGGGAAGAGCAGACCTCTAAGTTTGAGCCAGCACTTCCATCCAGCACCTTGGCTGCCCCGCCAAGGGCCAATGGGGAGCTTGTGTCTGTTTTTATAGAGTTGGCTCCTTTGGATTCCATTTGCCTTTGTCTTTTGCTTGGCTGCGTTGAGTACAATTCTTCTTTATAACAAAGACATTTTCCTTAGTCTTCTTTTGAGATAGTGCCTCTATTTTGTTTCATATTCCGCATCGTCTTCTTCCCTCTGTTTGTATTTACACTGGTTTCTCAGATACTTTTGCCTGGTCCTACCTTTCTCTGTGCTGAGTAGAGCTCCCAGGCTCCTCCTACTCTATGGAAGAGGCCATTGTATTCCACTGGAAAGATCACTGGCCTTCAAAAAACTTGGGCTCTGGCAGCTACTGACTTGTTTGTCATCTTGGGCAAGCAATATCACCTGTGAACCAAGCGACTTAGAGCATCAGGAAAAGTCCTACATCTTGAGTTAGAAAACCTTGATTCACATTTCTGTTCTGCTCCTTACTAGCTAGGAGACCCCCTCTTGGCCAGTGACCACAGTTCATTCTACAGCCAAGGTCTCCCAGGTTTCCTGGAGGCCTTGGTAATGCCCAACTGGCTCTTTAAAGAGTTACATTCTACCCACTTGTTGGCATAGCTCTAGCCATGCTTGTGGCTTCTCTTTCTTAGTGTATTTCTGGCCTACCAAATAAGTCATCTCTTGGTGTTAGGCCCTGGGCAATGGAGGGTTGTGGTCTAGGGGCAGTCCTAGGCAGGATTCTCCATTTGATAGAATATTTGAATATCGCCTACACAACAACTTCAGAATGTCTCTGATCAGTATTGAGTATAACAAACCTGTTTAGTTTATCTAGTATGATGTTTAAAGTCCTTTTCACCTCTAAATTCTAGTTTCTTCATCTGTAAAATGGGGATAATAATAGAACTTACCTAACAGGGTTGTTAGGAAGAAAGCTTCTTGTAAACACCTTAAGATGATATATACATTTGAGCTATCATCATCATCATCAGGTGTGCTATATTAGGAAAATCTCTCAACTTCAGGGAGCTGCCATTTCCTAGGGCTAATTATATGAAAGCTTGATGAAGCACTTTGCTATTTACAAAGTGCTTCTCTCACAGTACTCCTGAGAACTAGGTAGTAATGCCAGGACTGCCTACTTAGCAGGGTGTTTGTAAGGCTCAAATGAGACAGTTTATATAAAGCACTTCATTGCAGGAAAGAGTCATACAAATGTTATTACTACTACTAGGGTTACTAACAGTATCAATAGCCTACTTTCTTGAATCTAGCTGTTGTAAAATTGCAAGTTACATTTAAGTTCTTGTTAAGTTAATATTCATGCATCCATTCAAAAACATTTATTAAATGCTTTCTGTGTACAGAGTACTGTGCAAGGTGGAGGAGAGGCAGATTTTAAATAAGCTATATAGTTTCTAATGTCACAGAGCTTAGTGGCAGCATGGATTCCTTTTACTCTAACTTTTTCCTCTCTTCTTTGGCCATTTTATTTTAGTTATTTTTCAAAGTTTATTGATGTTCTTTGGTTTTTTTATACCATAGTCATTTCCCAATATACTGTTCCCCAAACTGCCCTGGAATATCACCTTGCTAAAAACAGTTAAGTAAAATCAACTGACTGCGGGACCACATCTGATCATGGGTGTACTATTCTCTATTCCTAGTCCTCCACCGCTGTTCTGGGAGGAGGGCAGGCATACATACACTAATTTGGGGGGTTAATAAGACTGTAGGGACCCAGGAAATCTGCCCGTCTTGGCTTTTCCTTTGGTGAGAACATCTTCTTGGGATATCCCTTCTGGAGCTGGGAGCCCTTAGCCAAGCACAAGGCTGAGAGGCAGGATTCCTGGGATCTCTTGTTTCCTTTCTTATGGTTCTCCTTTTTAATCAGGATCTGTTGGGCAGTGATTGGTTTTTAAGTTCAGCAACAGGACTTTCTAACAGTCCTGTTGAAGTCCCCCCGTAGGTTTTGTGTGATGGCTAGCAAGATGGCACCCTTTTCCTCTCATTTCCTTGGCTTTTTTGCAGCACAGTTCTCTAGCATCTTTGGGAATCCAGATTCTTCAGGGTCAGTTCTCAGCTCTGGCAGTGGCTCCTTGAATGCCCTTGGGAAGCTCCTTGCCCTGTACTGGGCATCTGTTTCTCTCACTGTAGAAATGTTGAGATGATTTGGGATGTTGATGGAGTAAGTGATATGATGTGTGGAAAGTGCTTTGAATTCCTCAGAGCTAAAAGCTCTGCTGGGGCAAGATGATGTCTGTTTAATGCTCTTGCTTCTGGAGGTGGAGCTTTATCTTCTTGGATGGAGTCATCCCTGTCACCTGCAGTGAGGTCTTGTCAGCAGCATCTGATCAGATCGAGTGAAGGGAGGCTATGGACTGGGAATTGGGATCTGAAGCCTCTGGCTTTAATCACTTCTTCATGGAAGCCAAGAGAATCTGAGCCTTCTCTACAAATTGGCCTCACTTCCTTTCCTGTGTTGCCTCTTCCCATGGCCTTGTTTTCCTTTTGATGCTCTGCTAAAGGTGGAGAGTAGCAAACAAGTTTTCATTCTACTCTGATTTCTAGCTGCTTGGTCCTGGAACACTTAGGCCAGAGGAAAACACATGGCCTATTTCCCTTCCCTCTTTTAAGGCCTCTCTGAGAAGAATGAGCATTACTTTAAAATCACAGTGGCCAGATTGTTGGGTCAATTCAATTTAACACCATTAAAAAAAAAACCAACACGTTTAGTTTTCTTTAGCATTGTTTTAGGCTGAGATGAGATGAGTACAAAATAAATGTAAAACATAGTTCCTGCCCTCAGTCTGCTTACAGTCTAACCATAGGACAAGAGCATATTCTCATGAAACCATTAATAATGCATCACTTTATATTAGTAATCAATCATTAACTTATTAAGTGTCTACTATGTACCAGGCATTGTATTAGGTGCAGATACAAAGAATGAAACAATCCCTACTCACAAGAAACTTAGGTTCTAATAAGGGAGATAAGTAGTACATTTGAAAACATATAAAGTTAACAAATACAAATATATAGAAATATAAATACATACATACAAAGTAGTTAAATATAAGGTAATTTGGGAGGGGAGGGCATTGGCATTTAGGGGAAAATCAGAAAAGGTAATAAGAAAGAATAGTAAATAATGCTTGTTGAATAAGTAACAAATAAAGAGTAGGACAGACCAGGAGTGTTCTAAGAGGGATGCTCAGGAAAGGCTTCATGGGAAAGGTAGGATTAAGCCGTTATCTCTTAGTCCGAAAGTATCCAGGGTAGCCAAAAATCCTACCTTAAGTCCACCAATATCTTAACTGATTAAAAACTCTTTGAAATGGAAAATTCCCTGGTGTCAATCTTCTTTGGCTCCCATTTACTGCAGAGTAAAATTTAACTTCAGCCTGGGATTCAAGACCTTTGATAATCTGGCTCCAGCTTCATTTCACTGTATTCCTCTTCACATTTTATGTGTTCCAGCCAAACTGGGCTGTTCTCTGTTTCCAGATCTTGTCCTTCCAGTCATCACTACCCTGCCATACAACCATTGTTTCTGGAAAGGGCATATCAATTGACTGCCCTGTGGATCAATCTGCCATTCCTTTGACTCCCCAGACATTCCCTTTCCTGGCCATCGCTTCCATATTTGTGTTGTCTGCTATTAAAACCTAATTTCCTTGAGAATGGAGACTAAGGTACTTTTGGATTTATATCCCCAGCATTTAACACAATGCCTAGCACATACTGTGTATATAAGTGCTTATTCATTCTTTCATTCACTCTGACTTCTGTGCATTTAAATGGGTAATGTTCTGTGCCTGGAGTAAATCCCCTCCACGTTTCCACCTATCATTTGTGTGACCTTAACAAGCCATTTTAACCTCTCTAGGCCTCAATTTCCTCCTCAGTAAAATGAAGGGATTGCCCCAGATGTCTCTAAGTTCCTTTCTTGCTGTAAATCTATCATCTTTTATCTTATCTCTCCATTAGACTGCAAGTCCCTTGAAGGTAGGGTCCGTCTTATGGTTGATCATTGTGTCCTCAGAGTCTGTCCCATAGTGCCAGCATATCTTAGGGATTTAATAACTATATATTGAATTGAATTGAATTACTGCCCCCCAGGGCCTATCGATTGAACCACAAGGAGACTGAAGTGGCTATTATGGCAGAGGGTTTTTGTGGGGATGGTAGTAGGGAATGGAGTTGGGAAATTTAAGCTGAGGCTAGATTGTGGAAAGCCTTGAAGCACTGGTTATCTGAGGAGTTTGGATTGTAGGTAGAGTTGACTATTTTTTAGCAAGAAAGTACCGTGTTGAAAAGTCATCATTTCAGAAGATTAATCTGGTGGATATTATTCACTAACATTTAGAAGATAAACAGATGGCTGAGAGGTTGGTTGAGAATTACAGTAATCCTTGTGAGAAATAATGTAGGCCAGCACTACTAGCATGGTGGCAGAAGGAAGGGAAAGGGGAAATGTGATACAGTGGAAGATGCCTGAAATTTGAGTCATCAGACCCAAATTTGAATTTTCATTTTGCAATTTCCAAACTGTGTAACCTTGAGTTAGTTACTTAACCTCTCTAGGCTCCAGTTTTCTCATCTATAAAATGAAATGGTTAGACTGAAAGACCTATAAGGCCTCTAAAGTCTATGAATTGGCAGATTTTCAGAGTCCTTCTTCCCAAGGCTATTGTGAAACTAAAAATGAAATGGCGAATTAAGAAAACTTTGGAGAGACAAATTTTCACTTTAGTAAGGAATGCTAAAAGATTGCTGATCAGATAAATAAGAGAAACAACTTTACATCCATACATTTATTTTGCAAAACTTCATACCCAGTTTAAAAAATAAAAGGAAGATTTTTTTTTGAAACAAGGT
The DNA here is from genome assembly GCF_003287225.1 of Phascolarctos cinereus. Taxonomy (NCBI): domain Eukaryota; kingdom Metazoa; phylum Chordata; class Mammalia; order Diprotodontia; family Phascolarctidae; genus Phascolarctos; species Phascolarctos cinereus. Next base: position 375,969,686 of record NW_027555958.1, on the reverse strand, counting down.
AGTTATTCATGGTAATTTTTATTCTACTTTCCATTTGGTGGATATCAAATATTGTCTTCTTTTCTCCATTCCTACCCCCATGCCTAGAGACACACAATGATTACTCCCTATGCCTTCCAACTATACACCTTCCCAGCAGAAGGTGGGAGGAAGTCTTGCATGCTGAATGCTAAGTGGTCCGTCTGCATAGGAGCTGTAGGCTGAAGCCTCAGTGGAATTTTGTTCTGCCCTTCTAGTCCCCTTCACAGAATAGTATATGGAGAAGAGGGATAGAAATTAATTGTACCTCCTTGCATTATCAAAGTTATCAGTGCATATCACCTCCTGGGTCCCGGAGATTTAAAAAGGTGTTGTAGTCGGAGCAGATGATTCCTGACACACTGGATGGGCTTTCTCCCCGGGTCAGATGTAATGATGTGATCAGAACAGTGGCCTCTGGCTGGATACTGCCTAGCTCAGGGCTGTACAGAGTCCCTGCTTCAAGCCCCTTCAAGCCTGGGTGGAGAGCAGGGCTGCTGCTCCCTGTGGATTGAGCCCTGCACTGTAGTTAGTCCTTTTGGAGTGAAAATCAGCAGTCAGGCTACAAGTCTTTGTTCTGAAGGATGCAGCAGGGTTTCTTCATGCGATGGAGCTTTAGGAGGTTTATAATTCATCCAGCTTGAACCTCAATGAAGTAGAGAATTACGAGGCTCCCTTGAGACCAGAGCCAATGCGAGAGTCGTTTTCCAGACGTCAATGCTAGCCCCGCTGTTGAATGCAGAAGTAGCATAGTAGCTTCGTGCCAAAAATACTCAATAATAAGAAGTTTAGAAGAAGGGGGGATTGAGGGTGTGTGATAATAAAAGCTAGAATTTCTCTAACACTTTAAAGTGTGTAAAGCACTTTACATATATTATCTCATTTGATCCTCACGAGAACCCTGAGGTAGGGTTATTATTGTCTCCATTTTGCAGATGAGGAAACTAAGGCAAACTGAAGTTAAGTGATTTGCCCAAGATCACACAGTCAGTTAAGTGTCTAAGTCAGGAGTCATACTTCTTTGCTGGCTGACTGACACCCTGTGCACTCCCCAACCTGTCTTGGATATGCTGAGTCTGAAATGCTTATGGGACATCTAGTTCAAAATGCCCAGTAGACAGTTGGCGATTCAGGACTGGAGTTCAACAGAGACCAGGGCTGGGGAGATCCATGGATATAGCTAGGTGCGCGTGTGTATGTATATATTACACAGACACATGTATATATATATATAATATATAAATATATATTCATAGATACGTAAATATAAATATATAATATGTTTATAATATGTGTATATATATATACATACTCTTATAGAGATAGATAGATAGACAAAACGAGAGGCAGTGTGGCTTAGTGGACATGGATCTGGTCTGGGAGTCAGCAGAACCTGAATCCCAGCATATACTGGCTGTGGGATGCTGGACAATTAACCTTCCAGTGTTCTAGGCAGCTTTGTGAGGCCCTAACCTGCAAAGAAGGTGCTGGTGAGTCTCCTAACTGGCAATCATAGATTCTGTACCTGTCACTCCATACAAAATGAATGCCAGGTAATGGGGGGAGGGATGGGGAGCCCTAGCAGCTGGGGAGATCAGGAAAGGCTTCATGTAGAAGGTGACATTTGATAAAGCACTCTATAAGTGCAGAGCGTGTTATAATTCATTGGGATAGGACGTTCAGGTACTTTTGACTGAAATGTATTCCTTTCTCTTAACTATTTTCATCTTGGAGCTAGTTGCTGCTCTAAAGCCTTTTGAATTCTCAGTAGCATCTTTCCTGGCTGTTGGCAGTGCGCTGGAAAGACTGTACTTTCAAGAAGCAGCTTGGATTTGGCTTTGGAGGCCAGTCTCTTCTTGAGTGAGACAATGGGAGTTTTCGGGATTTGTAAAATCATAGAGGGAAAAGAGAGTGGGGGCTGGAAGAAAAGGGATCAGACCCACTCCTGGGCAATGGTCTTATTCATCATCATTCAGGCTTCTACGGACTGTGCTATGGAATTCAGAATATGGAGCTCAAGCTAAAGGTCCTCTTCTATTTTTCGTTCAGGGTCGGCATACTTGTCTAGGAAAATGTTTATCATGTCTGAGGGATACATAGAGTTAATAAATGGGTGTAGAATGCCTGGTAAGCCCAGTCCCCTCCAATGCCAAGGGCTCAAACAAAAGTTTGGCACGCTCTAGCTTAGACACTCTGACCCCATCCTCTCGCTTGCCTTGCTGATCATCACCCCAACAAAGCTGGCTGCTGAAGCCCTAATGCCTCGAGGAATGCGGAACCACCATGGGAGCCTCATCTGAAAGCTTGGAGAATGTCTTGATTAAATTAGCGTCAAAGAGGCAGAAATGCACCCGGACACAAAGGGAGTTTTGAGGAGCTCGGCTAGGCCTTCAAAGAATGAATGTTCTAGTGAAGTGTGGCCATGACCTGTAACACTCCACATGCCAGAGACACAGTTTGATTGTCCCCACTGTTGGCTGTGTGCTTGCTGGGGGGTGGGCTGGGAGCAGGGGCAGGGAACAGGGGCACATTCAGTGCATCTCTCTCTTGCGCTGCCTGACTATTGATATGAGCCTGAAAATGCTAACACCATTTAGCTGGCATGCAGGAAAGCTGCTGCTCCCGTCATTCTCCCATAACTCTAACAGGCAACCTTAGCGTTATTGTTCCTCCAGAAATGGGGAGCAAGGCAGTTTTTCCTTCTCCTGGGTGTCCAGTCCTTGCTCCTCTGCCCTTCCCATCTCTTGTGGGCCCAGTAGCCCTTTTAGAAGCCCCCATTGTCCTCAGCTTCTTTCTAGCCCTTCCCTGCAGGACTCCCCAGGAAGAACGCTGACTGTGCTGTGGAAGGCAGGATGTCAGCGTGGTGCCCCCCAGACGGCTCCCTCCACTGTCATTCAGGCTGTGTTCAGCCTCCTACTGACCCCCCAAGGGCTCAGATGGAATCAAGGACAAGACGGGTTAGTGGCATCCCAGGAAGAGCAGCGCAGGTCGCTGATGAATCCCGTAGCCTGGCTGGGTGCTGGCCCTGCTTTGGGTAGTGTGTCTCAGAACAGACCATGGCCAGTTGGCTCTTTGGACTGTCCCGCTTCCTGGAGAATGTTGAGATTTACCATGTGGATTTCCTTCTTTCATCATCATTTAAGGAGAGAGCTCAGTTTAGACATCTTGTTTCTCACCTGGCTGCACTCACTACTCTGGGACTTCTCTGACTGACTTCTTTGCCAGCGTCCCACTTGGGTGCCTTCTCTTCTTCCTCCCTCTCTCCCAGCCTCCATTTGTGTATTGTCTTCCCCCATTAGATTGTAAGGTCCTTGAGGGCAGGGGCAGTCTTTCTCTTTTTGTATTTGTATCCCCAGCACTTAGCACAGTGCCTGGCACATAGTAGGTGCTTAATAAATGTTTATTAACTAGGACTGATATTCTAGCACTTTACATTTCCAGTTTGTACCTATGTGGTTTTCTTTGAAACAATAAAAACAGCTTTTTCAGCAAGATATAACTGAGGATTTAAATGCTCATACATCAAAGAGATTCTTCTGTACTCTTAATATTTCACATTTTTTTATGTTCAAGTCTGCGGTCTTTTCATCCTAATCTTCTAGTTAACACATTTTTACTGGGACCCTTCTTTATGTAGGGCCTTGGGCTAGCCACTATGGTAGATGTTCCATTATGATCTCAATTAGTCAATCAACTCTTTATTAAGCACCTACTATGTGTCAGGCACTGTGCTAAGTGCTGGGGGTATAAGTATGAAGAGTGAAACAATCCCTTCTTCAAAGGTTTTATATTTTAATGGGGTAGACAACAAGTACATATAAAACTATTTACAACATAAAGTTAACACATATATTAGTTGAGTACAAGGTGTTTTGGGAGGAAGGGCACTAGCAGTTGGGGAACTGGCAGAACGTTCATGCAGAAGATGGTGCCTGAGCTGCACCTTAAAGGAAGAGGTAGGGACCCTCAGAAGCAGAAATAAGGAAAGAGGCAGCCAGTTCAAAGACAGGGAGATGGGAACTGGACTATTGTAAGTGAGGAATGAAGAGAAGGCCAGATTGAGAGTGTGGGAAAAGGATTAGTATCCAATAATGTTGGAAAGAGAGTTTGGGGCCCAGCTAGTTTGGGGTTGGATTGTATGGGACTTTGAAAGCTAAAGAGGAGTTTATAATCTTATCTCTGAGGCAGTAGAAAGTCACTGGAGTTGATTGGGTAGGGGAATCACAGGGTCAGATCTTCCCTTAAGGAAAATTCCTTCAGAAGCATGTATCAGATGGACTGGAGTGAGAAGTCTGAGGTGGAAACCATTTGGGAGGCAAGCGTCATGGGAGCCTGAACTGAAGTGGTAACTGTGTAGGTGGAGGGGAGTCAGAAGAGAGAAACACTGTGAATGTAGAAATGGCAAGACTGAGGGGGCAGCTAGGTGGCCCAGTGGATAGAGCACCAGCCCTGAAGTCAGGAGGACCTGAGTTCAAATCTGGCCTCAAGCAAAAAAACAAAAACAAAAAATCAAATCTGGCCTCAGACCAAATATGACACTTACTAGCTGTGTGACCCTGGGCAAGTCACTTAACTCCAATTGCCTTAAAAAAAAAAGAAATGGCAAGACTGGGTGACCCCTTGGGTATGAGGGGTGATGGACTGTGGGGAGGCCAGGGGAGTGCTGAGTTTATGAACCTGAGACACTGGAAAGATGATGGTGCCTTTGGCAGAAGTAGGCAAGGTTTTGTCCCTAACAAGGCTGTTCATAACTCATCTGGTCATAACCCATCTGGGCCTGCCCATCCTGTTTGGCTCTTGTCCATTAATACCCCAACATGCTAGGGGCATCCCTTGTATTCTCTTGCTTTTACTTTGTTATCAGGCCCCCATTTTTCCTGGTCATAACATTTCTCTGATGACAGATAGCTTTAAAACCACAGCTCCTTCAAAATGTTGTTCATAATGTCCTGCATTCTGCTTGTTCTCCTATGTGCTTCCCCACTGCTCTTTGGGTGATCCTGAGTTTCAGTTTTTTAGACACTGTAGTATTCTATGACTTTCAACCACATAACATCCCTGGAAGGATAGTTATTAAAGCGATGGAATTTAGTTTGGGTGAGATGACTGCCCTCTAGGACAGATCCTATGAAGCTCATAGGAGATGGTTCATGAAGGTATGGGAAAAAGTGGGAAAGGGGGAGAAACATTTATATAGCACCTACTGTGCCGAGAGCTTTTTACCAATATTATCTGATTTGATCCCTACAACAACCCTGGGTAACAGGTGCCATTATTATCACCTCTCATTTTACAGTTGAGAAAACTGAAACAAGCTGGTTTAGTGACTTGCCCAGGGTCACACGGCTAGTAAGTATCTGAGGCTGAATTTGAACTCAGATCCTAGTGCTCTATCCATTTCTGCCCACCTCCACCAGCAGCAGCAGCAGCAGCTGCTGCCTATAAATTAAAAATTACTACAATATTAGGCAATATATAAAGCAGTATTATTCTGTGGAAAGAGAGTCAGATTTGGGATCAGAGAACCTCTGTTATTGTCATCTGAGCAGGTGGGGTTTGAGCTGAGTTAGGTGAAGTTAGTAAGCATTTATTAAACACCATCTATATGCTTGGCACTGTGCTAAAAACTGGAGTCTTGAAGGATGAGTAGAATTTCAACAGATAGAAAGGATCAGAGTATATTTTAGGCCAGGGGGATGATAATAACAAAGTTACAGGAGTGTGAAAGTATGGTGAGGAACCTGTGGCCTTCTAGGTCCTTGGGTTCGGCCTTTTGACTGAATCCAAGTTTTACAGAACAAATCCCTTTATTAAGGAGATTTGTTCTGTGAAGTTTGGATTCAGTCAAAGGGCCGAACTTGAGTTCCTATAGGAAGGGGGCATTAGATATGTAAGTTATGTCTAGATTGTGGAGGGCCTTGAACACTAGCCTAAAGAGTTTAGATATTATTTGGAAGGCGAGGGGGAGTTATTAACATTTTAAAAATGAAAGTTATTTAATTGACTCCCTGCCCAAAAAGGAGCAGGGAAGTTGCATGATTCACACAGCAGCACTGTTTTGTGAATGTCAGTCTGGCCATGGTGTCTAGGATGGACTGAAGGAAAATGAGATGAGAAGCAGGAAGACCAGTGGTGGAGCTTCTAGGGGCAATCCAGACTGAGGAAGGGCAGGCTCCAATTAAGATTGGGAAGGAAGAATGGAAATATTTGAGAACTATTCAGGAAAAAAAAACAATCAGGAGGACTAAATGAGGAAGAAGGAGCATTGTGACGGCCAGGTCCCAGTGCCCACTGCCGGGCACCTTTTAATTGGGAAATGGGATTTGGGTCAGCCAGGATTCCCTGGGGCATTTTGAGGCCAGATCTAGCTTTAGCATCATTAACATTTCCCAATGAAAACAGAAGGGGAGAAAAACCCAGACCCCTGTACTGCTTCCTACAATCTCAACTGGTCTCTCCACTCTGAACTCATGCCCCTGGCTCCCCCTACTCATGCTGTTCACCCCCAGGCGTAGGTCAGTCATGTCCAACCCTTCGGGACCCCATTTGGGGTTTTCTTGGCAAAGATACTGGAGTGGTTTGCCATTTCCTTCTCCAGCTCATTTTACAGGATGAAGTGACTTGCTTAGGGTCACATAATCTGAGGCCAGATTTGCACTTGGGTCTTCCTGACTCTAGGCCCAGCACTATCCATTATGTCACCTGGTTGTCTTCTGTTCAGTGATATATTAGTTCAGTTATTACTATCTGGAGCCTCAAAAACAGGGATCCTTAACATAAGACCCATGGCATCCATGAACTTAAGATTGGGGGGAAAAATTACACTTATTTTCACTAAGTCCTAAATGAAATTAAGCATTTCTTTCATTTATTCTAAAACCACATTTAAGAAGGAAGCTTCTTAATAACCTAAGCTTCACCAGACTGCCAGAGGGGTCCATGACACGAAAAAGGCCAGAAACCTCTGCTCCAAATGGTTTGTTGGAATGGCTGGTTCAAGCAGCACTGCCCTTCCCCCCTCATACACATGCAGCTGTGCTTTAAAGAGACTTCTCATCTCCCACAAGACCCCATCTGTGCCCTCTTCCATTTCTGCATTCTGTTGCAAACCTCATCCTCTACTCCCCATTTCTCCTTTCTGCACTGACAGTTATGGGCTTAGGGGATTGGGGATCTATTGGAGACCAGCATTTTTAGACTTTTCTTAAAAATCAGGGAACTCACCCTAAGCCAGAATTGTGCAATGGAAGGAGCTCCCGGCTTGGAGTCAAAACCTGGCTCTGCAGCGTATCACTTGTGTGACCTTGGTCAAGTCCCTTCCTCTCCCTGGCCCATTGTTTTCTTCATCTCTGAAATGATAGAAGGAGTTCAACACTTCTTAAACTGTGGGTTGCAGCCCACAATCCGACTCAACAGTTTAAGAAGCACTGAAGGGGTCTCAAGTGGGAAAAATTTAAGGAGCCCTGGACTCGATGACCACTGAGGTACCTCTAGCTCTAAATCTGTGATTTTTTTTAAAAAGCTTTTTACCTTATTAACCTCTTCCTGTCCTGTACTCTTATCTATAGTTCAGCTAATTGGCCTTCTCTCTTTTCTTTACACATGGTAATCTACTGCCTGGCTAAGTAAACGTTTAATAAATGCTTTTTCATTTATTCATTCATTCATTTATTCCATGACTTTGTGCTAGCCATCCTGCATTCCTGGAATGAACTCCCTTCTCACCTCTGGCTCATATAATCCTTTACTTCCTCCAGCACTCACCCCAGGCACCACCTTCTACCCAAAACCTTTCCTGATCCCTCCAACGGCTAGGGCAGCTAGATAGCTCAGTGAAGTCAGGAAGACCTGAGTTCACATTTGATCTTGGGCACTTACTAGCTGTGCGACCCTGAGCGCAAGTCACTTAACTTCTGCCTGACTCAGTTTCTTCATCTGTAAAATGGGGGTGACAATAGCACCTACCTCTCAGGGTTGTTCTAAGGATAAAATGAGGTCATAATTAATTGTAAAGTGCTTTCCAATTCGTAAAGCATTAAATAAATGCTGGTGATTATATAAATGCTAGGTATTACTGCCCTGCCTAACTTGTATTGGTTTTGTAGTCATGCTGCATATCCTTGTATCTCTCTCTCTCTCTCTCTCTCTCTCTCTTTCTCCCCCACCTCTCTCTTTCTGTCTCTTCCGCCCTCCAGAGAATGTAAATTTCATTCTTTGTCATTATGTCCCCAGCACTTAGCACCCTGCTTTGCACACAGTAGGAGCTTTTTGACTGATGGGAGAGCTGGAGTGATTTTGGAGAGCTCCAAGACGCTCATCCACATCTACCCTGAAGCACTGTAGAGATTCTGGAGAACTTGTTCTGGTCACCTTCTGGGTAACCAGTGGCCCCCTGAGATTTGTTTGATGTGGGGTGCTGTGTCATAAATGCACTTTTCAGAGATGCTTGTAATTAGTGCATGGCTACAGCCTCCCCCACCCTTACCCCATTATCTCCTTGGTGGTTTGTGGTTTCAGAAAAGTGCCACGGGATGTAACGAGGAGCTGTGATTACAGCCTCAGGTTTATCTTTCCCTCTGAGGGGCCTTTGTATGAACAGGAATCCCAGCTCACCCTGTCCTGGGAGCTGGGAGGGTCTAAGCCATAAAGACAACAACCTAGCATGACTCTGGTCTCCGTTTGTTTATTCATTCAATAGATTTTTATTGAGCAGCTGAATGACTCACATTTATATAGCTCTTTAATGTTTACAAAGCACTTTCCTCACCACAATCTTGTGGGACAAGTGGTATAAGAATCCAGCTGTGGGACAGCGTGGGCCTGTGGACATGCCTCTTCACCTCTCTGGCCCTCAGTTTCCCCATCTGTAGTTGAGGATCTCGAACTGGATGATCCCTAAGGTTCCTCTTACCTCAAAAGCATGTGATTATATAAGCATTCTCATCGCCCACTTTACAGTTGAGATAAGTGAGGTTTCAGTAGATGAGGTGACTCACCTTTGGCCGCCCAGCTAACTAGTAGATAACACAGCGAGGAATCAGACCCAAATCCTCAGACCCTAAGTCTGCTTCTATACTTTTTAATTGTCATGGGTCCCCTGCACAGTCCATATCCTCAAGGAACACATGCCTAAGTCAGGGAGCTTGGGCAACAGGTTATAATATCATATATAATATATATAATACATATAATCTATAATATAGGAGATAGTATATGCTGCTCCTCCATCCCCCAGCTCTGGATGCTGCCTTCCCTTTGCTGAAGAAACCTGATCCCATTTCTCCCGAGACTCAACCAGATAGGGCGTGGTCACTAGTAGCTCTGAGCAGTCCTGTGTGGCTTTCTGCTTCCCCTGGTTCTCTCTCTTGGCCCCTAGGGATGAGGCGGGGGTCTAAAAACTCACACATTTAGCCCATCTGGAGTCCTTACTCCCCTCCCCTCTCCTCCTCTGGCCTGGTCTTGCAGGAGGATTCTCTACCAGCCAGCTCCAGGGGCATCTAAACATGTGAGGCCCCTCCTCTGACTGCCCTGCTCCTGGTTCCTCTTCTTTAAAGTATTTAATCAGCAGTTTTCCTGGTGCCCCAGGCATTTCCTGGGCTGGCGCTGCTGCTGCTCTGCTTCCTACCAGGCCATCTTCCTCTTTTTGGCGTTCCACTCCCAGCTTTCAGATGAGCTCTGTTACCTCCTGGCCCCCAGCCTCCTCCAGCCCCCACCAGGGGAACCACAGGATGTCTCCTCCCTCTCCCGTGCTGCAGCAAACCCGAGGCATGCTTTTGGGGTCCTTCCCGTTCCTCCCTAGCCTCCTCCCTCCACTGCCAAGCCAAGGATTCCTCATCTTCTCCGGTCGCTGGGAGAGCTGTGTTCTTGGGTTGCTTTTCTGACTTTTCTCTTTCTTATCAGTCTCAGTGTCCCAGCCTGTCTTTGTGCCCATCCAAGGACCTTCACGCTCCCAAGTATGTCATTTCCCTTTCAGTCTGGTTAGCCCGTGGGCCATTAGGACTAGGACGTGATGGTGGGCGACTCAAGGTAGAAGAAAGAGCACTGAGTCTGAATCCAGGCTTTGCTCTTCTTCCTGGTAAGGCTCTCCACCTGTGTAACCTCATCTGTGAAAGGAGGGTCTTGGACCACATGATTTCTAAGTATTCTTCCAGTTCCAAGTCTTATGCTCTCTGAGGTAACTGAGCCCCTGAGATGACCCTGAGAGCAAGAAATGTTCATCCCAGAAGAATTCTGGGCACTGGAGACATCAGCTCCTGGCTCCAAAATTGCCTTCCCCAGGGAGGGATAGTGGAGCACCACAGAACTCGTGGCGGCTGACTCCCCCACCCAAGAGCCCATCATTCTGGGAAAGGAGACAATGTAGGCTTTAAAAGACAGTCCAGTTGGAGGGTTTTATTTGCCCTTTCCCAGCAGTGACGCACACTCCCCAAGCAGAGTGGCTACTCTGGGCAGAGTGTAGCCTACATCTGGCCATTCCCAAGAGGTAGAAATGCCAACTGCCTGAACCTAAAAGCAGGACACCATAAGCCAGGGAGGAATTGGCCCCCTTTGCTGCCTCTTCCTGTCTCCTTTCCCCGCAAAGTACAGACCCACAGTGGTGCTGGTGGTCGTGAACAGTCTTGGCTGGACTGTGTGATAAGAGCTTCTGGCTGACTAATGGCTCACAGCTCTGAGAATCAGGGAAGGCAGGCCTGCAAGTACACAGAGCACACTAACTGTCAGGCCAGAGAATGGAGCTCACTCCCAGGGGAACGGGCTCATGTCATGCTTTACCAAGTTTAACAGTGCACACATTCCAGAGCACAGGGAAATCCCTTCTTGAAATGGTTCATGGATAGAAACAAATGCACTCGAGGAAATGGGCCCCGCAGAGCACCAGGCCTGCAGTCCAGCCTCAGACACTTACTAGCTGTGTGACCCTGAGCTAGTCACTTCACCCTGTTTGCCTCAGTTTCCCATCTGTAAAATGAGCTGGAGAAAGAAATGGCAAACTATTTTTGCCAAGAAAACTCCAAATGGGGTGCAAGTGAACAGCAGCAAAGTACAGGTTGAATTCCCCCAGTAGAATGTACACAGGGCCTGTGCTTCATTTTGTGCTCGTATCCCAAGTGTCTAGCACACTGCCATGCCACAGGAGATGCTTAATTAATGCTGGTTGAGCTGAATTGAATTATCTAATAGAGAGCTTTCACCTGTATTTAGTTTCTCACCCAGTAGTTCCCAGTTGCTCAGCCACTGTCTAATATATCTGAATGATGAGAAAGTAAGTCTCTCTCTCTAATAGAAAGAATGTGGTATGTGCTGAAAGACCTGTGTTCAGATCCTGCCTCTGACACTTAGGGGACTTGTCACAGTGAGAAAGTCATTTACTGCCTCTGGACCTCCAATGAAGAAGTGGGCTAGACCATCTCTGGGGTCCTTTCTAGCTTCAGGTCTGTGACGCTGTGACAGTAGGAGAGCCTCACAGAGTTGTTTATATGTAAGGATGAGTTGTAAAGCACTTTATCAACCTTCAAGTTCTACAGAAATTTCAGCTTTCACTATTTTTACTTGTTTTCCCCTCCCTCTCCCCCATGTACATGTTTTTACTTTTTCCTTAGGGAAGCCTCATACCTGTCTCTCAGAGCAGTTATAAAATTTTCTGTTTTACGAAAATAGACAAAAGGCAATACTGAATCAGTCAATAAACATTTATTAAGCACCTACTAAGTGTCAGGCCCTATGGGGATACAAAGAAAGGCAAAACACAGACTTTATCGAAGGAGGCTGCAGAACTCCTGGGAGAGTGTGGGAGTTGGGAGGTAGGCCCCGAGCGGAGTTAGGCCCCTCGCTGGTTCTATAAGAGCGCACACAGATGAACAGGAGCCTCCCAGTCAGCCAGCCACACCTCAGCAATGAGCGGAGTGGCGCAGGCCAAGGCCTGCGCTTGGCCAGAACTGGCCCAACACTTGTGAGTTTCAGAATAAAAGACTCTGGTGTGTCCACATCATTTCACTTCCTGTCCCTCAAAATGAGCATTGTTAAATATTCCACATCTTCAGCTCTAAATTTAGGCTCTTTTATTTTCCAGGCTAAGGTTACTACAAAAACATTCAAAAAAGAATTTTGCCCAAAGTAATTTTTCCCCTCCTTCTTTTTGGTTTTCTACAATGTTTAGATGACTCATTCTCTTCCAAGAAGTTTTAAAAAGAAAAGAGATGCATGTTGCGCGATAGCACACAAAGACAGTTCTGTTTATTCTCCTCCTTTTCTTCTCTCCCCAATATCTCCTTGCTTTTTTTTTTTTTTTAAATGGGGAAGGAAAAGGGCTTTGCAGCATCCATTGTGTTATACACAAGGCTTCAGCAGGTTTTGTTGGGAGGGGCAATGGGCAATAAATACCCCTCTTGTCTTTGGGTGGGGTCCCCTTGCAACTTCTTTTTCCGACCCTCAGCTGTGACCAACACAGAAGCCTGACTCCAGAACTGGGGGGAGGGAAGCCGATGGAGGCTCCCCCCAAATGTACAAATCTAAGATTTTTGTTCTAGCAAACTGCAGTGCCCTCCCTTTATCATCTGAGAAAGAAGAGGTTTTGGCTGCTTCCTCCCTGTGTTAGAATTGCTCCCTGACTACTGCAGGCTTGCTTCTCCCCGGGTTAGAATTACCTGAGCATTCCCCAGCCCAGCCCTGTCACTATTCTATGGGGGACTGAGGAAGGAAAGCAGTAAGACATGGTTGCTCCGGCAGTCTGTTCACATAAACAGGGATCATCTTGGGGAAGGTTCTTCCCCCAAGTAGCTCGGACACAAAAGCAAACATCTACCCCCCCACTTCACTGAGATTTTGTTGGTTCCACTTCTTTTTTTTTCCTTTCTTTCTTCCACTCTACTGTTGGGCTTAATTTTGTGAGCCACAGGCTTGAATAACAGGATAGAAGGAACAGAATCCTTTTCCTGTAACCCCTGCTGTAAAAAAAGGAGCTGGCAAGAGGTGGCCGGGACCTCGTCAAGGGCAGCTGCCCATGAGGCCAGGAGAGTGATAGGGTGGGAAGTGATACTTGTGGTTCCTGTCCTGACCCTGCCTCTGACTCTGTGGCTGCAGATGGGTGAGTCACTTGGTCAAGCTTGCTTCCCTTCCCCAGGCTGGAGATAACGATGTTTGTGATTGAGATTCACAGTCTAGATAGGGCTTTAAAGTGTACAGAGCGCTTTACACACCTTATCTCATTTGTCTTCACCACAGCCCTCTGAGGTAGGTGCTGTTCTCATCCATACTCACAGATGGGGAAACTGAGGATCAGAGAGGTTAAGTGGTTTGCCCAGGGTCACAAAGCATGTAAGCATTTGAGGAGGGATTTAAACCCAGGGCTTTCTAATTCCTCCAGCATTTGGTTCTGCCATGCCAGGACCTCTCATAGATATGAGACATCTAGTTATGTAGCTTATTCTAGTGATTGAGACCCTTGGAAGAATGATAGAAACAATAGAAATGCAAGCCTGAAAAGACCTTCCTGAGGCCTTCCTACTTGACAAGCAAAGGAAACTTGTTTGCTGCCTCCCACTGCAGTGTTGAGAAGTAAATCAGTTGATAAAGCAACATTGACTAGTGAATCCTGGCAGCAGATCATACAGAGTCATTGAATTTTAGAGCTGGAAGAGGTCTTTGTCCAGCCTCCCTTGCAGATGGAAAAACTGAGTGGTTAAGAGACTTATGCCAAAGCACATTCACAGTCAGCCGCAGAGCTGGGTCCTATAACTGGTAGGTGTCCCGGGTGAGATGCAAACCTAGGGCCCCTCCTAAGTGCTGGTCTTGCACTCTTTTTATTACACCATGTGATGCCTCCTTTCTAATGCCATTTGAAAAGAACGCTCTACCTAATGAATAAAGGAAGTCAGGGTCATGACTTGCCATGTTCCTGGCTCACAGGGCAGCTCCCTCTGCCAGGAGTATCCTCTGTCTGGGAGCTAAGCTATGCTGAGAGTGTGCTGGGTAATATTTAACCATCAGTGGGAGAGGCACTGTTAAGATCTGGTGTTTCTCTCTGTGTGTATATGTGTTTGTTTTTTTAAAAGAAAAATAAGAAGCTGGCAGAACAGATGAATTGAGGACTTTTCTCTTCACTGGACCTATTAATACAATGCCAACCTGTCTCATCTCCTGTTACCCTGAATTTGGCATTAAGCACTCAGTACAGAAAATGTGGTTTTTACTTCCTTCCTTTTCTCCCTTTCCCTCTCTTCTCCTCTCTCTCCCTTCTTCTCTCCTTCTCTCTCCCTTCCTCCTTTCCTTTCTTTCATGTTCTTCTTTTATAAATGCCCATATAGAAAAGTTCTGATACATAAGCTACCTTCTACATAACCAAGTGCTTCCCTAGTATGTTGGAAGAATAAATGAAGAAGAGATGAGAGTTATAAGTGGAAAATCTTGTAGTAATGTGGTAGTAGAACTCTAGACCTGATTTCCATGGTCTGCTGCCATCCTGGACCTGAAAGCTTGATCACCATCTGAAAGGAGAATGTAATTTGGTATGCAAGGATTCCTAGTTGGCTTCTTTCTGTCTGAATGGGACTTAAGGCCTTAAGCTCTCTTCCTCTTCTCCTTTTCCTGAAAAACACTAGCAATGGAAACTGACATATATGACTAATGGCTTACAAGGCCTTTTTTTTTTTAAAAGAAGACACCATAGCCAGATAGCACTAAGCCCTGGAGAAATTCAGCAAATAGTTGGATATGATCTGCAATTCAGGGAAGCTTGAGTTTGGCACAGTCATTAATAAGGGTGAAAAACTCTGATCAATACAAAATAGAGTTTCATTAATCTGTATCACTCAGGAATACCTACCATTTCTATAGTGAGTAGATGCTTGTATGACCTTCAGCAAAGCACTGAAACTCCCCAGGCTTCCATCTTTCCTCTTCTGAACCATAAAAAGCTTCAACTACACGATCTATGTCTCTCCTAGCTCTGAATCATTTGTACTATCCCTTGGGATCAAATATAGTACATGTTGGGAAAGTGTGTGTGTGTGTGTGTGTGTGTGTGTGTGTGTGTGTGTGTCAGAGGGTGTCTTGAGAGCCTATGGGTAAGGAGACGGGTGCTGCCCATGAGCCATAAAGAAGGGGACATGATATTTCAAGTCAGACAGCTAGATGGCACAGTGCATAGAATGTTAAATGTGGAGTTAGGAAGACCTGAATTCAAATCCTGTTGCAGACACTAGCTATGTGGCCCCTGAGTAAGTCAGTCTATAAAATGATGATAACAATAGCACCTATTTCACAAGATTGTTGTGAAAATCAAGTGAGATTGTGTTTGTCGTGTGTGTGTGTGTGTGTGTGTGTGTGTGTGTGTGTGTGTGCTTTGTAAACCTTAAAAGTGCTATATAAATGTTAGCCATTATTATTACTACTATTGAGTGACAAGACACTGGAAAGAACTGTGCAGGGATGTGGTGTGGCAATAGCCAGGGCTTACAATCTGCCCTAGGTCATGAGCAATATGTGGGAACTCTCAAACTCCTTCAGTCTTACATGAGCCCATGTGCCAGTCATTACTTTGTGAGATCTTGTTGTTGGCAGTCTCATACTGAGAGCTGAGCTGAAACCAAGCAAACAGACATGGCCCCGTTTCTCAAGGACTTTTCCTAGCTGGTTTTGGGTGCTTGGAAGCTCTTTGAGAAGAGGGATTGTTTCATTTTTGGATACTGTTTGGTGTGTTACTGGGCACTTAGTAAATGTTAATGGATTGATTGGTTGATGAGTCCATTTGAAATCCTCGTGTGTTTATATGCTCCTTAGAGTCCATCCCTGCCCTGCTTCTCTCACCAGGCCTCTGGAATGCTCCCCAGTGTAGGGCAGGGAGAGCTAGTCCTGCCTAACAGTAGTTCCTAGGTAGGATGTGGCTCTTAGCCTGGCTCCCCAGGGACCAGCTGAAAAATCAGAGGCTGCAACCCATTTCCCCTGCACTCTTATCACCTCTGCTCTGCCCTGGATAAGGGCACATTTCATTTTATTAAAACTCCTTGAGTAATCTGACCATAATTGGGTCTGATCGGAGTGGTTATCTGATTTGCTAGGTTAAATAATGGGCCTTAATTGAGTCTGTGTTATTTGTAGAGCCTGCATTGCTCTTCCCTTTGTTGCCAGCCCCCTCCCCCCACTTCCCAATTAACCTGAGTTTTTCTTTCGTTGCAGAGCAAAGAAGTCGGCCAGCAGCTCCAGGATGATTTGATGAAGGTCTTGAACGAGCTGTATTCGGTAAATCAAGCGGGTTTCTTGGCCCTTTGTCAAGCACAAGGAAGAAGCCTTTGGCGGCTTGCTGCTACAGTCATGTCCCAGCATCAGAATTGACTGTGGCCTCAGGGGTTGGGGTTGAGGACGTATTCCCCATTGGACACATATAATGCCACCCTTCTCCCTTTCCTGGTTCTCATTTCCAGTCTTGATTGAGCAAAAGATCACCTCCTAATCCACCTTCCCATTTTCATCACAAGATCCCTTACCCACAGTCAATCCTGGCAGTGGCTCCATTTGGGAAGGGGGAGATAGGGGATGGTTTTTAGAGTCAAGCTGGGACCTCCAGGACCCAGGGGATAACAAATATATCCCGACGACAATTGACCTTGTTCATAGCAAACTAGATCCCCTGGGCTTAATGGGGTACATCCCAAGCTGCATTGCACCATTATCATGTTCTGGTTGGGGAGCTTCATTACAAGATCTCAAATGAAACTGCAAGTTTGAGACTAGGCATACTTCTGCAGAAGGAGGCAAAGACCCTGGTCAGCCCTTAATGTGAGAGGCCAGTTACAGAGAGAGAGCTTTGCACGCTCAAGGCTGGAGTCTCAGTGAAGAGACCTATTGCCAGTCAGGAAAAGAGAAGACGTTCGGTTCCGAAGTGACATCTACTTCAGCTGTGATGCGTGTTGCTAAAACATGTTCCTGCATGCCCAGGGAGGTCATGTCACTGTGTATGCATGCGTGTGTGTGTGTGTGTGTGTGTGTGTGTGTGTATGTCTCTCCTCCCAAACCGTGTTTCATTAATTATTGTTTTAACATCATTGTTTAATTATTGTAAACCACACACACACACACACACACACACACACACACACACACACACGCGGACACACACCCCAAAACCAAAGTCACTGTTGTTGTGCAGACAACATCTTAATTGCAGGGCAGGTTCCTGAATCCTGAGCTTGGCTCTTTTCCAGAGATCCCTTCTTCAGACAGGCTAGGCCCGTACTCTGAGTCAGTCCTTGAGGCTGCCCCATCCTGATTTGGGAGGGGATTGGTTTTCCAGCTTTTCTTTTTTATTTGTTATGCTTTCTTTATCCTCCATAGAAAGCACAAGGGAAGCGTGAGTGGCTGCGTTTGAGTTCAGAATGCTTTGTTTGGTCATGGGCATTTCATAAATGTTTGTTGAAATGAATGTGTTGAATCAGGATTCTATTTCTTCATCTAAGAATATAGGTGTGGGCTCTCAGGCTGTTATGATGAATGGCGACTGCTCAGCCAGGAAATATGGTAATGTAGTCAGCAGATGTAGCCCCACTGCTGTTCCTTGGGCTTTGGATCTTTTCCCCACTTAATGCTGTGTGGACTCAGCTGCCTGGAAGCCCAACAGATAGAGACAGTCTCCTTGGATGATAGGTTTAGATGCTGAGTCCCTTTTTCTCTCAACTGAAATTAAGGCTAGTTTTTGGTTTTTTGGCTTTTTGCTTCTTGGGTTTTTTTTTTGTTTTGTTTTGTTTTTGTTTTTAAATAGAAGCATGTTGATGTGAACCATTTTCAGACTGGATGAATTTCCTGGACCTTTTGTCTATTTAGCTTTTTGCTCCTGCCTTTATTTTTAGAGTGTCTTCTAGGCACTAAGAAGAACTATTACTCTGTCCTCCTGGCAAAATACTTGCCAAGATAGAAAACAATGTATTTGCTCAGTAGCTGAGCCCTTTAAAAAATCATTTAAAATATCTTTATTCAGCAACCCTGGCAATCTCCTGATTTGCCACTCACTCTAGGCAAGAGCACTTGAATGGCTGATAGAAAAAGCCTTCGGTTTTCACTTCAGGATGCCAGCTCAGGGCTGGTAGGACAGGCAATTGAGGAAAAAGAGCATCCCAACTCCATTGACCTTGCCCTGTGGGTCCATGGCTTCTTATGGGAGATGATGAAGAGATTTGTTTAAGTTGGGATTTTCTTTTGGCAGGAAGTAGGGGAAAGGGTGTAAGTGGAACTTGAGCTGAAGTGAGGAGAAGCCTGGGTTTTGCCACTTTGGTTTAGGGAGAAACTTTCTGGCCTCTTGCTTTCTGTCTCTCTTCTCTCCAGCCTTAGCCAGCTGTTTTTTTGGCTGTTGGGAAGACCAGATGTTTTCGTGCAAGTTATGGAGCCCAGCCACTCATCCTAAAAGTGAGAGCCGGTTGGATATAGTGCTCTCCGGAACCAGATGCAGATTATTCTAGCCTGCCGTGGGCCAAAGTCAGAAATTTCCCTAAGAGCTAGTTGAGGAGCCCGTGCCCTTTCCTGAGAGGTTGAGGGACCAGATGGATGGAACACCTGATAGAAGCTGGGAGACCTGAGTTCTAGCCTTGTCATTACCCTCTCACTGTGTTCAGTAACCCTGGGAGAGTCACCTAAGGCCCCAGGCATCACTTCTCCAGCCAGATAATGGGAGGACGAGAGGGGAGCAGTCAGCCTTCCTTAAGAATCTGAACTAACAAATGGCATCGTTCTTTAGAAATTTCAAAGAACAGAGGCTTGTTTTCTCCCAAGGATAGGAATGGGTTTGGGATGGCCCATCCCAGCCATATGAGATAATAATTGTCTAAAATTGAGAAGCTGGGATTCCAGCCATGCTGCAGTCACATCCCCTCAGAGAATAAGCAAGGAAAGCAGAGCTGAAGGATCCATGGGACAAGTGCCCCTCCCCATTCTTTTTCAAGGAGGGGGGTACTGGAGTTTCAAATTTCAGTGATGGTCTTAGCCAAAGGACATAGTTTGTAGGGATAAACAGTGGAAAAAATAAAAACTGGAAAGAGTAATTACTGGCCTGGGCATCCAGAGACCTAGGCTCTAATCCTGGCCCAATCTGGGGTTGATCACGTCCCTTCCCTGGGCCTCCATTTCCCCACGTGTAAGAACCAGATATTTCTGAGATCCCGTTCAGTTCTTACAGCCTCTGAGGCTGTGATTGAAGCAGTCCAGTGCGTCTTAGGGTCTGTAGCTGCTACTTACAAATCGGGCTTCTCCTTGAAGGAGGTTCTTGTGTGGTAGTGGTACCCAAGGCCTAGGAATTAAAGTATCTGTGTGCACAGTGATTCCCAAGGAGAGGGAGGTTGGGGTTGGAGGCACTGGCTTTAGAATGCCCCACTTTCTATGTCTGGGTTTTGCTCTGTGTCTTCTCTCTTTATGGACAAAGGAATGTTTTCTGTGGATGCACTCTTTGGTGTCAGATGCCACCTTCCAAGCACTACTGTTTCAAGCCTCACCAGAGAATATTCTTCTCTACATGCCTTTTCCTTCATATGAACTCATCAGTCCTTCTACTTTGGCATAAGTGGTTTTCATTTTCTAAGTGATTTTCCAAGAATGCCTTTGAAGTCAAAGCCCCTTGCTCCCCTGGGGAGACCCCAAGGTATTCACTGCCTTAGTCACCATGCTGAAGGGCAGATTTTTAAAGTCGAGTTGCCAGACACGTCCCCTAAAGGCCCTTAGCTTGAGAGCTTGAATACCAGAATTGTTGGTCGAGTGTAAGGATCTGTGAAGAGAAGGCCCTGAAGTTCAAAAAGAAAGAGATGGTGGAGAGAAGTCCGCCATTGCTGGCCAGGCCTATTGTTGCACCAGGAGTTAAGGGTGAGATGGGGGGGTGGAGCTTTATGATCGTATTTCTCTGAACTGTGTTGAATTAGCTCCAACTGACTTAGAGTAGTATCTCTGTTTGTAGAGCTATTGGTACATTCTTTGGCCTGCTGGGCTTCATCTCTCAAGGCAGGTTGGCACCTTCTCTGCAACCAGGGCATTGGGAGGTCAATGGACTTGCCCATGGTCTCACAGCCAGGATGTGTCAGAGGCAGGGCTCAAATTCAGGTCTTTCTGGTTTGGGCACCAGGTCTCTAACCATTAATCCATGCTGCTTCCTTCCCTCATACCCCATCCCCCTTACTTTCAATTTTGTAGTTCATTATCTCTGTGCATGTTTCCTTTAAGTGAATGTAAGAGTTCTTTATAGGCCAGGTAAGACTGTTGTATTTTTGTCTTTATAGAGACCTCAGTCATCACAAATGTCTGTGGACTCAGACAGTGCTTGATTCGTCTGGGAGAGCTGTGAATCTAGGTCTGAGATGGTTTCTGCCATCGCCTGCCGATGGAGCCAAGTCACAGACTTCTCTAAGTCTGGTCCCACCATTTATGCTGGGAGGGTAGGGATGCTGACCCCCAAGTCTCAGTCACTGATTTACTGCGGGGCCACCCCACCTTTCTATGCCTTTTTTTCTTCTCTTCAGTTCAGGCTCATGAACATTTTTTTTTTTTTCGCGAGCATTTCTAAAGGATCTGTGCCTGTGCCAGCCTCAGCAGTAGGCACTGGAGATAGTAAAAATTACAATCACATTTATTTGGTATTTAAGGTTTGCAAATACTTTTAACAAGTATCTCATTTTATATCTTCATAAGAACCCTGGGAGGTGGAGGCTGTTATTTCCATTTTACAGATGGGAAAGCTGAGACAGACAGGGGTTAAGTGACTTGGCCAGGATTACAGAGCTTGTAATTACTGAGGCTGGATTTGAACTCAGCTCTTCCTGACTCCAGGCCCACGACACCACCCATATAGTCCTATGAATGAAACATTCATGAATTATTACCTGCAAGGATCTCACATTCTACTGATAGGAAATAAGTGAACATAAAATGTGTATCCAATAAATATTAGGGTGAATTAGGGTGCAGAGTAATAAAAGAGAGCCAGCCTCAGAGTGAGGAAGACCTGGGTTCAAGCCCCGCCTCTGATGAAACCTGGCATTGTGATGCTGGGCAAGTCACCCCTCTGGGCAGCTCTTGATGTTGCAGAGAAGGCGTGGACCTGCATTCATAGAAGGAATTTCTGCACCTGGGAGTTCCCAGGTCTTATCTCTGTCCTCATCCCTAGCTTGGAGTAGGGAAGACTAGCAAATGGGAAAAGGTAGAAGGAGGCTGTGGAGGAGGGGACACTGGATTTGGGAGGCTTGGAGGGGCCAGGGGCTTTCTGAGAGGCAGAGGGGAGGAGGGAGAGAGTTGCAGGCTGAGGATAGCCTCTGTCACGCTGCAGAGACCATCGGGGCCTGCCGTGTCCCAGGAATATCAGCAAAGCCCCCATGTCCTGAACACAGGGTCTATGTCAGGAGCAGTCGTACGGGATTCAGATCCTACTGCATGACCTTGGATTACTCAGTTTCCTCATCTGTAAAATGGCCAATACTGGGGGTGGGGAGAGAGGGTGGCTTGGACTTCATGGCCTCTGAGGTCTTTTCTGCCTTGCATTCTGTCATCTTGTGATCCTCCAAGTCCTAGGTACGTACCCTTGACTTTCTACAGCCAGTCTGATAAATGCCTCTCTTCCCATTCTAGTCTGCTGTGAGTCTTGGAGAGCCATATAAATTATTCAAAAAGTCTTTTTAATACTGCTGTGCTTTCTGGTATTTAAATATAGCTTCTTCTGTAACAGAGCCGACTGTCTCCACTGCTTCACGAGCAAAGAATAGCTTGTGCACTTAAGGAAAATGGTGCAAAAGTTCAGAATAAGGTGAAGCCAACATTAGAACATCATGCATCAGAAATGAGATGTAACCTGAACCTTGATGTGCTTTCAGGCCTCGTCTCGGTCAGCCTCCCAGGCCCCAGATGTCCTGTGACTAGTCTATTCTATTCTCCAGACATATGGGAAGGGCCGCAATACCTACTCGTTTGAGCCCCCTGATGAGTCCTTTTCTAGATGTCCCCCAGTGTTGACCCAGCCAGTGAGTCTTTAGATTCCTCGCATCCAGTGGCTTCTGCTCTCTTCCTCGTTCATAGATGTGTAGTGAGGTCTCCTGGAATGTGAGTCCTCACCTGTGATGTGGGCTTTGATGAGGTCACCTGGCTCT
Organism: Phascolarctos cinereus; assembly: GCF_003287225.1. Taxonomy (NCBI): domain Eukaryota; kingdom Metazoa; phylum Chordata; class Mammalia; order Diprotodontia; family Phascolarctidae; genus Phascolarctos; species Phascolarctos cinereus. Next base: position 375,947,565 of record NW_027555958.1, on the reverse strand, counting down.
CCTCTGACGTAAACGTCGATTTCCCTACTTCTCCCCATCATAGCTCCCCTGTTTTATATTCTTAGAGTCTCTCCTCTCTTTTCTTTTCTACCTCTTTATTTTCAGCCATAGTCAGACCCCATCAAATTCCATCACCTTTGAGCATCAGATTACAGATTTATCATTCCTTCTCCACTAATTCCTGCATATGATTCCTCCAACAGTTCTGGCTTCCAAGAAGAAGGAAGCTATGGAGGCAGTGTAGTGTAATGGGAAGAGAGCCATACTTGGAGGTGTTCTGGTAAATGTTTAACAACAGGCTTAGGGGGAAGGGGGGAACTGTACACAGTACACATTTTTAAGTTTGCTCATCATTATTAACATTTTTCTATCATTTTATTAAGTCTAGACATTCAGTAAAACAATCAAGCCCTAATTTGTAACTTGTTGATTTCTTGAGGTGTAATGCTCACAACAAAAATTTAACAATCCGCTCCCACTGGTTCAGGCTAATTCCAGCATATGCCTGACTTCACCAGACTAGAAATCATAAGATCTGACAAAATGGTCTCCAAGGTCCCTTCTAGCTTTTAAGACTGTAAAAAAATACTTCTAGCCCAAGATGCACCAGTTATCAAGGGTGTGTGACCTTTAACCTCTCCATTTCCTAGATATAAAATGAGGGGGATGGACTTGGGCTACATAGTCCCTGAGGTTCTTTCCAGCTTTAACAAGCTATGAGTCTAAGCTGTGACTGTCTGGAAACAGGAAGTCCCAGAAGGGAAGAGCCTCTGTGTGGCTCTAGGTAGCAACATGTTTGGGAGGATATGAAATCAGCACTGAGCCTCGGCTTCCAGGCTCCTAGGCTTCCTAGCATCTTTGAAAAGGAGAAGGGTGTGATCTTTGCAATCCTGGACGGTTGCCATGATGCAAAGTTGTCTCCCTCCTCTTTCCCCCCCACCTCCTCCAAGCTGCAACCCCTGTTGTCTATAATGTGGTTCTTATTGTCTTTTAGGCCAAATGGGCTAAGCATGGATGATGTCTCCAAGACAGGCAAGACAATCCGGAGGGGCCATGGTGCTTAAGTGTGCAGGAGAGAGTCCTGGACCCAAGTTGGAGTCCTAATTCTGTTGTTGATGGGCTGTGTGACTAGGGAGAGGTCACTAGGGCCAAATCATGTGATCCTCTGCCTGTTCATATTTCTCATGTGAATTATAAGTCTAACCCCAGTCCCTCTCCCTGAGTTAGAAAAAGGCCCGCAAGTGGCTGGGACCAGGTAACAGTGCCCAGATCAGGGTCATGGTAAAAGTAGAATCAGGGGATCCTGACCTGGAGATAGGGGAGGAATGAGGCGATCCATCACATCTGTGCATTGTGAAACCTAGGATCTCTTTACTCTGGGAGGTGACTTGATTCCCCAACAGATAGTTGTAATAATAATTATATTATATACCCATGTATAGGTAGATAATAATACTTTAGTTAACCAAAGGGCTTGGATTCATTCAGGTTAGTTATTAACCATATGTGTACATTCATTCGTTGATACTGTTAAATTAAATTTCGTTTTTTCAGTTGAGAAAAATCCGTTTTCTTTCCTTTCCCTTTCACCACCATTGCAAACAAAATCCGTATGATGAATATGCATAATCAAGCAAAACAAATTCCCACATTGTGTACGTCCAAAAAATGTACGTCTCAGTTTTGCACCCTATCACCTCTCCATCCGGAGGTAGGCAGCATGTTTCATCATGAGTCCTCTGGAGGCGTGGTTGGTCATGGCATTGATCAGAGTTCTGAAGTCTGAGTTACTTGTTTTCATAGTGTTGTTGTTCCTGTATAAATTGTTCTCCTGTTTCCCCTGGCTTCACTCAGGCCATATTAGTCTTCCTACTGAAACCATTCCTTTTATCCATGGACACTGTTTTTACATAGGGTTTTCCATTTTTGCCTCCAGTCATGTACCCAGCCAACACTCTATTAATAGTAGTAGTAATAATCATAATTATTATTATTATAATAACTAATATTTATATAGTGCTTATTGTGTGCCATGTCCTGTGCTAAGTGCTTCACAATTATTATCTCATTCGGTCCTCACAACACCCTGGGAGGGAGATGTTATTATCATCCTCATTTTATAGATGAAGAAACTGAGGCAAACAGAAGTTAAGTGACTTGCCCAAGGTCACTCAGCTAGTAATTATCTAAAGCTGGGTTTGAACAGAAGTTTTCCTGACTCCAGGTCCCGCTCTTTACCCACTTCGCCATGAGGCAAGAGGTAGTAAATGTCTTGAGGCTAGATTTGAAGTCCCAGTGCGTAGCACATAGTAGGTACTTAATACATGTTGATTAGTCGATTGACTCCAAGCCTAGCACTCTGTCCACTGTGCCACTTAGCTGCTTAGTGTCAGAGGCCAAAAACCAGACATCAAAATGAAAATAATTTTGATAAATTCCATAAAGGTTACCACCCTAAACAAAATAAATGAATGAATGAATGAATCAGCTTAAGGTAAATTCCCTTGATGCTACTTGAATCCAAGGTGAAGTTTCTGGTCCCTCAGACTGCTGCTGTTTCCTCTTCCTTCTTCCCTACTCCGTATGTGGAAGAGTCTACCTGGCCTGGCTTACTCTGCAGCCTTGTGGTAGCTAGTGGTCTGCCTGTTGTGGACTTCCCACCCCAAGTCTGAAGGATTTTCTCTGAGAGAATTATTGTACTTATCTATATTCATCTACCTGGTATTGTGAAGATACAAATGGATGATAAGTGCCTTGCCAAGATAAGGAGTAACATCTACAAGTGATAATAAATAGTGATAAATAATAAATGATGATCATGAATAGTCGTTGTCATAATAAGATAAATGGGCCAGGTATACTCTGGAGCAGTCTTTAATGCCTGTGTTAACATGGGTTGAGCTCAGCTCCACTGGGTTTTTCTCTTAAGGATGTGGGCAGGGGTGTTGCTTGGGGTGGAAGGGGACTGAGCTGAGCTGTAGTTTGTAATTGACCTTCTTCTGGGCCTGACCTTTGGTGGTTGCCTTGCAGGTAATGAAGACGTATCACATGTACAATGCTGACAGCATCAGTGCCCAGAGTAAACTGAAGGAAGCTGAAAAGCAGGAAGAGAAGCAGATTGGCAAATCAGTGAAGCAGGAAGACCGGCAAACACCCCGATCGCCAGACTCCACCGCCAATGTCCGCATTGAAGAGAAGCATGTCCGCAGGAGCTCAGTGAAGAAAATTGAAAAGATGAAGGAGAAGGTGTGTGGTCAGCAGGACCCAGCAAGGGACCAAGGGGTTGGGGTGCTAGAAGGTGGCCATCAGCCATTTTTTTTTCCTATTGGTGGATGATGACCAAATTGGACTCCTTGCTGTTATGTGCCCTCCTCTGCCCCTAAGCTAAAATATTCATCATTTAGTTAGTAATTGTGGAGTCTTTTTCCTGGCCTTGCCCTGATCCTCTCCCCAGCCAGATCCACCACTGCCATCTTCCTCACTGTTGAAGCAGTCTTGCAAATATTGACTGGCCCAAGTAAGGTACTTGATGGGTGAATGGGGAATGTTAAAGCATGGGCTTTTCACTTGCTTTATTCTTCATGCACTAGAAGTATTTCGAGGCTAATAAACTGGTATCTCTTTGCTAAGCTGTCCAAAGTCAGAAGGTAACCACTTTGTTGGGCTTTGATGTCTCCTCCCTGGCCCGCCACGGGGCAGCAGGAACAGCTGTCACCCCTCTGACTCCTACAAATACAGCCAGATCTGCTAGCAGTCAGATTAAGATGCCCAAGGGGTCAGAACCCCCGGAGCTTGGCTGCTAGGAACCTCAGGGTGGTAGGGCTGGAGAAGGACCAGCAGAGTGCTAATTCTTGCAAGGTGGAGGAATTATATTATCAGGTAGAGCCCAAAGGGGGCACGTGTCTGAGACAGAGCCTCATTAACCTTTCTGGAGTGATCTACATTATGCCCTTGAATTTTCATTAAGTAGAATTAGAACCCAATTTAAGGGAGTAGCGCATTGGGAGTAGCAGCTTAATTGTGCCTGCTTCCTGAATGTACTGTTCCTTTCATCTCTCAGAGAACACACTCTTCTTTTTTTAAAATAAAAATTTTTTTAAAAGTCTGAACTTCTGTTCCCTTTCTCAGCGCCAAGCCAAGTACACCGAGAATAAGCTAAAGGCCATTAAAGCCCGGAATGAGTACTTGCTGGCTCTGGAGGCGACCAATGCATCTGTCTTCAAGTACTACATCCATGACCTCTCTGACCTCATTGATGTAAGTGTCCAGAGCTGGGCTCCCAGAGGGAACCTCCCTACCATCAGGCAAGACTCACTGGGCCCTCCCTTGCCCTTCTGTCCCTCGTAAAAGACAGCAGCTCATGGGATTAGTGAGCAGGTGCTAGAAAGATGGTAATATTGTACCTTGGATTTGGATAGCATGCGTGTGTGTGTGTGTGTATGTGTGTGTGGTTGGTGGCACCTGTAAGGGGTGCAAAGCATTCTACATATATTATTTCATTTGATCCTTGCAACAGCTCCAGGAGGTAGGTTCTATTATTATCATCCTCCTTTTACAGATGAGGAAACTGAGGCAAACAGAAGTTAAGTGACTCTCCCAGGGTCACACAGTTAGTAAGTCTAGGCAGGAGTCAGACTCTCAAGTCCGATGTTGTATCTGCTGCACAGTTTCACTGCATTATCACATTCAATCCCATCACGTTGTTCAGTCCTTGCAAAAACTGTGTGAAAGAGGCAGGCACCTGTTATCCCCATTTTACAGAGAGGGGAAATTGAATCACAGTGAGGTCTGTTGGCTTGCTTGAGCTCATAAGGTAAAGAAAGTGAGGGACAGAGTCCAAGTGTCTGGACCCCTGATCCTCTGCCCTTCGTCAGGATGTTAGGATGTGGCACAGGAGGAAAGCACGCGTCACCACGTGACTTGGCAAGGGGCTGGGCAGGGCCCGGGGTGTCCTATGAACACGGCAGACGTGACGGTTTTGGTTTCTTGTGTTGTGAGGTGTTCTCTTATGACTTAGGTAGGCAGGAGAGAAAGAAAGCACATCCAGAAAGCAGAGCTTTGGAAAAGGAGGGAATTCGCTTGTTACTGAGACAGGCTGAGCTCCAAATGCAGTCCTCATAAATGCAAAGCCCTTACCTGGTCAGATCAGGGGTGTGATGGAGAGAGCGCCAGGCCTGGAGCCAGGAAGACTTTGAGTTCAAATCCCGCCTCAGACACGTGCCAGCTATGTGACCCCGGGCAGATCACCTAACCTCTGTCTGCCTCAGTTTCCTCATCTGTACAATGGGGATAAGAATAGCACATACCTGCCAGGGTTCTTGTGAGGATCAAGTGTTTTGTAAAACTTGTATTTGTAAAACTTTTAAAGCATTTATCATGGTCCCCGGCATGTAGTAGGTGCCTAATAAGTGTTTGTTCCCTTCCCTGGGCAGGTCACTTTATTCCTTTGGGCCTCATTTTTTATTTTTTTAAGATTTTTATCTGATTTCCACTTAAGCCTTTATTTTGAGAGTGAAAGGCAGACTAGGTGAGAAAGGAAAAACTAAGGCTCAATGTTGGTTGGGTATATAGGTGAAAACAAAGGCAATGATTCACAAGGAGAGAAGCAGAAAGAAAAGGAGTTGGGGGGGGCATCTGAGGGTAGCAGGGTCAGAGGAGCCCAGCCTGTCATCCCCACCCCCCGCTCCTCTACCAGTCCCTTTAAAGGACTGGGTTTCGTTCCCTGCCAGCAATGTGTGGAGTCCTCCGTGTTGTTCAGGCACCTCTTTGTCTGCTGATACCTCTCTGAGCGCCATTCTCTCACCAAGGTTAAAACGAAAATCAAGATTGTTCCTCTACCCTCGGGGGAAGCTTGTGCTCAGTGTTAGGAGTGAGGAGTGTTCTCTGCAGGAGGGTCAGAATCAATTCTCTTTCTCTCTGTACTGACATTCCATTACCTACTCAGTGCAAAGTCAAACCTGCCTAGGTGATAGCTTCTTCCATTGATTGGTGGGTTTTTGTCTCCTTTGGCCTCTAGGCTCCAGGCATGCTTCCCCACCAAATTCACAAAACTGGCATGTTGGCTCCTTAGGGCTGAGTACTGAGCAACCGCTGAGGAGCCCCCTCTGGGCCTCTCAAAGGCCTTGGCATCCACAGGCCTTCTCACTGCAATGAGAAAACGCATCTTAACACAGAATAGATTTCAAAGGCCTTTCCAAGAGCAAATGATTTGGCATCTAGTCCTCCTAATCATGTTTTTAAAAAGCATTTATTAAGTGCCTGATTACACAGGAGGGTTGTTCTAGGTGATGTTTGAGAGAATTTTATAAGCCTAATATGCGCTTCCTCAAAGTTCTCAATTCTAATAGTACAGAGCGTGTTCTATCAGTGATGTTTCCAGTGTACCCCAGGTCAGGGGCACTTTATAGTAAGCAAGGAATAAAGGATGCTCTGATTTGCCTGCCTGTCTGTTTTTTCCAGTGGGTGAGAGAAGCCTGGTAAAGGTCTTAAGTGGGCCAATAAACTCTTATTGACAAAGCTGAGACGAAGGTGTTTGAATGCACTTCTCTTGGCTGTGTATTTATGGGATGGGTACTGATGGTTCAGGCATGAGAAGGTGGCTCCAAGGAGGCCAGAAATGCTGCCATCTTAATCCCAACTGCAGGGGGAATGGACTTTGGGACATGGGACAAGTCACGTTTCTATCCACTGCCATCTGTGACATACACACTCTCCTACCCACTTTTCCAGGGTGTTGGAGCTTTAAGGGAGGGTGAAGTAGTTATTTTTGTCAGTGCTATGTACATTGCCACGAGACTCCTTCCTCCCCTTCTTATAATACTGTGAAAGATTGAAACCCAGATTGTCAGAATCCATGTGAAGCATCTGACACAGTCAAGGAAATCCTTGATTTCAGGCCAGAAAGACATTCTGAGCTCCCTTAGCAGTGTCTGAAGGCTGTCACCTCACTGGAATGTCATTTCTTCTCCCCCATGCTCCTGTGGCTCTCCTAAACTCAGCAGATGGATGAATGAAGAACAGGGTATTGTCCCCACATTAATAGCTTGAGTGTTACGAGTAGAACTTGAGAGTCTGAGAGTTCTGTGGGCCAGAGGTCAACCTAAGGCTGCAAATATGGATTCTTATGTGCACAGCCTTCAGTTCATATTAAAAGACAGTTGAACAGGACTCTGTAAGAGGTTCTTTTGGAGGAATTCTTTTTCTCTTTCCCATAAATTAAAAGCATGAATGATCAAACACTCATTCCCCCCTACCCCTTAACCCCTCCTGGAGGTTGTGAAAATCTTCCGGTTCACAAAGGGTTAGGAAGCTGTCAGGTCACCCATGTGATGAGCTATCATTAAAATCTTATAAAAAATTGATTTCCCCAGAGAGTGTTTCCATCAAACATTTATATAACCCAGAAAGGGCCAGGAGAGCCCGGCACTCTTGTAACCAGAATCATTTGGGTAGTGAAGTTCTCAGAAGCCACTGAAGCCCTGTTTGCCCCTGGTGGAAGGGACAGATTTTGCTGTCTCTACTTGCCCAACCTTGCCTAGGAATGGGAATGAGATATTCTAACTGTTTATCTAGCCTTGCCAGAAATTGCTTTCTTCTCCAAGGTTCGGTTTCTAGCCCTTACCTCTAGGATGCATGTGGTAGGCTGGGCTTAGGAACCCTGTTCCCATTCCTGTAAATGTGGAAAAGAAGGCTTCCTGTATAGAGAGCCGTGTTCTTTAGTAACAGCAGACATGCATGCAGTCTTTCAGATAAGCACAGACAAGTATTATATCTCCAAGATCTGTTGTTGCTGGGGGTTTTGTTTATTTGGTTTTTTTTTTAATCAGCCAGTTCATTCTTCAAGAAATAGTGAGTAAAATGAATCGCATTTTATAAGAAAAACATTTCATATACCAACTGCATAAATTGTTATTCAGTCTATATCCTGTTACTTAGTCAGCCTATATCTATTTATAAGGTTGCCTAAGGGGAGGAGTCAGAGTTTCTCGAATTAATGCTCATTTTAGTCATGATAAGTGCTGGGTTTGGAGGCTAAGAACAGTTTGAATTCCAGATCTGCTTTTTTTGGGGGGAGTGGGGGTTTGGAGGCAGTCTGGGTTAAGTGACTTGCCCAGGGTCACACAGCTACTAAGTACCTGAGGCCAGATTTGAACTCAAGTCCTCCTTACTTCCAGGGCTGGTGTTCTATCCACTGCACCACCTAGCTGTCCCCATTCTGCTCTACTTCTTATACCTGTGGGACCTTTTCTAGGCCTCAGTTTGTTCATCTATAAAGTGAGTATGAGGGGCTTGGGGGACTGGAAGTAGACAGGATGATCTCTGAGTTCCTTCCCAGCTCTAAATTGTCTCATCCTAGTGGTTAACTGTCTACTGTGTGCAAGAAACCTTGGAATAATACAAAGAGGCCAAAGGCCATGGGTCCCTGGCTGGGAGGAACTTGCATTCTTGGAGAAGATCCATTCAAATGAAAATTAGCATTCTAAGACAATGCCTTGCCACATTTATATCGGCCTTGGAAATTAGTGAAGTGCTTTTTCTTACAGTCACCCTGCATATAAAGATACTGTTAAGTGTTGTGATTATTGCTACCTTATAGATGAGGAAACTGAGGCTTAGGCAACTTGGCCGTGGTAGCTCAACTAGTAGGCGTCAAAGTCAGGATTCAGATCCAGTCCTGGAGTTGTTTTCTGCTGTGCCATGCTCGCCCTTATTGGTATAGGCTCTGACAAATTAGTATTTCAAACAATAAGTTTGAATCATCTTGATCATTTACCTGAATTTTAGCAAGGCATCTGGCAAAGTCTAGATGAAAGTCCGGTTAGGTTGATTCGCAAAGAGTAGCCATTAAATAGTTCAATGTCAGCTTGGAAAGGTCTCCAGTAGACTAGCCCAGGGAGGAATGCTTGGCCCTGTGCTGCTTGACATTTTTATTCACAATTTAGATAAAAGAATGGTGTCCTAATCAAATTGGCAGGTGACACAAGGCTTAGATGAGAACATGAAACTCAATTTAGAAAGAGGAAATTTAGTAAGGATAAATGTAAAGTTTTATATTTGGAGTAAAAAAAAAATCGAGGTTGCAAATGCAAGATGGCAGAGGTATGTAGAAGTAGCAGTTCATCTGAAAAAGATCCAGGGCTTTCAGTAGACTGCAAGCTCAGTGCGAGTCAGCAGTATGAGATATAGCAGTCCAGAAAGTTGCAGAAGTGGTATGTTCTAGGAGTAAGGAGTTCATGGTTCCAGTGTCCTCAGCCCTGCTTAGAACACATCTGGAATATTGAATTCAGTTTGGAGAGCTACATTTGAGAAAGGATATTGATAAGTTATGGAGCTTCCAGAGGAAGGCCGCCAGGAAGGTGAAGGGCCTCAAGTTGATGCCATATGAAGATGGCTTGAAGGAAAGGGAGGTGTTGAGCCCTGAAGAAGACCTAGGCCAGGGATGTGAGCTCTATTCAAGCACCTGAGGACTGTCCCCTGAAGTGGAGTTCAGTATGTAGTGCTTGGCTAACACAGCTGGGTGGCCTAGTGCATAGAATGCTAGACGTGGAATCCGAAAGACCTGAGTTCAAATTCTGCCTCAGATGCTTACAATCCCCTCTCAGCCTTGGTTTCCTCATTTGTAAAATGAGGATAATGGTAGCATCAATCTCATGGGGTTATTGTGAGGATCAAACGAGAAGTGCTTTGCCCCGCCCCCTTGAAGCACTATATAAATAAATGCTAAGCTATTGGTCTCCGAGGTCAAAACTAGGACGAAAGAATTCCTAACAATTACGACTTGCCCATGGTAGAATCCACTCTCTGGGGAGGTAATAGTCTCCCTCTTACTAGAAGTCTGCAAGCACAACCTGCCCGTCCAGTCGATGAGGATGGAGAAGAGAGTCTCGGTACTAATGATGCCAGCAGTAATAACCGCAGCATTTACGTAGCACTTGACGGTTTGCGAAGTGATTTACGAGCTTTATCTCATCAGATCCATTGGACCTGTGAGTCTTGTTCAAGTGTGGATTGCATTAGGTAGCCCACTGGGTGCCTTCCTGCTCTGAGAGGCATTGATTGCAGACTAATGATGAGCTGACATTTATGTAACACTTGAAGATTTGCAAAGCGCTATACAAATATCTTTTCATTTGCTCCTCACAACATAGGTAAGATAGGTGTTATTATTATCCCCATTTTACAAATGAGGAAACTGAGGCTGAGGAGATGTGATTTGTCTAGGATGCAACTAATGTTTGAGACATGATTTGAACTCAGGGCTTCCTGACTCCAGTGCCCTATCCACTGCACCACCTAGCTGTCTTATTGGGAGACTTTGAATGCCAAGCTAAGGAATTTAGATTTTATCTTGTAGGCCTTAGAAAGTTATTATAGACTTTTGAATAAGAGAGTAACATTTTTAGAAAGCCTGAAGTGGTAACAGTGCAGACTGAAGCATGGAACTAAAGGTAGAAAGACCGATTAATAAACTAATGGCATGGATGTGTAAGGGGCTGTAGTAAGTTGATGGCAATAGTTATCGATTACAGTCAACACACACTTATCAGGCTCCTGTTACACCCGCAACACCATGCTAAGTCCGGAAGTACAAAGATAAAAACAACATACAGTCAAGCAAGGGGAAGAGGGTAAGACAACTACACAAATAATTCTTAAATCAAGTTAAGTGACACAGATAGAGGAAATATAATAAGCACATAAGAAAAGCCTGAAAAGGCGTGGCGAACAATCGAAAGGAAAGGCCTTGCAGAAAGCAAATAATTATTTACATCCCTTTAGTGCTTAAAGGTGTTCTCTCAACCCTGTAAGGTCGATATAGGTAGTACAAAAAAAAGCATTGGTGTCTCTCCCTGTATTTTACAAATGAGGGGCCTGCAGTTCAGTGAGTTACAGTGACCTCCCCAAGGCCACACGTGAATAAGTGTCATGCAGGAACTCGGCCCGGATTCCGAACCAGTGTGCCTTCCATGCCTTCACAGCGCATGTGGAAATGTCAGGGGAGACCATCTGAGGTCTGGAGGGCACGATGGTAGGGAACAAGCAAGCGGAGGTCGGGGAGTGATGAGTGGTCCAGTTTAGATGACAAGGAGTGGACATAAAGGAGGGGAGTTGTATGCAACAGATTTGGAAAGGTAGGCTTGATTCAGGTTGTGGGAGGCCTTGAATGCCAAGCTAAAGAGTTTGCATTTTATTCAGCAAGTAATGGGGGAATCATTGAAAGTTCTTGAGCAGTGATATGGTCAGGCCTGTGCTTTCAGAAGATTTAGATGACAGTGGAAAGAATGGGTTGAAGAGGAAGAGTCCTTTGGCTAAGAGACCACTTAGGTGGTCATGAAAATTGCAATTACAAAGGCAGTGGTGATGGTGGTAGTAGAAAGGAGGGGGCAGATGCCAGAAATATTGCAGAGGTGGAAAGGCTAGCATCTGGCAGTTGATTGGATGGAGGGAGGAGAGGTCAGTAGGGAGAGAGCGTGGTGCCAGAGACGTCCCAGAGGGAATGAGAAGCATAGCAAATGTTGATGGATAAACCCCTTCCATTCCAGCGTCCCCTTCTTCTCCTGCCCTAAGAAAAGACTTCACTTGCCCCACCCTGTGGGTGACCCAGTTGCTGGCAGGTCTTTAGACCCCTGGCTCCACAGTGACCTTGTAAGGCCGGATCCTCCCTGGCCCAGAGGAGGACAGGCTTTGAGCCCTGGTGGCAGTGGTGCTGCCAGCCTAGGGAGGAGAGCCTGCCAGCACGTACCGCCTAGCAATCAGCCTGCTTTTGTCTGCCTTCCGTTTGTTCTCCTCTCCCAATTGAATTTAATGTCCTTTAATTCTCTGCCTCTAGTTAAGCTCTCAACTGCTGTTCCTGTGCGGCAGCCTTGCACCTGCCGGGGCTCATTGGCACCATCCCAAGGTCCAGCACACTCTCCAATAAGAGCTCCCATTTATCTTCCACTTGATGCGTTGCAACGTGCATTCCACGCGTTATCTCGTCTGAGCCTCGCTGTAGCCCGGGAGGTAGGCAGGGCGCGTAGCCCCATTTTACAGGCAGGGAAACTGAGGCTCGGACAAGTGATGACGTTTGCCTAGGGGCCTATACCCAGTAAGTGGTCCTCTGGCTCTTTCCATCACACCACACTGCCCCGTTGGAGAGAGGTTTGTCAGACACCTAGAAGAGGAGCAGCCGCGCCATGTCCTCCTTCATCCCAAATGGAGGCAGTTCAGAGTGATGTGGAATAGAAGACAGAGGAAGAGGAAAGTTAAGGAAGTGTCAATTTATGCAACAGATTGGCAGTCAAGCAAGTGTTGTCACAGGAGCCTTAAATACATTTCTAGAGGGGTCTGTCTTTGATGCTGGTCCCAGGAGATGGTAGGCTGCTGTTCCTGTCAGTCAGGAAACATTTTAAAGCACCTACTGTGTGCCAGGTACTATTTTAAGCACTAGGGATATAAGAAAGGGCCAGTCTCTGCCCTCAGGGAGCTCACAGTCTAATGGGGAGACACACTAAGCATATAAACAAGCTACAGAAATTGGAAATATTTCCCAAAGGGAAGGTGCTGGAGTTAACATGGGATTGGAAGAGGCTTCCTGTGGAAGGTAGGATTTTACCTGGAACTTGAAGGAAGCCAGGGAAGCCGGTGTAGAGATGAGGAAGAAGAGCATTCCAGACATGGGGTCAAACTAGAGGAATGCCCAGAGCCGAGAGACGGAGTGGCTTGTTTCTGAGATAGCCAGGAGGCTGGGATTGTTGGATCGAAGAGAGGGGGCGGGGAGCAGGGGAGATGTAAAGTGTGAAAAGGACTAGAGAGTTGGGGGGGAGAGGAGGCCAGTTATGAAAGATCAGACAGGGGGTTCTGTATTTGGTCCTGGGGGAGATAGGGAGCCACTGGAATTTGGGTAGGGGGGTGACATGGTCAGACCAGATCTTTAGGAAGAATCACATCCGTGGCTGAGTGCAGGATGGACTGGAGTAAGGAGAGACGTTTGGCAGGCAGGCTGGCCCACCAGCAGGCTGCTGCAGTGGTGCAGGTGTGAGGTGATGGGGGTCTGCACGAGGGAGTTAGCAGGATCAGAAAGAAGAACGGGGTGAATTCAAGATTGTGCAAAGGTGAAATCAGCAGACCTTGGCAATAGATTGACTGTGGTGGGGTGAGAGATAGGGAAGAGTTGAGGATGACGCCTAGGTTGTGAGCCTGGAGGACTGGAAGGATGGCTTTGCCCTCAACGATAACAGAAAAGTTTGGAAGAGGGGAGAGTTTGGGGGGAGGGCTACCAATGAGTTCCATTTTGGACGTGTTTAGCTTAAGATGCGAGACTGGAGGTCAGCAGAAATGTTAGGGCTGGATAGGTACATTTGAGAATCATCAGCATAGAGATAATTATTGTATCCATGCAAGCTGGTTAGGTCACCAAATGAAGTAGTATAGAGAGAGAAGAGAGCTGGTGGGTGACTGAAGCTTTTGGACCTAGGCATCCTGGGCCCAGACCGGATCACTGAAGCCCTCTCTGACCACCACCCCCTTTCCACCCCCAAGCTGTAAGTGAGTTCGTCCTTTCCCCATCTCATCACTTTTGACTAATAACAAATAGGGGCATTGGTTTCATTTATAACTGTAATTTGCAAAGCACTTTATGTGCATTATCTCTTGTGAATCTTACACTAGCCTTATGTAGTAGTTGCTGTGAGTATGAGGCAAATGAGGCAGCCTCCAAGGGCACGAAGGGAAGCTGGGCATGGAAAAGTGTCCATGGTAGCTGAGGGGAGAGGAGAAGTAAAGCGCAGGACAGGACAGAGAGCCGGTAATCTGCTCTGTACTTCAGGACACTTGCCTTGGTCTGACCCGGTCTGCTGGCCCAGGGTTAGAAGTGCTCTACCTCCTAGCTACACTTGGCTCCTTGCTGCTGCCCAGCACTGGGCACCCCCGCCTTTACTTTTGTATATGCCCCATGCCTGGAATGCGTCCTCATCTCGAAGTCTTGGGATCTCACAACTGTCTCTGTTCAAGGCTCGAATCAGCTGTCACCACCAAGAGGCCCTTTCTGATTCTCTCTGTTGTTCCCATCAACCTTCCCAGATTTACTTTATATTCACTTAGTGTAGATGATCTGTATATTTCTCATTTCCCCTAGGAGAATATAAGCTTCTTGAAGGCAGAGGCCATGTCTTATTTATCTTTGTTGCCTCCCCCAGTATGCTTAGCATAACACATTTGCACGTAGTTACAATTACAGTCAGCATATTTTCTGAACCAAAAGCTGAGACGTACTCTAATAAAGACGTTCCTTTTGCAAAGTCTCATTAAAAGTACACTGACTGTCCCAGAAAATCTGGGCTGTATGGTGGCCATATGCATAGCAGGGTCTTAATAAATGTTTAAATGGATGCAAAAATAAGTGTTTCTAGAGTCATCAAATGTTGGAGCTGAAAGGGATCTTGGAGCTCATCTAACCCCCACCCCTACTTTGCAGATGGAGAAGCCAAGACCTAAAAAATGTCAGTCATTTGCTCAAGTTCACAGAGCTCATTAGGGGCAAAGCCAGTACTCAAGACTCAAAAGCCATTGCTTCTTCTACCACTACACCACCCTTCTTCCCCCATACACGATGCTTCTAATTTTTGGTGTGAATATTTGTCTTTGGAACCAGTGTTCACTATAACTGTCAACTCCTTGAGGTTTGGAACTAAGTTTTTCTAAACCATGTACCCCTTCATCACCTTACTCAGTGATCGGGACATGATAGTGTAGATGGTGCCTTGGGAGTCAGGAGGTGAGAGAGTTCATCATATACGTAGTCTGTGTCTAACAGATGGTGTGCTGTATGGTTGACCTTATAAACACTATCACTGTGCATGGCATTATGATGCACAAACGCTGGAGGAAGCAACGGAGGCCCACTCTTCAATGTTGAGTTTTAGTGGCACAACAGAAGTAAATGTAAAGGCCCAGGCCCCAAGAGGCCTCCCAAGACATCTCCATTCTGCATTCCTTGTCCAAGCCAAGGAGAGATCTGCCACATAGCAGTAAACCAGAGTGACCATCTAGGGAATTCAGTCTGGGGATCCTTGGACTGGCAGAGGCTGATAGAGATTGTGGGCTGGTCAGTTGTTTATCCGAAGATGGCAGTGTCCTGAAATGAAAGACTGGTGATATGATTTGGAAAGGTCCTGTCCCAAACTCCATTTGAACTCTTCGCTCATTAAATGACTCAGTTGTTCGTTTAAACATCTCATTTTTACCCAAGAATTTCAGAGCACTCCAGGAAGCATGACATGTTGAACTTGGAACCAGAAATTAGACCTCTTACCTCAGTGCTGTCATTGTTATGACATTGGGGGCCAGGAGGACTGTCCTTTTTCTCCTACTTCAAAACCAGTTCAGAACAGCCCCTTCAAAGCAGCTCCTGTGAATCCCGCTCACTCTCTGGGTCTTCATGTCTTTCCACAGCAGTGTTGTGACCTAGGATACCACGCCAGCCTGAACCGGGCCCTGCGTACTTTCCTGTCAGCCGAGCTTAACCTGGAACAGTCAAAACACGAGGGCCTGGATGCCATTGAAAATGCCGTCGAGAACTTAGACGCCACCAGCGATAAGCAGCGACTGATGGAAATGTACAACAACGTCTTCTGCCCGCCCATGAAGTTTGAGTTCCAGCCCCACATGGGAGACATGGTGAGTCCTGCCCCTGTGCTCCTCCACCCTCCCGCCCAAAGGGCGGCCAACTCCCTGTCTGCATAGCCGACACTGTTGTTGTGGCGTTTGGGGCTTGCCTAACAGATGTTCCTGGCCAGGTTCCCTCTCCCATCAAGTTTCTTTTCTGGGGTTTGAATGGGTGCTCTCCCCCTCACCCCCATCTGCTTAAATAAAACCAAACTATTTGCAGTTTGTTTCCATTACTGTGGGTTAGGAAATAGGAGATTTGGAACAGATGGACTGATTTGGGGGGTGAGATAATGCCGCCCCATGCAGAGTTAGAAGTAGGGAGAGGCGCCTAGGCATCCCTAGTTACATTGCCCTGTCTCCCAACCACATTCATTGCCCAGTTCTCATCCAAGCTCAGAAGCCACCTGTCTGGAGCAGTACATGTTTGGGTGTTGCCTGAGATTTTCTTGTGCCCAATAGCTTCTCTCCAGAGAGGAAGTTCCAGATGCCAGGTATTTCATCCCACCTGTAGCCGCATCAGGAACTTCATTCTTCCATTTTCTAGAGCACAGCTAGACTCCATTACAGACATGTCAGCCACCCTGATCCTTCTTCTCAAAGGATCAAGCTCCATTGGTGGCAGATTTTCCTTCAAGGTTTCTACTTCACTGTAACATCCCAGGAAGAGGAGAATCCCCCCCTGATGTGGCCCGAATAATCAAGGGCCTTGCTAGGTGTCCTGCAGTTTCTGAAGGGCACTACTCTTAGCCTGCTCTCTCCCCTTAGTGGAAGATGAATAGAAACCATGGGAAGAAAAGGGGTCCCTCTGGGCAGATCATCTTCTGTAAAATGAGGCAAAGGATAGTAGAGAGCTGGCTAGAGTCTGATGCAGCTGAGACTAAAGCGCTGGTGGCATTTTAACAGGAGGCGTTGAAGTTGGCAGAGAACCCACCATGACCCTGGCATTCTGGAGAAGCTAGGCCCCCAAATCAGATGCCAGATGTACTCAGAATACTAAGAGGCGATTGGCTCTGTTCTCCATGCCCCCAGTGGCTCCTGGGCCTTTGGATGCCTGACTGGTGACATCAGACAGCTGGAGATTCTCAACCTTGGCCATGGCCTGTTCTGGCCGCCTAGCTTTCTCTATTGTGTCTGTTCCCTCAGGAGCCAGGATGAAGTCAGCCCTTCAGATCTGAGAGCCGGCTAAGGCCAGCCTCTCAGCCGGGGGAGGAGGTCAGGTCAGATGGTGGGATTGAAAGCCAGTGGAGGAGAAGGTTCTTGCCCAGCCCCCTTCCCTTGAAAAGTGTGTCTGTTTCCCCAAGCAAGAGAATGGTCCAGTGGGTGTCTGAACACTCCCACTCTTTGGGAGGGGAGAAGGGCTCCATTGCTATTCACAGGACTCTCTGTGTGGATGGCCGGGCCATGGGAGATGTAGCAGCAGAGCTAGGGGCTGCTTCTCAGGCTCCAGCTCGGCCATGGCAGGTGGGATGAATGCTGGATGCACTTGAGGACGCAGTGACAGAGCCCCTCGTATTCACTGTGCTGGGGCAGCTTCATCTGCCTGATCTGGTAAGAGGGGCCAGGCTTCTTTCTAACTCTCTCACCCAGGCTGTTGAAAAAAAACAGGGTAAAGGATGGCCCTTTGGAAAATCCCAAACTCCCACCAGATTCTACAGCTGCAGAGCCCTCAGTCCAACCTTAAACTATGAACTTTTCTCCATGGTTGAATCAGAGACTGTGTGCATGGTCCGAGTGTCTAAACGTATGCTGGTTGCCGTTGACGTTCCCCAAAGTGGGTTGGTGGGTCTCCTGACATCACTCTTTTCTACTTTCTTTCTGGGTGAAATTATGGGGGCAGGGGAAGGTGGCCATTTGGACCTCCAGAAGGAAGTCTGGATTGGCCGAAGCATTGCTCCTCTAGCGCTGAGCCAGCCTGACAGATTGAGGTGGGCTGGGATGCTCTCCATCCTGGCTAGGCCTTCCATATGTAGAGGAACTGCTGGCTTGAAGTGCTTTCATCTTTGTCCTCCTCTCATAAAAACATTTCATTCTGCAAGTTTTGCAAGCTGGAGTTGGCTTTGGAGTGTCCACACTTAAATTAACTAGTTTTTTTTAATGGGGGCCACAGCTCCCAAACCCTCAAGAAGAAGTGTGGCCTCTCTCTGACCTTCTCTCTGGTGCCACTTCCTCTTGGCAGGCCTCGCAGCTCTGTGCTCAGCAGCCAGTCCAGAGTGAGCTGGTCCAGAGGTGCCAGCAGCTGCAGTCGCGATTATCCACCCTCAAGATTGAGAACGAAGAGGTGAGTTTTCTAACCCCGGAGCCCCGTCCCCTCAGCTTTCCTGTCCTACCTACTTCAGATGCTTTGTCTAGGGATGCTTGGAGGGAGCATGCAGAGGATGTCTTGGGCCCTGGCAGGCATTTCCTTAGCAAACAGAGGCTTGTACTTTCCTCTAGTCCTACATCCTGCCCTTGAACTCCAGGAAGTCACTCTGGCATGGCCAAAGGCTGAGCTCTATTCTAAGCCTCTGAGAAATGTCTTTTCTTTTTTTTCCTCTACACGTTTCATTGAAATGGCACTTGGCAGCTGTGTGAACAATATTGTATCTCTGGAACCACCCCCTCGGGCCTGGCTTTCTCTAGCATTTTCAAACAAACACGGGCCTTTGGCTTTGTCGATTCAGATGTCTCTGCCCTGCCTGGAGGAGGGCTGCTTCTGTGCTTTCAATAATAAGGGGAAGAGGGAAGGGAATGAACATTTATATAGTGCCTGCTTATGTGGCAGGCACTGTTCTAAGCGCTTTTTACAATTATCTCTTTTCATCCTCCCAGCAACCTCAGGAGGAGCGTGCTATTACCGTTATCCCCATTTTATAGTCAAGGAAACTGAGGCAAAGAGATTTTTTTTAATGACTTGCCTTGGGTCACACAGCTATCTAAGGCCAGATTTGAACTTGAGCCTTCTAATAAATTCACAGAAGTGGTTCAGTCAGTCATCCAGCTTCTCAGCTCAAATAGCTTCCCATTTTTCATCTCACTTTGTCTCATTTTTAGGAAGCTCTGGAAGGGGTAATGATGAACCTCCTTATTTTACAAACAGTGAAAAAAAGGTTAAACGGTGAAGCCTAGGCCGAAACCAGATCTCCAGACTTAGTCTGCTGCGTCTTATTCTAGATCAAACAACAGCAACAGCGATAATAATAACAGTAGCTAGTATTTGAATAGCGCTTTAAATTTTGTATCGCACTTTTACATTTCATTTGATCTTCATAAAAACTCGGTCGTGCTATCATTATCCCCATTTTACAGCTGAGGAGACTGAGGCCGAAGGAGGTGGAATGATTTACCCAGGATCACCCAGATATTATGTGTCTGAGGCAGATTTGAATTCAGAACTTCCTGACTCCAAGTCCCACACTCTCATCCTTCTAGTTGCCTCAACTGATCGCGAAGCATTTGTGCAGCACTTCCTTTGGGCCAGCACTGTGTTAGGTGCCAAGGATCCAAAGATGAAACTTCTGAGGATGTAGTAGTGAAGGAGTAACTTCCTTCTAACCCAACTTTACATGTAGAATTGCCACTAGATACCTCCTTCTGGAGTCATACTTCCCTCTGCTTGGGTTGCTTTCTTCCTCTTCCCTTGGCATTTCCCACAAACCCAGGAACTGTGTCAAGTGATTAGCCAGGCCCAGGACGACCGTTTGCAGACCCTCATTCTGTCTGAGCCGCACATTCAGTGTCATATGATAGCATCTAACCCAAGGTGTTGGTGCCTCTAACCCAAGATACTCTCCGATGGCAGTCCAATCCCTTCCCCATGCTTGTGTTTCAGCCTTCTCCCCTCCCCAGTTGCATGCCTTGTTTCATCCCCTGCCTCGCCCTCCCTCTCCTGGCGTAACAGGTGAAGAAGACGATGGAAGCCACCCTGCAGACCATTCAAGACATCGTGACCATTGAGGACTTTGACGTGTCTGACTGCTTCCAGTACAGCAACTCCATGGAGTCTGTCAAGTCTACTGTCTCAGAAACCTTCATGAGCAAACCCAGTATTGCCAAGAGGAGAGCCAACCAGCAGGAGACGGAGCAGTTCTACTTCACGGTAAGGCAGGGGCTTGGGCTCGGGTGTGATGGCAGCACCCCGACTCCTGCTGTTCGAGGCGACAGAAGCCTGGAGTCCGTGTTCTGCTTTTGGCTCCGTTCCCTCTCCAAGACCCTTTGGATGGGTGGCCTCATCCCGTTGGTGATGTCCTCTGCATTTAAAGTCATGAATACTTACCAGCTGGAATATGGTCTAAGAGCTAAAAGAGGAAGGCATTTCCCTTTCAAATATGAAGACACTCATTTTCACAAGCCTTTTAAATAGCCAGCAGGTTTCCATTTAAAAGATTTCCTCTTCATCCACATAGGATTGTAGGGATGGAATAGATCTTGGGAGGTCATCCCATCCATTCCCTAGGCTCTAAGGAGAGTTACATCCAAACCTATCTCAGCCAAATGAAACTCTATCCTGTTTTTAAAATCTGTAACCTCAGGAGAGCCAATGCCAATGGTTTACAACCATTGTTGGGAAATTTTTCTTTGTGTCTACCCTAAATCTTTCATATTACAGTCTAAATGTGTCACACATATCACTCTTTTTTTTGTAGAAAGTATCCAAAATATTTTTGTCTATGTATTTCAGTCTCCTCACAGCCAAAGTGGCTCTTTAAAAATTGTATTAACAGCCCTTTGAAAGCTGTCTGGCTTGCCATTGGCTTTGCTTTTTAATAATTAAGTTATTTTGGTTCTGCCAAATAGAATTTGATGCCTGGACTAAAATTTATTTCCTAATCTTCTGACAACCAAGAAAGGAGAAATTAAGTTTGCAGATGTGAGATGAAATATAACCAGTGAATCTGCATGCTGAGTCTGAATGAAAAGAATTAACTTGTTTTGCAGTCAAGAAACACAGTCTATGCCCAGTAAATTGAATTTCTCCTCCAACTGGAATAATTTGTGTTTAATTCTGCGTTAAATACTGCCCATTCCCCATTAAGAACTAATGATTTGCTTTTTTAAAAAATCCTTTTAAGGAATCTGGGGTTTTTTTGTTTTTTTTTTTTAATTAGTTACCCAGAACCTTTTCCATTTTATGTTAGCTTAGAGTTGAAAAGACAAATGAGTAGGAACTTAATCTATTAATACAATAATGAATCCTGTTAGTTACTTAATAGTTCAGTAATATAAAAACACATAATGATAAAATTTGTTCCCGGGAATTGTGCTGGATGTAGGCATTGTAAACATTGATGTAAGAAGGATTTGGGTGAAACATTAGAATAAAGAAGGGTTTTCACACCCAGGCAACTTTAGAAAGAAGTTGTAGAACCTTTTCTGGAGATTTTGAATAAATCTGGACTGTTATATAGCACTGGTTTAACTGACCTAATGATCTTGAGATGTTTCAGACAGTTTTCATCTCAGATATTCTTTTAAGTCAGAAAAGTTAAATCAGCATCTTCCGAGCATCAGTCAGTCAATCAATCATTCAACATTTATTAAATGCCTACCACATGCCAGGCACTGTGCTAAGCGTTTAGGGATACAGAAAGTGGCAAAAGACAGTCTCTGCTGTCAAGGAGCTTGCAGTCTAAATTAGGGAGATGGGAGAAGACAACATACAAGCAAAGTTATACAAAGCAAACTATATATGGGACAAATAGGAAATGATTAATTGGGGGAGCCGCTGGAATTAAGGGTGGGAGGAAGGCTTCTTGTAGGAGGTGGAATTTTCACTGGAAGCCAGGGAGGTCTGTAATCAAGGAGGAGGGAACATTACAGTTATGTTTGGCAAGGTTACTTTTTAATTTAGACATGAAGCTTTTGTTTATTCAAGTCGATTTTTGTCAGAGTGGTTGATCAGCTTTAGTTGATACTGTTGCCTTTGCCTTTAGAAACAGCTCTGTGTAAAAGGAGTCCAACCTAGGTCATACTAGGGCTGACGAGTGACCACTCAGCCCCTAGCCACTCTCTGACCCTTTGTCAGAGCACAGTGTTGTCCAGCTTTCTTCCCACTCCTCTCCTAAAGAGATGGCTCTTTATTAAAAATGCTACATTGTGAGCAAATTTCCTTGGTCGACAAGAGTCTCACAAGTCTTGACTTGTAATAAATTTAAGAGGGAATTTATCATTTTCATTGACAGGCCCTCAGAATGCTCCAAATAATTCATAAAATGATGACAGGTAAATTGAAATGGACAATCACAAATCTGGGTGGGGGTGTCTAAGCAGTGCCTCTCTCTGGATTAGGGGTATATCAGCATGTCTCCCTGGGACTGCCAGACCACCAAAAGCCAATAGTATGCAGATATGTATTCTGCCTCTGGTCCCTCCAAGGTTATCTAATGCATTTCTCTACTTCCCTCATCTTCCCAAACACATGTGCTAACCTGTTCATGCACATACATACGTGTCAAAGCAGTGGTGGAGGCTCATGTCTGTCAAAAAGCTAGGGAGAGGTCATTTGTCTTGGCATCTACTTTCTGGTGGCTCACCTAGAAACAAATGAGTCCATTAGAAAGGCTCCTTAACTACTGGTGAATGTCATCTGATTGATCTACCCAGATGTCATGGGAATTAGAAACATAGTCCATAAAAGGCGTTTATTTGTAGAGATGTAGAAATAGTCCTTTCAGGAGAATTTCGGGGTTGTAGAGCTAGAACGGGAGCTTAGGGATCATTTGGTCCACTTCCTTCATTTTACAGATGAGACAACCATGGCTGAAGAGAAATGATGTGACTTAGCCCTGTGTTAGGTGATAGGGCCTGAAATAGAACCCGGGTGCACACAGACAAAGGGAGGGTGGAAGGGAAAGCCTAACAGCTAGTTCCCTTCCCAGAACAGACCCATTCTGTACATTGTCTCCAGTGTGAGCCATGTTAGGTTCAAGAGAGACTGACTGCAAAATGAACCCCACACATCTAACCAAGACAGATTACCAGTGTTCACTTTTTTGAAGACCTGGGTTAAAATCCTTCCCCTAACACTTCCTGGCTGTGTGACCCTGGGCAAGTCCCTTAACCTCTCTTTCCTCAACTGTAAAATAATGAGGCTGGTCTTGATGGCTGCTGAGTCCCCTTCGAGCTCCAGTTTTATGGTCCTATGATCCAGTAACAGCGAAGGATATTTCTTCACCCCTTGATTGAACACCATGAGGCAAGTATGAAATTCACTAGCCTTTAGACATGTGTTTACTCCATTCTTTCACTCACACAATTATGAAGTGTGCAAAATAATGTGCTAGGAGCTCAATGAGATAGAACATTTCAGTAACGACCTCGTGGTGCTGCTCGTGGCATGATGCCCAACATGTGGTTGGGGCTTAATAAAGCCTATTGAATTGAGGACACCTATGCACATAATTCCATAGGATTTAATGGCTTCCAGAGGTATAAAACAGTGTACATCCCTTTTACCAGAAAATGATGGGAACAGAACATGTCAGGCAGATCAGTGACTTCCACCTGGCCTAAGTTTGATCTTAGCAGATGATTAAAAAAATGTGTATACAGCGTTTCCTCCAAGTATGGGCATGGGGAACACGCTTTGAATAACTGTGTAGGGCACTGCTCTTCTTGACTCTGAAAGACTGTTTAAATTGACCTCTATTAGCTCCCTGAGATCCTGCAATCAGATAGAGTGAAGGGAATGAGCAGGAGAAGGAAAAGGTGACCAGAGATGATCAGGAAGTGAAGATGCTTCTGTCCCTTCAGCTGAACTAGGAGACCTGCTCCTGTTGGAGGTTTGCTGTTGTATGAATTCCATCTGACAGCTGTTTCCTGCCTGAAGGGGAAAGAAAAAGATAGGCAGAAGGGGGATTTTATTGTGCTTGGATTGTGGTGGGGAAACAGTCACCATAATAATATCTGTGTCTGTGAGTGTGGCTTGGAGAAAAATAACTTGGGTACCTTGGTCTCTTCCTTTGCCTCTCTAGGTGCTTCTGACTTTAGAGTTGTGTACCTTAAGTCCTATGGGGTTTATATCCCCTCTTCAAGTGGGGGGAATCTTTAAAAAATTAACTTTTGAAAAGCATGTGAGTACCTTCTTGATTCATTAAGTAAAGGGCCCCCAGCTTCCATTCCATTTTCTCAAGTCAGTGGACACCAAGGGAGTGTGAAGTTTGATAAAGTGTTAGAGAGTATTTAAAGATGGAACATTTATAGATCCCTGAGCACCCCGGCTTTCCTCATCCATTCCGAGGAATTGAGGTGCCTGTCCTTTGCGCAGATGTGGATCTAACCCAGCTGCAGTTATAGTAATCTATCTGCTTGCCTAAGGCTAGTTGCCCTGCCTGCTGGGTGGGAGCATTTCTCTTCATTCATTTTATTACCAACCTAGCTTCTATTCCGGATGACACACTTGCTAATAGTTAACTGTAATCCTTGCCTAATTGATGCTTTTCAGTTGAGGGAAAGAAAAAAAAATCTTTTCTCTTGCCTTGGAGCCAAGTCTGATGGGGGTAACACTGAGGTAGGGAAATCTTATGTACAGAAGCCTCTCATTTCACCAGCCTGAGGCCTGTGTAATTAAGTAACTTGCCCAGGATTATATAGCAAAGTCAAGACTAGTACCTCAGGGCTCCTATTCCTAATCTAGTACCTTAAAAGGACCTTGATCAAACCATCAACCCTGATTAGTTTTTAATTCACACTGGTTACAAAATTGTTTAGAACACAGTCAAAATGATGCCAAGATCACAGTTCCCATAGTTAGCATCATAGAGGAGAAAAAAAATCCTTTTATATCCTGACTTGTCCTTAGAACTGCTAGCTGTTTCAAATGTATGCATATATGCCATGAGTCACAAGGACGTGGGGGTTGGGGGGAACTGGATGGAGATAGGGTCATTGATCTCAGTGGATTCTGGGAATTTCCTTCTATTTTTGGCCGAGTGACCTCGAAGAAAATGTTTCCCCCTTTCTTCCTTTGTTCTTCCATTCAGGAAGAGGAAAACAACAGATAGCAGTAAGATTTCTCAGGAGCTGGGGAAAATTAATTAGTTAATGTTGGTAAAGAGCTTTGAAGAAAGAAATACCATGAGCTTAAAAGTCACTTATAATGAAAGTCTCAGTGGGGGCTTAGAGATTGGTCTTTGTCATTCTCTGGAAGATGTGAACCTGCTAGAGACAGTGCTGGTCCTGGTTCTCTGACCTCTTTCAGAAATCATCTGGAAATCCATCTATTCCTTTTATGACTTTGACAGCCCCTGCTTATTCAATCTGTTCTGCATTTAAAAAAAAAAATCCAGTGGCACAGCTCCCAGTAAAGACATGATTATTCATCTTATTTCCCATATAGCAGAGAGCTGGTTACATAGAGAAGAGTGTGGAGATTTTAAGTAAAATGGCTGAAAATCATTCATGGAGTAGAATCAGAACCATTTCACTTTTCCGATAACTGGCTCACCCTAACGGAAAGCTGCCCAGCCACCGTTGCCAGCCTATTCCTCTGGTATTAGGGATGCAGGTCATACTTTGACACTCTCTGGATCCTTCAGGATTTAAATGTAATGTCAAAAGGTAATCCATCATCCCTCCTTATCAGATAGTTATTTATTTTAATGGGGTACTGACTGACAGCTGGAGCTAACTAGTGAACTGTGAACATGAATGAAACAAAAGGTTTCCAGAATCACAACTATCAGCATGAGTTAGGGCAGGGAATTTGCATCCAGCCCCTTTCAGGATTCTGGCTCTGTTTCCTAAGCAATCAGTCTGCTTGGGGTTTCAGCTTCTTGGTGAGCACTTCCTCATTATAGAGCTTTCCCAAGTCTCCTGGGTAAATATGTCAGAAAAGGGGCTGGGGGGAGGGTTAGCTCCGGGATATTTGCTGTGGATTCCAAACCTCTGGGCCCTAAGCTGTTCTTCCAGGCCTCACGATTAGACACCAGTTGATGATTAGGATATCACCCAGAAAAGACTGACAGCAGGTAGAAGAGCTACAGAGCTAGGAAGCCAACAAAGGAACCTGTTTTCATGCAGATGTTCCCATGCGGGACGCAAGCCGGGAAATGATCGCCACAGCATTCTCCTTGCTGTTGAGTGGTTTCAAGTGGTGTCCTCCTACTCCTGACCCCTCCCGGAGTTTTCTTGGCAAGGATACTGGAGTGGTTTTCCCTTTCCTGTTCCAGCTCATTTTACAGATGAGGAACTGAGGCAAACAGGATGAAGTGACCTACTCAGGGTTACATAGCTAGTAAGTGTCAGAGACTGGATTTGAACTCAGGTCTTTCTGACTCCAGCCTGGCATTCTGTTCACTACTCTATTTACGTACCTGCTCCAAAAGCGACCCTGTGGACTATATGCTGTCCATGGGGTTTTCTTGGCAAAGAGAGTGGAGTAATTTACCATTTCCTATTAAGGCAAACAGAGGTTAAGTGTCTTGCCCAAAGTCACACAACTAGTAAGTGTCTGAGGCTTGATTTGAACTTGGGTCTGCCTGACTCCAGGCCCAGGACTTTATCCACTGCACCACCCTGCTGCTGCTCCTGACAGTGCTACAGTCTCTCAATGAATTGAGGGAAGGGAAGGGCTTAGAGCATTCTAGCTCGGTTGGCTTGGAATTACTGAGAAAGTTGGGGTGGGCTACAGTGGAAGAAATGCTGGGACTGGATTGGGGAGGACCTGAGTTCATATTCTGGGGGAGTTTGTGCAAATCCTTTATCCTTTCTGGTCCTCAGTTTCTTCAGCTGTAAAATAAACTCCTAAAGCCGTCATCTCTGAACCTAAAAGAAGTCTGTCCTGGGGAGTGTAAGGGCATAGAGCAGCTGACATCAACAGTAGCCCCCTGGCTTTAGGGGCTGAGCCTGACCCTCCCCTCTCAAAGGTTAGCTTTCCGTACTCCCCGGCATCTCATCGGGACTGTCTCTGCAGCAGGGACAGTCTATAGAGATCAAATGAACTTGGCTCCCAGATGCCTGGTAGGCCTTCCTTGTGTCTGGGGACACATGCTTACTCTAAAAAGCACGGTGCACTTCCCCACAGATTGATTCAAACATTCCATTTTGTGTATGTAGCACGGTGCTAGGAGGTCCTTTGAAGATACAAAAACAAGGTGGGGGGGGTGTTTAGAGTTATCTTGTATTTCCTCACAAACATTTATTGGGGAAAATCAGAGAGTACTTTAAGAGGATTTTGGGAGACTTAGTGTCTCAAATATACATACCTCCTCACTAAGCTGAGGCCCAGGGAAGTTAAGGACCTACCCCCAGGGTCACACATACAGCAAAATGCCAGGACAAGGACCTGGTTTGTCTTACTCGTGATCCCCTCAGCTCAGGCCTATTTGGGAGTCACACTGAATTACATAACAGAATCGTTTACAGCCGGTCAAGACTCCATGTGGGGTCATGACCCACGGTTTAAGAAGCCCTGGTTTAGAGCTAATGCAAATAACGAGGTCAAGATCACAAGTTCCATATGAGCTAGTTAGTGCGCTAGAGAAAAAATTGTTACCCAGTTATAGATTTGGACCTGTGCTAGTTGCATGTGTTACCTCATTGCATGGTGTTCTTATCCCCATTTTACAGATGAAGAAACAGAAGTTAGAGGTCAAGCTTTGAACTTGCTAAGGCCTGCTGCCTCTGTGACCCCTGAATTAGGCAGATATATCCTGCCAGATACAAGGAGGGAACAACTGAGTAAAAAGCTGTAAATTGCTCAATATAATGCACACATAATCTATAAAATACTTTCAGTTCAATTCGCCCTACGACGTGCAAGGCTTTGAGGACACACACCCACACACACAGCCCCTGTCCAAAGGGAGCTGATGATACTCTACTGGGGCGGGGAGGAGGGGGCTCTAACTTGCATCTAGTTAGCAAAGTAGGAGACTTGACTTCAAATGTGGTCTCAGACACGTAGAAGCTGTGTGATCCTAGCCAAGTCACTTTACTTCTGGCTGCCTCAGATGAAGATAATAATATCACCTTCCTCCCACGGTTGCTGTTAGGATCAAATGAGGTTATCTTTGTAAAGCACTTTTAGAATCCTCAAGTGCTTTATAAATGTGAGGGATGTCACTGCTGCAGCTGCTGCTAAAAATAAGAAAGAGGGAATAAGAGAGAATGCTAAAACAGGTGAGGGCAAGGAGATGGAAGACTTCTGGGAAGAGGTGGTATCTGAGCTGGGGATTCTGAGAGGGGGAGATCTGGAGGGGCAGCTAAGAGTCCAGTCTGGTTAAAATGTAAAGCTTGTGAAACAAAGTATGAAGTGAGTGGGGTAAGGCTGGTGGGAGCCAGATTGTTCTCTGAGCCTTGGGAGCCATGAAAGGTTCTTTAGTGCAGAGCTAAGGAAGTCATAGATAGGAGGTAAGCTTGTGAGGGGCAATGTAGGCATCTCAGCAGTGAAACAGGCAGTCTGGGGGCAGTGGGTGAGCAGCCTGCCATGGAGTCAGGAATATCCAAATTCAGTTCCTCATGCGCGCCCTCCCCCTCCCACCTTCCTGTGCCATTCTGGACCAATCGCTTAACTCTTAGGGTCTCCAGGCAACCCCTAAGAGCTGTTGCTAACCCATAGTAGTAGAGAAAATTCTTCCCCAAGATTTCCCTGTGCCGGTGAAATCTACATTGGCAGAAGGAGTTTCCTCCCTGGGAATTCCTTATGCCTAAGACATCACAGGGGCAGAACCTCACAGCCCTAGCCTCCCTGTTCCCTTCCATCCCCAAAAGAAATAAACTCAAGAAGAGCAGCTTTATGCAGTGAAAGGGGGGCAGGATTTGGAGTCCCAAGTTTGAAGTCCAGTGGTACCACTTAATGCATGCGTGACCTTGGTCAAGTCACTTAAGTTGGAAAGGATGAGCCCTAAGGTCCTGCCCATGTCTAGAGCTATGATCCTATGAACTGAAACTCTGAAAGGTTAATAAGTAAGCTAGAACTCAATGAAGTGAATTCAGTTCAATTCAGTTCCACAGACATTTATTTCAAGCCAGCCAAGTCAAAGGTACCATCCCTGAACTCCACCCTAGGATTTCTGACCCCAAACCCAGGGCTTTGCTGTACCAAAGCTGCCTCCATTTCTTAGTGCATGGCCTACTGAAATAGGCCAATGTCACCATCTCCAGGTAACGAGGACATTTCACCAAAAGAAATACAACACCTCTTTTTTTCCTTTTTTCCCTACCTCTACCTAAAATACTGAGCCAGAATTTCAGAGAGAACTAAATCCTTCAGCCTGGCTAGGAATCACAGGCCTGTCCCACCAGGCTTGTGCCCTGTTTCCTTCTTCCCTTTTCCCAGCTCTGTTCTTGGAAGTCAGGAGGGAATCTGAGAAGCAATGAGCAGCCCATTTTCCAAATGTTTCAGAGTGAAGCCTGTCATTAATACCTCTCCCTGCCAGCTCCTCGTGTTAGAGCCTTCAGGGGAAGGAAGCTGCAGAATGGGATGTGGGTGACTTCAGAGAGAGGGCAGGTCCTCTCTGGGGCTTTGGAACCTGGAACAGCTAACCTTGAAAGTGGTTCAGGGACAGGTTCCCAGCTAAGTGATGACTAGAGCAGTGTAGGCTGTCTGTCTAACCTGAGAGCATCCTTTAGAAAAATGGAGGCCAGAAACATCCAGAACGAGGGTAATAACTTTAGATTTGAAAACAGTGCCTGTCATGGAAAGAAAAGAAAGAACAAAACCAAAAAACCGAAGGCCACTGGCCCAGATTAGAAAAAGTTTATCAGGGCATGTCTGAGTGAGTTCCTGGTTTTGTCCTGTGCTATACCATCCACTCACTATAACTTCCAGGGTTCAGGGAAATATAGTAGTCATTGCGGGGTATGAGATGAGAGAGGGTAAATCTGAGCATAGCACAGTAGTTATCTTGTGTTTGTTAGAGCAGAATTCATTTCCATAACCTCATCATGTGTCCAGAACTGGGAGGGGGGAGGGCCTCGGCCCCTCCCTGCAAATGCTAAGAAATTCCGAGCCTTCCACAAAGAGTCTAAATGCAGGCTAGGGGAAGGAAGAGGCCAGGCAAGAGAAAGAAGCTGATTGGGATATGACCTCAGAGGAAGATGCTTTGCATCCCAAACTTGTAATTGGGGCAGAGGCTGGGCCTGTGATTGGGGTCCCTCCTGGTACATTGGAATGTGTGCTTTGGAACTTGGGCTGGGGCTGGGGGTGGAGTGGGGTGGAGTACTGGATTGCAGCAGCTGTAACAAGTGACAGATGTGTGTCCTCACACATACATGGAGAAGATTGGCTGAATCCAGCTAGGTCTTTCTTCTCTTTCCTCTGAGGAAGCTGAAGCAAGAGATGGAGGAGAGAAATCTAAGAGGCCTTAGAAAGGGAGGAAATACAGTAACCATGGGCCCAGAAAAACAGACCTGGACCCTATTTGTGCCATGGGAGCACTGGCCCCCATTCCTAGGGCCTCAAGAAGTTCAAAACAAAACAAAACAGGACAAAGGATGACTTTTGAAATCGATTCCTGTAGCTGGGCTGGTTTTATTTCTCTTTTTTTTTCCCTGGTCTGGTTTGATTGTTTCTCTCCTTTTCTCCTCCCTCACAGAAAATGAAGGAGTATTTGGAGGGCAGGAACCTCATCACCAAGCTTCAGGCCAAGCATGACCTTCTCCAGAAAACCTTGGGAGAAAGTGAGTACAGGCGAGCAGGACCGTGCTGGTGGTTTGGCTGTGGGGGAGGGGTTGGTCCTAGGCCTTACTGAATTAAGTAGTAGGCTTTATGCCCCAATCCCAGCCAAGCTATGCAGAATGGGCATGTTCATGTTTTATGAGTATATTTCTTTTTCCAGTCTGATACAGGAGCAACATCTCCTTCCCCCTCCTCCCTTCCACACCCACCTTGCAAATGACGACTTGAGTGATGGCAAAAGGGGAATGCTTAATGAAGCATTAATGGGCATCATCTATTTGTTTAAATGGGGCATGCTTGCTCTCCACCCCCCCCCCCCCCCCCCCGGCCTCCTCTGCCACAGTTAGGGTAAGGAGGCTGATTGATTATTTATCATCCCAGTGCTTCCTTAGAGAGGCTGCATCTTCCATGCGATGCTGTGCTGGGTACAAGAAAGTTTGAAAACTGGAGCTCCCAAATGCACATCTCCTGTCCCAGATGATCCTTTGGGTGGGCCCTCTACAGAAAGCATTGGGCATTCCAGAGAGAGGGGGGACAAAGCAAGGGCAGAATGCTCTATGCTTTGGGACAACCTGCATATTAGCATGAGAAGAACAGACCACTTTACAATTGCTGTTTGCCAAGCATTATTGCCCCTGCTTTGGGTCCCGGGGCAGAGGCAGCGGTGAGCCTGAGTTGTATCATAAGATGACCCAAGCCAGATCCCCAGAAGGTAGCAAGGTGGGATTCTGGGCAGACCCCCTGGACTTTCTCCACACAGCTGACAAGCAGAAAAGGGAAAGGTGAAGGAGTGTTGGGGGGGCAGGGTTGGCCCTCTGCCCAGCTCCTCAGCCTCACCTCCTGCTGGCCCCCAGCTTCCTGTAACTAATAGGAATTCCCAGGCTTGAGATGCCTCTGAATGCCATGCTCCATTTTTTTATTCTCTATTTCTTTATTCTCCCGAGTTAGGAATAGATCAAGAATAAAGAGGGTAGATCACAGCAGATCACAGAATGTGGGGGTTGAATTCTTCACTCCTACCAAGCACAGAGCTGCATTCATTCATACAGGTCTTCCTGAGTTTTCCCTGAGACTAAACTACAGAGTGTGAGCCATTCGGTTAAAAATATACTGTACAGTATACTACACTGGATAGTATGTGTATACACCCACACAAACACACAAAATACCCCTACATACACCAGTGTGCACATGCCACATACACACAGGCCCACACACATACACTACACATATACACACAGGTGTGCACATACCACATACACACAAGCGCACACATATAATACGTGTATATACACTAGTGTGCATGTGCCATATATGTATACAATACACACTGGTGTGCACACACAATACACATATAATATACATATACACACTGGTATGTACACACCACGTACAAGTGCACACGTACTACATATACACAGACACGCACACACATACACCATCAGCCACTCCCCAGAAATTAAAGGCACATCCAGCTCCTTTGCTCAAGATTTTTAAACGTTTTCTGTTCTGTGGCCAGAGTCAGTTAGCCCACTCTGTGCCCTCTCACTGTCTCACTTTGGGCATCCCCATCTACCCACCCAAGGAGCTGATCAGGTTTGGACATCAGGAGCCCAATCTTTGTTTCCAGAAAGCCTTTGCTCCTAGGATGTTAGATTACTCTCGGGATGTTGGAGAGGAAGAAGGCTGGCTCCTATCTTCGGCAAGCTAGAAGTGTGATTCCCTTGGGGCAAGCACATTTTAAACAGCCTCTAGATATCGCCTTATTGGCGAAGCCAGTCCAAGACCTTAAGGCATATGTCTATGCACGTACCAACTATATCGAGTATGGGAAAAGGACGGGTGACCATTTATTATTGTTGCAAATTACCTTAATCTAAAGATGACAGGTCCCAGCAATTTAAAAAAAAATAGCAGAAGATTTTCCTATCTGTAAGTCATTATGTTTCTGGCTTCTGCATGTATTTGTCACCATAAAATGCAAGTGCTCTTGTTGCCACTGAGGGATAATTGATGTGTATGAATATTCCAGGGTGGAAATGGGACAGATGTTGAAAATAATGGCTCAGAATAATATTTTTGCATATGAGAGGTTGGTGTCAGGAGGGGGAAGGGGCTGTGCAAGACATGTTTAACTCTAATCAACAATTAGCAACCTTTAAGAGGGGGGGAAAATTTGCTCTCAAATCCCCCAGCCACCCTTGCTCCTTTCAGAAGCTTTTCTTACAGTGGGAGGGGGTGTGGGAAGCTGATGTTCCTGTCCTAGTTCAGGCATGTGCTTAAAGGGTCTGCCCTCTCTATCCCTAACAGTCTAGAAGATGGTTTTAAGTAGAGCTTATCTGGCCATGCTGACACTGCCTTTTCCCACCCATCTCATCAGGTTGTTGGGTTGAATTGAAATAACTGTAGAAGACAAAAGCTACACTCCACTCTCCCAACTGCCCACCTCTGGCCAACAACCTAGAATGCCCCAGTGTTTGCCAGTCAACAAGGACTCCCACTCCAGGACAAGTTTCTGATTTTCCTTCCAGCCATGTGGAATCTGTCTGTCTTCACCCCTAATCCCCCAGTCCCTTCTCTTTAGCTAGGAAGGGTAGAGATTGGCAGACCGAGGACAGAGGGGCTCACACCCTGGAAGCCCATCTTGGGAGCGGGCCTTGCCTAGGCAGAGGAGCCTGGGCTGTTTTTCCGAATTTCCTGCCCTGGGGGAGCCTTCCTTGTGCTGGGAACTCTGGGGAGCAAGTTCAGAATTCTCCTGTTCCAGAGCTACTGTCTTCCTCTCCCATTGACCACCACCCCTTAACCTTCCCACTCAAATGTGGTTTAGTTCCTTCCCCCAGAATCTGGCTTCTGACCTTCTCCCCTCCAACATAGATCTTTTGCCTTCCCTACAGGTCAGCGGACAGACTGCTCTTTGGCCAGGTAGGTGTGGCTGGGGACAGCCTTGGGCAGGGTTAGAGAGGAGGGGGAGGCTGGGAACATTGGCTGGGTGGGGAGTGGATGTTCTTAGCCTGAGAAAGAGCCAAGGAGCTGTGCTGACTTTACAAAGGAGGGCCCTTCTTTCTCTCTGTCCTGCTGACCCCATCTGGTCTAAAATGGAACTGGGATTCTCAGAGAGTCTTAGAGAAGAATGCAATGAAAGGAAGCCCCAGAAATAGCCTGTGTA
Organism: Phascolarctos cinereus; assembly: GCF_003287225.1. Taxonomy (NCBI): domain Eukaryota; kingdom Metazoa; phylum Chordata; class Mammalia; order Diprotodontia; family Phascolarctidae; genus Phascolarctos; species Phascolarctos cinereus. Next base: position 375,914,155 of record NW_027555958.1, on the reverse strand, counting down.
GGAAAGACAAGATGCCAGAGCATCTGGGAGGCCTAGCGTCAGCTTCGGGGATCGCAGGACCAGAACGATGGGTCGAGGCTGCTTCTGTCACCCAGAAGGTAGATCTGGAAAGAAGTGCTTGGTCTCTGAGTACATTTTTCATGAACTAAAAAAGAATGCAGATCTTAATTAGTGGCTGGTTGCCAGTACTGGAATATTCTTCAGAACAAAGCAGCAACTTTGAGTAGGAATTGGGCTCCCCCTTGAGAATCCAGAAGCCTTCTTTGAAGCCTTCTGAGTGACTCCAGTGCCCTGAGGAAGCCCTAGAGACCCCCCAGGAAATACCAGTTTGCCAAGTCACAGCTCTTGATAGGTTCCTACCTTTCAGGTTCCTATTTTTCTCGAGGCTGGTAGTCCTCAGATGCCTGGAAGCATTCTGATTTAAACAGTGAAAAGAGCTTTAATGGGCAGGCCTCCTTGGGGACTCCTGTTTCAGCCCATCATATCAGCTGCTAGTATCTGCCAACACAAACAGTAATCCAAAGGCCGTTTGTGATTATGGACCCAATATTTAGAAATCGCTTCATTTGGCTGTCATCTTTTTTCAGTATGGATTATAGTGAAGATCCCGCTAATAATACTAATCTCTCTAAGTAGAAGGAAACAAGATGAGAGAGTTTCTTAAAAAGTGTTGTGAGATAGGGATCAAAGATTAGAACAAGCCTGCCTGAGCTCTTTAAATTAGAAGGGACCCTCAGAGGGTCATCTGGTTCAGGGGTCCGACTCAGGGATGCCTGTAACCACCAAAACTCTGGAGTTGTGCCCTAACCAGACTAAAATGTAATTGGGAAATGCTTAACAAAGTAAATACAAATACAATAAAACAGAGATAATGTTAATTTGTGGTTTTCTAAGTCAATTTGTGGTCAGCAGGGATCTCTGCTGTAGCTCACTCTCCTGCCTTCCAGCAGCACTGACAGTCAGAAACACAGCTGCCTATCTTCTTTAAAATTTCCAGAGAAGTAGATTTTCCAGCCTTCTTTGGTGATAAATCCCAGGGTCTCCCAGTTCTTACAAAGGGGAAGTTCTACTCCTGCAAGTAGAGCTTTGCCTGTTTTCTCATCTTGAATTTAGAATGATAGCATTTCAGGTCATGGAAACAGGAGAAGCCTAGTCAAATCCAAGGTTGGTGAACATTTATTAAGCCCCCGCAGCTAGGTAGTGCAGTGGATAGAGCACTGGCCCTGGAGTCACTAAGACCTGAGTTCAAATCCAGACTCAGACTCTTACCAAATATGTGGCCCTAGGCTACGTCTATTTGCCTCAGTCTCCTCATCTGTAAAATGAGCTGGAGAAGGAAAATGGCAAATCACTCTGCCAAGAAAACCCGAAATGGGTTCATGAAGAGTCGGACACAACTAAAAAAATGACTGAACAACAACAAGATGTGCCAGGCACTGTGCCAAGTGCTGGCGGGGTGGGGGGTTACAAGTACGAAAAAGAGAAAGTCCTTGCCCCGAAGGAACATGGTGGAGAAATCTGTCAGAGAAGCCCCAAAGTAGAGCAGCCAAGTGAGGAATGGGACGTCTGAGCAGAGCTCTGTCCTTCATGAAAGTTTGGAATTCATAGCTCCCCTCTCCAGTCAGAGGGGCACAGGCCCATGAGAAGGCCGAGTACCAAGGCCGATGAGACCTGGAAGGATGATGGGGTATCCCCGTCATGAGCTTCCTGAGGCCCGGTAGAGAAGTCAGTCAGAGAATTCCAGAGTAGACTGTGCAGCCGGGTGAGAGATGAGCCTGTGCTGGTGGGAGGGTTAGGAGCGTCCAGAGGTACCCCATAGACTTCATCTGCTTTCCCCTAAGTTGGATAACAGCTTCCTCCTCAGGAATGGAATAAAGTTTTGCACCAGTCTTTGGAATACCTCATCCTTCTCACCTTTTCTCCTTTCTTCTTTCTCTTCTACTCTTGGATTGATCGTTATGGACTGGTTGGGCCCCGCAGCCGACGGAGCTCAACAATAAGGAAACAGGTAAGGACCTCCAGTAGGGGCTGGGGGCTCGGGGTGGCCTGTGTTTGAACGCCAACGAGCAGGCTCTTTCTCTGGCTCTGCCCAGTAAAGGTACCTTCCCTTACTGCTCAGGGAGAATGTTTATGGTCACACTCAGCTTGAATACTTAACGGACCTGGGATTTCAGCAGTGTGGACATGATGATGATGATGATGATGATGATGATGATGATGATGATGATGGGTAGCATTTGTTTGGCACTTTAAGCTTTGCTAAGTACTTTCTTTTTTTTTCTTTCAAATTTTTATGTATTTTATTTTTAATTTGTGGAATAAAACAAGCATTTCCATAACAGTGGTTTTTTTAAAAGTACTTTATATATGTTATTTCATTTGATCCTCATAATAGCCCTATGATGTAGGTGCTATTATTATCTTCATTTTACAGATGAGAAAACTGAGGCTCTAAAGGGTTAAGTGATTTGTCCAGGGTCACACAGATTATAAGTGTGGCAGGATTTAAACTGAGGTCTTCCCAACCCCAAGTCCAATACCTCACTGCCAATTATATTTACATTGCCAGCTAATAGATGCATTACTGTGATGCAACATGCAACCTATCTGTGTCTTAGATTTTTTTTTTCCATTACTATACTTGAAAAAATTCACTGTGTGATAGCCACATCCCTGGGATGAGCCTTTCCCCATTTAGTTAGGTCAGTCCTTGGAAGACAGATTGACATTCCATGACTGTACTTGAAGATGTTTCCATTTGGGAGGACTTTGGTGTGCTCTGCCTAAACAGTCTTTAAAGAGCCCATATCCCGCCTCACACCACAATGAGACATCAGAGGATATGGATGGGATATAGGATATATGCTGAAATGCTGTTTTTATTAATTTATTTTTTAATTATTAATTTATTTATTAATTATTAATTCGGTTGTGGTGATAATTGTGTCCCGGCCTGTCTGCCCTGATCTACATCACTTACCCTTCTCTGGAAGCACCAGGAGCTTGATTAAATGATTAAGCCCTGAGAGTGCACAGAATCACCCCTCTGTGATGTTGTGAGATGCACAGGCCACACCCATCACAAGTGCCACTACCCTTCCGTGGGATCTGGGGGGGGGGGGGTTTACACTTGACTTCCATCTTTTCATCTATAAAATGAAGGAGTTAGATTAAATGACCCCTAAGGTCCCTTCCACTGCCAGATTGTATGTGTTTGTGACCATATAGCACCTAAACACATGGTCTGGTTTTTATATTTAGTTTTGAGGTTTATGGGGTTTTTTTAAATTCTAATTTTGTTGTCTTTCGATGGCAAGCACCACGGGTATTTTTAAGCATGTTAGGTCTACAGGGAGGAATGTGATGCTAGAGTACAAGGAAACTGCTATTTAGCTTCTAGCTGTCTCACTCTAATGCCTTACTATTGTACTCAACTTTGCTGCTGGGCAGTCAACTCTCAGTTATAATAACAGTAACAGTAATAATAACCAACAATATTACTACTAATAGTAATTTATATAGTACTTCGCAGAGTGCTTTATGTGTTATTTCATTTGATCCTTATAACAACTGTGGGAGGTAGGTGCTTTTATTGTCCCCATTTTACAGATGAGGAAACTGAGGTTAAGTGATTTGTTCAGGGTCACCTTAGCTAATAAGTGTCCTGAGGCAGGATTTCAACTCAGGTTTTTCCAACCATTAGTCTTCATATTAGGAGGCAGTGATATTGGATGCTCCAAAAATTCTGTTTATCTTTGGAATACGGTATATCATCATTATTATTATCATCATTCCAGCAGGAGCAGATTTGTCACTACAGTCATTTTTAAAGCTAACATTTAAAGCTAATATAATGGATTTATATTTTCAGCCTCAAGACTCAGAGAACCTGGGTTTGAATTGTGGCACTGTTACTTACTGCCTGTAACCTTGGGCAAGTCACTTAATATTTCCTGGCCTCACTTTCCTCATCTGTAAAATAAAAGGGTTAGACTAGATAGCCTCTGTGGTCCCTTTCAGCTCTGTGTCCGTGACCCTATGATCCTTAGAGGTTTAGTGAGAAAGGGACAAAGATGAAATGTAAAAAAGAAAACAAAACACAACAATAAACTGTCCTGGGGTTACAGAAAAAAACATTGGTTCTAAATGCTAATAAATAAATAAATTCAAAATGGATTATCCACCCACATGTAATTGAAAGTTGCCCATATACAGGGTATCCCAAAAGTATTGGTGCTATTGTAAGCTATAATAGTTTTATGGTTTAATAGCTTACAACTGCATTAAGACTTTTGGGACACACTCTGTAGTTCTTTCGGGCTAGCCACCTCTCACAGTGATTTCAGCCTTCCCTGGTTAAAGTTGGGGCATATGTGGTTAATCTGGCCTTTTTTTTTTTCTTTTTCCAAGAATGATTTGGCAAGCCAAGTGTGGCCTTGGGATAAGATAAGTCCCATTCATTTGTCACATCTCTGCCATGTTTTTTTTTTCCTTCTCTCCCTTGGCTCACAATTTAGTGAAAATACCATCAGATAGAGCCAAGATCTTTTGGGGAGAAGTGCTAGAAATTTTTCACGATGTCATTATTATAAATTATTCTTCCCCAGCCCCTTCAACTTCAGTTAATGGCAAAGCCTGGGGTGCCTCCTCCGGGGGTGACTGATTGCATTGAGAGCTCAGTGATTTAATAACCAGAGAGCTAGATGAGCTATCTGGGAAGAAGGAAGAGCAGTCCTTTGGTGTCCAGTGAGAACAGGGATGAATTTGCAGCTTTGTTCCATATGTGCCAGAGCCATTTAGACACTGTTGTGACCGAAGGTGAGGAAGCCGTCACAGCTTCACACTGGGAACCAGTCAGATCAGGCTGGGAGACAGCATGTGCTGTTGCTTTGCTGCTTCCCTGTTGTGGGAATGTCACCCATCAAGTTTTCATCATGCTGTGGTCCTAGCACTTAAAGAAGTGTGTTTGTGTAGGACTGGGTTTGCGTAAGAATTTCAGGATCTACCCCGAATCCCAAATAAGTCAATGCCTTTTTTTTGTTCTTCTGACCCACTTCCTGTATGACAACTCAAACCCAGTGGTGGTTTCGTAAAACATTTTTCAAAAAGTGATTTGTTTGATCTAGTTAAAAAGGCAAACAAGTAGAGACTGAGAACAGATTGTGCCAGATAAGTAACAAATTGGAGTAAGCTTTATTAAGGAACCCTCGTAGAATCCAGCCAGAGTGAGAAGGGGGGTCATTTAGTCCATCCCCCTGCCTTTAGATAAACTGCATTCATACTTTTGCAGACAACTTTTACTTATCCCTTTCTTAAATATATCTAGAGGAGATTCTTGCAGTGTTACTCCAGCTTTGTACTCAGAAGTCCTGCCTGAGGTCCTAAGATATCATTCTCATGTCAAACTTGGATCCTTCCTAATATACTTTAAGCTCATTTCCTTTAATCTTAATGCTCCTTGGAAATAGGAAACACTCATCCCGGCTTTCAAATTCGATTTGCTCCTGATTTCTCAATGAACTTCTTGAAACGTGTATAAATACACAGTTGACCATCCTTCTGTGCCTCTAGAGAGGGTCATTTTTCCACCTGGGCAAAGAGTGGTTTCTCAATAGGCATCAGAAGGTCAGGAATGAGAATTCCCATCTTGTAAGTGTTGAGGGTTACTTTCAATAGTCCTCCCCCCAGGTCTTTTTGAGTCATATGGAAGCATTTCTGTTTTAAAAACTCTTCCATGAACTCATCCAGCTTCAGAGTTCCTAATCCCTGGCTTGAGTCAAAGATTCCCTTGTTGGTCAACTCTCAAAATAACTAATGGAAACCAGAGAGACCTCCAAATTTCAACCATCAACAAATGGTTCCATTAGCCTCTTGGTGACTTGAGGCCTACTTAGTAATAGGCCTGGAAAGTAGTGTCCCCTTGCTTACCCAGGCAAAATGCCAGGTGATGCCAGCTGATTGTGAAGGATGAGCATTGGGTTTAGTAGATTTCTTTAGAGAGAGTAGCCTAGTGAGAAATATTTTTGGGCTAGTCAACTCTAGGCTATTTGGATAGCTGTAAACCATGTGATATGGTCCTCTAGCTGAGAATTCTGGGCAATAGCCCTGGTTTTGAAATAATATTGACTTTTTTCACAACTTCCATGTGAAGGAGTGCCTTATCTCTCCCTCCCACTCAGCCCCATGTCATCAGCAGCAAGGTCTTATGAAGTACCTCATTGCATTTGGCATCGCCCAAAGTCTCATGACAAGAGTCATATCAGGCAGAGACCGTAAGCTCCTGGGGACATGAACCAAGATAGATACACTGACAAGTAATACAAGCAAAGTGGGTTCAGACAGAAGACCGAGAGTAGCAAACAAGCACTCACAGTTGCATTCACAGTTAAAGTGAAGCAAGCGCCTCTCGTACATCACAAAAATACACCCGCTCCGTGCTCAGGAATAACGCACACCTTTGGAGCTGAGAAGCTTGGCAGATAGAGAAAGATAGATGTGGCAAGGGAGAGCCATCCAAAGCCTCCATGTCTTGGGTATAGGCCCCTTATCTTACTCTCCCTTGAGTGTGTGCTGGAGAACCAGGAATGTGCAATCACTTCAGGCTAATCGGCAGTCATTGGTGATGCTGACACGAAGGACAGGTTGGCCCCTGGAGCTGGAAAGCTATGGAGAACAGATGGGTTTTTCGGGTCATGAATATAAACATTTGCTAGGACCTTCTTGACTCCTGCTCCACCCTGGCACCGGCAGTGTACCTTTTGGCAGAGCTGATGGCACCCTGGGAACTGGGAGCCACGCCAGTCCATCCCTTTGCCTGACTCCCCGGAAAGACCCACCTGCTACCCTCCTGGTGCCCAAATTCATGGGTAAAGCTGGGTATCTAGAGCCAGGAGAGTGGAATATCTCTTGATATGGACAGAGTCTACTAGGCCTCTTCGGCCCAAGTTCTACTTTCTTTGTTTCTCACTAGTCAGAACCTTACCCTTTCTTCCCAGCTAGAGAGTACTTCTGCCTGACTCCTTCTCTTGGGCTTGGTTTTGTATACATTTAATTTCCTTATCCGTTCAACAAGTATCTATGGAGCATCTGTTATATTATAAGCTTTGGGCATGATGCAAAGAGGAACAAGATATGGTCCTTGCCTACCTGTAGATCAGGCCTACCCAAGAAACAGGAAGACCAAGTGGAATGTTATTATACAAGATAAAGAGGTACATGGTGCTCTCTCCTTGATTTCAGAGGAGGCGGAGAGGTAATCAGGCTGAAGTAATCAGAGGAAGTCTTTGGGGAGAAGGGAACATGCTCAGCTGGACTTTGAAAGATGGGTAGGAATTAGGTGGAGCTAGGAGAGGGAAGTGGATGCCATCCCAAATGGAAGTAACAGCACAAAAAACAAAGGCCCATACATGAGAAAGCACAGGACAGGTTTGGGGAATGACCAGTAGCCAGCTTTGGCTGGAGGATGGAGTGCGTGAGAGAGAACAGTGAGTAATACAGATGATAAGGTAGATGAGGGCCAAATCAATGAGGGCTTTGGATGCCATGATGAAAAAGCAAAAACTACTGGTTTGTAATACCATTACCTTTGGGGTTTGTTTATATGTAGGCATGTCTGTCTGCATATTTGTGTGTGTGTGTATACATGCATGTTTGTGTGTTAAAATGCCTTTATCCAAGCATTTTCTCTTCTCCTGTCCTTATGAAATCCCTATGCCAACATTTACTCCATAATCTCTTGGCCAACATGCCACATTTTGTAGATGTGAGAATTAGGGCCCAGGGAAATAAAATAACAAAGTCATATGACAGATTATCAGATTAAGGACTGGAGTCAGGGTCTTCTGAAATCTCACGTGTATATATATATATATATATTGGGCTCTTTTCCAACTCTTGTGATAAGTTTTATGACTCTCTTTATACCTTAAGAGAGGCAGTGTGGCATAGTGGATAGAGAGTGAACCTCCTACTCAGGAAGACCTGAGTTCTGGTTTAGTCTCTGTTGACCCTAGGCAGGTTGCTAACTTCTTGGTGCCCCAGGAACCACCTCTCTAAATTGTTAAGCAATTGCCAATCTACATTAATAGGGGAAGTTCTTCACCAAGAGCTCTCTATGCCAATGAAATCACAAGTATGATTTTTTTTTAAATGACAAGTGGCCCCTTTTGGTATGCTGCTGTTGGCACACCCTCTGCCCACAAGTGATCAACAAAGCTCTGCAGAGATAAGTGGAGAACACACTGGACTCTTGGCATTTTTCCAGACCTTCTCATCTTTCCTCAAGCCTCTCATGGCACTCCCTGCCTCCCTCCAGCCTGTGAGCCATGGACCTTTCCTCATTCACCAAAAAACCAGAGGCTGTTCACCAAAGCTCCTCCTCCTCTCCTTTCCCCTCTTCATCTCACATCACTCAGATATATTCCCCCTCTATTTCCTGCACCACTCCAGCTCCATTAAGAGGCGACCCTTCTCCTTACTAAAGCCAGATCGCTGTCATCTCTGCTCCCTCCTTCATCTTTGATCTCTCCCTGTTTACTTGCTCCATCCCGCCTGCCTACAAAAGCTCCTAAGCCTCCTCTGTCCTTAAAAACCCCTTACTGTGCCCCACTAGTTACTGTCCTCCACCTGTCCACCTCATCCTGGCTAAACCCCTCAATAAAGACCTCAATATTAGGTTCCTCTACTTCCTCTCAGTCTCTTCTAAATCCTCTGCAATCTGGCTTCCAGCCCTATCATACAGCTGAAAGTAGTTCTCCACAGCTACCAGTGATCTCTTAATTTCTGATAGGCTCCTCTTAATCCTGATCCTTCTTGACCTCTCTGTGCAGCCTCTGACACTCTTGGTCACTTTCTTCTCTTGGATATTCCCTCCTCAGACAGGTCTGATTGCTCCTCCTCATTCCCCTTTGCTGGATCTTCATCCATGTCACATTGACTAATGATGGTGTCCCTCCCGATCTCATCCATTCCTGTGGCTTCAGTTATTTTCACTCTGCAGATGGTTCCCTGGTCTGGTCTGTGTCCTGAGGTCCAGTCCTGCACCTCCAGCTGCCTTTGGGCCTCACACATTAGATGTCCCATAGGAATGTCAAACTCAGTGTGTCCAAACTAGAACTCTTTTTCTTTCCTCCAAAACTCTTCCCAGCTTCCCTGTTACTGTGAAGAGCAACACTTTCCTCCCTGCCTCCTTATTCTCTCCGATCCCACACATATCCCAAAGGTTGCCCAGTCTTTTCATTTGCACCTTGACTACATCTCTCGTGTACAGATTCCCTTCTCTCCTCTGATGCTGCCACCCCCCTGGTGCAGGTTCTCATCCATCACCTCACACCGGACTGTTGTACTAGCCTGCTGGTTGGGCCTCTGTCTCTTTCCACTCCGGTCCATCCTCCACTCAACTGCCAAGGCCATTTGTCAAAGCGTAAATCTGACCGTGGCACCCCACTGCTCACTGGTCTTCAGTGACTTTCCATCGCCTCCAAGATCAAATATAAAGTGAGGCAGTGGAGAGAGCATTGGACCTGGAGTCAGGAAGACTGGAGTTCAGATCTGACCTCAGGCACTTACTAGATATGTCAGTCTGGACAAGCCAGTTAACCTCTGTCTATCCATTTCCTAATCTACAAAACAAGGGTGATAATAATAGCACCTAACCTCCCAGGGTTGTTGTGGGGATGAAACGAGATAATGATTGTAAAGCATGTAGCACAGTGCCTGGCACAGATTAAGTGCTAGGTACATATTAGCTATCATCATTATTACTATTGTTATTACTACTACTACTACTACTACTACTACTACTACTACTACTACTACTACTACTACTACTACCTCCCAGGGTTGTTGTGAGAATCAAATGAGATAATGATTGTAAAGCACATAGCACAGTGCCTGGCACAGATTTAAGTGCTATGTAAATGTTAGCTATTATTATTATTATTACCTCCCAGGTTTGTTGTGAGAATCAATTTATGAAGTGCTTTTGCAAACTTTAAAATGCTATCTAAGTCCTTGTTGGTGGTGGTGTTTTTGTATAAAGTCCGCTGGCATTTCCAGTTCTTTGTAACCTAACCCCTTGCTACCTTTCCAGTCTTTTTATACTTCAGTCTCTTCTACAGATTCTCCATTAGCAACACTGGCACCGGCCTACTTGCAGTTTCTCGAATGGGACGTTCCCATCTCCCATCTCCAAGCCTTTGCATTAGCCCTCACCCGTGCCTGGAACGCTCTTCCCCCATACCTCTGCCTCAGTTTCCCTGATTTCCTATAAGTCTCAGCTCAAATCCCAAACCCTCCAGGACTGTCGTAGTCCCCATCCTCCTCACCCTGCAGCTGCTAATTCCTTCCCTCAGTGTTTTCCCTCTACTCTGTGTACGTCTTGTGTCCCCCTAGTTGTTTATGGGTTTTCCCCCCATTTGACGACAGGGTTGAGTTTTTGCGGGTTTTATGCTCAGAGCTTAGTGTGGTGCCGGGCACAGAGTAAGTGCTTAAAAATGCTTGTTGACGTGTTTGCCCAGGCTGTCTGCGTCTGAGGATTCTAATGCAGCGTCTGCCTTTGTTCCTTCAGGACTCGAGTCAAGCGATTCCTCTTGTAGTGGAGAGCTGCATCCGCTTCATCAGCAGACATGGTAAGTGCCCTGACAGCCATATCTGTTTCTGCCTGCAGAGGCGGGGGGTCCCCTAGATGCACCACTGGATTCTTGGCTTTCATCATGGTCCTCCCAGAGTAGAGAGAGAACTGCTTCTTACTTGCATGATGGGCGCTAATATAGAATGGCCACACTGGAACTTTGGGCTCAGAAATATTGCATGTCTTAGCTCAAGATGACCCACTAATGCAATTCAGTAATGGCATTCCCTCTTTTGAAAACAAAGGTTTGACAATTGCACTTGTCAAGTGAGTAAATATGGCTGATTTGGTTTGGGTTTTAATCATCACTCATAGGCAGCGAGATGTTGAAATGGCTAGAGCTCTGGCCTGGAGTTAGGAAGACCTCGGTTCAAATTTAGCCTCAGACGCCAACTGGTTTTGTGACCCTGGACAAATCACTCAGCTTCTGTCTGCCTCAGTTTTCCCAAGCACCTTCCTCCCTGTCTTAATGTGAAGATCAAAGAAGATAATATTTGTAGAGCACTTAGCACAATGCCTGGCACCTAATAGGTACCATGTCATTAGAATAATGTTTTTTTTATGGAGTCATTTCCATAAACTTATCTTCATTTGACAATCACCATCAGACTGTTCTGAAAACAATTCCTCTCTTAGCCTCAGATTGATCCTTATCAGGACAAAACTTTTAGCTGTCTCTGTCTCACGGAATGATTCACCAAAAGAACTCAGGAAGGTATGAGTCCTAAAGTTCTAAGATAGAGAGGCTTCCTCTGTGCCCTGGGGCCAGGGAGAGCCTTCTGGTTCACTCACATGTTTAAGTCAAGTCATTGTAACTCTTCTGTCTGGGACAAGTTGAATCTTTGAAATTCTATCCCTAATCAATCATTGCTTGCAGGAGAAAACAAATGGTAGCAAATTGTAAGAGGATGATCTAAGTAAGGAAGAAAAACTTCACATGTGTAAGGGTTAGTAGACAATGAAAAGATTCCCCAAATCCCTGGGATTTCCAAGAGTAGGATAGACAACCACCTATAGGGATGGGACCCCATGTGTAAGGAAAGCCCCATGTATGGTGAGGGCTGTCCTTCTGGGGCTCGAAGGGAGGTGGAATAGTGATCTAGCCCCTTCTCCCCAACCCTCCTCGAAGAGGGTCTTTAATTCCTGCCAGGAGGAGGAGCAGGAAATTGGGGCCAGAGACTATTCTGCTCTCCCCAGAGAGAGGGGGTACCAGGCTAGAATTATATCTATCTGGTCCCTTAAGTCTTCTTAGTCTAGGGAAGATGACAGGGTTCTAGCTAACTTTTAATCACTTTGTCATTTTAAGGGGAAGGGAGATCCCAAGCTCTCAAGACTTGACCCCTTTCCCACCTAATAGCAGTTCCACAATAAACACACATAGATAGTAGCAAAGAACTTAACTAAATTTATCTAAATCATAGCAAAATAGAGATCAGAGAATGCTTACATAGGGGAGTAGACAGGAGGCAATACAGAGTGAAGGAGCTCTCCCAAGGGAGCGAGGCTGCTCAGCTCAACCAAGAGAGAGTCCCACATCTCCCCCAAGGGAAGACTCCCCAGAGCCTCTAGAGAAGCAAGATGGGAACAGGGATATGAAGTGGCTTTGCTTCTTCCATCTTCCCTCTCAGCACTGGGAACCAGAGGCCCTGAAGCTGCTCAGTGCTCTAAGGCTAGAGCTCCTCATGTGGGTCGGGGCCCTCATGTCCCAGGGGCCTTGAGGACAGGCCTTACATACCTTGAATGCTTCAGATGCTGGCTGATCCCGTGATGGAGGAGGGGCAGAGGGATCTCCCTGAGGGGAGGAAAGGAAGTTACTGAGATAGTTTTGTGGATCTGGGATAGCGTGGTTGTCCATACTTTTACTTCCGAGATGTGGAACACAACATTACAGCTTGTGTGACTCTGGTCCTTGTCATCCTATAAATCCTCCCTAGGGGGCTCAGCCAACCTGTTGTCTCTAGGTCACTGACTTACAGAATCTCAGAGTTAGAAGGAACCTCAGAGGCCTTCTAAGCCAATGATCCTCCCTACAATGCTCCTGAAAAGCAGTTCTCTTGGCTTTGCTTAAAGACCTCCAAAGAGGGGCCACCCACTACCTCCTGAGGCATCTCATTCCATTTGGGGCTTGCATCGACGGCTAGGGAGTTTTTGTTTTTGTTTGACTCTCGACATTCAAATTCTCATACTGCTCCGTGATCTCAGCGATTCAGGGATCCCTGTCACTGGTGCAAATCAAAGCCCATCCAGACCTGTCTGTCCTGTGCATCTGTCATCGGGGGTCCACCCAGCATGCTGGAAGCCTTCCCTGCTTCCACCCCAAATCTCTAACTTCAACCCTACATTTGCTTCTTTACCACTTCCACTCTGCTCTTCATTCTGCCTTTTGGGGACAAGTCATTTGGACGGTCTCATCCACTAACAGCCCTTCGGATCTAGGAAGACAGGCTAAAGATCCCTGGTTCCCTTGGGCATCCTTGTTTGGCATTAACCCAAGGCCCTTCACCATCTTGGCTGCCCTCCTCTGAGCATTCTCAAGCTTGTCCTAGGATCTCCGATTTACAGCAGGAAGATACAATCCAACTCTGTCATTTTTACAGGTGAGGGGACTGGGGCCTCTAAAGGTCCCATAAGTAGTAAGTCACAGAGCTGGGATTTGAATCCGTGTCCTCTGGCCCCAGTGCCTTCCATACTTGCCTTGTGTAGTGGCTGAAAATGGAGCACTCTACTTGAAGCATGATGAAGAGTGATGAGGACTGAGCACAGCAAAGCCATTGCCTCCATTTTCCTGAAATTTATGCCTATCTTTATGTAGCCCAAGACTGAATTAGCTTTATTGGCTGACAGATTGCACCACTCACTCAAATTAGGCTTGTGCTTCACTAAAACCATCAGATCTTTTTCAGACAAAGTGAAGTCTAACTATACTCCTTCATCTTGTACTCGTGAAGTCTGTCTTGAACTCAGTTGTGTAGGTTTATATTTTTCCCTATTAAATTTCATCTTATTAGATCCATCCCAGTATTCTAGCCTGTCAAAATCTTTTCTGGATCCCAATTCTTTCATCTACTTTGTTAGCTCTCCTTCCCAATTCTGTGCCATTTCTAACTTTGAAATCGAATCCGTCAAGCACAGCTCTAATGGCAATACCATCTAAGCTTTCATCCATGTCAGAATGTTAAATAGCACAGGGCAAAGCACAGACCACTAGGACACTTTCCTGGAGACCTCCTTCCAAGCTGATATTGAACCAATAATGATTACTCTTAGACTTAGCCTTCTAACCAGCTTCAAAGTGATCTAATTGTATTGTAACCCACTTGTCTCTGTCTTGTCCATAGCATGAGAGACTGTAGAAAAATCTAGATGGACTATACGTATCAAGGAATACAGCATTCTCCTGAGGATGGTTATTTAATTCTGCCACAAAAGGAAATAAAGTTAGCCTGACGTGGCCTCTTCTTGCTTCGGGTTGTGATGGTGGCATCCTCTTCTAGGTGTTCACTAACTGTTCCCTTGATGTGTTGTAGGCTTTTGCCAGAAATCAGAGCCAACTTCACTCTCCTCCAGTTAGAAGATGCCATTCCTTTTTTTAGAAATCTAGGCAATATTTGCTCTTATGCAGTCCTGCGGTACCTTTCCCAGTCTCCAGGATCTATCCACGTGGGGTGGATACCAGTTGAGCATGCAGGCTCTCCATCACTTACCCATCTCATCTGGATGCGCAGCTAGCAGAACAACTCCTTTTACAGTAACAAATCTCTCCCTTTTTTTAAACATCGCTGTCATTTCCCAATATGCCCACCCGCCTTGCAACATAAAAAAAACAGCTAAATGAAACCAAACAACGCAGCAGCTGCATCTGACAGCATGTATAATAAGTCCGCAGCTCTAGTTCCCCCCGCCTCCAGCCCTCAATAAGAGGAGGGCAGCGTGTTTGATCATCTTTGATTATGCCCTTTAGATTACTGCTCTTGTGGAATTCTTGATTGGAACTATATTGTAGCCTACTCCTGCCCTGTATCTCTCTCTCATTCTATAATGACTCTCAATTTTAATTTTTCAGAGAGTGTTAGTCCATGATTCACAGTCATCTAGATCACCAGAGGAATATATCAATATATCTATCTATATAGATTATCCTTTTCTTCCAGGAGCAGCTTAGGCTCATTAAAAGCACAGTAAAGTAACCCAAAGTAAATCCAGCCCTTTGGGTTCCTTTCCACTTCTGGTTCTATATAGCAGGATTCCTTAACCTTTTTTGTGCCTTGGACCCCTTTGGCCATAGTCTGGTGAGGCCAGTGGACCGCTTTTCAGACTCATGTTTTTAAATGCATAAAATAAAATATATAGGGTTATAAAGGAAATGAATATATACAAATAAAGATAAAAATGTTCCCATATAATTTCCCAGGCCCTCTGAAATCTATCAACAGACTTGTGGGACTGTGAACCCCAGGTTAAGAACCCTTGATCTACAGTGTCTGTACTAGATGTGTGTACTGATGAACCAACTTTGTGCATTGTCCATCCAACCAACATGTCGTTGTTTGGATAATGGGCATCCTTCCTGTTTTTGTTTTTGTTTTTTACCCCTGTATGGATAGTTAGGCTGAACTAATTTTCCTGCACTGCCTTATGTTATTTAATGTGATGCTTTTCTTACACTAAATAACATGTCAAATCTTATTTAAGAGGTTTTTACAATCAACACAGCGTCATCTACAAGTGGAAGCAATGGGGATGGGTGAACCCCATCATATTTAAGGAATTCCTCTTCCGTTTGAGCTGTGATGGATATCATCAAGGACTGTGGCAAACAGCTTTACCAAGAATATATCTCTTTATTTTATGCCTCACTTGATGTTACTAAGCGGATTGTCATTAATATCTCCATTATGTAACATTTTTCAAAATCATGTATGATTGTGACATGTGTGAGAGAGATGCCTTGTTGGGGGAAAGCCTTTAAGATGACACGTTGCTCTAGCAAGTCCAATGTTGGGTTTTGTTTTGTTTTAAGAGTCAACAAGCTATAAGCACAGTGCACTCTTGTATTCTCTTCACCTTTCAGCCAAATGTGTGATTGTAAATGGGAGTAATGAAAAAAAGTATGATTTATGAGGAGATACCATTTACAAAAGCCTCTCTGTTTCCTTCTCTTTTCTTCATCAAGGATGCCTTCACTACAAGTGTAGATCATTCTTAGAATTTACACACATAGGAAAGTAGTAGGCATATGAGTTGGTAGTTACTAATATTTTGTTGGTCCACTTTAGTCACTCGTAATCATGTTCAATTTTCCCCCAAGCATTTAGCATCCTCTCTTCTTTAATATGTCTTGAGAACCGATCTCACAAGACCCTCAAAATTGTCTCCTCCAACATGAGACTCTTTGGGTATCGTCTAGTGAGCACGCTGGGGACTCCACTATCAGAAACAGAGGAGAGCTTAGTACAGGAATATGTACAGATATTTGCCAGTTGATGACCATTGTCCTCCTGTTTTTGGACTTAAATGCCTGTGGGATTATCTAGTTCAACTAGATCTTTTGCTAAGCTTTCTGTAAATGTTATTCCCTCCACTCCTTTTCACCATTTTATGTGATACTTTTCATAATTTTCCACTATTATTCTCTAAGATTTTACAAGTGGGTTCATATTCTGAAGCCTTGTTGCCCTTGGCTACTATATCTCCCCACACGACAAAGAAAAAAGTTAAGAAAAACCAACCAACACAGTAAATGTATCTGACAGCATATATAAGTCTACATCCATTGTCCCTCATGTCTCCACAAAGAGGAGGGAAATGTGTTTTGTTATCCCTGGTCAGATCCTTTATACTAGTTCTTTTGTGTAATAAAGAAGATCCTGTTTGGTAGCTAAAGTTTTCTAGGGTTTTCTTTTTCTTTTCTTTTTCTGTCTTTCTTTCTTTCTGTCTGTCTGTCTGTCTGTCTTTCTTTCTTTCTTTCTTTCTTTCTTTCTTTCTTTCTTTCTTTCTTTCTTTCTTTCTTTCTTTCTTTCTTACTTGTGGTAGTGATTTAACAATTAATTTAATAAATTTTGTGGTGGTGATTAATTTAACCAGTAGTTAAACTTCCATAGGAAACTAGATACTTAATGTCTTTTCTCTCATCCATTTTCCATTTTTCCAAGCTGTTTAAATAAGTCAAGCTGGATTTGCCTCACATATGCATGCCACTTCTTCTCATTTTTTTTCTTCTAATTGCTATTGATTTGGATCTTTGCTCTAACAAATTGATGGTCTCATTAACAGCAAATCATTTCCTATCAAAATATAATCAATTTCTTTTTATGGTATTATTTGTTGCTTGCCATGTCCATTGCTTCCAAGCTTTTTTCTTATTCTTTATATATAGTTATTCAACTTTTGGATAGACAACAAGCTTTTGTCCTGTCTTGATTCTTGCTCCTGAAGGAAAATTCCTATTTTGGATAGCCTTAACATAAAAAAAAAAAGCATAACACTCCCCTCAACACCATACTCTTTATTTTTTTTCTCTATGCTCATTATGAAATATTAATAGTTCACCATTCCTTTGATGTGTACTGTTTTAATCCGTGTTGATTCTTTTTGAAAAATACATTTTGGTTTTGCATTTTGTCCTTATATCACAGTTGTTCCAAGGGCTAGAGGGAGAATAGCCCCTCACTCCCACCCCCAGCTGAACCCTCCCTGATGACAGAGAGTAACAATCAAGCAAACACATGGGACATATTGACAAAATCTGACAG
This sequence comes from Phascolarctos cinereus, assembly GCF_003287225.1. NCBI lineage: Eukaryota > Metazoa > Chordata > Mammalia > Diprotodontia > Phascolarctidae > Phascolarctos > Phascolarctos cinereus. Next base: position 375,896,773 of record NW_027555958.1, on the reverse strand, counting down.
TGTATTTAACATTCTGTCATAATAGTCCCGACGCCGTCATTGATTTATCAGTGACTCAGAGTTTAACTTCTTTTTGGTAATATTTTCATTTTTATCATTTTAACTATTGTGTCTATTCTTCTTTTGGCTCTACTGAATTTGCTCTGCAACAGTTCATATGTTTCTTGGAATTCCTCACTTTCATAAGTTCTTATTTTTCACAATAATATTCCACAATATTTCTATACCATAGTTTTTCAGTCCTTCCACAACTGATGGGCACTCACTTTGTTTCCAGTTCTTTGCTACCACAAAAGTGGTGCCACAAATGTTTTATTATACATTGGACTTTGTTTCTATTCTTGACCTCCGAGGTTAAAGGGCAGTTATTTTTCTTAAATAATTCCAAATTTACATCCATAATGCTTGGACTAATTCACAGTTTGTCTTTCCGTGACTTCATTAACATCAACTATTTCCATTTTTTATCATCTTTGCTAATTTTCATGGTGTAAGATAGTATTGATTTTTTTTTAGAGAAAACATTAAATGTTAAATTTGTCACCTCTACTCTATACAGTGTATATACTCTATACCTATATATATATATATATATATATATATATATATATATATACATACCTATATAGTCTATATGCTCTATACCTATTTATCAAGTATTTATTCTGTGGCAAGGCATCACAGAGGGCTTTGTGAGGAACACAGATATATAAGGCCCTAAAAGGGACTTATAATCTTTTGAAAAAGTTATGAAGTAATGTAAGATATATTAGTTCAGCACAACAGTGCACAGAACCTCACAAAGTAGTATATGCGTAATGGCCAAGTAAATGGTAGAGACATTAAGTGCAGCAGGAGTTTAGATGAGAGATAACATGGGGAATAGAATGATCTCAAAGGCTCCATGGAGGAGCAGGAATTTGAGAGCAGTCTTGAGGATGTCTAGGAGAGTGTATCAGAACAGCAAGAAAACTCAGCCCTGGCTGATGTGCTCAGGATCAGGCCTAATGAAGGCAGTTGTTAACTCTCCCTTTTGATTGCCATGAGAAATCTGTGTCTTAAGAGGTGCTCTGGATATGTTTGCTACAGATAGGATCTTGTGTCCTGACCCTTGTGGTGATGATGAGGAAAGTTCCAATAACCATAGTAATTGAACGGCTCTCTTTTCCAAAAGAAGAGAGGAAACGAGTTACAGCTGGTACAGGCTGCAAAGGGACGGCATATAGTTGCCAGACTGCCTTGGCGAGCTTCTCAGAGTAGCTCCTACAAGTTTGATCAGTTTCAGTTTTTTAAATTAAATGTGTACTAAGAAGGGAAAAAACAGGGAGTTTGGGGGACTTTATCCTCATTATAATGGAAAACTCATCTGGTTTTCCTTAATTTTGCAGAGGACAACCATTCGTTTATTCTTGTTCCCGATTTCATCATCCCAACCGTCATCATCATAGCAAAAACACATAGGACCTTGCCCATAGCAAACGTGCATGAGATGCACAGGGATTCTCCTGGAGACCAGCCCCGCAAAGGATTTCCTTACATCCTTCTGATTTACACCAGCCCCTAGACACATGAGCCAGGCCAATTGCTCCTGCTACTGTCCTCCAGCTGGTAATCCAGAGAGAAATCTTCCAAGGATTTAGGACCTGCCAGGAGAACACAGGGGTTGTCTGGTCTCTGAAGTGACATTTCTTTATATTATAGAGTATATGCATATATATAATACACATATCACATAGTATATATAAAATATAATACATGTATAACATAGCATATATAAAATGTAACACATACTTAGCATAATATATCTAAAATATGATACACTTATAATATGGCATATATAAAATATAATATACATGTTACATATAGCATAGTATATCGAAAATATATGTATAGTATACATAAAATATACTATACATATTACATATAGTATATTTTAAATACATATTACAGTATGTATAGTATATTTCTTTATATTAGTGTGTGTGTGTGTTTTAAGTCACTTGATATCAAGCTGTTTCTGTCAGAACACCTGCTGTTTACATTCTTTGTTTGAACAACATTATCTGGCTGTTTCCTCCTATTGGTAACTAATACAACCCTATTACATCAATACTAATGGTCTTTTAATGTTGCCTCGTGTTCTGTGGGGAATATTCTGCAGATTCCCATAGAGGCGTAGACAACTTAAGTCCTATTAGAAGTCAGGTAATTCGATTCTGCCTACTTACTTGTTCTTATTGTTTGAATTGGATTCAGAATTCCAGACGGGGACTGCTGTTATACACTGCTGAAAACTGAGTTGATAAAGCACCTGCTGCCTTGAACCCCAAGAGGGGGCGGTTCCTTTAGTTGTGGGTGAAGGGCGTGGTTATTCTATGTCATGTTCCTCATGAAACAATGTAGCGTTCTTTGGGTTGTCAGGGTTTTGTGAAGATCGCAGGCTTTGAAAGAAGCCCAAGTCTGTGATACTGTATACTTGGTAAATGAGAGATGAGGGAAGGGGAGAAGGTAAGGGAAGGAAATAAACATTTATTAAGTACCTACTATGTTCCAGGCACTATGCTAAAAGCAGGTCTTACAAATATCACTTCATTTGATCCTCACAGCAACCCTGTAAGATAGGTGCTATTATTACCCCCATTTTACAGCTGAGGAAACTGAGGCAGGCAGATTAAATGGCTTGCCTGGGATCACATAGCTAGTAAGTGTCTGGGGCCAGACTTCCTGACTCCAGACCCAGCGCTTCATCCACTTTGCTAGCTGACTGACAGAGAGATGGTGAAGTCACTTGTGGCTGAAGGAACAAACTGGGACAGCTCTCAGGCAGGCTTAAACGAGTGTTTCCTGGATTTTTGTTCAAGTGCCTAGGCACACAGTGCCATTTCTAAGTGCCATTTGTGTTCAGACTAACAGATTTGTTCCCGTCTTCTCAGCACGAGTCTGACAGACACAACCATCCTAGAGCTGGCATTGTGCCAGAACCTGGGGGCAGCAGGAGGGGATCTTCACCCACATTTTCATGCCACATCTGTGTGCAATGCAGGGCCCCCTAGTGGCCAGAACACTGAATCAGGAGGCAGAAGACCTGCCTTGGCCTGCCACTGAATGTGGGGCTATGGAAAACCCTCAAACTATGTAATTTTCAGTTTCCTCATCTATAAAAGGAGAATAATAACATTTATACTCCCTTCCTCACCAAGTTGTTTTTTATGAACTACAGAGTATTAAATAAATGTGAGTTTACTGCTGCTATTGTACTGTAAGGAGATGGCATAGTGTAATTGAAAGAATTCCAAGCTTAGAGGAGAAAAGCTGGCTATGAATCTTGGCTTGTCAGTCAGTGAGTCTCTCTGTCATCAAGCATTCATTAAGCGCCTGCTGTGTTCCAGGCACTCTGCCTCACGCACAGTAAGGACTAGAGATATCAAAAAAAGCAAAAGGCAGCCCCTGCCCTCATGGAGCATACATTCTAATAGAAACAACAACATGTAATTAATTAGGTACATACAGAAGAGAGAAAAGTTACCTGAAAGGGGGAGGACATCAGCATCTGGGGTATTCAGAAAAGGCCTCCTACAAGAGATAGGGTTTGAGCTGAGTCTTGGAGGAAGCTGGGGAAGCAGAGGTGAAGAGGCCTAGGGAGACAGCCAATGCAAAGAGTGCATTGGCCAGTTTATCTGGCTTATAGAATGTTTGGAGAGGAGCACAGTGTGAGGAGGCTGAAAAGGTAGGAAGGGGCTCGATTATGAAGAGTTTGCTGGTTGTAGGACCCCTGGGCAGGTCTCTTAAGGTCTCTGAGCACATATCCTCATCAGCAAAATAGGGATAACACTTGTACTCCTGCCTACAAGCAGAGGGTTGTTGTGAGGAAAACGCTTTGTAAACCATAAGCACTCCGTGAGTTGTTACTAAAGTTCTTAGAGTTTCAGCCCTAAGACGGGAGATAGGTACAGTCGTATTAACATGTTTATCCATTTTTTGGACATTACATGTTGCCCAGTTAATTATGCTGCTAATAATGACACAGTATTAATAGAGTAGTCACCTCCCTGGACCTTACGTAAGGGGCTTTATGAGTGTAGGATCACACCTTTATAAGCTCTAGAACTAGAAAGTCTGTTAGAGGTCCTCTGGTCCAGTCCCCACATTTTATAAATAAAGGATGTTGAAATCCAGAGATGTGAAGTCCAAGGTCACTCACACAGGTCAAAGTGAATAGTGGAACTGCAGAGCTGGGAGTCAGTCAAGCACATGTCCTCTGACCACAAAACTATTGCTTAAAAAATAAAAAAAACATGTCTTTACATGTAATTGGGGGGGGGAATAAAATACTATTAAAATTTTAAATGGAAATTAAAAATAAACCGTGCCTCCACTACTGATTCCAACCTTCTACCCATCTCTCAGTGATAGAGTCAGAAATCACTTCTCTCACTTTACAGATACAAACTCCAAGGCAAGAGAATAGGGTGATGACTTTAGAGCTAGAAAGAAGCTTAGGGGGCATGAAAACCAACCCTCACATTTTATAGATGAGAAAACTGAGGCCTGGAGAAGGGACATGACTTGGCATAAGCTCACGCAGGTAATGTCTCTGGTTGTATGTGAAGCCGGCTCCTCTGAACTCCGAGTCCAGGGCTCTGTCCATGACCCCAGTCTGCCTCACAGCAGATTGATAATGTTTCTCCCTAGGATTATGAGGAGGAACTTGTCAGTGTCTCAGAGATTCGGAGGCAGAAGGAGTCAGATCTGACTTCATCCAATAAACTTTATTCACCTGGCCTTCCACTAGTGAAGGAGAAGCCCCTTGGGTCAGTTCTTTGAGTGTCCAACTGTATGACGTGTTTCAGATTCTTGAGAGAACAGAGACTAGGTCTCCTCGTGGCTAGGACACATCCTGGCTCCAGGGGAGGTGTTGTGGGGTCTGCCACCTGGCTTTTCCCTTTTCCTGACTCTTCTCCTTCCTGTGTCTTTCTAGGGCTGCAGCATGAAGGTATATTCCGGGTGTCTGGATCTCAAGTGGAGGTGAATGACATCAAAAACGCCTTTGAGAGAGGTGAGGAATAGACCTTGTATCTAAGAAAGAAATATATGTGTGCCATTGAGATGGTGAGCCAGTAGGAGGTGCCCGGGGAGGAGAACACTGGAGTACCCAGGCTCCTCTGCTCCTCTGTCAGGAGAGTTGGCTTTTTTTTTGGCCGACAATGGTGTTAAGTGACTTGCCCAGCGTCACACAGCTAGTTAAGTGTCAGGTGTCTGAGGCCGGATTTGAACTCAGGTCCTCCTGACTCCAGGGCTGGTGTTCTATCCACTGCACCACCTAGCTGCCTCTGAGTTGGCATTTTTCAAAGCCTGGTCCTATACCGTGGGCAGGCGGGCAGGCAGGCATCCAGGGCTTGTCCCAGTTCTGCCTTCCTTCCTTGGCACCATTCATCTTGGTCCTTGATAGCGGATGATCGACTGAAACCCAAGAAGTTAACTGGGATGTCTGGGCAGTTTATGGCTTCGTTTGGAACCCTTGGCGGCCGTTAATATCAGAGATAATGCACCCGTTCATCGTAGCCCATTTATTATCTTGTGGGCTGTTAAGGTAATAGGCAAGCTTTGGTAATTTCCATCACCGTAATGGATATATATAGTTTCAATTTGAGGTTGGTCCTGTCATTAAATCTAATTACATCTGATGTGAAATTTTCCATAGGGAACTCTGGGACGATTGTTCTCCTCTAAGTAGGTGTCCTTTGTTCTAGGCCGCGCAGAGTAGCTGAACCCTCCCTGTCTTCTCCTTTGTCCCCTGGGGCCTTGATCCCCAGACTGGCTCTGCGACTCGGAAGAGTAGCAGATTCTGATGGTATCACTGCCTCTCCTGCTCCCCGCCCCCAGCACCTTTATTCTCCACCTTGCAGGGATTTGCCCCTGTGCCATATTGGCACCAAAAAGCTGGTATGGATGCCCTCTGCCTTTCTAGCCTGTGGTCCTCTGAGGCTGAATATTCTGTCTTCACCTGATGCCCAGTTTGTATCCACCTGTGACCTTCATGCTAGGCAGATGGCTACGTGCCTAGGGGCAGAGGTGGATGACCCCATATCTTGTATCTTTTATCAGATCACTATAGGAAACTCCTTTGCCTTCTTTACTGACTCTTTGGAAATCCTGCTCTGAGCATACCCTTCATAGAGGAAAGGGGACTTTAAAACGTCCCACCTTGCTACCTCTAAGAAGGAGGCAGCCTTCTTAGAGCAGCTCCTCACCCCACCTACTTCTTTCATGCCACATTTGTCGTTGCTTCACATTTGTCGTCCCCAGGAGAGGACCCGCTGGCTGGAGACCAGAATGACCACGACATGGATTCCATAGCGGGTGTCCTGAAGCTTTACTTCCGTGGGCTGGAACACCCCCTCTTCCCCAAGGACATCTTCCATGACCTGATGTCCTGTGTCAGTAAGTACTGCACTGTCAGACTGACCCACCAGACAGAATGAGCGTCATCTCTCCATGAGCCTTGTGTCACAGGTAGCAGACCCCGAACAGGATTCTCTTTTCTCCTCCAAGCTCTGCTTTCCCCTTCTCTGTTAAAGTTTCCCCGCTTCATTGTCACCGCTACACCTGGGGGCAGGAGAGGGGAATCGATCTTTTTTGTTCAGTAAGAGTGTAGGAGAGGATGTACAAGGGAAAGAATGCTGAGCGTAGAGACCAAAGACCTTCTTTTCCCTGTAACTGCCTACCTGTGTGACTCTGGGTGGTCTAAATCTCTCTGGTTCTCCTCATCTATAAAATGAGGTTAGACCCAATCACCACTAAGTTCCCTGCTATCTCTTAAACTGTGATCCAAGAGCTGGAATTCAGGAATTCTGACTTTTTTTTTCCTTAACTCTGCCTCAGTCTTGAACTTTATTATTGCTCTGGCCTTAACCTTCTTTTTGCCAAATGTTTTTTGTATATTCCCATAAAAGGTAATCATCTTCAATCATCTGAGACTTTAAAAATAGTGTCTGTACCTTCCATGACACAGAGAAAGAAAAAGCCCAGGCTTTGCCACTTTTTTTCTTCCTGTTTGTCTAAAAATGGCGTGACGGTATCTGTGAGGTATATAAATATGGCATCTTCTCATCTAGGAACACAGGTCTTCTGTGTATGTAAAAATGGCAACAGACAGAGAGGCACAGGACAGTGGTGTCAAACACAAATGGAGACAGATCCCTGGGGGCTGCATGTTGACTAGAAAACCTAGAAAACTTAGAAAATTAACATTATCTATGTTGTATTGTACTTTTATTTATTTTTATTAGTTATTTCCCAGTTACATTTTAATCTGGTTCTCTAGAGTTTTGAGGACAAGTTTGCTGGTAGTGATTTTGACACCTCTGGTATAGACCGCAGAAGTAACACCACTTCTGAAATGAATTAAATTTTAGTTCAACAAAAGGGAATTACGGTGTAATAAAATCCTAGATTTGGAGCTAGAAGAGACTTAGGAGGTCACTGACCCCTTCCCTCTCCAGGTGGGGAATCTGAGGCCCAGAGAGATTAAGTGACTTGCTCAGAGCCAGGATTTGAACCCAAGTCCCTGGTTCCAAATTCAGTGCTCTTTCTTCTATACCATGGTGCCCCTATTAAATGCCTAGTATGTGTGGGCTATTATGTAAGCAATACATTATCCACTGTTTCATCCAGCCCAGGGATGTTGGGCTCACGGCGTCTGTAGGGGGCAGCATTGGCACCTGTTCTCATTGGCTTTCCATAGAAGCTTGGGGTCATTATTGCTAAGGTTTCTGGGAGCTTTGACTCGATGACAAACAGCTCCTGGGGGTAGAAGTGGTGATGCTTTGGAAGAAGAGAATTTCTTCCCAAAGCACTAGAGGTTTCTCTTCACACTCCAGGTTTCTGGGCTTGATTCACATGCACACATTGAAGGTCAGCCCCTTGGGAGCAGTGGCTGCCTTTTCTTGTTCCCCCGACAGACAGTCTTTGTGTCCAGAGGTTGTTTGCCCTGAGACCTGGCTGCTCTTTCTCTGCCATGGGGAGTCTGAAGGTCGTCCCTCTGGCTTTTTCCTGACTCACCTATCTGTAAATGTCAGACTAAACAGCTTGATCCTGCTGGACGTCTTCACTCCCCAGGCCAGGGCTTTGGATAAGCACTTCGTGTGAAACACAGAGGGGGACCCAAATACAAACCACTTTGACTTCCTGACCTCTGGGCCAGATTTTCTGTTCTCTGACTCTTGTGTCAAGGTAGCATTGTGTAGGCCACTTCTGGGGCCTGAGTGCCCAGCCTGTCTCCGTGGGCATGTCACAGCTGCCTGTCCTCATCAGGCAGAATAGGTCCCAGGCAGCTTTCATCAGATCCCTGGGAATGACTTTGCCATCCCTGCCATCCCTGGTGCTGACCTCCCTACACATGCAAGTGGTAGAGGGGAAACTGACTTTTGGTTTTCTGTTGTGGGAGAAAGATGACTCATTATGTTCTCCTTTTAGGTATGGACAACCTTCAGGAAAGAGCCCTGCACATCCGGAAAGTCCTCCTTGTCCTTCCCCAGACAACGCTGGTCATCATGAGATACCTCTTCGCCTTCCTCAGTCAGTGAGTGTCTCCTAGGGAGTTGCGCCCTCCAGGGGATCTCAGAGGAAGGCCCTGGGGATGTGAGAGAAGGACATGCATTATGGCTTCTGATTTAGGCTCTGCCACCTCTTCCCTTCAGAGGACGGATCAGTGCAGCCTCTGGCACTGTCTCATTCATTTCTTTCTCTTTGTACTTCTCTCTGCCCATTCCCTGCCAGGTGTCCAGGTGGCAGTGGGGACAGAGCACAGGACTTGGAGTCTGAAGATCTGAGTTCAAATCCAACTCAGATACATAGTAGCTGTGCGACCCTGGGCAAGGCATTTAACCATTCTTAGTCTCAGTTTCCTCGTCTATAAAATGAGAATAGTAGCACTTACCTCTCAGGGATGTTAAGAAGCTCAAATGTATAGAGCTTTGCAAACCTTGAAGTTCTATAAGGCTTGCTAGTCATTTTTTCTCTCTCCCTCTACCCATCTATTGCCACTTTCTTTTCCTTCTTTCTGGTCTACATCTTGGGCTCTGATGGTACCCAAAGGCTCTTAGAATCCCAGCAGTTGTTCACCTCTAAAGCCCGTCCCCACCATGGCTATAACCACTGTCTTAACGACCCTGACCCTGACCGGGCACCAGGATTTACTCAGTCACTAGTGTCAGAACTTTACAAGTGGCCCAACGCAGAGGCAGGGAGGAGCTGGGAACCTCTTTCCATCACTCTTAAGTGAGTCAGTCTCTTGAGTGATCAGCTGGTCGGCAGCCAATAACTGTTCCAGTCCTGGCCTCACCCCTCCTCCTGAAATGAACCACATCCCACCCCAAAGTGGAAGATGGGCTCTGCCCTGTTTCTCCAGCCTCTTGGGACAGTGGGTGGGGAGGGGATTCTGGGGATCTAGGCTGTGCACAACCAGAACGGTCTGTTTCTTTTGGCCATGATTTCAAAGTGGGCAGTGTTTGTCTATTTATTTGAGAGTATGTGTATGTGTGTGTATATGTATGTGAATATGTGTTTGGGTATGTGACTCTGTGTGTATGTGAGTGTGTGGAAGCGAGCAGTGTAGACTCATAGCTGTGAGGTGTATCTGGACCCATGTTCCTCAGGTCTCCGGCTGGTACTAGATAAGTGACCACTGTTAAAGAAAATGTGGGAGTCACGCAGGTTCAGCCTCTTATTATTCAGAAGACCATTGCAAAGCAACATTAGTAACCACAATGTTTCCTAAAATAACAAATGAAAAGCAGGTGATAGAAAGGTCCTTCCTCACACGACCATGGAGCCTTGTGCGATTTTGTGTGCATTCCATTTAGATATAGCAATGATTGGCAGCTCTGAGCAAAGACTTGGCTTGAGGCCACACGGTTGAGATCCCTTCTCCTTCACTGTAGGATTTAATGTGTGATCTATCCCTTTAAAGAGGGGGAGGAAATAAACATTTACATAGCACCTACTATGTGCCAGGCACTGTGCCAAGCATTTTACAAATATCTCATTTGACCCTCACGATACTCTCCTCATTTTACAAGTGAGGAAACTAAGGCAAACAGGTGAAGTGATTTACCCAGAGTCACACAGGTAGTCATTGTCTGAGGCTGAATTTGTTCACAGTCTTCCCAACTGCTGGGCAGCTTAGGTGGTGCAGTGGATAGAGTGTTGGGCCTGGAGTCAGGAAGACATAAGTTCAAATCCAGCCTCAGATATAGACTAGCTGTGTGACCCTGGACGAGTCACTTAACTCTGTTGGCCTCAGTTTTCTCATCTGTAAAATGACCTGGAGAAGAAAATGGGAAGCCATTCTAGTGTCTTTGCTAAGAAAACCCCACAAACGGAGTCGTGAAGAGTCAGACACAATTGAAATGACTGAACAACAATTTCCTGACTCCAGGCCCAGGGCCCTATCCACTGTGCCACCTAGCTGCCTCTAGCTGTGCTCTTTTGCCTTAGACAGGCTTTCAGGCGCCTATGTCATTTTCCAAGATAAGAGCTACTGCTTGTGCATTCTTTGAGAAGCAGAAAAAAACCTGACTGGCCAAGATCCTTACAGAGGCAGAGTGGACCCACTGTGTGATCCCGGGTAGCTGCCACCCCACACGTTCGTGTCCCCTTGATGCAGCCTCGATAGGTGGCCCTGCAGCTGTCCCCAGGGCTTGTGCTCTGGGGCCTCAAGAAAGGCAGCACCTGGAGGTCCTGGCCTCACCTCTCAGGCCCTTCGGGGGTCTGGGGGCGGCAGAATACAGGCATGCTGCTTTTGTGCTTTGCAAATGGCCAGCGTCATGTGAAGGCCTGGTCTTTTTTGGTCAAAGCTCATCGATGGAGCTACAGTCCCAGGGCCAGAGTGTAGGTGACATGAAGAGCTCTTTAGGTACTAAATATCTACCTGATTTATGAAGGTGCATCTGAGATCTCCTGCCCTGGAAGTCTTTTTTTTTTCTTAGCTTTTCTTTACTTTGCTTGTTTTCAGTTAACAAACATTTTTCTCTCTCGAAGAGGTTAAGTGACTTAACCTGTTGTCATCCACCTGATGAGTGTCAGAAGCAGGATTTGAACCCAGGTCTTTCTTGCTACACAGTACCTAGGGAAAGAAAAACTTTAGTGGAACCAAGTATAGTACTGTCTGAGTGATAGGAATGCTGCCTTCTTATTCCCAACTCTATTTTGAGAAGAGCGAATTTTTTAAATGTGACATAGATCCCACAGCCAGGCTGGCCAGTTGATCTGATTCATACTAAGCAGCAAAGAGTTGAACTTTCTTTCATCAGAGCATCATAGATGGAGATCTGGAAGAAACCTTAGAAGCCATTGAGTCCAGCCTGCCCATTTTACAGATCAGGAAACTGAGGCTCAGGGATGTTAGGTGACTTGTCCAGGATCACGTAGTGTTTGAGGCAGGTCTTCCTGACTCCAAGCTGGCACTGTTTCCACTCCACCACCTAGCTTTCTCCCAGAAATGGTGAATCCAAATCAGTTTATAGAATTGACTAATGTAAAGAACTGACATTGCAGACATGCAATAGGGGACCAACAATATTTAGAATTTGGATATGCTCTGGTAAGAGACATAACAATATCTCAGCACAAACCTCAGACCTTGGCTGGGGGAAGACATAAGGTAAGGCTATCAGAAACACTACTGCCCTATGAAAAGCCTCCCAGTGGAGCAGCTAGCTGGTGCCCTGGATAGAGCACCAGCCCTAGAATCAGGAGGGCCTGAGTTCAAATCCAGCCTCAGACACATAACACTCACTAGCTGTGTGACTCTGGGCAAGTCACTTAACTCCAATTGCCTCACCAAAAAAAAAAAAAGAAAGAAAGAAAGAAAAAGAAAAGCTTACCAGGCTTCCCCGGCAGCCTCTTCAACCCAGGCCCTCCTGAGTTCCAGACCTCATTCTTCATAAAGGTCTTTCATCCCATATAGGTATTACTCACAGATAGGCCCTGGGGAGTCAGTACTGCAGCCCATGAGGAAGGGGAGTTTAAAGAGAGGACCTGGTGGGCAGCACTGAAAAATGAAAGGGGTGTCTCTGGAACTGACCTCGGTCTGTCGGGGAGCGGTGAGGGCTCAGTCAGCGGCAGCAGCTCACTTAGGGATTCAGGTCCATGGCCAGGTTGGAGATGTGGGTACCGCAGCTGCTGGGGGAGGAGGAGATATGTTGGGAAGGGAGTTCCCAGGATAAATAAATCCCAAAAACAAAGTCAGTCTCCATCTAGAGGAAACCTCCTTCGAAGCTGAACAGCATGCTGACCTATTCCTGAATAAATCCTGGATGTGCTAATTGAGGGGGATGTTAGAAAATGAAAAACAATTGCATCAGCTGTTCCAGAAAGAAATGTACTGGCTTGATAGAATAGGAAAGCTAATCGCTTGGCTTTTTTTTCTCTCTCTCTGTCTTTCATAAGCCCAGGGCTTGGAGAGAAGTCAGTCCAATAATGTGGTCATTTTGCTGTAAAGCAAGATACACAATAGCCTGCGTCTTGCATCCATGTAATTACCAGAGCACCTTGGGAGTCCCCTGTGTACTCCATCAGCCCCAAGGCATGCCCTCTGCAGTAGCTATCCCAGCTCACACCTCAGACTGCCTTCTGCAGTGTGGGCTTAGAAGAGCCTTGCAAAGAGGAGTCAGAGCCCTTAGCCTCTCAACTACCAGTCTCCGAGGAGTTAGGAAGGGCCAGGTTGGAAAGGGAGCTGAGCAGAGTGGAAAGGCTTGGGATGGATGAGAAGCCAGCTTACTCCTTTCTTTGGGAGGCAGAAGAACAGTTTCTAGGAAATGGAGAAAGAAAGGTATGTGCTATATGATGAAGTTCCTGAATTGTGACCTCATTGGTGTCACCTTATTGTCTTGGCTGAAGAAGCTCGGGGGGAGCCTAGAGTCTGGATGGGGGCAGGTGGCAATTTGCAGACCTTCTGTTTTTGCTCTTGGCCATGCCTCCTGTGATTGCTGTCCCCGTGCATTCATGCAAGCTCTGCCCTGTTCCCCCCTCACCCCGACTCCCTCTCTTGTCTCCTATAGTTTATCACAGTTCAGTGAAGAGAACATGATGGATCCCTACAACCTCGCCATCTGCTTTGGGCCTACGCTGATGTCGGTGCCTGAAGGCCATGACCAGGTCTCCTGCCAGGCCCATGTGAATGAACTAATCAAAACCATCATCATCCAGCATGAGAATATCTTCCCGAGCCCCAGGGAGCTGGAGGGCCCTGTCTACAGCAGAGGAGGAAGCATGGAGGATTACTGGTAGGTGGGCAGGGAAGGAAGTGAGGAGCAGCCATCTTTCACACTGTCAACAAGAGGGCACATGGCAAAGCCCAGGGCAGAGAAGGTGTGCAGAGCCCTTGCATTCAGATTAAATTGACTGCATCTCAAGGTCGTCACCTAGACAAAGGGATGGCAGGCCACTTCATGCAACACCCCATTTTACCAAGAACTCAGGGATCAGGGAAAGGCTTTTTTTATATAATTGAGGTAAATCAAATTATTTCCAAATTATTGGCATTTACCCAGTGGAGTGATAGAAATTGTAGAAGATACAAGGAGTGCAAGACATATATCAAAGAAGTCATTCAATCAGGCAGTAAGTATTTATTAACCACCTACTAAGCCCTAGGCACCATGGAGGCAAGACAAAAGGGAAATAGCCCCTGCCCTCAAGGAGGTTGCATTCTTTTTTTTTTAATTATTGTATTTTATTTTATTTTCATGAAGATTTTCCTTCTCTCCCTCCATTGAAAAAATAAGGAAGACAAAATTTCCGTTATGAACAAATACAGTCAAGCAAAACAAATTCTCACTCCGGCCTCATCCTCAAAACAAGCCTCAGTGTGCCCTCGCTGGCCCATCACCTCTCTGTGAGGAGGTGGGCACTGTATTTCATCAGAAGGCCTCTGGAATTCTGGTTGGTCCTTGGGTTGATAAGGGTCTAAGTCGAAGTTATTTGTCTTTATGGTATTCCTGTAATTGTATGATTTTCCTCTCCTGGCTCTGTTCACTTGACAGTGTGTTGGCTCATAGAAGTCTTCCCAGGCTTCTCTAAAACCATCTCCTTCATCATTTCCTATAGCATAGTAGTATTCCATCCCATATACCTCAGCTTGTTCAGCCAGTCATTCCCTAGTTGATAGGCACCCTCTCAGTGCCATAAATAGTGTAGTACACATAGGCCCTTTTCCAAAGACATTAGATTATAGTGGGGGAGGGTCATTGGGGACAGAAATCATACATGAAGAATTTGTTGTCTGAGGGTTGTGAGACATCCTGGGTTACATAACACTCTTCTCCCAAGACTGTAGAGAGAAGGGTAGGCATCCAAGTGGGCTGGTTAAAGGCAGTTCTCTTCGGACACAGTGGGTTGGACTTCTGGAGAATTCAAAGTGGCTACAGATTCAGTTCTGTCGTCCAAAATTTGATCTAACTCAATGTGATGTTAGTGGATGCATGGACTGCTAGATCTGAGATCTGAAAGGAACCTCCAGAGATCACCTGGACCAGCCCTCTCCTTTTTGGTGCTACTTCTCCCTTTTGAAGCAAAGACAACTGAGGCCTCACAAGCTCCAGTGACTCGGCCAAGATCACATGGCTACCAAGTGGTAGAAGGAGCCATTAGAATCCTTGAGGGTTGGAGGAATGCCATTGGTGATCTCATCCCTCTCCCATGCTTCCTCTTGAGAGCATCCTTGGCATGTTGTCCTCCAGCCTCTGCTTAAAGCACCAGAGTGGTGGAGAACTCACTCCCTCTTGAAACAGTTCATCCTACAGTCAGAGAGCTCCAAACTTTATATTGTGCCCAAATCTGAAACCCTAGAACGTAGAGCCCTTGGTTCCAACTCTGTGCATTGGAGCTGCAGAAAACAAGTCTGATGCCCTTTTCACATAACAAACATTTGGATACTTGAAGATGGGCCTCGTGTTCCCATCTCCCCCTCTTGGATGTGATCCTTCCTTTCTTCTGGGATCTATCCCTCACTGGACGTGGTTTTGCAACTTCATCATCCTAGAACTCTGGTCTCCTGCTGCCTCCCCTGAGACTACTCATCTAATGCCAAGTACGATACGGACACCTTGTCTTTCTGCTACATTCATATTTCTCCTTCCTTCACCTCTTTCCCTCCCTCCCTTCCTCAAATACTCTTTGAATCTCAGCTAAAAACATAAACTAGCTCATGCCCAGGGATCCACATGGAACCAATTCAGTGCCAGTTATCAGCTTAGGTTAGGAGAGGCCAGGAGAATTTGTTTGTCTAGGGACCACATTGATCCACCATGCTCCCTGACCCCTACAGGTGGAGACCCCAAAGGGTCACATGTCTGTAGTATAGTATCAGTAATATTCCTCATCTGGGCTTTGCTCTTTCCTGTGCTGTTATCATATAACTTGTTAACTTTTCTCAAGTATTCAGGTAAAAGAAAAGATGGAACAAACTTTGCCAGTGAGTACAATAATTATAAAGGGGTATTTGTCAATTTCCTCAAGATTATTGGTCAGTTCATACATTGGGCCATCAAGATTCTATATTTGTCCCTGTGGACTTGGGGACCTGATTGTCTTCTTCACTCATCACCACCCCTGTGGGAGAAGGGAGATCTGATTGTTGGAAAACTTTGGAACACAGTCCTAGACCACAGAATCTTAACTTTCTTTTTTGTTATTAACCCTTTTGGCAGTCTCTTGAATCCTTATGGACCCCTTCTTAGAATATTGGTTTTGCATGCATGAGATAAAATACATGTGATTACAAAGGAAACCAATTATATTGAAACACATTATTAAAATATTAACCAAAGAAGTTCACAGAACCCAGGTTAAGACCCCCTACCCTAGACCATAAGTGTATATGGTAGACTAGGTTTCACCTACCTTAAGGGAATGGGAAAGAGAAGGGCCAATAGTAAGGCTTCTTCAAGTGCCCAGGTGTACCCTTCCCATGTTTTATACACTCCTGGGCCCTCGACTCTTTCTGACCCTTTCTTTGCCCTTGTATGGGGAAGGGTATCTTCTCTTCTGTGCTCAAACACCAAAATAGTATGCTGTGGCTCTCTGCTCAAGATCTCTGGAAGGGGCCAGTATCAGGGAGGAGGCAGCAAGCACATTCTCTCAGTTTTCTCCAGGTTGCCCTCCCTAATTTCCCTATGTTTGCAGATTTTACTAGCCAGTCCCAGGGAGGAAACCATAGGATTAACTAGGAAACAGGTGGAAGGGCCCTGACAGCATCAGGCAAGACTTGGGGCTGTTGCCTTGAGATGGGAAAGGCAGGGGCAGAGGCCTTCCCTTAGGCTGTCATCTCTCATCCTTTCCCTTGCCTTCCCTAGATAAGAGACTAGCTAAAAACAAGGGCTGTCTCATTTCCAGGAGGAGGAGGCTGGGCGGAGTACAGAAGGGGTGGCTAGGGTCCTGAGAATGCTGGAGAGGGGCCAGAGGAGATGGGGAGAGCCAGAGCTTCTCTGCATTCCTGTGGCAGCAGGGAGCTCAGTCCCATTCCATTTTTTTCTTCCCCAGCCTGCCTGAAAAACCTGGCCCTTCAGCGTTCTCTAAACAGAGTGGGTCTTCCCTGGAAAGGCCCCTGTCATGGCATGCGTAGGTCTTTCTGATGTAAAAGAGGCTAGAGGGAGGTTTATAGCACCGTTTGTCTCTCCTTTTTGGTTTCTGATTCTCTCCAAACTTCCTCAGACCGGCTGATTCCATACCTACGAAGACTTCAGAAACCCTCTAATTTCTATGGGTCATGGGACCCTAAGGGGAGAGGATAACCCAGAGGCGGAAGGAAGAGGACCTTGTTTTGGGGTGACCCAAGAGTCCTCCTCCCTTTCTTTGCTTTCAGAAGAAACTGGATTTGTTAGAAAGAAGGAAACACTAAAAATGGATGAGATTTCCTCAGCCTCTCATCATGTAGAAACTTGTGGTTGTACTGAGGGTCTCTATCCCTCAGTGACTCGTTCATCAGATCTGAGCTGAAAGACAGGGTTTAGATAGAGTTGCCAGTTACTGTCCAGGCAAGCTCAGAAGGACTTGGGTAATTAAAATCCAGAGTCCAGAGCCCAGTGTTAGCCAAGAGCCTTCCTTTTCTTTCACCCCTCTCTCTCTCTTCCCCCTGCCTCTGCCTTCCACCCCCATGTCTTACCTCCCCAGCAGTGGAGATGCCCAGAAGCCACAGAATGGCGTCAAGTCTCGCAGGAAGAGAGTTAGAAGAGCTTGAATAACTCACGTGGTGGCTTATTGAGAGCTACCTATATATTGCCATAAAGAAACTCCTCCACCAGCCCCAGAAGGGTTTCTCTTTGCTAGTCTGTCCTACTGTCTTTTACACTAAAAGGTGTGAAGCTCAGGTTGTCTCAGCTAGTTTGTCTAGTTCTGCCTTGAGGGGATGGCTTGGCTCCGATGACCTCTGGAACCCACTGTTTATTAGGAGGACGGGTTACCTACCTCCTGTGTGTGTAGCACAGCACTGAGCTTTTATGGGATATAGAATGTGCAGAGGTCCCTGTCCTTCCCAGAAAACCAGCAAGTCCTCCCCAAATGCTGATTCCTCCCATCTCCTGGGCAACTTTTCTCCTCTGTGATGCTTTTGGTGACTTTGCTTTGGTTCTGCTGCAGTGAAAGCCCCCATGGAGAGACTACCTCAGCTGAAGACTCGGCACAGGACATAACCGTGGACCACCATACCAGCGACGATGGTAGGTATGCAGCCCTGCTTCCTGATCAGCTAGCGGGGACCCCAAGGAGGAGGGGAGCCTGGTCACGTGGCCTGAGCTCCTCCTGCAGTCTGGTGCTGCCTGTGCCATGCCAGAGCGTTTAGTAACGGTTCCTCTACTTGCTACAATTTTTGGAGGGAGGCTGCTTTTCTGAGATAGTTTAAGTTCTAATCCTCTGTCCAAACGAGGGGATGGAGAGTCTAAGCCGTGTCAATTTCTTCCCACTCCATAATCCTTTGGTTGTCCCATTCCCGAGCCCCCTGACCAGCTCCCTAGTCCCTCCACCCTCCAACCTAAGTTCCTAGTGATTTCCAGCTGGTTCCCAGTCACCAGTCAGACTCAGCGCCAAGTAACAAGATGCTAAAGCACTACAGAACTCGTTTAAAGAATAAAGCAAAACCAAAAAACCATCCCAGGGAATGGAGACACTGAATGCCAAGAACAAAACAGAAACAAAACAGTAAAAGTGGGAGCTAGGATGAATCAACCGCATGCTCTCCAGCCCACCGACTGGAAAAATTGACCCTTTCCAAAGGTTCAGGCATGCAAGGGCGGCCTCCAGGCAGTCGATGGGCCCAGTGTGGGTTGAGAAGCGGGATGCTCAGCTGTCATCTGAGGACCTCTCTGCATTGCTTCTGATTTAGTAAGACCTGTCTTGCCAGGATACACTGCCCTCCCCACTGCCACCAGCCCCTCATCACCCTATCTGGCTCGTTTGGGCTCTGGAAGTCTCAGCAGTCAAGAAGGCACCTCCAAATTTTCCAGGGGTGAGGAGGAAACAGGATATTCTGCTGAGCGCTGTAGGCCTCCCACCTTGCTGATAATTCTGCTTTCCCAGGCAGATGGCTCAAAGTGCAGTATTGAGGGAAGGGTGCACAGGAACTCATAAAATCTTTAAATCCTCTCTGGTTTGGGGATGCTTCTGTCATACAGGAGGAGAACCTAGAAAACCATCTCATATATAAGTAGTCATCTTCCTTTTCCCACAGCATACCAGAATTTGAGTCCTGTAGGCAATTTGATGTGTGGATCTGGAGCTAAGAAGGGGTCAGGGCTGGAAATGAAGATCAGGAAACCAAGGAAGGGAGCAAGGTTGCCTAGGGAGACAGAGAGAGAAGAAGAGGTCCACGGACAGAGCCTTGGGGGACATCCACCCTCTGGGTCAGAAAGAAGATGAAGTGTTGGTGAAGGCTATAGAGGAGGAGTTATGTGATGTCCCAGGAGCCTGGGGAGGAGGTGGTCAGCAGGGTTATCATAGACTGCAAAGAGCTCCAGGAAAAGGAGTCCTGAACAAAGGCCCCAGAGTGTGAGTCGGTCACCAAGCATCTTCACTGAGTGCTTCCTAGGTGTTGGGCACTGTGTAGAGACTGGGGTTACTTACACAGGAAGACAAAGACAATCCTGCCCTCAAGGAGATGACATTCTAATGGGGGAGAGAGCATGTCAACAACTAAGTACATAGCAGATAGGTATAGAGTGAATAGAAGGTATTACAGAGGAAGGGCATTGGGAGACGCCTTCCAAGGAAGGTTGCATTTGAGCTGAGTCTTGCTGGAATCCAGACAAAATAAGGGGGAATACATCCCCCTGCCATGGAAGATAGCTTTGCAAAGGCACCAGGGAGGCGGGAGATGGAGTGTCATGTGTAAAGAACAGCTGGACTGTACAGTGTGTGGAATCAAGCACACAAACTTGGAAAGGTTGGAAAGAATCAGGTTATAAAGAGATTTAAGTGTCAAACATGGCATTCAGTTTTGTTCTTGAGGTAGTAGGGAGCCTTTGAAGTGTATTGAGTGGGAGTCTGGTGGGAGAGGAGCTTTAAGAAGATCACATCAGCAGTTGACTGGAGACCAGATTGGAGTAGGGAGAGACTTAGGGCAAGGATACGGATTGGGAGGCAGTCATCTGGGGGACGATTAGGGCCGCTCTGGGGCTTGTGAATGGAGAGAAGGGGAAGCATACAAGTGGTCATGTGAAGGTAGAGAAGCAGCAAGGTGTGATGGTAGATTGGATCTGTAGAGTGAGTGTGAGGACTGGAGGATTATGCCATGCTTCAAACCTGGGTGACCAGGATGAAGGGAAGGTAGTGCCTTTAACAATAGAGGGAAGGTCTGTGAGTGAGGGAAGGAGAAAACTTAGCAGTGCTACAAAGAAGTTTTAAGGAGGGGAATTGAAGTTGTTCCCATTGGATGGTCTCAGTCTCCTAAGTCAGAGGCCATGCCATCTGCTGTATAAGAGGGCAGGAAGGGGCTTAAGGAGAGAAGAAGAGATCTCAAACAGTTGTTTTGGAAAATGAGTCAACAAAAGTAAAATGAAAGGCTTGTTGAGGTTATGTACCTCGATATAGTGAGGCAAATCAGCTTAATTATGAGACTTTTCCTATCAATGCCCAGTAGTCCAGAAGTGGCAGCCTTCAATTCAGGTGGTGGGATTTGCCTAGGGATCAGGATTAACAGCTTAGAAACAGTGGAAAGTCAGAGGAAAGAAGGGTTCAACAGCAGTGGCCAGTTATATGTTAAATTAACTTTTCGGGGCAGGGGGTGTCAATTCTGGGTGTGGAGACAAGCAAAAATAAAATGAGAGAATAGGGATAAGTCAAATGACTGGAAATTGCAATGAGAGCAAAAAGCAGATAGGTTGGGAGTGGGTTAGGTCGTGGTTGGACAGGGAATGTCTAAATACTGAGTTTTAGAGGTGACGCAGTTCCATGTGACGGTGAAGTCTAAGGTGTGATCCTGCTGGCATAGGGCTGGGAAGGAATAGAGGAGGAAGCCATTGACATCAGGGCCATTTTGGATGTTTGAGTGTTTGTTACTGTGAATACAGAAGCTCTGTTGTTTGCAAGAATAGAACCCAAAATCTGAAATAGTTTTAGAAGGAAATTTATTAGATCATTTGGTGGAGAAGAGAGAGCCAGAAAGGAGGTGTGGTTTCCTCTCCCCAGATTCTGGAAGGTTGATAGGATTTTGAGAAAGGTTTCCCACATAGGAACCCCACATACTCAGTTAAGCAATTTTGCTGAGAGGCCAGCCTGAAAGCAAGGTAGATTGAGACAGATAGGAGTAACTGTAACCCAAAACAGAAGCTGGGACAGAAGAGTGGACCCCTCAGAAGTTCCTCAGTGTGGTAGCCCAAAACAAGAATGCTTTGGATGGATCCTGGACGGGGGAATCAGAAATATCTTGTGGCCATCTCTGGCATTCCTAGAGTTACTGGAGTCAATCAACATTCTGAGTATGGACAACCTTTAATCACATAACGTTGGATTTAAATAATATAACAATTTTTCCCAAACAGCATAAGAAGTAATTTTTCCCACAATCCCAGGAATGAGGGGGATGCAGTGGATTGGAAAACCATGACCTAAGGGCTTAAGTTCATATGATACTGAGACCCAGTGATGTGTGCATAACAGAAACAAGGATGGGAAGAGGGCAGTATGCACAGGCCACATGAGGTGTCAAAGAAGAAGGGTTATTGAGGGGTAGATAGAAACATCCTCCAGAAAGGCCAGTGGAGAGCAAAGAGTAGCTGTCCTGTGAGAGCATTCGCCCTAAGGCTACTCTTTGGTGACTGTGCAAGGACTCATGAGCCAAAGGACTCAGAAGGCCCATCCCACTAACTGCACTCTCCCTCAGGGAATGCAGGGGCTAGGGAGGGATGAGCAGGGTCACCTCTTGTTGTGTGCAGCCCTTTATGCCAGTCTAATGGACAGTTGTAATGGAGCAAAGATCCATTCATGAATGTCCTTGCAGAGGATTTCCTCATCAGGAGCTGAGTACCAGTAACCTCTACAGATTAAGGGATTCAGAGCCTTACCCAATCCCTAAAACTTTATTCATTCTATTTGTGTCCTTTTTTGTCCTTTTCAGAGTGTGAGCCCATTGAGGCCATTGCCAAGTTTGACTACATCGGCCGGACAGCCCGAGAACTGTCTTTCAAGAAGGGGGCCTCCTTGCTGCTCTACCACAGGGCATCTGATGACTGGTGGGAGGGCCGACACAATGGCATTGATGGACTCATCCCTCATCAGTACATCGTGGTCCAAGACACGTAGGTTGGGCCCTCAGGCCAAGGGACCAGGGTTACTGGTGCCACTTCCAAGATGAGCCTGTAGGAGACAGACTCTCAGTGAATGTTGCCAGAAACTGAGAGTCACAAGATGTCAGCCTTCTCCTCGGTCTGGGGACAATGTTCTGGAAGTCCCCAGACTCACCATCCCCCAAAACAATCCAGTAACTAATTCTCTGAATAGCCACTTGGCGTGTGTGTGCCTGACAAGTGCTAAGAAGGCAGGTGTCACCAGACAACTCCCTGGATCCCCTTCCTAGACCGAGAGAACATTTTCTTTCTGATCTGGACAATCTCTGCCCTCTCAAGGGGAAAGGGTGTTTTGGTTTTTAGCAAGTATGCATTAACTCTGCCCACTGATCTTATTTATAATATTTTCCAACTTATAGACAAAGTTGTAGTTTGTCTAAAGAAAGGCAAACCAGGGACATGAGCATTAGTGATGAAGGTTCTTCCTGCCTTTCTACAAGTACAGGGATTAAATAACCTTGTTGAAATAACCCAGTTTAGTTCAGTGACCCAGGTGAGATTGATTGGGGGAGGAGCAGCTAGGAAGGAAGGGGAAATCAGGCTGGCCTCCAAGAAGTTTTACAGATGGGCTCCACCTGCGAAGGAAATGGGCTTAGAGGGAAATGGCATTGTTTAGGGATTCCCTGTCCCATACCTTCCAACCCTGGCCCCCAGGCTGCAAGTCCTGCCTGACCTGGAGCCCAGCCTGAGAAGGATCTCTGGTCCCCTGCTCCCATTGTCCTCCCCTTGGGTATTGTGCTGCCAGTCTTTATAGTCCTTCCCTTAATCTTATTTTTTAAAGGTTGATATCCTGAATGAGTCTTCACCCTCCCAGCCTTTCCCTGGCTTGTTCTGCAGGGAATATCTTCCCTCTGTTGATAACATCGCAAATCTGGTGGTGATCTATGCATCTAGAACCCTTCTAAATTTAGCATTTTGACTTCATTACAAGATCAAGCAGAAGATGAGCTGTGGGGGAGAAGGGGCTTTCTTGTCATCCTCCTATATGACCACTAGCCAGAGGGGCTAGGAGAGCAGTGGAGAGACCTGGGACCAGCTTGGAAGCTGGGGCTAGATTTGCTCCGATGGAGTGTGAGGGTCTCCTGCCTCAACGCCAGCATCTCCAAAGCCTGAGCAGATATGCAGCAACCTGGATGTGTCTCTTCCTCCTCCGGGAGGTTGTCCCAGCCCAGCCAGCCCGGCCTTGGGGTAAAAGGCAGATGCCTCGGATCCAGATTTCCTCTAGCTGGATCCTGCCATGCTTTCCTGAGGAGCCAAGGGTCTACAGAACTCAGCTGGATTATTTATTTTATTTAAAATAACTCTGATGAGCTCCTAGGTTCCTAACTCCCTGCTTTCCTGCCCCTCCTTTCCCTGCGCAGGGCCAGTCCACCCAGAGCCACTGGGTATTGCCGCCATCTTGGAGCTCTGCTGGGGAGTGTGTATGTGTGTGTGTGTTGGGGGGGGCCATCTTGCTAATTTAACACTGCTTTTTGTGTTATTGTTGTTTTCCCTCCTCCCTGCCTGCCCACCCCTTCTCCCCCAGCGAGGATGGTGTCGCGGAGAGGTCGAGCCCCAAGTCTGAGATTGAGGTCATTTGTGAGCCACCTGAAGAAAAGGTGACAGCCAGAGCGGGGGCCAGCTGTCCCAGTGGGGGTCATGTAGCCGATATTTATCTTGCAAACATCAACAAGTAAGCGCTGCTTTTCATTTTCTGCTCTCCTGACCGACTCTTTAACACCAAGCTTCACCCCCTGGTCTAACCCCAACCCTCCTCCATTCCCGCACTGCACGTAGGGAGGTTGCTAAAAGACACTCAGCTTTCCCAGGCTAACGATCTGCATGCATTCATTGCTGCTGGCTAGATGGATGGGGACGAGGAAGCTTCTGCAAGCTTCAGTGATAGGTCGAGGCTTCCTGCTAGCCACCGTCATGCTACAGAGGGGCGCTCTCTTTCTCTGTGTCCCTACAGTGTCTGTCACCAGGAACCCACCTGGGAATCCTAGGTCTGAAGCTGTTATCCAAAGCTCAAGAATGGCCAGTGGCCAAGTGACTGAGTTTGTCCTAGACAACACGGACCAAAACTGTTCTGCTGAGGGGGGACTTCTTTGGTCCTGTCTCTTTCCGAATTCTTACCTAATAATAGGTTCTTTCTTCTCCCAAGGTTAAAAGCCTTGTGAGTTTTGTACTAGGCTGATGTTAATGATGGGCATGTTTGATTGAATATTGTTTGTCTGTTCTGCTCCCTGCTCTCGGTATTCACTCCTATGGAGGAAAAGATCACATTGCCTCTTTCCTGGCCACCCTCTCCACATCCCACTCCCATATCATTCTGCCCCTTCACACCAGAAGAAAAGATGTGGCGGTTTTCATACGGCCATAGCGTTATCCGCCCTGCTCCATTATTCAGGCACACTGCAGACTTGTCGTTCCTTCCAAAACCAGGGTTTTGGCTGTGATCCCCAACTTCCATTGTCACACTGTAGTAAGCTAGGGTCTTCTACTTGCCCACCCCAGGATTCCCTGTCTCTGACTCTATATCCATGCCCCCTGGCCTCTCCAGGGGACATTCCGGGTGTTGGACAGTAGTTTCATCTCTGCCTCCTCCAGGGGCATGACGTGAACTCCTCAAACCATCACCTCTTCTACTAGACCCTGAAACTTGGGATGGTGCTAGTAAGATGGCAGCAGATCCCTAGGGCGTGCTCCATGAATATGAACTAGCAATGATGCATAGTTTTTACTCCCATATGGCTTTGGAAGAATGAAATGGTTTGCACAAGGAAAACCTGTTAACTGTAGCCTCTGGACATTGAAACTGGAAGGAGAATAAATGTGCTTATTGTTTCTAAACCATATCAGGTCGCCTAGATCTTTCTGCCTTTTTTTGTTTGTTTGTTTCCTCCTGCTAGTCATTAGAAGGGGCACGGTCAGGGGACTTATTTTCTCTTGAACTTCAAGTTGGGGAAATCAGTTATGCTAATTCCACCTTGGAAATATCCACTTACCTCCTTATTTAGGACTATTTGTAATTTAAGCCAGTAAGTGAAAAACAATGAGGATTTCATTCATTCCCCAACCCAGAGGGCAATCCCAAACTCACTACCCCAGCGAGAAGGCAGGCTAATAAATATCATGGTGGGCTAATCCTATTTTCGTTCTTTATTTACAAGGTTGTGTTAATTATAAGGTTCTAATCACAATAATCCCAGCCTGTAATTAAGCCAATAACAGGGGGGAAGGTGACTGTGTAGGTGTGTGGTTTTGTAAGCCACCAACTTAGTTGTTGCTTTTAGTATGAAGGAAATTCATGGAAGAAGAAATTCAGCAGTTAAAAGTTTACCACCAAAGGAAAAATCAGAGCCCAAACCTCTGGGCAATTTACTTGAGTTCCCTCCTTCAAAAACTGGCTTCTTGACCCCAAGATGTTTGGGGGGGGGGTGGAGGACCCCCAAGTTTTATCTCCTTTCACCTTAATGTCATAGATTTAGATCTGGAAAGGGACCTAGCCACCTAGTCTGAGCTGTCACTAAATATACAGAAAACCAAGGCCCAGAGAGGTTAAGTGATTGTCCAGGGTCACACAGGGAACAAGGAGCAGACCCAGGCTTCCAATGCAGGTTCTCTGAGTCCAAATCCAGCGTTCTTTGCTCCGCACCACTTTGTGCCCCTGGCTCTCTCCCCACCCCAAACAAATAGGTAGGGAGCAGAACGGTCACTGGATGTGGCATATGAGCCTTTGCAGGAGATCTTATGGCAGTTTAGACCCAAACTCCAGCCATCCTTTCCAGACTGCGCAACAGAAACAACGAAGTCAGGACCCAAATCTCCTTGAGGGCTGCCATCAGAGCCCAGGAGCAGTGGCTTCGTCTAGTGGGAAGGAAGCCATTTGGACGCAGAGTCTGGAAACCCAAGGGTCAGGTCCTGACGCGGACATGTACTAGCTGGGTGACCCTGGGGAAATCCCCGGACCTCTGGTCACCTCAGATACTAACTCTCTAAGGTTATACGTTGCAGAGTAGTTGCTAATCTGTTCTTGTAAAATGAATTTTCCTTACCAGAAGTTCTCTGTGCCAGTGAAATCACAGGTCAGGACAAAACAAAACAAAAGGAAAAGAAAACCCAGAGAATCATAAAGTGTGGAAGCTGGAAAGGACCCCAAGGATCTTCTGGTCCATTCCCCCCACCACCACCATTACCCCTCCCCTGCCCTTTGTTTTTTCACAGCTAAGAGGCCTGAAGCCCAGGTGCATGCAGTTCTCCCAGCTGCTGGGCTAGAGCTGTTCCTATTACCCTGAGCTGTCTTTGGGAGGCCTTTTCCTCACCAACAGATGTGGCCCTGAGCCCTGGCACCACCCCAGTGGACCCCAAGCAGGGCCTCTTCTCCTTGCCTATCCTCAGTTCTGTCCCTTCCCATCCCCGCCCCAGCTTGTCCAATAGTGGAGTTGGGAACAGAGCTTCGTAACTGCCCTTGTGACCCAGAAAGCGATTTCTTTTACATCCCCGTATACATCTGTTTTCCTCATTTGGCTCCTTTGTAACCACGTCCAAGTGAACACTGGCTAGCTCTAAAATAGTGCCCAGTAACCACAAGATTGCCAGACAATCTAATTTAATTGTAGCGTTTACACAGAGCCATAAGTAGCCTGAAATGAATTGACCACGAGCCAAAGTTTAATCTCATCCTTGGTGATTCAAGGAGTAAAAAACAAAATCAGAATTCATAAAATTTGTCTTTAACTCCTCCAGTATTATAGTCCCTTGAGAAATTTTCTTTTGTCTTCACATTTTAAGCCTTATGCCAGAACTTGTAATGATTCCACCCTGCTTCTATTGATGATTTGTGGGAGGAGGGCCCTAAAAGTTGAGGGGAAAACATTCCCTTCTGCCTTACCTTTCCCATCCCCGTGATAACAGAGTTAGGTCTCCTCGTTCAAACCTGGTCTTTGCTGAAAAAAATAAATAAATGAAAGGCCACAGTAAGGGCATCTCTAGGAGTCCGAGTCTATCTCCCCATTACCATATTTCACATAATCAGACTTTCCCTTTGCATAGCCTTTTGCATCTCAGGAGCTCAAAGCACACCACCAACCAGTAAGTATCCATTTCTCCTTTGCCAAGCTTGGAGGGGTGGGGTAGGGAGGGTGGGGGAAATGGAGGCATTAAGGAAGTGTGGGACAGTGGAGCCTTGGCGAGAACCCCCTCTGTGGCCCTTTCCCCACTCCCTGGAAAAATACTGGTTGACAGGAACTCATCCCTCTTCCTCTTCCCTCCTCTCCTTGGAAATGGGCATGCTGGAACCCAAGCCAGCTCTTGCTCACACTTGTCTTTCTGTTTGTGACTGAAGGCAAAGGAAGCGGCCAGAATCTGGGAACATCAGGAAAGCCTTCCGGCAGAGCGAGGGCCATGGGCTGAGCAGCCCCCTGCTGGACTCCTCCTCTCCAGGGCCCGGGGGAGCCAGCTGTCGTCCCTCCTCCCAGTCTGTTAGCAGCCAGAGTCTCCCCAAGGAGGGGCCCGATAAGTGTTCTGCCAGCGGGCACGGGGGTCTCAATTCCATCAGCCGACACTCGTCTCTGAAGAATCGGCTGGACAGTCCTCAGATCCGGAAGACGGTGACGGCAGGGAGGTCCAAGAGCTTCAACAACCATCGGCCCATGGACCCCGAGGTCATTGCGCAGGTAAAACCTGGAGTTTGGTGGAGAATAATGGATTGGGAGTTTCCCCTTGTCACTCACAGTAGCAGAGTCAGTCCCGACCTCAGAGCAAGGAGCATAGCAAATGCTTAAGGATGTGTCTGACCAGGTGACCAATGCACATCTGAAGGTGCTGCAACCTTTCAGACAAGCCTCGTTTGCTAACACACCTTCTCCAGAGGGCCACAGTGGGAGCAGAATAAAGTTGGCTCCTTTACTGTATATGTGCAAATTAAGCATTTGCACAACTGTTGCCTCTTGGCAAAACTCTGACTTTTCTAGGCTAGTGCCTACACATGTCATGCCCAATATATTGTCCCCCTTTGGGGTTTTGTAGTCATAGGGAGTTAGGCACCGAGACCTCAGGACCTGTTAGTGGAATTGGCCAAATGTGTGTGACACCTCCGGTTTCAGATTTGTACCTGATGACGTTCCTTTCATTCCATCCCCTCCCCACTTTCCCTGTCGTACCCAAGGGCATTCCCTCACCCTGCTGTCCAGACACTGCCCAGAGAAACCTAGCAACAATCAGCTGGGCCTTGGGCCTAAAGGGGATGAGACCTTGGGGTGTAGATGAGTCTCCCAGGAGGAACGGAGGCCAGTTCCCCATCACAAGGGACCTCCTTACATCTCTAGTCCATCCTTTTGACTTTTTGTTTTCCATGAAATGTTAGAGGGCTAACCCCATCTTTAAAAATCCGACTGCCGCGGCCACTCCAAGCAGTGCACTCAGACGTCTCCCTCAGCTCTATAATTTTCATTAGTCCAGGTGGGTACGAGGGGCTTCCTGTTGCCCTTGACTGTCCTGCTTTTAGCAGAGCTAAGATCCCCGCTGCCCCCGGGGAAGACAGAGGCAGTCTCTGTTGGCTGGGCTGTGGTGCGCTCCCAAGGAATGTCTTCTTGGTCAGACCCCGTCCAGCTGGGTGCCTGACGTGTCTCTCGCTTTGCTAGGCCTCTAGCTGTCTGTCTCTGTGTGTGAGGTCACGGTTGTAAGCTGCCTTCCCCCATGGGACTCCTCCCGGCTCCCTTCTTTGGACAGGTGTCAGGAGGAATGGAGGGGCTTGGTCACAGCTGGGACAGGGTCTGGCTGCAGAGATGGGCCAGGAAGAGAGCCGGAGTCCTGGAGTCTGTTTTCAAGTCGGGGAACATCTTAGGGCTGAGCAGTCTTGAGTTGCTGCCAAGAGAAAGCTCATCTCACGCTCTAGCACAGAGAAGCTTTAACGGGCCCTGGCCTAGAACAGCCGGCCTGTCAGTGCAGACCTAATCCCCAAGTGGGACCCCTGTGATGGTGCAGGGGGGCCAGACACGAGCTTGCCGGAGGGGAGGGAGGTGAGGAGCAGGGAGGTCTCCTAGGGAGGCAGCTGGCTTGCAAACAAGGGTCCTTCGGTTCTCTCTTGAGTCCCCGAGCTAGTGATGCTGCTTGTTTGCTGAGCTGGTTTCCATTGTAACTTACAGAAGGCAATTCACCTAAGTGGGCTTTGGCTCCCCCTCCTGGACAGTGCCCTCTTGACAGTGATGGATAGAAGAGAACAGCATGATTAACGCTGGACTCTCCTGCCATAGTTGTCCAGTCCCCAGGTGGTGGGCAGGGAGCAGAGCTATTGGACCTTTCCTCAATCCCCGATGGGTAAGACCTGTCCTTCTTTCACCAGGGTCAGAGTTTGGTGACTCCCAGTTCCAGGGGACTGCAGGTCAGATCTCAGTACCAATTTTGTAATGATGACAGTCACATGAAAGAGAGATATTTCCAAGCCCCAGCAGATGGTGCACTTCCTCTGAGCACTGTTGGATAGACTCAAGAATTTCAGCGCAGAAGTCTAGACACCCCCTACCGGCCCAGCCCCCGCCTGCCCCGCCCCACCCCACCTTGAAATTGGTTCTTGCGAGATTTGACCTGTAGCAGTAAAATGGGATCTTTGGTGACGTTCCACACCATCAGACTCATCTTCTCCTCTGTATTTTTCAGGATATTGAGGCAACGATGAATTCCGCCCTGAACGAACTCCGGGAGCTCGAGCGGCAGAGCAATGTGAAGCACACCCCCGACGTGGTCCTGGATACCCTGGAGCCCCTAAAGACCTCCCCAGTGGTAGCACCTACTTCAGAACCCTCTAGCCCCCTGCACACCCAGCTCCTCAAGGACCCTGAACCCGCCTTCCAGCGCAGCGCCAGTACAGCTGGGGACATCCCGTGCGCTTTCCGGCCTGTCAAGTCCGTCAAGATGGCTGCTCCGGTCAAGCCACCAGCCACACGACCCAAGCCGGTGGTCTTCCCCAAAACCAATGCCACCAGTCCTGGCGTCAACTCGTCAGCATCCCCACAGCCCACCGACAAGTCTTGTACGGTCTGATGGACACCATTCGATTGTTCCAGACGAGGGGACTTGAGGAACCAGAGACTGTTATTAAAATCTTCCTATTTAACTAGCTTGGGGACTTCAGCTGAAAATTAGATTCTAAGTTATTCCTGCAGGAATAGACTTCCCAGCAGCCCGAACCCTTGAGAATGAAGCTCTCCCTGTCTCCTTCCCTGCCCACCCCCCACCTGTTCCCTGTCCCCCCTTCCTTAGCTTCCCTTTTTGTCAGTCATAATCCAGCCGGCTACAGTATATACCAGTCTTAGGCAATAGCCAGAAATAGATCTTTCCATTATCAGGTCACTGTGAAATCTGGCAAGGCAAACAGTAAAGATGTGGCTCGAATCTCTGTCCTCCTCAAGCCACCCAGGATGCCTTGCCAAAGTGGTTGGCTGCTAATACACCCACCTCTCAGTAGCACCATGTTTGGGTACTGGTTACAATGAACTATATAGTCTCTGCTTCATTTCACACACACACACACACACACACACACACACACACACACACACACACACATATGCACGCACACGCCAACAGTTGTAGGTTACCATAGTCTCTGGCATGTGTAGACACTCCTGGTTCCGTGACCCGTGGCTGTGTGTCTCTTTGTAAGTTATTGTGGCAGTCCACACAGTACCACCAGGGTCTGTTTGTTTCCGTTACAAACCCTATTTTGTCTGGGACAGGAGAACTCAGCCATAGAAATCTCTCCTTAAATGAAACTCCATCAGGATGAGACTCGACCCTGCGCTCCAGGTGGGCTCAGGGGATTTCTCTCCTAGGCCTCTTTTTAATGACGTGGTTTGGTTGGTTGGTGTTTACGTCTGTCCCCTTCATCCTCCAGAACT
Organism: Phascolarctos cinereus; assembly: GCF_003287225.1. Classification (NCBI taxonomy): domain Eukaryota; kingdom Metazoa; phylum Chordata; class Mammalia; order Diprotodontia; family Phascolarctidae; genus Phascolarctos; species Phascolarctos cinereus. Next base: position 375,866,058 of record NW_027555958.1, on the reverse strand, counting down.
ACAGCCAAACTCTGTAGTAAGTCATAATCCCTTGTAAAGATGACCCGGATGATACGTTCACGTTAGGCGGGAGAAGGGGTATCCTGCTTGCATTGTCTCCACTAGAAGGAAGCCCACTGAAGATGGTTTTAGTAGCTGGACCCTTGAAAATGGTTGTGAGAGAGTTTCATTGTCTTCAGGGCAGGTTTGGGAAAGTTAGCTAGTGGCGGTTTGTTCTTCTCTTCCTCCTTTTGGGCACTTCAGAGTCAAAGACTTACTGTCCTAAAATCAGTCAGCAATCTATTTGGCTCCAAGAAATCCAGGGACATTTCAGAGTAGGTTTGGCCCCTAGAAGCAAGGTGTCTCGGACCCCGCTTGTACGTGGCTGCTCACTGTCCTTCAGCCTGTGTCTCCTGGCTTTAGTTACCACCCAGTGCCTCCTGACCGAAAGAGATGGGGAGGAGGGGTTGGGGAGCCGTGGTCTGATTGTCCAGAGCCACCTGTTGCCAAATCCATCAACAGCCATCCAGGTACCACCTGTCTTGGTTGTATTTTGGTTCCACAAACCAAAAAGTCTTCCTGAGACTGAAATCTGAAAACACTATCAGCAGCTGAGTAGGTTAACTGAGCCTGTGAATAAGGGACGGGCTGATGGGCTAACAGTTTCCTTCCTGGTGATGCCCCAGTCCTTCCCCCGCTGTCCACACAAAAGGTCAAGATGATTTCACCATCTGCTTTAACCCAGCCTCCCAAATCCTACCCACTATTTACCTCTCCCCTAATATCACACTATGCCAGGAATACTGGGGTGAAAGGCCAAGCTGCGTAGGGCTCCTAGGTCTCAGATAAAGAGATGAGTTAAGGCCGAACCCCATGTGTCTTACCTGAGAACCACAGAAGCTGTGTTTTCTGGTTTGGAGTTATATTCTTTACCTAATAACTTTTCTGCGGTTTAAGAGAGATATGTGGTAGTTGTCTTTTGGGAGAGAAACCTAAATTTTCCCATCTTTGGCTCAAAACACCTATCCTAAATCACCTTTTTTTTTTAAATGGTTTGGAGTCAGATCCATCAGAGGTAGCATTCCTTTATTCTTCATAAAGAAAATGAGCTTTGTGAGGAGGCACTTAGCAGAAAGAAGCTTTGGAACACGGAGGGCAGAGGCCCCAAGAGGTGGATTCCTTTGGTGGCATGAGCCAGCCTGGAAGAGGTGACCTAGAACCACTGGCTTTGTTGAACAGTCAGCTGCTCTGGTTAGTAGCTCCCAAAAGGCGTGGTTTGTTCTAAGCCCTGAGCCTCCGGCGGATGTCACCCCTGGGGATCTTTTTCCCTCAGGGCAAGGAGAGCCTCATCCTTCACTCTACATTCCTTAGGTGACAGCATGGAGATCCTTTTCACCCAATGATCTGAGTTGGAACCCACACCTTCCATTTTCCTCCTACCCTCCCCAATTCCAGGAAAAGGTGAAGTTTTCTCAAAACGAAGTCTTTGGATCTGTTCTGTTACTTCTTGCCTTCTTTCTTTTTGGGTCCTCTACATCCCCTCCACTCCCCGTTCCACCCAGCCAACATCCATCTGCCCACTGGCATCATGAGCTGAGCAGTGTGTGAATGGGAACCCACAGTTCAAAGTCTTAGTCAGCCCTCCACACCCCAAGGGGGTGGGGGGGGGGAGTTGTCTTCCCCATCTCTGGTGCTCCTGACACTGTGGAGATATCAGGTCCTGCCAAGGGGACTCGGAGCCAGTGGGGAGAGAACCCATCTTGGCAGGGCACCATGCAATCAGCCGGAATGGAGGTGGCACACTGTGATTTTTACACCAAATTGGGAGCCAGCTGCCCAAGGGACCTTGCAGAGATAGCCCTCTGCTGAGTACCCTGACCCAAACCAGCGGCACACACGCGAGAGACGTCCCCCCTGCCTCTGTGGTGTGCGTTGTGAACTCTGGAGTCCCGGGAGGGACAGGAATTAGTCTTTGGGGGAGCGAGTTTGTTGTACAGTAGGGCCTGCGCCCTACCCGAAAGACAAGAACAACGAATTTACCCAACAGCATGCTGGCCTCAGCCCCGTCCCCCAGGGAGCCAGGGTTCCTCCTGCGGAGATGAGATGATGCCAGCAGAGGGATGAACAGATCCCTCTGGAAGGGCTGGTATAGATGTACTTCCTATTCAGAAGAGATGCGAGATCTTCCAGGGAAATGCAATGTTGTGGCGTATGACTTGTATGTAACGTTTGTGTAAAATGGTATATTCTTTAAAACAATTGTGTTGATAACTGGAATAACGTATGTATGTATGCTTGGAAATGCTTTGTATGAACATAAGGCTGTCACTCAACAAAGGCTGGATTGGGGAGAATCCAAAGCACAACTTCAAAATAAAATACATTTTTAGGTTCTGAGGCTGTAGTTGCTGCCCCGCACATCCCCCTACTCCCTACTCCCCGGGAACCACGGCTCCCTGAAGTTTTCAGATAGGAGTAAATTAGATTGCTCTGGGCTGGTGGCAACCATCCTAGAAGCATGGGTTAAGAATGGGGGAGGGCTCTGTGTTGTAACTCGAAGCCAGAGGTGTAAAAGTGCTGTATCTGTAGGGGAGAATTTCAACATCTCCATTTAGTCTGTGCGGAACCAAAGATGCTCCATAAAAGGAGTTGTCGGCTCAGCATTGGATAGCCTGTTACCTTGACAACCATTCCCTCACTGATTCTATCTCTGGGTGCGATTGGTGGGGAGAATTCTCACTTCCTTCTCCATTTGGATGCCAAGGAGAGAGCAGATTGGGGGGGGGGCGCACAGGGAAAACATTTCAGGACCTTTTCCATCGTGTTTTCATTTCCCTAAGATTGGCCCCCGGCAGCCTCTTTGCCCCTAGCAGACCCAACTTTACCCACGTGTGGTATGACATCACAATGTATGTTTCAAGGGAATTCCTCCCAGAAGGAAAGAGATTTTATTCTGAATACAGTAATCTATCCTAGGGCCAGGGGAGCTCTTGCTGGACAAAATCCATCAGAAAGGAATTTTGAGGCTCAGAATATGTCCTAGGAGCTTTAGAAGAGGTCTAGGGGACATTTTAGATCCTTAGAACACTATGGTGCCTGGGTTTGAGCCCTAATCCAGCAAGATAAGGCTCCTCCCATATGGCTTGTTGAATCCTTCAATTCTTGTCCTTTGTGCTCAAAGAGGACCAAAATGGTGTCACTATGTCAGGGTCAAGGGACGGTGTGTCTGACTGGCTGATAAAGCCAGCACAAGCCCAGAAGGCTTGGTTGGGCACATATCTGCATGAACATTTAGAGTGGAGATGTCTAAATTTTCGAGTCTCATTTCTTTCGAGCTTTGCTCAGAGAACACAGCGCCTTCTTTGATGCAGGCATGCCAAGCTGGGAGGTCCTGTGCCAGTATCTCCTGTGTCTCACAATCAACTCCAAAGTTCTTCAGTAAGACCTCGAGAGCATCCTTGTGTTACTTCTTACCTCTGTGTGAGCGCTTACCTTGTGTGAGTTCTGAAATAGTCTTTTAGGCAAACATACTTTTGGCATTCAAACAACGTGACCAGCCCACTGGAGTTGCACCCCTCTGCAGTAGAGTTTGAATGCTTGGCAGTTGAACTCGAAAAAAGACTTCAGTGTCTGGTACCAGGTGATCTTCAGAATCTTCCCAAGACGATTCAAATCGAAATGATTCCGTTTTGGCATGGTACTGGTATACTATCCAGGCTTCACAGGCATACAACAATGAGGTCCACACAATGGCTTCAGTGTGGTAAGCAGCCATATACCTCTTTTCCCTTACGTATTCTTTCAGAGCCTCCAAAACACTGGGCTAGTTCTGGCAATGCGTGTATCAACCTTAACGTCTATGTGTACTTCCCTGGAAAGTATACTTCCAAGGTAAATGAACTTATCCCAGCATTTAAAATTTCTCCATTTGCTGTAAGCAATCCATGTATGAATAGCGTGGTGCTAGATGATGGAGAATTTCTGTTTTCTTGGTGTTATCAGGCCAAAATTAGCACAAGCCATAGAGAATTGATCCTGCTCTGTTGCATCTCAGCCTCAGAGGATGCACTGAGTGCACAATCACCTGCAAACAAAAAGTCATGCAGCAACTCTCCTTCCACATTAATCTTGGCTCGTAGCCTTTTCAAGTTAAATAATTTACCATCAGTGCAATAACTGACCTTGATGCCATTTTCATCCTCATTGAAGGTGTTGAACAACATCACTGAAAACATCATGCTAAAAAGCATGGGGGCAAGCACACTACTTTGGTGACTGGGAAAGCATGACAGCATTGTCCATTATCCATTATCCAGAACCCATGCAAGCGTGCCGTCATGAAACTCACAGATGCCTGGGTTTGAGGCCCACTCAACCCCCTATTCCAGATAGAGAGTGTTCTGTGATCATGGCAAGAAATAGGCTCCAGGAACCCTTGCCTCTCTATGGGAGGCCAGACTAGCCCCATAGTTTTGAATGTCTCTACATTCCCTTAATTATACTTAACTTCATCTATTTAAACTAGCCCTTCCTTTTCCTTGCTGTCAGAGAACCTTGGACACTTGGGGTCATAGAGGCATGATACTGGCAGCTAGGGGCAACTAGGTGACAATGTGGATAGTCAAAGCTGAGAAGACATCGGTTTGAATTCTGCCTCCAACACTTACAAGCTGTGTCACCCTAGTCCTCACCTCTGTCTGCCTCATCTATAATAGCACTTACCTCTAGGGTGGCTGTGAGCTTATAGCTCTATATAAATGCTAGCAAATATTATTATAAAGCTCAGAGGGACCAGCAAGACAGTCTACTTTATTTACCGATGAAGGAAGTCAGGTGACCCATCCAAGGTCGCACAAGCAATAAGTGGCATAGGTAGAAGCCCCGAGCCCTCCTACTTCAGAGCTGCTGCTCTTTTCACTGAACCGTCTTCCTTACAGACAGTGCAGTGTCCATCTCTGTCTGTCCTTGACCCTAAGGATCTCACATCTGAAGCCCTGCGGTCCCCGAGTGGTATGTGTTGATTCTGACTCCCTGTGGAAGTTAGGAAGTTTGGTTGGAACAACTCAACCCCTGATTCCCCTCCTGTGAGTTGGAGTAGGAAGGAACTATGCTGAAGTGCTGAAGAGATCTGGGCATATCAAAGCCCTGAGGACAGAGATAGGATTGGTGCCCCTTAGCTCCATTTAGCTCAGCTACTCAGGAAAGAACTTGATACAAACCAGTGGTTGTCACTGGGCACTCTCAGAGTTTACTCCATCCCCATACAAGATGTCATGAAAGCCTAGCATGATGGGACTGGCAATGGATGGAGTGCCGGGCCTGAAGTCAAGAAAACCTGAGTTCATATCCAACCGTGGACACTTACTAGTTGTGTGACCCTGAGCAAGTCACTTTACTTCTGCCTCAGTTTTCTTATCTGTAAAATGGGACAGTAACACCTACCTCCCAGGGTTGTTGGGAGAATCAAATGATATAATGTTTATAAGGTGTTTAGCATAGTCTCTGGCACATAATAAGTACTACATGAATGCTAGTTATTATTATTGTTCTTCTTCTTGTTATCATTATTGGCAGGTAGAGAAAGGGAGGGCAGCTCAATGGTGCAGTGGAGTCAAGAAGACTCCACTTCCTGAATTCAAATCTGACCTCAGACCTTACTAGCTGTGTGACCCTGGGCAAGTCATTTAACCCTGTTTGCCTCAGTTTCCTCATCTGGAAAATGAGCTGGAGAAGGAAACAGCAAACTACTCCAGTATCTTTGCCAAGAAAACCCCAGATGGGGTCATGAGGAGTCAGATAAGACTGGAAAAAACTGAACAAGAGAAAGAAAAATCCCCACATCCCACCCATCTCCAGTTTTAAAGAGTCTTCCCAAGCGGAAGAGCCATTGGGATTCCTTTGGTGCAGCCTCTTCATTTTACACCTGAGGGAGCTAAGGCTTTTAGAGATGAGGTCACGTGGCCAAGATCACACAGGTAATAGGTGACACAGCGAGATACGCACCCACATCCTCTGACTCATTCTTTCCACTCTGCCCGCATTTCCTTTGCTCTGTGTGCTGGGTGTGTGGGGGCTAGGTGCTGTTCTTCTGGGCCCCTCTCCACCGCCTTGCTGCGCTCTATAGAAGGGTCCAGGAGCTCGCTCCAGAAGGGAGTGGCCAACAGGGATTCCCACAGGTGCGAGTTAAAAAAAAGGTCAATTTTTAGTGGAGGGGAATAACTTAACATCCCCCCCCCAATCTCTCTGCCTTTGCAACAAGCTCCCTCACCATCCTCTCTCTCCTGCCCCCACCCCAGCCCCTGCTCTAATTCCCCAATCCTCTTCCAAATTTCTTGTAAACATTAAACATGTAACAGAGAGCTTTCCTGTTGCTATTGAAAAGTATATTCTTACTAGATGGAGGAGTGAAATCAATCCGGAGAGGTGCCAGCAGAGACATTTCTAATCTCCTGGGATCTGTGAGTCTCCTTTGGACTGGCAAGAGTGAACGGTCAGTGAAAGGGTCTGAGATTTGAATACAGTCCTCAGCCCTCAGCCAGAGAGCAAAAAGCAAGGGTTCAGGCTGAGGGTTTAACCCGTATGTTCCCTTCTTCCAACCGGCCCCAGAGTCAGGCTCTGCACTGGTTTTTTGTTTGTTTGTTTGTTTGTTTTCCCCACCCTGTTGAATGGGACTTTCACCAACCTGCAAATCTGGTGCCAGGTGCCCCAGTAAGGCAGGTTACAACAGGCAAGGCACAGCCCAAACGGTTCAGTGAGCGCTTAGTAAGCACCAACTGAGTGTCCTCCACACGCCAGCTTTCAAGGAATTTACAGTCTGATGGAGTAAAAGACACGTATACACATATCTATGATTCAAGAAAGAGTGAGAAGGTATCTATCTCTGCAGCCTCTGCTTCCTTTCCCCCCCCTCTTCAGGCCTCTTCAGTCTGCCTTCCTTTCCCTCACCTGAGATGCTTCCTTCCCAAGCAGCCAGGACTCTCTTAACTGCCCGATCTGATGACCTTTTCTCAGGCCTCAGCCTTTTTGACCTCTCTGCTTTATTTGACACTGTTGTCCGTCACTTCTCAAAGACTGTCTCCTCTCTGGGTTTTTGTGACACCACACTCCTCTGGTTTTCCTCCTACCTGTCTGACCGCTCCTGCTCAGTCTCCTTGGCATCATGCCTGCTATGGCCACCTAACTGTGAGTGTTCCCCAAGGTTTTTTCTGTCCGGGTTCCTCTTCTCTTTCTCCCTTTATACTCTCTCAGTAACCTCATCAGCTCCCGTGGGTTTAATGATCATTTCTATATAGATGACTACTAGATCTATATGTACAGCCCCCGTCTCTCCCTTGAGCATCAGACCTGCATGAATCAATCAATCAATATTTATTAAGTGCCTATTATGTGCTAGGCACTGTGCTAAATGCTGGGGATGTAAAAAGAGGTAAAAGACAGTCCCTACCTTCAAGGAGCTTACAATCTAGTGGGGAGACAACCTGCAAAAATACATATACCAAAAAAAGTTTATATGTATATGTATATATATATATATATATATGTGTGTGTGTGTGTGTGTGTGTGTGTGTGTATGTGTGTATATATATGTATGCATGTATGTATATATATGTGTGTATATATATGATAAATTAAAAATAATTAACAGAGGGAAGGTACTAGAATAAAAGAGTTGGGGAAAGGCTTCCTGTAGAAGGTGGGATTTTAGTTGGAACAGGTCAGTTGCCTGTTGGACATTTCAAGCTGGATATCCAGGAGACATCTCAATATATCTTAAACTGACATCTTAAACCCAATATATCTAAAAGTGGACTCGTTTTCCCCCTGCACACACTGACGATTCCAGATTTCCTCATTTCTGTCCAAGGTACTGCAATCCTTCCAGTACAAGACACAGTTCAAGCACCATCTTCTGTATGAAAACTTTCTGGTTCCCCGCCAATTGCTTACTTCCTTCCTCTCAAACTACCTTATATTGAAGTGCTTTGTATATTTTCGTATGTATTACCTTTTTACTATTTATTCTGCTTATATTTTTATATGCCCTCATTGCCTGCCTCCTGAGTGTCCCCCACGACCTCCCAGCCCCATGAGAACATAAGCTCATTTTAGGTAGAAATTGTTTCATTCTTTGTATTCCCCGCACCTAGCACAGTGCCTGGCACATAGTAGGTGCTTAATAAATACTTGTTGGTTGATTAAATTGATCGAGAGAGCAGTTCAAGCATTTATTAGATGCCTGCTATGTGCAGGATTGTCCTAAGCACTGGGGATACATTGTACACAGATAGTGGTGAAACAATCCCTGCCCTTGAGGAGCTTACATTCTAATTGGCGAGACAGGCACACGTAGAAGTATATACAGAATATATGCAAACTTAACACAAAGTCTTTTTCTGAGGGTAGGCACTGGCAAGCTGGAGGGGATGAGGCAAGGAAGGCATCACATAGAAGTTGGCATTTTTGGCTCAGTTTCCAAAGAAACAAGGGATTCCAAAAGTTGGCGGTAAGAATGGAGTGCATTCCAGGCATGACAAGATGGCAGATGGAGCATGTGAGGAAAAGTGAACATCAGTATGGCTGGACTAGATTGAAGAGTCAAATGTATGTAAGAAGACTGGAAAGGGAGGAAGGAACCAGGTTGTGAAAAGCTTTAAAAGACAGGCAGAGTTTATAGATGACTCTCACCTGAATCTCGGGCAGCTAGGTGGCACCATAGTGCATAGTACTGGGCCTGGAGTCAGGAAGACTCATCTTCCTGGGTTCAAATCTGGCCTCAGACATTTACTATCTGTGTGACCCTGGGCAAGTCACTTCACCCAATTTGCCTCAGTTCCTTCATCTGTAAAATGAGCTGGAGAAGTAAATGACAAACCACTCCAGTATCTTTGCCAAGAAAATCCCAAGACTTGGACATAACTGAACAATTCACCTGAATCAGAAATTCTGACTAATGATTTGGCAGGTTAGATCCACCAACCTGACCACGGGAAGCAAGAAGAAAAGAATTTGAAGGTACAAGAGACTAATGGGGAGAATTTTCACTAAATGGGGCAAAAATAGAGAGACTTTTCTCTTTGTACCAAAGTGAGAAGCTGGCCCAAAAGGAGGGCAGTATGATCACAATTCACTTTTATATAGTACACTCACAAGTACAAAGCACTTTCCTAACCCTACTCTGTAAGATAGAGAGGGCATTATCCCCATTTTACAGATGAGATCAGCCAGTTCTCCAAGAGGTTAAGCCACTGGTTTATGGTCACACAGCGAGTAAGTGTGTCAGAGTCAGGATTCAAACTCAGGTCTCCAACCCGAAATCAATACCAGTCCTTCTAGATCACCCCTAAGGAGTCCATGGATAGATTTCAAGGGGTCTGGATAGGGGGAATATTTACATCTTTATTTTCGTTGACCTCTAACTTAAATTTAGCATTTCCTTCAATTATAAATGTCGGCAACAAAAATTATTCTGAGGAGGGGCCCATGGATTTCACTGAATTGCCAAAGGTGTCCGTGACAGAAGAAAAGTTAAGAATCCCTGAGATAGAGAGATGAAAGGAAGGAGGGAAGAAAGAAAGAAAAAAAGAAGGAAAGAGAAAGAAAGAAAGAAAAAGGAAGGAAGGAAGGAAGGAAGGAAGGAAGGAAGGAAGGAAGGAAGGAAGGAAGGAAGAAGGGAGGGAAGAAAGGAGGGGAGAAGAAAGAAAGGGAAGAAGAGAGAGGAAGGAAGGAAAGAAAGAAAAGGAAGGACAGAGAAAGAAAAGGTAGGAGGGAGAGGAGGTGGGAAGGAAGGAAGGTGATAGAAAATTTATTAAACTATTACTATAGGTACTGTGTTAGGTGCTAGTGATATAAATAAAAGCAGGCAAAATAGTCCCTACTTTCAAGAAACTTACATTCTAATGGAGGTGGGGGCAGGGGAGCAGAGTGCAGAGCCAGCAGAGAAGTGACTTGGAGGCCTACTTTCCAATCAGGATAAGGTAAAAGGCCACCTATCAATGCCCTTATCCCAGGGCAGAGTCCAGGGTTTGGTGGTGGTGGGACAAGGATGAGGATGGGAATGTGGGGCCGTGTCCAGGAGATGTCCGGAGAATGGCATGAAGGCCTGTTTTAGGCTAGGTGATACCAATCCTCACCTCTATCATTGCTGCCTCTTGGGTAAAATATTTGTGCACATATATGAATGGTAGATCTGCCTAAAGCTGCCATGATGTCAGAGTACAACACTGACTGTGGTGTCAGGGGTGGGGCTGAGAGAGGAAACCACCAGGTGTGGCCCTGGGAAAGTCCCTTCCTCCTTTCTACAGAAGCATGGCATTTCCTGGTTTTAACCTTCTTCTCATCCAGTTCTAACTGGAGAGCTGGCAGGAGCTGGCAGTTGGGTCCTGGAAAATGACTCCTGGCTGGGTGTTGGGACACCTGGGGTTGATTCCTAGCGGTGTCATTGCACAGCTGTGGGCCAGTCCCTGCCTAGGTTTCAGTTTTGTATCAGCCAAATAGAAAGTATGATCCCAACAATGCTCTTTCCCAAGGCCTCCAGGGAGAATCAATCAGAGGAGGGAGAGGAGGCCACTGTGCTGGCCTTTGGGAATGCTTTTGGTTCAGGGGTCTCCTCGGAAGCAGGTCTAAGTGAAGTGAGCTGAGGTGGTCAGGGAAATCTGCCTTTCTGAAGGCAGCTTGTGATTTCAGTTGCCTAACTTAACTTGTCAAACCTGCCGAAGCACCTTGGCTAGCTGGCTGAGTGAAATGGGGCTGAGCCCTGGCCTTCCCTGACTCCAGGGAGCACAGAGCCTATCGGACCTCCAGTATCTGGGACCCGGGGCCAACCAGGCCTTACTAGATTCCTTGGCAGGCTCAGACCTGGCTCTATCTCCTCCCTTCAGGAACAGAGAAGCTTCTCTTTCTGCTTAGGGTGGGGACTGGCCTCTGAGCAAGGGCCCCTGTCGCTTTAAGAAAGAGAGAAAAAAATCAGGAAGTACTGGAGAAGGAGAGCCAAGGTTCTGAGCTGAGCTGGGCTGGGTGCTAGGGCAGGGCTGGGGAGAAGAACGTCTCCAGCTCCTGACTCCTCCACTGTAATCTGCCTGGCCTGGCCTGGCCCAGCCCTACACACTGGTGCAGGGGCCTCAGGTGAGCCTGGGACTCTTGCTGATGTCTCCACCTCTTCTAGGCAGTAGGACCCTGACATTGCAGCTGTCACAGCTGCTGCCCTGTAGCCCCAGGGCTGGGGGAGGGGAGGCGTTCTTGTGCACTGATGCTCTGGGGGGTTAGTGGGCTGACAGAGGGGTAGATGAGAGGGGAGAGAACAGGAATCATCATCCCATGCCATTGGTCCTTGGCTGGCTCTGGGACACCAGGAGCACTCCTGACCTAGCATGTGTAAGGAAGGATGGTGCCCAGGCTCATGCCCTCTCTCTCTCCAGCTGCATCTCTCTTGTACCCATCCACATTGAAGTCCCACCGTGGATGAAGGTGGGTCTTTGTACTCAAGGGGCTTGGGAGAGGTCCCTCCATTTTGTCTTTTGCACAATGAACAGGGGGTTGAATGGGATCCCTAAGGTCACTAGCAGCTTTGATATTCCATGACCCTCTTATCTGGGGGGGGGGGTAGGAAAAGAAGGTAGAGATAAATCCAGGGAGCTTACATGTTGCCATTTCCTCAGGAGACTAGGTTTCCACCCCTTCTGCTTTCTGTTCTCTGGTCTGGTTTCTGGTGTCTTTGTCTCTCCCAGGTGGATGCTGTGTCTCTGGCCTGGATCCGAAGCAGAGGAAGTAGCTTTGAGTTTCTGGGGAGTACTAGGTGTGGAAACCCCCAGCCTGCCCCCAAGGGCCCCAGCCTGCGGGGAGTGTGACAAACAGGAAAGGGTTAAAGGGCTGAGGCAGGCAGCCTTTGAGGAAGGATGAGGAGGGTTCAGCCTCTTGCTGCAACCAGCCAGGTGGCACTGAGGCTCCCCTCTGCATTCTTTCAGGTACGTTTTAGTTTCTGGGCTTCCCTAGGACAGAAAACCCATTCTACAGGCTTGCTGAGAACAACCAGGTGTCAGGGTGGTGCTGAGCGTGTCTGGTAAGTGTGGCCTAGACCCCTGGCAGATGGGGCTTGATTTGGCTGATTTAATTTTCCCCTTCCCTCCGTGCTTAGCACCTGTGAGGTACTTAATTATTTTGTGTCTATTTATTGGTGTAAACGCTGCATTCCTCTACCCTACCCCCACCCCTAGAATGTAAGCTTTCTGAGGGCATGGACAGTTTTTTGGTTGGTTTTTGTATCCCCAACCCTAAGGTGTGACCTTACACATAGGGTATCTTGCATGCTCATTAAATCTATTAATTCCTGACTTCAGAGCAGAGAAATAAAGAACAGGCACTAAATTATGAATTCAGCAAATATTTACTAAGTACCTGCCATATGCTTCACTGAGAGGGATAAAAAGATGAGGAAGTCATAGTCCCTGCCCTCAGGGAGTTTCCAGTCTTAGTTTACCATGGTCGGGAGAGAACAGAGTTCAGGAATCCTGAGCCTTGTCCGAGGTCCTCTTGAGCATTTTCAGCGGCTTAGTAGACTCCATTTGTCACCTTTCCCTGTAGCTGGGCCCTACTTCACTGGGCAGTGGGCAGAGTTCAACTTCATCTTTCCTTCCTCAGACCTCCCCTCCAACCTTTGGAGTATTCCTCACTCCCCGCTCCCAGGGTAACCAATGTTTCCTTGCTGATTCCTATCCAGTCTTGTTGGAAATAAGATAAATAAATCCATTCACGTTAGGTTTTAGAGACCTAATGTGTTACTTAGCAATTTAGCGGCCTTTCCAGACCCCACATGCATCCCTAGAAAACGGGAAGAAAACTTTCCTTAAAGTGGAAAAGCCCCTCCAGCTCTAAAATAATGATTCCCAGACCTTTAAACGTAGCAGACCATGTTTGAATGTCAAATTAAAGTCCCTGGAGTATTTGCTATCTAGCAAGTTCAAGACAAGGTATTTTGAGAACGACAGATTAGAGGCCTCCCCATCATCTCCCCAGTCTGGCTCTCCAGCAAACCAGTACCCAGAGAATCTTCTCAAGTCTTGTTACATGCACTGCATTTGGTCTTGACTACTCCTTGGACTTCCTGGAAGGGCTTTCCGAGAGTAATGACTTTGGGAGCAATAGCGCTCAGGAAGCTAATAATGGATGCCAGGATTGAGATTGAGGCTGCTAAGGGGTATCTGTCTCCTGCTATTCCTTTTTCCCCTGGATGTGATGTGTCAAACTCCCAAGCCATCTGCCAGGGAGGCAGTGGTTTGCTGAAACAGGAAGTGGTGGATTCCCCCGGTGAGCCAATGGGGAGGGGCTCCAAGTCTGTGTTGAAATTTTGGAGATTTTTGGTGTTGTGGTTTAGGCTGCCTGACCCTGAGGCCCTTCCCCCAGTATTATTTCTGCTTCCTGGTCTAATCCCAAATTCCAGCATCAGTAATGTGGAGTGCTGATGGTCCTGGAAGAGACTGCTGAAGCAAGAAGTTTCTCTCTGCATTGGTGGGAAAGTTCTTAGGAGACAGGTGCATGGTGGGAGATGCTTAGAATTTTAGGAAGATAGGCTTAAATGCTTACTCTCTTAGTGCTGGGTTGTGTGACCTCAGGAAGTCACAACTTATCTGTACATCAAGATTTCTTCTCTCTCCCTCTAAAATGTGGGAGCTACCAACCCAATTAGCCATATGGGATAATCTTGGGAAATAAGGTTCTCAGATTGGCTAGGGGGCATCCATAGGTTTGCTGAATACCTTTCCATGGCCCTTGGCCTTTCTCTTCTCTCGGGCAGAAAGGGGCCTGGCTGTTGCTGACTTCGGAAATGCAAAGTACGGCCAATTACCTTTGGCACACGGATGATCTCCTGGGCCAGGGGGCCACTGCCAGCGTGTACAGAGCTCGAAACAAGGTAGATGCATGGATGGTGGGCTGATAGATTGTGAGTGCTGAGTGCCTAGAAAGCATCCTACTCGACCTTGGTGGAAAGCATTAGAATGTTCACGTAGGGGATGAGCAGTAGACAGAGTGATGATTTAGAATCAGGGACTTGTAGTTAAGCCCCAACTTTGCCAGTGTGACTTTGGGCATGTCATTTGAAGTCCCTAGTCCTGGTGTTTTCAACTATCAAATCAAGGCATAGGATGAGATGACCTCCAAATCTATGATCTTTTGGTCTATCTGGCTCAGTGTTCTGTCTGATACAGGCACCAAGGGATGGCACTTAGCACAGTGCCTGGCACATAATAGGCACTTAATAAATATTGATTGACTGATTGAATTTGGGCTTTATTCTCTAGAGGAAGCTGGGCTACTTGTGAGAAGAACACCGGCCTTGGGCAGAAGACCTGGGTTTAAGACCCACCTCTCTGTGATATGACAGCTGGAAAATCATTTCACCCCTATAAACCCCAGTTTTCTCATCTGTAAAATGAAGGGGTTGGCTTTTAAGGCCCTTCCAACTATAAATATGTGATCCCGTAATACAACTGACATTCCAAAGGAAGAATCTCTTTTCTTTTTTTTTTTTTTTAATTTTTAGACAATTGGGGTTAAGTAACTAGCCTATGGTCACACAGCTAGTAAGTGTCAAGTATTTGTCTGAGGTCACATTTGAACTCAGGTCCTCTATTCACTGTGCCACCTAGCTGCCCCAGGAAGACTCTCTAAGAGTGGACTTGTTTTAATTGTCCTCAATCCCTCCTGGCCTGTAATGGGTTAGCCTTCTGGAGCATCCACTGTACCTTGTTCCCCAGGGCTGGAGCATCTCATTTTCCTGGGGGAGCTTGGGAATCCTGTCTGGGCTTTCCTGAGCTCCTGTGCTAACTTAGAGTGGATAGAGGGTAGTGTGAATGGCTGCTCCCCAAGGCAGAGGTGGGACCCAGTATTATCTTCCCTGCCGCTCTTCCCCATCCCTTACAGAAATCTGGGGAGCTCGTTGCTGTGAAAGTCTTCAACAATGCCAGTTATCTACGCCCCCGAGAAGTGCGAGTGAGGGAGTTTGAGGTCCTGAGGAAGCTGAAACATCAAAACATCGTCAAGCTGTTTGCTGTGGAGGAGATGGTATGTTCAGTAAATTAGCCAAGGCTCTGCCACTCTCTAGTCTAGCCTCCATGTCATTTGCAAAATGATTTTCCCAAAGTACAGATCTGACCACGTCCCTCTCCTATTCAATGAACTTCAATGGCTCCCTATTGCCTCCTGGATCAAATACACATTCCTGTATTTGGGCATTTTAAGCCCTTTGCAACCCAGCACCAATCTATATCTCTAGTCTTGTTACACCCTGCCTTTTAGCCAAACTGGTCTTTTAAGCCCTTTACAACCAATGTCTTTGGTCTGATGCTGTACATTTCAGCCAAACTGGTCTTCTTACTGTTCTTCATTTGTGGCACCCGATCTCCCACCTCTGTCCTTTTTGCACTGGCTATCCTTCGTGCCTATAATGCATGCCCTCATCATCTCCGCTTCCAGAACCTCCCACTTCCCTCAAAGATCAGCTCAGGCACTATCGACCATATCAAAGTTTTCCTGATCATCCACTCCAGCTGCTAGCCCCTCCCCCTCCCAAATAACCCTATATTTATTTTGTGTAATTACATAAGTGCATGGCTCTCTCAATAAACAATAAGATTCTTAAGGGCAAGTTTAATTTCATTTCTGTCTTTTGAAGTCCCAGCTGAATAGCATTCCATTGGGCCTGTCAGTGCTTAGCACAGGGCCTGGCATATAGTAGGTACTCAATAAATGTTTATTGACTGACACAGTAGGTACTTAATAAATGCCTTTTGATGTGTTGGGGGCGTTGAAAAGGGAAATACAGGGAAGGAAGGAGACCTCTTTACGTAGCTCCCTAGCTGGGGGAGTTAGGACACAAAAAAGGAAAGACTTAAAATAGTATACAAATTAGCAAACCAGCAATTACGTATGTGAGGGTTAAGGGAACGATGAGAACCTGTTGTGTTAGTTAGGGAGGGCTTCTGGAGGAGACGAGTTTGGGCGCAAGAATAGGACTAGAAATTGGGTAAAGAGGTTTTCCAGCCCTGTGGGGAAGGGCTCTGTGGGGTGGAGGGGAGTGTCCCCTTTGGGGCAAGGAGAGGGCCAGCTGTGGGCAGAGGGTAGAGATTGATGGGAACAGGAAAGGTCTGGGGAAGTAGAGAGTGAGTAGAGAGGATCCGAATCCTAGACTTGGAGACCTCAGGTAGTCTCAGAGTAAAGAAGGGGCCAGGAGCTGCCAGCCCTTCCCCTCCCTGGGAGTCTGAGGAGAGGCCCGTCTGGGCATCCTTTCTGCAGGGCACTGATAAGGACAAGGTGCTGGTGATGGAATACTGCTCCAGTGGCAGCCTGCTCAGTGTGCTGGAGAACCCTGAGAATGCTTTTGGGCTAGCAGAGGCTGAGTTTCTGGTGGTCCTGCGATGTGTGGGTGAGTTCCAGGAGGAATAATTGGGGGTTGGGTGGATGGGTGGGTTGAGCCCTGGGTTTGAGCCTTCTTCCAGTTTCTCTTCAATAATGGAGCTTATCAGGCGGTGATGGATTTGGAGTCTGAAGACCTGAGTTCAAATCTCGACTCTGCTATATAACAATAACAGCTAGCATTTATGTAGTTCTTTAAGGTTTGCAAAGCACTTTGCATATCTGTGTTACCGCCTTTGATCTTCATAACAACCCTGTAAGGTTGGCTGTTGTCTTTCACTCTTGAAAAGGACCAAAAATACATCACTATGTCACGTCCAACATACAGCGTGTCTGACTATGGCTGATCAGACCAGTATGAACTCGGAAGGCTCTACCACAGGTCGGGCACAAATAGTCCACGTGAACATTTGGGGTGGAGATGTCTCAATTTGTGCCACTCCCATTTCTTTTGAGCTACTGCAACTCTGCTTCGCTCTTCTTTTATGTGGGTGCTCCATGCTGGGCAGTTCTTTGCCAGCATCTTCCATGTCATGCAATTGATTGCAAAGTTCTTCAGAGAGACCTTGAGAGTGTCCTTGTAACTTCCTTCTGACCACCATGGAGCACCTTCCTTGCATGAGTTAGGTGCTAATATTATCCACATATTACGGATGAGGAAACTGAGGCAGATGGAGGATAAGTGACTTGCTTAGGGTCACACAGCTAATAAGTATCTGAGGCTGGCTTTGAGCTCTGGTCTTCTTGATCCTAAATGCACTGTCTACCTAGGTGACCTTGGGGAGGTTGCTGATTCTCTCAGGGCCTCAGTTTCCTCCTCGGTAAAATTAAAGGGTTAGACTAAGTGGTCTTTAGGGCTCCTCCCAGCTCTAGTGTTCAGACCCTAGGAACCTTGTCCTCTGGGAGCAAAGGCAGAGGTCCAATGAGGTCCCTTTTAGCTCTGAATCCTGTAAGTCTGAGCTCAAGGCTTTCTTGCCCCCCCCAACCCTCACCCCAGCAGCTAGTGCCATCCCCTCTAAGGCTACCTTCCCTCTAATCTGTATTTATCTTGTATGTTTTTATATACATATATACATACATATATATATATATATATACACACACACATATACATGTATGTATATACATATGTATTTGTGTGTGTGTGTGTGTGTGTTCTCTCCCTCATTAGAATGTAAACTCTTTGAGAGCAGGGACTAGTGTTTCTTTGTATCCCCAGTGCTTATAGTGCCAAGCACACAGCAGGTGCTTAATAAATGCTTGTTGATTGATCTAACATTAGATCATAATGCTAGAAGGAACCTTAGATTTCAACCTAGGCATTTTACAGATTAGGAAACTGTGGCCCAGAGAACTGAAGCGACTTACCCAAGAACAGTAGTAAGTGTCTGAAACAGGATTTAAACTCTGGTCTTCTGAACTCCAAATGCAGCACAGCATACATACTACCTTTGCCAGCATCCTGGGACGCTATGAGATATATATATATCATGTTCTCAAGGCTTTGCTGGGCATCCCTGCCTCCCCCCACAGGCAGGAGAAAATACAGGGACCAGAAATGCCAAATATTTTATAACAAACCACTCAGTTTAGGGGCAGCTAGGTGGCGCAGCGGATAGAGCACCGACCCTGAAGTCAGGAGGACCCGAGTTCAAATCCAGCCTCAGAACAAACACTTGACAACTTATTAGCTGTGTGACCCTGGGCAAGTCACTTAACCCCAATTACATAAGACAACACAAAATAAAACAAACCCAAACCACTCAGTGTAAAATTCAGGTTGTTTTCCCTCCTTTGCTCTAACCCAGATCCTTCCTGTCGTGGTCTAAGTTACCACACTGAAGTTCCAGATCTGGACTAGATGGTCTAGACTATGGGCCCCCCCCCAAAACATAACACAAGGTGACTTCAGAAAATGAAACCAGAGCCCCCGAGTTCACTAAATGGATGAATGGGAAATTTTCACTCCTTTCTCTTCTGTACCTTTTCACAATTATGGAACAACTAGGTGGTACAATGGTTAGAGCTCTGGACTTGGAGCCAGGACATTGTTGTAAAGTCATTTGTCAGTCCTGTCCGACTCTTCCTGACCCCGTTTGGGGTTTTCTTGGCAAAGATGCTGGAGCGCTTTGCCATTTCCTTCTCCAGTTCATTTTACAGATGAAGAAACTGAGGCAAAGAAGGTGAAGTGACTTGCCCAGGGTCACACAGCTAGGAAGTGTCTGAGGCCGGATTTTAATTCAGGTCTTCATGACTCTAGGCTCAGGGTTCTATCTACTGCACCGCCTAGCTGCCCAAAAGTTTCTTCCCTGACCAGCAATCAAACCTGGGCTGAGGGAGTAGGGACACTGAATCCTAACCACTAGACCACCATGGAGGATTTCCTGAGTTCAAATACATACTCAGACACTTAATGGCTGTATGGTCCTGGGCAAGTCACTTAACTTCTGTTTGCCTCAGTTTCCTCATCTATAATATGGGGGTGATAATACACCTATCTCTCAAATCACTTAACCGTGCCTCACTTTCCTCAGTCCCCTCTGAGATCCTCCTGGCTCAGCCCCTTGGGGAGTCCTCCCCACAAAGACAAACATCTCCCCTTATTTTCAGTGGCTGGCATGAACCACCTCCGAGAGAATGGCATCGTCCACAGGGACATCAAACCTGGTAACATCATGAGGCTCTTGGGAGACGACGGGCAGAGCATCTATAAGCTGACAGATTTTGGGGCTGCCAGGGAGCTGGAAGATGATGAAAAGTTTGACTCTGTCTATGGGACAGAAGAATACCTGGTAAGTTGTGTGTGTTGTGTGCTCTGAACTGGGAACCTTTCCTACAGTCCCTTCCTTGAAACTTCCCCAGAGCTTAGTGGGATATTGTGCAGTTCATCCCCCTATCTGTGAACAGGATAATATCTGACCTGCTAATACATGGTATCAGTATAGTACACCATGCATTATATTATGCTATGATATCAGTATATATTATACTATACTGTACGATGGTATCCAGTATATATTATAACACGTATTTTACTATGGTTATCAGTATATATTATATCGTGTATTACGTTATACTATGGTATCAATATATGTTATACCAGGTATCATATTATGGTATCAGTATGTCTTATACCAGGTGTTATACTATAGTATCAGTATATATTATACGATGGTATTAGTATATATTATACCATGACTTATATTATACAATGGTATCAGTATATGTTATACTGTGCTGTACTATGGTATCAGTATATATTATATCATGTATTACATTATACTATGGTATCAATATACGTTATACCAGGTATTATATTATGGTATCAGTATGTATTATACCAGGTGTTATACTATGGTATCAGTATATATTATACCATGGTATTAGTATATATTATACTATGTATTATATAATACTATGGTATTAATATATATTATACCATGAATTATATTATACAATGGTATCAGTATATATTATACCATGTAGTATATTATAATATGGTATTAGTATATATTATACCACATGTTATATTATACTATGGTATCGGGATGTATTATACTAACATATGGTACTGTCCTAATAATGATAGACCAACTGCGGTGGGGTGGATATCCTTTGCCTTCTCTCCACGTCCCCCAGGCTGGGTTGGGCCATAGATCTCTTCATCCTCCAACCTGATTTTGTTTGACTCCTCCTGCCCTGGGGACCATCTTCTTTAGAGCCCACAGCCAGGAAAGGGAAGTTAGGGACCATTTCCAAAGCAGGCAAAAAGTCCTGAACTGAGAATTAGAGGCCCATTGGAGAGTGAGATTTGCTCATCTCATAGAATAATGGGATTTAGAGCTGATAGATTCATCCCCTTTACAGAGGAGGAAACTGAGGCCCAGAGAGTTTGCGACCCCAGCCTGAGGACACCATTTTTGTGTCACAGTTTTGGTCATACAGAGTATCATAGATTTAGAGCTAGAAGAGACCTTAGAAACCTTCAAGTCCAAATCCATTATACAAATGAGAAAGCTGAGAAGACTTGCTCTGGGCTACAGTTTGTTAAATGGCAGGATTTGAACTCAGGTCTTTCTGACTCCAAGTCTAATGCATTGTCAACTCTAACACATTGCCTCATTGTGTCAGAAACTGTGATGCTGGGCAAATCCTACTCTCAGGATGAGGTGGTGACTTAGATGGATTACAAATTGGTTGTGTCTTAGACTGAGGAAGAGGAAGGAGGCGTGGAAGCAATAGGTACATAGAACATCTGTGCCCCACAAAGAATAGACCCCTTCCCACTCCACCTGCCAACAATGGTCCTTCTCCGGTTGTTCCTTCCACAGCACCCAGATGTCTATGAGCGGGCAGTGCTCCGGAAGCCTCAGCAGAAGGCATTTGGGGTGACAGTAGATCTGTGGAGCATTGGGGTGACCCTGTACCACGCAGCCACGGGCAGCCTCCCCTTTGTCCCCTTTGGTGGGCCTCGACGCAACAAGGAGATCATGTATGCCAGGGGTCGGGGAGGCAAGGAGAGACTGGCAGCAGTGCACCCCTGTAGGGTGGGAAGGGCTCAGAGAGCCAGAAGGGACCCCAGAAGCCAAAGAACCCAACTCCTTCATTTTACGAAGGAGGAGACTGAGGCCCAGGGGAGCAAAGAGTCACTTCCCAGGTCACACAAGGAATGTCAGAGGTGGCCTTTGAACCTAGGTCCTTTGATTAGAGTCAGATTTTTTTTTCCAGTACAGAAGCTGGTTCTTAACCCTTCTATCCCAGTGGTTCTTCTACCTTCCTCCCCATAACAAGTGCTCCAACAAAAAATATTGTTTCCCCTTACTCACCACTGCCCTTCCCATCCTAGCCCTTCCACCCCTGCCTCCTTTTTGTGGTGAGGAATTCCCAAGTGGGTGCCCTAGGCCTCCCCTTAGCAGTCAATCTGCTAGGTATCCATTGAGTATATATAACTAAATTCAACAAGCATCCGCAAGGTATCAGATGCCATTTTGGGTGCTGGGGATATAAAGGATGCTGTAGGTGATCCAGTCCCTGACTCAAGCAGAAGGCTGTGTAAATCACAAAGGGAAGGATGAGACAAGGACCCCTGAACACTCCTTCTTCCCAGGGAGCTTTTAGCCTAGCTTAGGCATGTGCAGAATCATTAGAGCAATTGAAACCAAATTGAATTCAGGACTAAAATTATGTGGACCCAACTGTCAGGTCTGGAATGGTCAGAGAAAGAGCCTTTGGGCCTGAGAGGAAGGGCAAGGACATTGTGGATATGGGGAATATTATGTGGTAAAGCACAGAGAAGGACCAGGTGTGGGTGGTGATCCAGAGGGACTTGGGAGGGGGAGGAAGCTTACCTGAATACACTAGGAAGGTTAAACTGAGGTAGGGCGGTGCACTCACCTGGGCTCCAGGACTCCTGCACTCACTGAGGTGCTATGTGACTTTATACAAGTGTCTTCACTTCCCAATCACTTGATTAATAAACATGTAGTAAGCTCCTATTATGTTCCAGACACTATGTTTAAGTAGGCTGGAGATACAAAGACAAAAATGTAACGGTGCTTACCCTCTTGGAGCTGTGGTTCCTATTATGTGCCAGCTACATGCCACAATGGTTACAGTATGGGGCCTGCAGTCAGGAAGACCCAAGTACAATCTGGCCTCAGACACTTCATGCCTGTGTGACCTGGGGCAAGGCATTTAGCCTATGTCTGCTTCCATTTCGTCATCTGTAAAATGGGGATAATAATAGCGCCCAACTCCCACTGTTGTTGTGAGGAAAAAATGAGATATATGAGATCTCTCTGTGTCTCTCTCTTTTTCTCTCTCTTTCCCTCTCTCTGTGTCGCTCTCTTTCTCCCTCTGTCTCTCTCTTTATGTCTTTGTGTGTGTGTCTCTCTCTTTTCTCTCTGTCTGTCTCTCTGTCTCTGTTTCTCTCTGTCTCTCTGTGTGTCTCCGTTTCTTTTTCTCTCTTTCTCTCTCTCTGTCTCTTTTTCTTTCTCTTTCTCTCTTTCCCTCTTTGTCTCTCTCTCTTTCTTTCTGTCTCTCTGCCTCTGTCTATGTCTCTGTGTCTCTCTCTGTCTCTTTTCTCTCTCTGTCTCTGTTCCTCTTGCTGTCTCTGTTTCTGTCTGTGTGTGTCTCTCTTTTTCTCTCTTTCTCTCTCTGTGTCTCTTTCTCTTTCTCTCTGTGTTTCTCTATCTCTGTCTTCCCCTCTCTCTCTCTCTTTGTCTCTCTCTTTCTCTCTGTGTTTCTCTCTCTCTATCTTCTTCTCTCTCCCTGTCTCTTTTCTCTCTCTCTTTCTCTCTTTTATCTGTCTCTCTTTCTCTGTCTCTCTCTCTCTCTGTCTCTGTGTGTGTGTCTCTCTCTCTGTCTCTCTTTCTGTCTCTTTTTTTCTCTCTCTATCTTGTTATAGCGCTAACAGTCTCTGAAGCTTATGTTCTCTATGTGTACACCTTCTGTATTCTGCACTGGCATGGAAACCTGGGAGTTTCTCCTGACCCTGGGTTCCCCTTCCTTCCAGGTTCAGGATCACCACAGAGAAACCAACTGGGGCCATTGCAGGTACCCAAAAACGAGAAAACGGGCCCCTGGAGTGGAGTTACAAGCTGCCCGTCACCTGCAGGCTGTCCCTGTAAGTAGTGATCCTGGGGCTGAGGCCGACTGAGGCCTGCTGAGGCCTGAGTCTGTCCTATACGTTCCCTTCTTCCAACTGGGAGCTAAGACTTCTGCATCCTGCTCCTGGTCCTGGTCCTGGCTGGGTCCACGATAGGCTTTGTCCATTCCTCAGTCAGTTCAATGCTAAGAGTTCTTCCTGGTCCACCCTCCTCCTCTCCATCCAACCTCACTGGGTCAGCCCTATGGTGTAGTAGAAATAGTTCTGGCCTTGGATTCAGAAGAAACCTAGACTGACATTTCCAGCTCCTAGCTTCACACTCCTAGAGGTGCAATACTGGCAGTTTCCTCATCTGTAAAATGGGGGTGATACTATTCATATCACTCGCCTCCCAAGGCTTTGTGAGTCAGTCAGCATTTATTAAGTACCTACTCTGTGCTAGGCACTGCCTTAACAAGCAATGGGGATAGAAAGATTGTAAGGGTTTAAGAGGAGACAGAGAAGAGATAAAGGGGAGGGAGACCTCTATTGTTACTATAATAACAATAATAATAAGCATAACCATTTATATAGCATTTACAATGTGCCCAGCTCAGTGCCGAAGCACTTTATGGCTATTGTCCCATTCAATCCTCACAACACCCCTGGGAAGTAGGTGTTATTATTATCCCCATTTTACAGATGAGAAAACTGAGGCAAACAGATGTTAAGTGACTTGCCTGGACTTACAGAGTTAGCAAGTGTCTGAGGCTGGATTTGAACTCAGGTTTTCCTGACTCCAGGCCTGGTGCCCTATCCACTGTGCCACCAAACTGCCCCTTTTCAAGAAGTTTAAACACAAACAGTAGAAGAGATAGATATAGGAAGAAAGGCACAAAAACAGTCCCTTCCCTCAAGGAGCTCATAATCTAAAGGGGGAGACAATATACAGATAATTGGGTACATACAAGATACATGGATCTCAGGAGGGAAGGTATTGAAGAGGATTGCAATGGTGGTGGTGGTAGGAATAAAAAGGGATCAGGAAAGGCCTCCTGCTGCAGTAGTATGTGAACTGAGTCACAGAGGAAGCCAGGTAAGCCAGCAGGCCCAAAGCTCTTACTATACCTTCAACGAGAGCTATTGTTACTTTCCCGCGTGGATAGTAAAGAGCGCAGGGCTAAGATGGCACAGGCTTGCTTGGAGGTTGGCTGCTGATGGTCCATATCCTCGACTGGGGTAGGGGGCTGCAGGCCCAGCTGGTGCCAATCCTGGCCAACATCCTGGAGGTCGATCAAGAGAAATGTTGGGGTTTTGACCAGTTCTTTGCCGAGACCAGCGACATCCTTCAGCGGATTGTGGTCCATGTATTTTCTCTGTCTCGGGCTGTCCTGCACCATGTCTACATTCATGCCCACAATACGTAAGTTGTACCTGCTGTGCAAGGGAGAGTGGGAGGGAGCTCCCCTTCTCTTCTAGTGATACAAGAGAGAGACACTGCTGTCTCACTGGAGCAAGAGAAGGAGTGTGAGAAGAGGAAGGAGATGGCTCAGTGCCAGAGGAAGTTCAGGGATTTAAAGGGAATGCCTCTTTTTTTGGGGGGGGGGCAGGTTAATTATTTCTTAATTAAGCATTTATTTTTTTCTTCTCTCCCACCATTAAGAGAGGAAAAAGTAAAAAGAAAACCCTTGTAACAAATACACACAAACAAAACAATCTGCATATTGGTCATATCCAAAAACGGATTTCTCATTCTGAACATTCAATTGATCACCTCCCTGTCAAGATGCAGAGAGTGCACTTCATGTTTCCAGTCCTCTGGAATAGGGGCTGATCATTGCATTGCTCAGAATTCTGAAGTCTCCCCGAGTTATTTTCTTTTTAAGTTATTTGTTTTTGCTGCTATTGTTTAAACTGTTCTGGTTCTGCTCTATTTACTCTGCATCAGTTCATACAAACCTTTCTAGGTTTCTATAACCCTTTCATCAGCTAGCATTCATTATAAGCCCCTGCTATGTGCCAGGCCCTGTGCTGAGTACTGGATATTGAAAGAAAGGCACAGGGTTCTCTGCTCTCAGGGAGTCCACAGTCTAAGGTTCTCCTTTCTCATGGCACGATAGTACCCCATTATATTCACACACCATATTTTGTTCGGCCATTTGCTTTTTGCCTCTTTTGAATCCCCAGTGCTTAGAACAGTGCCTAGTGTGCTAATGCATGCATGTTGATGATGATGATGGTAGCTGGACCCCTGAATTGAGTTTCAGGATTCCTGGGATATTAGGCTTTAAAGCTAAAAAAGACTTTAGAGATTGTATAATTCAACCCACTCATTTTACAGATAAGGAAACTGAGGCCCAGGTAAATTGCCCATGCTTACACAAGTAATACATATAAAACCCAGGCCCTGTGACTTCAAATCCAGTGTTTTCTTTTTTAAATCATGTCTTGATGCCCTGCCTAGGTTCTGTTTTTGGGTGTGCTCCTTGTGACCAGAGGCCCACTTCTTTACCCCTCTGGGCTTCAATTTGCCTCTCCCTCTCTAAAATAGACCCATTGCTCTGGTTTCCTATAGAGCACATTAGGACTGAATGCCCTAGATAAGTGGAAGTTTGGAGGGTCTTCTACCCTGGGCTTTTCTCCCATCTCTGAAGTTGCCTCTTCCTTCTAGGCCTTCTTTCTTCAACCATGCTTTCAGAGAAGTAGTAAAGAGTCCTGGACTTGGCGTTCAAGACGTTTACTCTGGGTCTCTACCACTTCCTGGCTGTGTGACTGTGCATAAATCACTTAACCTCGCTGTGCTTCTGATTCCTTCTCTTTGTAAGGGAAATATTCACACCTGTTCTACCTGCCTTGCTGAGCCTTTACTAGGAGAGTGCTCTAGTATCTTGAAGCTCTAAACTGTGCTCTATCCCTCCTGCCTCTAGGATGGGCATCTTTTTGGAGGGCGTGTATAAGCAGACCAGTGTGGAGCCCAGCCACCAGGAATACTTCTTTCAAGGCCACCCTTGCCTCCTAGAGCCCAGCCTCCCTGCCCAACACCTGGCTCATACAACCGAGGAGAGCCCTTTAATCCTGCTCAGTGAAGACAGTGAAAACCCCACTGGGCTGGTCTTCAGAGACCGTGAGTAGGGTTCTGGCCATGAGTAAGGCCTCCTGAGACACATCCGATGTCTCTTCTCACCAGAGACGCTAGAAGCCGGGGGTTGGCCAGGTCAGTCTGGGGGGTTCCCAGACACGGGAGGCCTGGAGATAATCCTGGCTCTGCCTCTGTGTTTGGGTGACCTCTGCCTTGACTCCTTGGGGCCTTAATTTTGTTCACCTGTCACCCAGACGTGTCAGGAAACTATGAATGATTGTGACAGCTTAGCTTGGCTTCTGGGTGTTACAGGCCTCGTCTGTGTTTGCTGCTGTGGGATCAGTGGCCAGAACCTCGGAGGACTGGAAGAAGAAAAGAATAGCCAGCATTTCTATCCTGTTTTAAGATTTGCAAAGCGCTTTGCATATATCGTACTAATGTAGATAGCTCCCTTAGGATGAGACCCATCCAAGCTTTGCCTTTAGGTCCATGTATAGGATTTAAATTCTGTGCCAGGTGGGATCTGGGTGCTGTGGGGGCAAGGGTGGCAGAGTGCCCAGAGATGGCAACTAGTCTTTTTCCTAGTATCTACAAGTCAGGCATGTTATTCTCCAGAATGACCACAAGAGGTCACTATCAGAATACAAATGTAAGACCTAAGATTAATTTGAATTTAAGAAAGGTGGACTGGTGGGGAGGGGAAAAAGGACCGGCTGAGAAGATCCCAGGAGACTCAGATGAGTGACAGGTCATGAGGATTAAGGGAGGTAGATTAGGGGACAGGTAAGAGGGGTGTGTGTGATTGACGGATGGAAAAATGAATTGGAGCCGAAGCTAAGGAATGGAAGAAGGTGGGGTTGCTCAGTGGCTGTAATCAGGGCCTTGATCTGTCCCCAGCATCCCTGGATGTTCCCAAATTTGTGCCCAAGGTGGACCTGCAGGCTGATTACAACACCGCCAAGGTAAGGACGAGGGGCCCTCGGTGGTCCAAGCAGGGAAGAGGGGCGGGGGGGGAACCTCCCCGAAAGGTGGGAAGGAAGGGTGAGCCCTGAGACCCCCTGTCTGTGTCGCAGGGTGTGCTGAGCGTGGGGCACCAAGTTCTGAGGATCTCCCGGGCACTGCTGGACGGTCAGGAAATGATGCTTCGGGGGCTGCATTGGGTGGTGTAGGTACCTTGGGGTGGGGCTGAGGTGGGGGAGAAGGGACCAGATGAGGCAGGGGACCATCATCTTGGCTGGGTAGGAGTGGCAGAAGCTAGACTACCAGCTCCTTCCCCTTCCTCTGAGCACTTACCCCAGACCCTCCTGAGCTGAAAAGCTCTTACCTAATTACTATGGAGTTCTTACTCCTCTGACCCTACCCTCCCTCCCCATCACCTCATTTTGTCCCCTCTCTGTGATCCCTATCCCTGACCTGATCCCCTAACCTAGCCCAAACCATCCTCTAGATGTGCCTCACGGAATCAGGTGGCTTCCTAGGGTCCTGAGCTCAGGGTGCTGGCTCAAGGAGGGGTCTCTAACCTCCGCTGGTGGGGTGGGCTGGGGCTTGGATCTTATACAGGGAGGAGCTCAAGGCCACATGTGGGCGGACCCTGGAGACCACTCAGACAGCCCTCTTGTTCCTGAGCCCCAGTCTGGGCACTGAGGGGTAGGTGTCTGAACTAAAATGGAGGGGGGGAAAACTCTGAAAACCCCATCGTGATGCTCCTGGCTTCTCCTTGACTCCATCCTGCATCCATGCCCTAGTCTTCCCAGCAGCCCCCTTGGGTTTAGCTGTTTCCTTGCCGCCTTAGAAACCCTGGCGGCATTGACTGGAAAGCCTGGCTTCCTTTTCAATCCAACACCCTTTTGATTAGTGAACCCTACTAGTGCTCTGGGAAAGAGGTAGGCGGGGCCCCTTGCCCTTCCTGGCTGGACTCCCAGCTCTGTCTAACCCACTGTTGTGTCTCAAGTAAAGTCTTCTGGGGCAGCTAGGTGTTGTAGTGACTAGAGCTCTGGCCTTGGAGTCAGGAGGACCTGAGTTCAAATCCAGCCTCAGACACTTAACACTTGCTAGCTGTGTGACCCTGGACAAGTCACTTAACCCTTACCACTTCACCAAAAAGCAAAAAAAAAAAAGTCTTCTGTCCAAATGAAGTTTGAACTTGAACTTGATGGGCTGCTCAGGCTTCACTAAGCCTAAGAGAGGGAGTGTCTGGGAGTCACCATGCAGCAACCTCTCCCCAAAACACACTCACACCAGCCAGCAACAAGGAATAGTGGAAAGATCTTTGGCTCTGAACTTGGAGGATATGGGTTCCTTATCTCTGATGCTTGTGTGACCTTGGACAAGTCACCTCAAGCTTCAGGCCCTTCATCTGTAAAATAAGAGATGACCAGGACCAGATATATGGTCCTGTAATCTCCTTCTTCCTCTGGGCTCTTCTGCCAGTCTAAGGGGCTCTTCCCTCTCCTTCCTCCTTGAGGCCACAGCCCCTGGTCTCCCAACTGGACATCTCTTGTCTCCATCTCAGGCTGCTCAGGGACAGTGGAGGGGAGAGGCTGGGGGGGGGGGAGAAGGGAGGATAAGGTAAGAGACAAACCCCACGCAGGCATGTCCTGGGAAATCTCAGACTGCAGGCTGCTGCGAATGCCTCCAGGAGATCTCATTCCCCTAATGCGTTACATTTTGCCAGGGTTCACCTTTGGACCTGAGCCTCTGTCCCAGGCTGGGAAGCCGAGACAACCTGGCTGTGAGCAGCCCCAGCCTTTCCCATCAGTAGGAGACGTGGACTGAGAGAGAAGCCAGGCATGTCTAGCGATCTCTGCTCTTGCCTGGCTTGCCCCAGGGAGGAGTCGGGAGTTTCCTTTGCAGGGGGGCTGACTAACTGCCAACATGAATGCGGGGGCTAAGGCCTGGAAGAAATGAGGTCACTGCAGCTGGGAGGCCTTCGCTCCAGAGCCACCCTCTTCTGAGGAACATTTAAACCATCCACCAGGAAGTCAGTTTGTTGTGAGGCAAATGAGGTCGAGGTTGTAAATTCTCAACCTGGATTATGCTGCTGTTTTTCTGTGGCCTTGAACAACTTAACTTAACCACTCTGGACTTCAGTGTCCTCATCTGTATAATTAAAGCATTCACTACTCAGTCCGCATAGTCCCCTCCAAAGCATTTCATGGTTCTATTCACTTAGGAACATATTCAGCCCTTTGTGCTTTACTTGCTGAGTCTGAAACCACCAGCAATTTCAGTGGTGAAATTTGAGATATTTTAATGATCTGGCTTTGACTTTTGGGGAAAGCCAAAGCCCTAGGTATCCAGGTGATGATGCACAAAGGCTTCTGTGTGTGGTGATTTTCCACCCCTTCTGCTGAACTCCCCCCACCCCCTTCCCTCCAGCTGTTTCAAGTTGAGCCAGCAGGTATTAATTAAGTGCCTATTATGTGCCAGGCACTTTGCTGTGACCAAAAAAAAAAAAGGGCAGAAAACAGCCCCTGCCCTCAAGGAACTCACAGTCTGATGGGACAGACAACATGCAAACAACCATGTCCAGACAACCTATATGCAGGATGAATGGAGGACAATTGACAGAGGAGAGGCAGTGGAATTAAGGGGGATCTGAAAAAGGGATAAGCTGAGACTGAGCTGGAGGTGAGGAGGGTGGGCTTTCCAGTGACAGCCTGTGAAAATACCGGAAGCAGAGAGATGGAGTGTCCTGTGTGAGGAATAGTCAGGAGGCCAGTGCCACTGGATGGCAGAGTCTAAGACTGGAAAGGTTGGAAGGGGCCAGATTATGAAAGACTTTGCTGAACAGAGGACTCTCTGTTTGATCCTGGAGGCAATAGGAAAGTCTCCTTCTCACCTCTCCCTTTTCTTTTTGCTGAGCACCCTCTCCTTTAGTCAAGGCCTCTGCCGCCTTGGCTCCTGACCCCCTTTTCAGACCCTCCCTTGCCTCCTGACTCAGTAGATTTTTCTTATTCTACCTACTATGGCTTACCAACTCCTCCTTGAGTTACCATTAGACTGCTTGGGAGTGAGAGAGACTAGTACTAGACCAAGGGTGGGGAACCTGGGGCCTTGAGGCCACATGTGACCTTGTAGGTTCTTGAGTCCAAGTTTTACAGAATGAATCCTTTTATTAAAGGGATTTGTTCTATGAAGTTCAAGTCAAAGGGCCAAACTTGAGAACCTAGAAGGCCCACATGTGGCCTCAAGACCGCAGGTTCCCAACCTGTACTAGACCCTATGGTTTTCCAGCCTTACTTTAAATCGCTCTCCTTTCTATAGTATTTTTTAAACCTTAAAGCTTTTTCCTTGCAATTTACTTGTGAGGTAGGTTGTGCAATGATTCCCAATTTATGGATGAGAAAACTGAGGCTAAAAGGTTAAAAGGCATGCCCCTGGTCACACAGCTAGTAGAGGCTTCCCAGTGTTTTTTCCCCACTTGATGAACCAACCGCCTGTTACGACTGTGGGAGGAGAGGAGGAAGCAAGAGAATGAAGGGTAGGATGCTATTGTTGGTGCTTGCTTTCCTGTGCTCTACGACCTTAGCTAGGTTACCTGCCCATCCTCCTCCCCTCCCACTCCGATACAATCGCCTTGTGTTAGCTCACCTCCAGTCTAAAGTTCAAGACTCTATGCTTAATATCTGAGCACAGTGTGTATACGTACAATGATAGGTGGAGGGGGGGTGCTATTCTTTAGAAGACCCCTGATCAAGTCGCCTTAACCTTAATTCTAGGATCTAGGTAACAGGCAATGAGATATAAGGACTGACCCTTATCCAACTTGGAGTGACCCATTCACAGCTTGTAAAAGTAATGAGCAGGTATATCTCATCATCTCTATTAACTGCACATTGCAGCCTATAATTTCATCAAGTGAATGAACTGGGTTGAAGTAATTCAGGTGATCAGGAGTTCCCTGACCAGGAATTTCTTTTTCTTTTTCTTTTTTTTTAAGCTAGGCAATGGGATTAAGTGACTTGCCCAGGGTCATACAGCTAATAAGTCTTATGCGTCTGAGGCTGGATTTGAACTCAGGTACTCCTGAATCCAGGGCTGGTGCTCTATCCACTGTGCCACTTAGCTGCCCCTTGACCAGGAATTTCTAAACCCTGCTCGTTACTCCAGGGCACCAGCCCCATAACCTCCTAGCCAACAGTAGATGGGTATAACTTCTACACCCATGTGGCCCAGAGAGAGAGAATTCAAAATACATCTGGAGAATATATTCTTCCTTGTCTCCAGGATCGCCTCCACGACTGGGGAGTCAGAGGTGCCAGAGCTGAAGGAGGCAGCGGAGCTGAGATCCAAGCTACAGACTGTGAGTGCACCTGGGCTGTGGGGTAGGTGGGGCCGGTCCTTGACTTGGAGTGATTTGGGGGAGGCCCACTTATCCACGCCTCTGCCTCCAGGTGGGCATCTCTGATGAGCAAGAGTGCTATACAAACCCTTTCCTTTCTGCTCCCTAGATTAACGAGATCCTTTCCAGATGTTCCCAAAAGACTGTGGAGACCCAAACTAGTCTAAGCAGCCTGTCCTCTGAGCTGGTGAAGAATTGGGATCAGGTACATGAAGACAGAAGGTCTGTGGGATTTTCCTTTTTGAGGGGTGGGTCGGGAGGAGTCATAATTCATAGAATCTTAGATCTGCAATAGGAAGGGACCTTAGACATCATCTAATCCAACCCCCTCATTTTACAGATGAGGAGACTGAGGCCCAGAGAAGCTAAGCGATTTGCCCAAAGTCACACAGGCAAAAAATAGCCAGGTCAGGTTTTGAATCCAGGTTTTCTAACCCCGAGTTCAACACACTATGAACATCTGAAAAGCCCCCAAGGTCTTTTGAGATTGATTCTTTTTTCCTTTCCTGTGTGATGTCTTGTCCCACTAGCCTGACTAATGTGTTAGGGGCTTAGGGAGATGTACATTGGGATGGGGGCACCATGGAATATGAACAGCCCCAGTGAGAAGAGCCCAGATTAAGTCAAGCCTCAGTAGGGGAGGAGAGGCAGAGAGGTCAGACGGGACTATCACAAGAGTTAAGGCTGGGTTATTGATAAGATCCTTTCCTAGGCAGCAACCTTGCTATTCCTCTTCCCCCAGACAAGAGATGTCCCAAAAGAAAGCCAGCCTTTTCTCCTTATCAAATCCCTCTTTGGCATCAGCGTACAGGGAGTCCCCCAAGAATTTGAACTCAGACTTTAATGGAACCAAAACCCCACCCCATCAATAGTTCCAGCTTTGGATTTATAGTCAGGATGAAATGGGAGGGAAGTGGGCCTCTGCTCAGAGGGTTGAGTGAGACCCCTAGAGGGTCTTAAAAACAAAATTAGAACATTGTCTCTAGTCTAAAATGGGGAGAAGGAAGATCAGTTAAAAATCTTGAAATACCCAGGGTTTTTATTAAGGAACTTTGCCTCTAGGAGGCACCTCCATAAACCGTTAAAATACACAATACAATTTATCCTTTGTGTGAAGATTTGACAGACAGGTGGGTCTATAGATAGAAAGGGCGGTTATTTAATTACTTACTATATACCACGAACTGTGCTGAGCAGCAAGGATACACAGCCAAGATAGTGTCTGCCCTCAAAGAGCTTACATTCTTTTTAAAAAATTTAATGTATTATTTTCCCCCAATTACATGTAAAAAAGATTTTAACATTCATTTTTAAGAAGTTTTGAGTTCCGAAAGCTCTCCCTTCTTCCTTCCCTCCCTCCTCCTCTTCCCCATGGAGAAGGCAAGCAATTTGATATCCATGTACAGTCATGCAAAGCATATTAAGGAGTTTACATTCTGATGGGAGAAGACAGGCAACCCACAAAGGGGACCTGGAAAAAGATGAGGAGGCAAATTAAGAAAGCGCTGCTACTCTCTTTCCTCCCCCAATTCCATCGCCACTCCTGTGGCATATGCCTCAGTGTCTGAAAGTTTCCTCCTTGAGTGTGATAATCCTAAGGCCTCCAGCTCTATTTAGAGTATATGACATTTAGAGGAGGCAGGAAAGAGGAAACCTTTGCTCAGTCTCCTCTGTGTGATAACTGGGATAGTTGTGTCTTTGCCAGAATGGGGGGGGAGGGGAAGTGGAGCGGGAAGACAGAGATTATCAGGAAAGGCTGATATGGGAACAGCTCTTGGCCTCCCTTCCATGACACCTCCTCCTTGACCAATATCTTGGAAAAGCTGAGGTGGAGAGGGTTTCCTCTGGTCCCTAAGGCAGACAACCTCCTTCCCCTGCCACCGAATCTCTCTAATGCTGTTTGACTTTCCTTTTGGGGCCTTTCTCTTGACCCCCAGCACCCATCAGATTCGATGCTGCCTGGACAAGATGAACGTCATCTACAAGCAATTTAAGAAAGCCAGGATGAGGCCAGGTGAGCAGCTGAGGCACAGGACAAGTGACCTTTTCAGCTTCCTTCATTCACCTAGTTATTGAGGCCTCTTCCATGCCTAGTACAGTGTGAGGCTGCAGAGAAGCATTAGAAGCTCTTGCCTTCATGGAGCTTACAGTCTAGTTGGCAGGGGATCAAGGTGGGAGGTGATGTGATCTGTTGTGGCCTGGTCGCTCAGGTGTATTGAGTGATGTGGTCGTGAAGGGCTGTGAGTAGAGGGGAGGAGGGAGATCAGCAAGGGCTGGAGACCAGTGAAAGCTTTGTGGTAGAGTTGGCCTTGAAAGATGGATGGGAAGACTAGAATGTGTATAGGGAAGGAGGGCATTGCACGGGCAAAGGCCAACGAGGTGGGAATAAGGGTAGCATGTTCAGAGGACAGCACTGACCCAGTTTGTTATGATAAGTAGGTTAATCTGGCCAACTGGAAGGAAGATAAGACTGGGATGTGGCTATAAAGTTTGCAAGGTAGTTTAGGCCCTGTCACTATTGTGGGAGTGGGAAGGGCAGTGTGGCGTATTGAAGAGAGCACTGGATTTGGATTTGGTTTTGAATTGGATTTGGGTTCTATCCCTGGCTTCCTTATTCACTGGGTGTACAACCATGACCAGCTCATTTAGCCATTCTGGGCCTCAGTTTCCACATCTATAAAATGAGAGAATTGAACAAGTTGGCTAGCTCTCTAGGGTCCCTTTCGGCTCTGGCATTCTGTGATGGGGTGGGGAGGTATGAGTATTAAAATCCAGCCCTATCTCCCAGAAGTTCATCCCTACTTATTCACTAACCTAAAACCCCTTAGGACACTTGGACCAGACTTCTGCCCAAAGTGCCTCTCTTTGATACTGGTAAAGTCTTACCTCGTAGAAGTCTGATGCTCAGAATCAGAATTATTGAATCTCAAAGCTGAAAAGGATCTTAGAGGTTAACTAGTCTAAAACCTACCAGAAACAAGAAAGTTATTGACAATATTTCCAACAAGTGATCATCCAGTGTTGGCTTGAATACCTCTAGTGATAGGGAGCTTACCACATTAAAAGGAGCCTATCCCACTCTGAAGTAGTTCTAATTGTTAGGAAGTCTAAGCCCAGGGCTCTTTTTACAATGTAGGATTATAGATTTAGAGATAGAAGAAACTTTTCAAAATCATCTAGGCCATTTCCCTTATTTTAGAATTGAGGAAACTGTGGCTGGAGAAGTTATTAGCCTGAGATTATAAAAATAGCAAGTGGCAGAGTCGGGATTTGAACACAGTCCGAGCTAGGTGCGGCCTAGATTTAGACCTGGAGTGAGATAGATCGAGTTTAAATTTCAGGGCTGGTGAACCCATGGCTTCGAAGCCACATGTGGCCTTCTAGGTCCTTGGGTGCAATTTTTTTTGACTGAATTCAAAGTTTTACAGAACAAATCCTTGCATTAAAGGGATTTGTTCTCTGAAGTTTGGATTCACTCAGAGGACTGAACTTGAGGACCTAGAGGGCCACATGTGGCCTTGAGGCCACAGGCTCCCAGCCCTTGTTTAAACCCTGCCATAAACACTAGCTGTATGACCCTGGGCAAATCATTGAAATTCTCTGGGCCTCAGTTTCCTCATCTGTAAAATGAAAGGGTTGGACTTGATAACGTGTTACAATGTTTGGCACGTAGTAGGTGCTTAATAAGTGCTTGTTCCCTTCCCCTAAATCTGATCCCAGTAACTCCAAATTCAGCCCTCTTTCCTTTGCTCCCAGCTGCTTCTTTTGTACGTATTGGAGACTGTATTAACTATTAGAGAACAAGGTCCTGAGGGCACATGACAGGGAAGTGGGAAGTTGGGAAGGAACACCAAAAGTAAGATGGTGGGGAAACCCCAAAGATGGCACTATCCTCCCTGAGATTCCCGTTAGCCTGGAAAGTCATATTCTCCTAGAAGACCAGCAGAGGGCAGCATTTCCTAGGGGAATAACCAAGATGGCCCTTCAGTGGTTGCAGAGGAGTTCAGGCCAAACCACTGGGAGGGTCAAGAATAATAAATAATAGGGGCAGCTAGGTAGCACAGAGGATAGAGCACCGCCCCTGAAGGCAAGAGGACCTGAGTTCAAATACTGGTCTCAGACCAAACACTTGACACATACTAGCTGTGTAACCCTGGGCAAGTCACTTAACCCCAACTGCCTTAAATAATAATAATAATAATAATGAATAACAAATAGATAAAAGCAAGCTCTTTGAGAAGAGGGATAATTTTGCTTTTTGTCTTGCTATCCCTGAGCCTGCCTGTCGCTGTGCCTTGTAGATGCTTGCTAAATGTTTGTTGAAAGATGAATTATTCTGCTGTTTTGGACTGAAGTGATCGTTATGGCGGACCCTGTGCTATCTTATTAAACACCTGTGTTCCTAGTTGAATGAACATGCTTTGCCTCTGCCCCAGGGCTCGCTGGACAGTCACTTTGATGAAAACTGACTCCGATTCCACTTTCTGCTCTTGTTTGTTTAGGGTTAGGCTACAATGAGGAACAAATCCACAAGCTGGATAAGTGAGTAATGCGATTGTGTGTGGGCTGGGTGGCTGGGAGGGGAACCGAGGACCCAGTATTGGGGATGGACACATGCACCAGCCTCCCCACTTCCTTCCTTGGTCATTGGCGCCCCCTCGAGGTGGTGTCAATTTCTGTCACTCCATGTCGCTCTTTCTAACACTGGAAGGGCTGATCTGGGCAATGGTAGATTGTCTGGTGTTAAGCAGAGTGTCTGGGAAACTCTATTTGCAATCCTGGTGCAACATGGGACTTTTTAATGGCAGTGATGATGGCAGGCATTTATGTGGCACTTAGCAGTAGATTAAGCATTTTATATGCATTATTTCCTTTGACCCACAAAATCCAATATAATAATATAAAATAATATAATCTCCTTTGAAATGAGTAGTCCAGTTAGAATTACTACCATTTTGCAGATAAGGAAACTGAGGCTGAGATGAAAAGACTTATTCACCAGCTCAGAATTTTGGAAGGGTCTGGATAAGCTCATTTAGTCCAACTCCTTTATTTTTCGGGCCAGGGAAGTGAGGCCCAAAGCAGGGAAGTGATTTAGTCAAAGTCACATAACCAGTTAATGGCAGAGCAGGGTCAGGACCCAAGCCTCCTTACTGCCAGTCCAGTGTTCTTTCCCCTGGAGTTCCTGTCCTGGTGGTGGTTGTGGGTGATGGCTGTTATTGCCCTAAATCTGGCACACCCACACAAAGCCCTTGGTGCCTCCCGTGGCCGGCGGTTGGATGATGCCTCCATTAGGAGGTAGGTCCAGAGGTTCAGCTCGCTCCAAGCCACAGAGCGAGGAAGCTCAGTCTCCAGCTCACTATTTTCAATCCTCCTTCTAGCCCTTTGTTGTCCTTTCTTCCATAAAATCCTGCTCTAGTCCACTCATTTCCTCTAGGAAAATATAGCAGTGTTGGAATTTATAATCATGAGACCTGGCTCTGACACTTAACTAGTTGTGTGACCATGGATATTATTCTCTCTGAGTGAGCCTCAGTCTTCTCATCTGTAAAATGGGAGTAGTGATACTCGTCTTACCCACCTTTCATGAGCACTGTGAGAAAATTGCTTTTGCTGTTGTTCAGGGGTGTACAATTCTTTGCCACCCCATTAGAGTTGTCTTGGTGAAGATGCCGGAGTGGTTTGTCATTTCCTTCTCCAGCTCATTTTACAGAGAAGGAAACTGAGGCAAGCAGGGTAAAGTGACTTGCTTAGGGTCACACAGCCAGTAAATGTCTAAGGCCAGATTTGAACATGGGAAGATGAGTCTTCCTGATTCCAGGCCCATCACTCTATGCGCTATGGCACCACCTAACTGCCCCAGGAAATTGTTTAGACATTCTTTTGTTGGGTTTTGGTGTCATGTAAGGGGGCAGATGTGTCAGCCTGACTCACCTTCTCCTTTGAGATTTTTAGCCTTTTTTCTCCCTCTTGAATGTAGCACCCATTTAGAGACAAAGTTTTAGATAAATCTGTTTTGACAATTCCATATATTATTATGTTATTATTACATGTTATTACCACCATCTCTATGATGATGACTGTGACTAGAGATTCTGGGGTTTAAGGAAAGGGACCAGCTTTCTTTTTGGTGGTGACTTATACATTGCTTTCTGCGTTTTGTTTTTTAGGGTGAACTTTGGCCATTTGGCTAAAAGACTCCTGCTGGTTTTTCAGGAGGACTGTGTGCAGAAGTATCAGACAGCTGTCCTCACACACGGCAAGAGGATGAGGTAATGGGCGAGCCCAGGATTCCTTCCTCTCCCCTGAAGCATCCCTTCCTTATCACAGTGCTCCAACATCTGGAGTAAATCATTCCAGGCCACCGGACGCCATCCTGGGCTCTCAAGGGGTCCGCTCCCTTCCCTTCCCCCACCAGCCCCGCAACATAACTCTTATTAGGGGCTTTGTCTGAGAGGCCTTGAGTGAAAATCTCCCAGAATCCCTGAGTCAGAAGACCAGGGCGGTTCACGGCCATTAAAGGCGGTATCAAGGGAGTCAGAGAACGAGGCAGGATTCTTCCTAGCCCTCCCCAACATGCCGTCACCTCTATGATGTCATGGCCCTCTTTGAGAATGAAGGACAAATGACAACAGCAACATGCCATCCTCTGCCCTAGAGGGGCTTTGGGCGTCTGTCCAGTCCCTTTTAGATTCTGACCTCCCTGCTCTTTTTCTCTGACCAGGAATGATTTCAGACTCAGCTGAGTATAGTGGGAGATGGTCCCATTAAAGAATCAACACAAATCGATAGGATATAGAGCTGGAAGGATATAAAGCTCAGAGGCCATCTATAAAACCCTTTTGTTGTACAGATGAGAAAACAGAGGCCCAGAGAGGTTAAAGTGATTTACGCAAGGTTACACAAGTAGTTAACATGATCTTGAGGAGAGAGAGCCCTGGACTGGGAGACAGAGCTCCTCAGTCCTGCCTTGTGAAACCCTGGAAAAACTCAACAACGCGTCAACCCTTTATTAAGCGCTAGACAGAACACCAGGCTTGGAAATCGAGAAGACTTCTCTTCATGAGTTCAAATCTGGCCTCAGACACTTACTAGCTATGTGGCCCTGGGCAAGTCGCTTCACCCTGCTTGCCTCAGTTTCCTCATCTGTAAAAATGAGCTGGAGAAGGAAAAGGCAAACCACTCCAGTATCTTTGCCAAGAAAGCCCCAAATGGGGTCACAGAGAGTCAGACACAACTGAACACCAACAACAATATCACACTTGGGATACAAAGACAAAATAGTCTGTCCTTAAACATTTACATTCTGCTAACCTTTCTAGACTTTGGTCCCTACCACCACAACCACCTCCACCCCCAAGGCCCCTCCCATTTGTATCAATCAAAAAGTATTAATTAAGCACCACTCTGTGCCAGGCAGTATGCTAGTCTCTGGGGATAGAAGGAACTTATATCCTTATGGGGAAGACAGCATATACACATATAAAATAATTGGAGGGGACACAAAATGAGGACTGAAGGCAAAAATGAAACCAGCCTCTCTTTATGGAATTTACATTCTTATGGGGGAGACTATACACCTATATACACACATACATAGACATATATACGGTATATCTATATGTGCAATATATACATACATGCATACATACATTACATATATATAGTATATTTACACATGCATATATACATCTACACATACAAAGCATATACCATGTATTTACACATGCACATATATACACATGTATAGTATATATACATATGTATACATACATAAGCATATACCATATATTTACACATGCACACATATACACATGTATGGTATATGCATATATGTGCATACATATATAAGCATGTACCATATATTTACACATGCACATATATACACATATGCAGCATATTTACACTGGCACACATACATGTATACATACACATAGTGTATTTATGCCTGCACACAGTTATGTGCCTATATATATATATATGCAGCATATACACGTGTATATATATGCATACGTATATATTATATATATAGCAATGGGGCCACAGGTGGGCATCAGGAAATGATCTTACAGGTCTGCCCAAGTCTTCTTGTTCTGTGGGAGTTAAAGGGCAAAGCTATGGGCTCTGAACATTTTGGAAAGGGGAAAATTTGCTAGAATAGTGGATGTACTCTGCTCTCAAGCATTTCACACGCTCCCCCCAAACCCCCATCCTAGATTTGTTTAAACTGAGGGTTAGAGTCTAGCCTCTGAATTCATGGTCATGCATATTGTGATTCTCA
This sequence comes from Phascolarctos cinereus, assembly GCF_003287225.1. Taxonomy (NCBI): domain Eukaryota; kingdom Metazoa; phylum Chordata; class Mammalia; order Diprotodontia; family Phascolarctidae; genus Phascolarctos; species Phascolarctos cinereus. The sequence goes on along the minus strand of NW_027555958.1, from coordinate 375,826,385 downwards.
CTGCTAAAGAGAAAGGCCATGAGGCAAGTGGGATCCCTCTCCCCCGACATCGCCATCATAATGTGATTCCTACCACATGATGATTATGGGAGTAGAGTCTAATATCAGTCAAAATTCATCATCATTATCACACTGGGGTCTGTATGAGTGAGTGCACATCTGGAAGGGCAAAGGCATTGAAGAATGTAAATGGCTAATTATGGGGATACCGGTCCCGCTGGGGGCCCGGTATGGGGTCATTGGGACAGATGTGGAATGATCAGTCCTCTTTTCCCTGTACATACTTTTGGCCATGAAGCAATGCACATGGGAAGGCGGGCTGAACTAGACCCTGGTGGAAAGAAGGCATGGCAGTGTGTCCCTGAGTCTTATTTGTGGATTTTGTGTTTCCCTCCTCCCTAGGATGGTGCATGAGACAAAAAAACATCTCCGACTGGTCGGCAGCTCGGTAAACGCTTGTAAGATAGAAGCCCAAGAAGCCCAGGGGCAGCTCAGTAAGGTGAGGTGCCCTTCAGCAGTGCCAAGTGATACTTGACAGCCAGTGACTCCTGGGGTCATCACGTCCACCTTCCTGCCTTGGAACAAAACTGCCCTGCACTCAGACCGGACGGGTTTAGTTTAGGGGCCACTTTCCAAACCTAAGCCAGGGAAGTGATATTTCTAGATATGTCTTATGGGTGATACCTAAGCTGGGGTTGGGGAGGAATAGTGCTTCCTGGGACTGCTTTTGTGAGGCTGTGACATCCCTAGGTGGGAAGGGTGGGACCTGTCTGGGGCCCATGCCATGTCACTCTTCCAAACAGAGGCCTTGTGGCTTCTACTTATCCAGGTGGATTGTACTTCAGATGAGTAAGCCCCATTCCTTCATTTTGCACAGGGAAGGAGGTACAAGGGCTTCCACCCTTCCCTGGCTGCTTGGTTTTGGGTGTGCTCAAAGTGATGAGACCAGAATAAGGACACCAGCCCTGATGAGCCATCAAAGGTCTAGATCAAGGATGTGTTCCTTCAGTGAGGAACCCTCCCACCTGCACTCTCCAATGGAAGCAGCTAGGTTGCTGGGCTTGGAGACAGGAAAACCCCAGTTTAAATCAGGCTTTAGGCACTTAATGGCAGCATGACCCTGGGCAAGTCACTTAACCTCTGCCTCAGTTTCCTCAAGCACCGACCTCCCAGGGTTGGCATGAGAATCAAATGAGATGCTATTGATAAAGCATTTAGCACAGTGCCTGGCCCACAGTAGGTGCTTAATAAATGCTTGTTTCCTTCATTCCAGCAGACACAAGACTATATTCACAAACATGCACACACACATTCTACTTGTTTCAGAGGCTAGAGATTTCCCTGATCTAGATGTTCTCAAAAATCCACACCTTGCTTTCCCAGCAGATTGTTTATGTTGCAGCAAGAGGCGTTTAGGTTAGGTAGAAGGAAGAACTTCCCAGAAGTCTGATGACTGAACACTCACAGAATCTCCCTCCCCAGAGGCTTCTAAAACAGGGTGGATGCTCATCTTTCCAGGATGGAGGCAAGAGAGATCGGACAAGATGGCCTTTTGAAGTTGCTCGCTGTGATTGGAAGCTGGGATATATAGAGATCACCAAGCAAGCTAAGGAGTCGAGTAAATGGTTTTTTTTCCCTTTCAGGCCCTGGACCGATTATCTCGTCGGCTTTGGCAGGGCAGAATGAAAGCAGCTCAGAGTTCTCCCCCTCCTTTTGCTGCTTATTCCAGACCCCTTCCGAAGGACCTGGTTCTCCAGTAAGTTTGAGAGGGGGGCAGCCAGGTGGCTCAGAGGTTAGAGCACTGGGCCTAGAGTCAGGAGGATCTGAGTTCAAATCAGGATTCAGACACATACTAGCTGTGTAACCCTGGGCAAGTCACTTAATGTTATTTTGCCTCCAAAAAAAAAAAGTTTGGGAAGGCAGGGCAATGGAAGGAATACCATTGTCTTGCCTTAGGTTAAGTCTGGGTTTAGGGAAGTTCTCATGGCATGGCAAAAGTAGACAGAGCACTGTTCTTGGAGTAGACCTGGGTTCAGGTCCTGCCCTAGACATTCACCAGCTATATGACCCTGGGCCCTATTTCAGTTTCATTTTCCTCATCTGTAAAATTAGGGGGTTGGACCTATTGATCTTTCTGGTCCCATCCAGCTCTAGATCTGTAATCTAGCAATCTAAATCCCATGATCCTTTGGGACCAGCTCTGGAAGGAGCTGGATCCTCCCAACCCGCCCTTCTGGCTGTGGGATTGGCTCCCATCAATCCTGGCCTGAGCCTTGACTCTTTCCTCTTGGTTCCTCACACAGCATTCAAGAACTCCGAGAGGAGATGAAGTTACTGGCCTTTGATCTCCAACATAATAACCGAATCATTGAGAGGTAAGGTCGTGAAGATCAACAGCATTTGTTTTCAGATTGAACAGCCACACCTACCTGGTCGGGAAAGCAAGCACATCTCAGATTTCCCCAGCCACCAGATAGCAGTTTTGGCTATTTCCAGGTTATCGAGCTAACCGCAATGAATTGTTGACCTTTCTATTTAAGCTTTAAAATCTGGGAAACCATCCCAGAGTCAGATCAGAGCTGTGGGGGTGATTTGAGTTCCAGACCAGCCTCAGTCACTTGCTAGCTGTGTGACCTTGGGCAGATCACTTTACCTGTTTTACTAGTTTCCTGACCTGTAAAATGGGAATAATAACAGCACCTCCCTCCCAGCATTGTGGTGAGAGCCAAATGAGATGATAGTTGTAAAGAGTTTACTTAGCACATAGTAGGTGTGATATAAGTGCTAGCTATTATTATTCTCATCACTTGAATTTTTAGTAAGTACGTGAGGTCATGCCTCAGTCCTCCTTCAGGATGTCATGACCCACCCAGCTCCCAATAAGCTGTGGTCAGTCTGTCTTTGCTCTTGGGACAAATTCTCTGACGGTCTATGGATCAGTCGAGTGGGGTTGTCATCTCTATAACATCCTCTGTATTAGGAATCAGCATAATACGGTGGCTAGAGTACTGGGCTTAAGGTCAGGAAGCCTGGGTTCGAATTCCCTCTCTGATGGCCAAGTCACTTAACTTGGAATTCTCCCTTGTCTTCTCTGCTTCCTGTTCCCTGGCTTCCTCAGGACTCAGCTCAAACTTCCCCTTCTGCAGGAAGTCTTTCCAGTCTTCCCTTCCCATTAGTGGCTTCCCTCTGAGATTGCTTTTCATTTACGCTGTGTCTATGCTGTATGTACACGGTTCTTTGCATGGTGTCTCCTCCATTACATTGTGAGCTGCTAGAGATCAGGGATTATTCTTTGCCTTTCTTTGTATCCCCAGAACTTAGTATGGTGCCCTGCATACAGTGGAGCTTAATAAATGCTTGTTGACTGGCTGGTCATGACCTTGCCCCCTCTCCTTTCTATTCTTCTAAGCTTTCAGGGAGCAGAAATGATCTGTAAATTGCTTGTCTTCTGCATGAGAACATCTAAAATATGCCTTTTGTTTACAGGTTAAGTGGGGTCCCATCTGCCTCTGGGTCTTTGAGAGCTGAGAGTGATGTGTGGAATCCTGAACCTCAAGGGGCCCTGGGCTCATCAACACTGTAGGGCTGGGTCTGGCCCCATCTTTTACCTCATCCTACTTCCCCTCAGGCCAGCAGGCACCAGCATTAACTCTCATGAGTTTGTTACACTATGAACCTACAGCACCCAGGAGTCCATCTCTTCACGGAGCTGTGAGACACTCCAGATTTCTGTGCACCAACACTGACCTCTGTGTGTCATCAAGGTTTGGTCCTTGCATAGCCCTGTATTGTGCCCTTCAGCTCATGCCAGGGACTGGGAAACTGGGGAGAAAAGGTTGAGACAAACCCTCCCTATCTCCTTCAAGTTCAGAGGTTTGCCCTCCAGGGAAGAGGGGAAGAGGTTTTCTGTGGATGCTGAGCTAAGCTTCAGTCTTCTTCCGCCTGAAAGTATCTGATGATAGACAATACATCACTTTACTCTGTCTTATTTCTCCTTGAGCCCACTGGGTTCTGGTGAGAAGAAAAACCCAAGCCTCCTGGCTATTCTTCAGCCTAATTCCAGGTCAGTACAGTCAGGCTGTAGGAGGAAACATCATCATCCCTATAGAGTGAGGACTGAATTCCTGGGCTGTCCCACACACACCTCTCTGGGAGGCTTCAGAAGGGCCTGGAAAACACAGCCTTGCCAGCTAGCTAGAGCCCACATGCCCCAAGTCTGAAGGCAATGGAGAAGTGGCCCCGAAGGACCACAGGAAAAGGACCTCAACCCTACTGAATAAACATGGCTTCACCCTTCTGTTTCCTTGTGTTTGTTGGCTAAATACAAGACCTCTGGAGAGAGATCTCTAATGAGCCAAAGGGAAGTGGGAAAAGGGAATGATGGCAGAGTTGGAAGCAATGAGAAATGAGGGTGGGGCCCCTACAAATCATATCAAGGGACATTCCCTGACATCATCCCTCAGCCCTAGTTGCTGTCTCTCTCCCGAATGATTCCTGCTTTGAGTATTCCCTCAAAGAAGGAACCTTTCAGGAGACTGGCTGCCCACTGGTCTACTGATGGGGAAGCCTCCAAGGGGATCCATTCTGATCCTTCGGCCTTGTCATAGCTGTCTAGCCGCTGTTTTGGTGAATGGCTTCAGCTCGGGTGTTTAGTTTCTTTCATCCCACCAATAAGCTGCAGCATGTGAGAGATTCGGCCTGATGCTTTTCCATTCTGAGGCTTCACTGATCTCTGTGAGCTTCCTAAGGATTCCAGCTTTCCCTGAGGACTGATCCAGGGAATCTTGTGCCTGGCCCCAGAGATTTCTCTTTTACTAAATCAAGACTTTCACGGATTTCTGCTCCCTGGTTTGAGACACGGAACCAACCCCTTTGGCATTTTTTGGTCCATAGACTATAGTTGGAAGGAGCCCATAGTCCAGTTTCGCTCATCTTTTACAGATGAGGAAGTTGCCCAAAGAGGTCCAGCCTTTCCCAGTATCACCCAGGGTAGTCATCACAGGCAAGATTTGAACTGAGGTCCTTTGACTCAAGAGATAGAGTCCTTTCCATCATATCACAATGTCTCCCTTAGTCAGACAACTGTTGTACCTGATATCTAATTAGGTTTTCTGCCTTTTCCCTTCTCCCTTCCAGTCTAGTACCTGTTCCTCCTTTCCCTTATCCTACCTGGGTCATCTGTACATAAAGATTTTACTTGTAAGTTTAAAAAGGCCATTTAATTTAGAAAAGATATACCAGGCTAAAGTAAATGGAAGATCATATAAAAGATTCCAGTACAGAACTGAATTTCTAAGCTATTCTAGCCAGCTAATTTATCTCTGGATCTAGTTTGAACTCCATGGTCCTCTGGTTTCTGGCTGGTGGTGCCTGTGACCTCATTAGGACTCCCAAAATATATGGGAGTCTTCCACCCCAAAGTACTCAAAAACCTGGGCCCTCTGGACTGAGTTTAATCCCAGGTTTACTCTCAGCCAATCAGGAAGATGCCTGATTGCTGGCCAGCTTTTGATAATCCACCCTCACTCATAATAATGTGGCTAGCTAGAAAACTCTCCGTCTATCCAGAGTTGATCAGGTGGAGGAAGGAAAGAGCTGTGATAAGAAGCATGGAATTTAGACCCCACAAATCTACCAAGCTTTTCCTATCTTCCAGAAAATAGAATGCTTCAACCTGACTCAAATTTGCCCCTAAGGTTCACAAAAATACCTTTATTACTACTAAAAATAACTGCATACACCTAGTGCCTTGGGGTTTTCGAAGTACCTCATAACAAACCTATATCGTAGGTAGTGAAAGCATTTTTCTCCCTATCCTGAAGCACAGAGAGTTAGTTTAATTGCCCTTGGTCACACAGCTAAAACACATCAGATTGAGGACTTGAACCGAGTGTCCAAACTCCAAGCCTAGTGCTGTTTTCCCTCTAGTTCCCTGACTTTCATCATATTGCCACCCATGGAAGAAGAGGCAAGGCATCACTTCCTTTCTCAGCTGTGTGGAAGCTTGGAGCCCTGGGAAGAAAGGATTTGCTGTTTCCTACTACTGAAACCACATTAAAAATTATTTTTTTAAAATTTTAGGTCAAGTTTTAAATATTGGGGTTGAATAATGCTTTAGGTCATTGTCTGGATTTCTTCATTTTATCAAAGAGGTATTCAGGGGCAGCTAAGTGGCACAGTGCATAGAGCACCAGCCCTGGAGTCAGGAATTCAAATCTGGCCTCAGACACATAACACTTATTATCTGTGTCACCCTAGGCAAGTCACTTAACCCTAATTGACTCTCAAAACAAACCAAAAAAAGGAGGTATTTGGGCTCACTTGAGTTCAGGATCCAGAAAATCCCTACATTTGGGAGTTGGAAGGGATTTCAGTAGCTCTCTAGTCCAACTAATTTAGATTAATTGTGTAAGCTTCTTGCAAATCCAGAAATTCCCAGATTTTATGGGGAAATCCAAATTGGCTTCAGGCTAAGGTCTTCTGCTAACAGCTCTTTCTTCCCAGAATTGATTTCTCCCTTTTCTTAAAGGAACCCAGGCCCTAATTATCCCTGCTAAGCTGAGTCCCCTAAAGTACGGTTTGGGGCGGGGGGGGGGAAGAAGAGTGGTATATTCATTGAGAGAAATGGAGGCCCAAGTAAGAAAACTCACCATGTTTAGAATGAAAAGGAAAGCACGTTGGTAAAATATGAATCCAGATAGGAGTAGTATTAATAATAATGATAGCAGCTCTTATTTGCAGAGTTTTCAGAGTGTCCAACCTACTTTATATATGTTATTTCATTTGTTTTTCCCAATAATCCTCTAGGATGGGTGCCATTTTCCCAATTTTACAGATGAGAAAACCAAGGCTCAAATAGGTTAGTGATTTGCTCCCCACCACGTGGCTAATAAGCATCTAAGATGGCATTTGAACCCAACACCTTCCTGGCTCCAAGTTCATCCAAATGAAAGCCAAAATCAAAAATAAACAAAATAAACATTTCACAAGACCATTCGTAAAAATGGACGTGTCTGGCTATTCCCTATAAACAGCAGCAGAAGTTATCAGAGCCAGCTCTGGAGAATAATGGGGCCTGAGTTTTATGGCCAAACCTGCTGATTTGTTTTATCTTTGGAAACACTAACTTCTATACATTGATGAACCTGTGACCTTATTGGGTGGGGGTAGGGGAGCCTTCTCCACCTGTATAGATCCCAGCCCCTCCAAAGCTTCTCACTCAGGGCTATTCTTATCCACGTCTCTAGGCAAGTTCTGAATAGAGAATCCACTCAATGTGCTACAGGCCTTTATCTGGTTTTTCTGACATTTAAGTGGGGACAGGCATGGTGGACACACTTAGGATGTCTGTTCTCCCTTACTCTTACTTACCATATACTAACCAACCACCTTTTCTGATCCTTGGTGGTGTTAATGTCTTTCACATTGTTTCTTGTAGCAATTCATCATGGGTAATATGCTGTAGCCAGGTGGTGTCAAATTCAAATAGAATGGGGGCCTCGAATCCATAGATAAAGATTCCTTTGGACCACACATTGACTTAGTTTTAAAATGTATTATCTTCCACATTTTGTTGTATTTTTATTCATTTTGCTAACTATTTTCTAATTACATTTTAATCTGGTTTAGGCAGCCCTTGTGAGTGCTTTGGGCCTCATGCAGCCCACAGGTCTCATGTTTGACCCTTCTGCTGTGGCCTATTTATATCTATTATGCATCTTTCCATAATTTAGATAGATAAGCAGATAGAAAGATGGATGGATGAATGGAGATAGACAGATAGATAGATAGATAGATAGATAGATAGATAGATAGATAGATAGATAGATAGATGATAGACCATTTATTAAGTTCATACTAAATGCCAGGCACCACATCAAGTGGTAGGGATACAAATGTAAGCAAACAAGACCATCCCTACTCTCAAGGAGCTTACATTCTGATGGGGGAAGAGTGAATAAGTCATTGTGAGTACTATAAATACCCAAATGAACTACAAAGGACATATGAAGGAAGATGCTATCTGCATCCAGAGAAAGAACTGATGAATGGAAGTATGTACAGAATTATTTTACATATATAAATATGTATTTGTGTCTAATGGTAGCCATCTCTAGGTTGGAGAGGGGAAGGAAGAAAAAAAGGAAAATAAAAGAAATTTACATGATAACTTTATTATATATTTAAAAGGAATAGGAAGTTGCATGTAACAGATTTGCAGTTTCACATACAATCACTTTTTTATTATACTATGTTATGGAAAGGCTTGTTTTATTCCATAAATCAAAAATAAAATAAATAAAAATATTTTTAAAAAGAAAAGAAAGGGGAAAGAGGAGGAAGGATACCTCATGTGCCTGCAATGCAGCAGAAGAGAAGTTAGAGTCTAGAGAAAGTCAAATTGAGAGTGAGGAGAAGTGTGACTGAGGTCCTTTCCAAACTGGTGTTTCTCAGAAAAAGAGTCATCAGTGAGGAGAAGATGGCTACGGGGTGAAAGTTTCCTAGGTGGTGTAATGGATAGAGCTCTAGATCTGGAGTAAGGAAGAACCTGAGTTCAAATTCAGCCTTGAACACTTACTAGCTGTGTGACCCTGGACAAGTCACTTAATCTCTGCCTGCCTCAGTTTCTTAATAATAGTACCTACCTCCCAGGGTTGTTGGAAGGATCAAATTAGATCATATTTATAAAGTGCTTAACACACAGTTGGTACTTAATAAATGTTTGTTTTCTTCCTAGGAAGGAAGTTTCCATTTGTTGTTTGAGTCATCTGTAAATTTCCCAATGCTGTTTAGCTCTAACTGCTCCTCCCATTCGTTTTTAAGTCCAGCTCTTTCTTAGTCTTCAGTATCTGCGTATGTGTGTGTGTATACATATATATAATATATATACATATATATATATATATAATATATATATATATAACACACACATATCACACATACACATATACATATATCTTTAGGTAAAATATACATATATTTCATTTTTATTTATATTTATATATATTTACACACATACACACTGATCAACTAATTTAGTGCTCTGCCTGTCCAGATGAGTGTCTTAATCCGAGCACTATGCATTTATATCTTTAGAATGACTATGGATTTCTTTGATAAGACTTTGTTGTGTTCCGAGGTTCCATGCAATTAGTATGTCATCTAATTGATGAATGATAGGTCCAAAGAAGTGGTGATTAATGGGTGAATATCTTCCCTGAAGGGAGGTGTCTAAAGGAGTGGACAAATGATTTGTCTTTGGTCTGTGATGTGCAACATTTTAATCAATGACTTGGATGAAAGTATAGATAAGTGTACTTTTCAGATTTGCAGATGATATAAAATGGGGACAGCAGCTAACAGGCAGGGTAGAAATAGGTTTTAATAAGCTAAAACAATGGAGCAATTCCAATAGGATGACATTTAATAGGGATAAATATAAAGTTGTAACCTGTTCAGTCACTTCCAACTCTTCCTGACTCCATTTGGGATTTTGCTTGGCAAGGATACTGGATTGATTTGCCATTTTCTTCTCCAGCACATTTTACAAATGAGGAAACTGAGGAAACAGAGTGAAGTGACTTGCCCAGGGTCATATAGCTAGTTAAGTGCCTGAGATCAGATTTGAACTCAAGAAGATGAGTCTTCCTGGTTCCAAGTGCATTGGTCTATCCATTGTGCCACACGCCTATGCACATTAATTTGTATTAATTTTGTATACATTTAATATACATTTCTTCATGTACACATTGTCTGCCCTGAATGAATTCAAGCATTCTGAGGACAGGGACTTTCCTGCTTTTACCAACTTGACCTTGGAACTTATCCCAGTACCTGGCACATTATAAGCACTTAATAAATCCTTGTGGATTGGTTGATTGGTTCTCAAATTAGCATTGAACTAGAAGGTATGGAAGGTTCTTTCCAGCTCTAGATTTTATGTTTGGGCTCACACCAAATTCTCCAGGTTCATTTATTCTTCAGTGGCTTTTTGCTGGTTTAAGAATCATAATTATTATTATTCATAATTATTATCATCTTCTCAAGGAAAGGAGAAGAAAAAATAATGGGCCATTCATCCAGCACACAAGGTGACAGGCTGAATTGGTAGGGAAAGCATTGGACTGGGATACAAGACCTAGGTTCAAATCCTGGCTCCAAGATTTATTAGCTATGTGTCAATGAACAAGTCAACTAACCTATCTAAGTACCAGCTTCCTCATCTATGAAATGGGAACAAAAATATTTGTATTACTTTTTCTGGAGGGTTATTGTCAGTCAGTCAGTAAGCATTTAGAAAGCACCTTCTACGTGCCAGGCACCGTGCTAAGCACTGAGGATACAAAGAAATGTAAAAAACAGCCCTACAGTCTAATGGGGAGACAATATGCAAACAGCTATGATTTCTGTAATCCTTAAAATGCCATATAAACAGGAGCTATAAATAGTCAAAGAAGTCTTCTACTTCTTAACCTGTAAAGTAGGTTCAAAAAATCAACTTCACAAATACAGGAGGGGAGGGGCAGCATGGCTAGACAATTGCTTCTATAAGAAAGATCTGGCGAGGTTAGTGAACTGCAGCTCTCTATGAGTTAACTGGGTGACATAGTCTATAAAAGTAAACAAACAAATCAAGGTAATGGGATCTTTGGAAACTGCATTCAGAGAGGTATTGCAGAGATTATGCAACATAATTTTGTAGTAGACCCACTCAGCGTGGTTCCGTAATTTTCTCCAGCTCCCTTTAGGAGCTTATAAATAAGAGCAAAGGCAGTGGATAATGAAGTAATCCAAGGGTGAAGCTTGATTGAGGCATGATAGCAATGGGATAAGCAGGCAGTGGACTTGAGTGCAGAGAACAGTGCTGAACTGATCTAGTTCATCAAGGGGTCAAGATATGGAAAAGAGAAAAGTATAGCCAGAGTAGGGGTGATGGTCTGGGAAAGAACTCAGAGTGGAAGGACTGGAGGTCACAATGAGGACATAGAACAGGGGGAGGGAACATAAGACAGAGGAAAAGATAAAATGATAAAAGGGATAAGGAATTTTGGAGTTCACAAACATGGAAGTGAAATATTTGTGAGTAATGGCAAAATCAAGGGTATGACCATTTCTGTATGTAGCTGAGGCAGAATGGAGGAGTAGGTCATGGGAAACAAGTAACCTAGAACTAGGAAATTAGGAAGTTTGAGGGAGTATTAGTATGTATGTTGAGGTCTCCTACCAAGAAGGCATAGAGAAAAAGAATGTGAGCCAGGCACTAACCTCATTGAGGAAGGAAGGATAACATTGGGGGAGGAGGGGGGAGGAAAGTAGATGACAGGCATTGGAATCTTGATTTGGGTGATACATTTGTATTGAATGAACCTCAAAGGAAGAGAAATTCCTTGGTGATAGTAGCATCATGAGAGTCTGAAAGTGTCAATAGAGAAAAAAGAAGTATTCCACTTCCACACCATGACCAGTAAGTTGGGGGCAGGAGGCTACCAGAGTCAGCTCTGCCCATGAGCCAGTTGTTAAATTTTCACCTTGAAAACTGGCAAAGGTTACACATCATGGCTTGACTCATCATTTTGTTGATTGTCTATACTTAAGAAAGTGATGGAGAAAATATTAGTGCAGATTAAACAAAGTGTATTGCTAGGTACATTTCTTTTTTCAGAGAGCCAGTTGTAAAACATTTACCAGTGCTTCCCTGGTTGGGGGTATGAATGAATTTGAAACCAGTACTAGAAAGGGTGTCTAGGGATGTCAGGTCATCTGAAGGGAGCCAGATCTCATTGGAAGCCGGAATGTGAAGGGAGTGGGAAAGGAAAAGCCTTAAAATGAAATCAAATTTGTGAACTCTGGATCAGGCATTCTAGGGAGCACTACAGGCAGGTTGATCTGGAGTGGGGTATTTTGGGCTTAGAGTTGAGGAGGATGGGAGTAAAGGGGTGAGCAGTTTGGGGATGAGGAATAAGGTACCATGATAGCAAGGGGTTCTGAATCACTTTCGGGACAGTTTGACAAGTGGGAAGTTTGCTAATGTTTGAGGAATGAATCCAAGAAGAGTATCAGAGGCTAGAGAGAGGACTGTTCAAGGAGATGGATGATTAGACTCTTCAGCTCCCTCCCCTACCTATTCTCTATGTCTAATCTCAAGGCAGATGGTGATATTGTGTCCTGAATGCCAGAGAACCCAACTCACATTAGGTAAGAGCCTTTAATTTCATTTCTATTGAGAAAAGCATATCTATTTCTGATGTTAAACCATTTGATAATCCCAAGGTCCTTGATGGAAATAATTTTCTTTTTCAAGAGTTTAATAGCTATAGCTGCTGAAGAGGCTGGGGCTGTAACATCCCCTTGCAATAGCTGCAGGTTCCGGGCTGGTAGCTAGGTTAGTGGGCAGACTGTGTTGTGAGGTCACTACAACTCTTGGGGCAGTGGGCTTGAATGTAGAGAACAGTATAAAATTGACCTAGTTCATAAGGAGACAAGACAGAGAAAGCAGAAAAATATAGCCAGTGTAGGACTCCGACTCGGCAGTCTCCACCAGGGTGGCAGGGATGGCTGGGTCTAGGTGATGGTGGTTTCACTTGTTGACCCATGCCATCTGCTGTTTCTCCCTCAGGATGCCTTGATACTCCAGCTGGGCTGACTCGTCTGCCCCATAGGTGGTAGTTGTTCAACAATTGGTGATGGTTGTGCAGATGGGGGCTCCTTTCTCCATAAGGTTTGCTTCCAGGGTGATGGTTGTAGAAGCCAGGTTGTGGGTAAGGCAAATTCTCCTGGGGCAAGGTGATTCCTGGGGCTCGGGTTTCCCTGCCTGTCTGTGGCAGTAGGTAGTTTCTGGGATCCACAAAGGTTGTTCCCCTCAATATTTGGAGGGAGCACTGCAACTCCCAGGGCTCTTGAGCTCTGGGTCCTCAGAGGAGGTGGCAATCAAGGTGTTAGCATGCGCTGCCTCCTGTCTCTTCCACAGCATAAATTGCTGCTTCAGACAGGCTGGCTCATGATGTTGGATATATGTTAAATGAGATATCTCCTGAAGTCTCTAAGGGATGGAAAATTTTTAGATGATATAATGATGGCACATAAACTTCAATGATCTTATCCTTGTATTTCTAGTTTCTTTATGTCTTCTGATCTCATTTGTCATAAGAATGCCAAATGAACATGGTTCAGTCACTCCAAGAATGTGTCAGCTCCTTGATCATTGGACAAAGATCATACATTATGAATTCAAGCAGTTAAATTAATATCTGTCCATGAAGTGTGTGAGTTTTCACTGCCTTGCCCCCCCCTTCCACTACTACATCACTGAAACTGTAGAAACAGAAGGGGCCACCCAAGACTGAGAAACATTTTGCATTTTTATCTGATTTATGAAAGGTGGTGTGGTATAATGGACAGGAATCTGGCCTCAGTTGACCAATGGCCAGAGTCTTTGGAAGGCCTGGGTTTGTCTGATCCAGGGGTGGGGAACTTACAGGTTCCCTACCCCTGGTCTAGACTCTGTCTATGAGACTCTGGGCAAATCACCGAACCTCAGTGTTTTAAGTCACTTTCTAAAACTATAAATTGTAAACAAGATAGAACTCTGATCAACGCAATGATTCCAGAGAACCATTGTGGAAACATACTACCCACCTCTTGCAAGAGCGGTAATAGACCCAAGACAGGGAATGAGATACATTTTTGTACATAGTCAATGTGGGGATTCATTTTTCTTGACAATGCATATTCATTACAAGGGTTTTGTTCTTCTTTTTCTTTTTTTTCTTTTCAATGGGAGGGCAATAAAAATGCTTATTCATTGAAAAGAAATAAAATTTAATTAAAAAAATACAAAGAAAGTCCCGATCAATGTAGGTCAAGGGAGTTGCCTCATTTGGGAGTTCTCTATACCAATGAAATCATAAGTCCTGTCCTTATTTGATTCATAAGCTAACATGGCCAAAAAATTCATCATCTAGTAAATGGCCAACCTTCTGATCATGAGCCTCTCTTTGATTAGTGAAGTTGGTTCTCAGATAATCAGCAGTCTGTCACTGGGGCCCATATTTAATGCCTTTCCATCTTGGCAGGACATGCCAAAGCTTGGAGTCTGCCAGTAAAGCCTTCAAGAACCAAAGGTCATTAACATGTAACTGAGGTATGAGGTTTTTGGGGAGCCTTGTTAGTTTTCCTTTAGAAATACCCTGAGAATGGTTTCTTCCAAGCTTGTACCCTCAACTAGATTACTCCACGAATAAGGAGTCTGAATCTAACCCTATCTGGACACCTCTGCATCCATCATCATCATCATCATCATCACCAATAGCATTTAGATATTGCTTTAAGGTTTGTAAAGCACTTTACGTGTGTTTTCTCATTTAATCCTCACAAAACTCCTTTTTATGGTCCTCATTTACAGATGAGGGAACTGAGACTGAGAAATTAAAAGACTTGCTTAGGATCATCCAGCTATTAAGTGTCCAAGAGAGGATTTGAATTCAACTATCCCTGACTCCTAGGGCAGCTAGGTGACACAATGGGTAGAGTACTGGACCTTGAGTCAGAAAGACTCCTCTTCCCAAGTTCAAATATGGCCTCAGACACTTACTAGCTGTGTGACCCTAGGCAAGTCACTTAACATTGTTTGCCTCAGTTTCCTCATCTGCAAAATGAGCTGCAGAAGGAAATGGCAAACTAGTATCTCTGCCAAGAAAACCCCCATGGGGTCATGAAGAGTGGGATACAATTGAAACAATTGAACAACGACAGCAATTCCTGACTCCACATCCAGGGTTCTCTCCTCTGCACAACCTAGCTATCTCTAGTAAGGGCAGTGAGAGTGGGAGAGGTGTATGTAATTTGGCCTCCTAGTCCTTTGCAGTATGGTGGCTGGCTAGTTTGTGACAGATGCATCTCAGGCTGAAGCTGCTGTCACACCAATGGCCCTGAAGGGAACTCCCTGAACTGGCCTCCCTGGGCACCCATAACTATTGCAAGGCATCTCACGTTTAGTCTCAATGAGACCACGTAGGACTCACAGTGGCAGTCTGGGTGACCTTGAAAGTCAAATACAGATGTTTAGTAAGTGAAATGGCCAGGCCCCTGATATCTCAGGAGCAGAGCTTATAGCTGGTAAGACATTCTCTGTCCCACTAATCACATTCTAAGTGAGCCCAAGGCCATGCACCCAAGGCTAACAGAACTTCAGGGAGAGAGGTCGGTAATAATAATGCCCTGGGTTTCAATAGCCTTTCTCTTCAAAGACCTAGAACCACTTTTCTTGCTGTTAACTCATTTCAGTCATATCTGACCCTTCGTGACCCCATTTGGGATTTTCTTGGCAAAGATACTAGAGTGGTTTGCCATTTCCTTCTCCAGCTCATTTTATAGATGTGGAAACTGAGGCAAACAGCTTTAAATGACTTGCCCAGCTAGTAAGTGTCCAAGGTAGAATTTGAACTCAGGTCTTCCTGACTTCCTAGCTTTCTAACCACTGTGCACCACCTAACTGCCTCCCTAGAATCCCTATCCCTTCCATTTTCTTGAGGTGTGTCTCAGAAATAGGGGAAGACACAGATGTCAAATTCATGTTCCAGATGATGATACTTAAGGCCAGAGAGGTTTAGTGATTTGCTTAATTTTACACAGCCAGTTTAGGAGAGACAGCCAAGGAAAAGTGGCTAAAGGCAGTCAATTTGGGGATCCATCTATTTCCAAGCAGTGTCAAAGATTATTTTATGTATACCCTCTTTTCTCTGTATCATCCTAAGTGCCCTTGAACAAACATCCCATAACTGGAAGCTATGAAGGAGCAGCCCAGCATGACTGGAGTTGGTCCAGCCCTCCTTCTGGTCTAGCTCCCAGCTCCTGGCTTTTCATCAAAGGCAGCAGCCCTGCCCCTCTCCCTGAAGCCTTCACTCTCCCCAGCCTGGAACTGGGAGGAGGGTAAAAAGAGTCGGGGGAGACCTCTGTGTCTTCCCGGGCTCCCTTCTGCTGGTGTCCTGCTTATGTCTCCACCACATTCCATGGCTTCCTGCCCCTGCGGTGGGGTCAGGAGATGAGTTGGAATGCAGGGAGCCTTAGTCTAGAGCTCTCCCTCTCTAACCAGCCGAAAGAGGAAAGTTGATGCAAATCCGGATGGAATATTTCACTTTTTCCAACTTGGAAAGAAGAAAAAAGAAAAATAATCCTTATCGTGAACCCAGCTGAAGTAGCTTAGAATTATCAATTCCAAAATTGAGGCTAGGATAGAGGTGGCGTCACTGAACTCCTAAAAATAAATACTTTCCTTCCCTCCCCTCTCACGACATAGTGGAAGGAGAAGAAGTGGAGTCCGAAAACCTGGGCTCAAATCGTGGACGCTGATATGCCGCGTGACCTCGGGCAAGACATTTCCCCACTGTGGGCCTCAGTTTCCTTCTCTGTAAAATGAAGAAGTGAAGTTCAATGCAAGTCTTGTGTCCCTAGGTCATAGGTGCCTACTTGGTCAGACCCTCGGTTGCCAGAGGGGCCAAGGACAAGTGTGCTGACATTTAGAGTCCCAACCAAAGTGAATATAGACAGCCCAAATAGCAGAAGAGAGAGGGAAATGCCATAACCTTGGCCAGCAACCAGAGCCAGAATGGTACTAGCAGTGTGAGTTCTGCTATAGAAAACTCCCTCCAGGGCCAGCTGTGACTGGGGGTCCACTATCCCTGAGAGCAGTGCAAAAGCCACCAGACTGGTTGTCTGCTGAGGTAGCCCCCACCAAGCCCTGACCTCTCTCTGTAGGTATGCCTGAAGCTGACCAACTAGTCCCCTCAAGCCTCAGGGTTGAAGGAGCCTCAGAAGACAAACCTTTAAGTCATGGTGGCAGATGTGAGGGCAAAGGGCGGGGTGTACCCACCTACTCCAGATTCTGCTATTGTAACAGAGCATTTACAGAGTGAGATCAAAGACCTTCCCTTCCTTTATATCCAGTGCCTTCTGGCTGCTTAGTGAAGATCAGTTCCTTGGGTTCTTTTTCAGGCTTCACATGTGTGGCCCCTCTTGTACCACTGAGGTTGGCAATTTTATTAAATTGGAATGAGCATTTGTTAAATGCCTGTCATGTGTCTAGGCACTGCACCAGGCAATGGAGATACAAAGACAAAAACAAAATAGTCTGGCCTTCAAGAAGCTTATACTCCATTCCTTAATAGATAGTCTTTGTAAATTCGGTTCAGTCGTTTTCAGTGTTGTCCAACTCTTCCTGACCCCCTTTGGGGTTTTCTTGGCTGCAATACTGAAGGGGTTTGCCATTTCCTTCTCTAGCTCATTTTATAAATGAGGAAACGGAGACAAACAGAGTTAAGTGACTTGCCCAGGGCCACACAGCTAATAAGTGTCTGAGGCTGGATTTGAACTCAGATCTTCCTGACTCCAGGCCCAGCACTCTATCCACTGTGCGACCTAGCTGCCCCCTTTGTAAATTATGGTGGCCAAAAGAATTCATTACCCATTGGGCCAGCCAGTTAGTGGTGATGAGTCTCTCTCTATGTTGATTCCCTAGCCAAGTTAGCCAGCCCATAAATTTGCCAGCTTGCATTTAGAGAATAAAAGCTCACTGAGCTGTTTCATTTTTGCCTTCCTACTCCCAGTGCCTAACCCATGGAGGTGCCTTGATAAATACTTGTGGAATTGAATCTACAGACAGTAGAAACAGCACTGACTCTTGAGTGAGAGGATGTGAGTTCAAATCCTCCCTCTGTCCCTTACAATCTGTGGGACTCTAGGCAAATCACTTAACCCTCTCTGGATTTAGTTTTCTCAGTTGTAAGATGAGGGGGATGGGCTAGGTGGTCCCTATGGTCCTCTATGATCCTTTTTCTCAGTTGAGGGCCCCATGATCCCCCAGGCCTGTGCTCAAAAGCTGTCCCAGTGAAGTGAGGCCTGCCAGGGCTTGCACTCCACAGTCATAGCCTTTCAGAGCCCGGGATCAGCCCCGCACCTAGGTGAGGCACCACGATATGCCTCTGTGGAGTTTGGTTACTCGGTCTGCTGAGGCTCAGACACTCACGGGGAATCTTCTCTGTACGGGGAAAGGAAAAAAAAATCCAGTGTTTCTGCTAGAGAACTGTTGACTTTGCATTTGAGTAAGGAGGAGGGGGTTTTCCTAAAAAGTTTGCACAGGCCCCCCAAGTTCTGGTGGTGGATCTCCCCCCTTAACCTTTTTATCCTCATAGATCTTCTAAAAAAAAGTGATGTGAGTCAAAGTCATGGGGGATCCCCAGTGACCTCGGGGATTCACAGGCTGCAGAAAAATCACTGAAAGTAAAACAAAAACATGACTCACTTCTTCTTTGCTACAGGCTCTTCTTAGGACAAGAATCTGGGGCAGCTAGGTGGCACAGTGGATAGAGCAGGAAGACCTGAGTTCAAATTCGGCCTGAGACACTTGACACTTACTAGCTGGCTGACCCTGGCTAAGTGACTTAACCTGATTGCTTTGCAAAAAAAAAAAGAAAGAAATAAAAGAAAGGCAACAATCTGTCCCTTCCTTTTCACTCTGCTACTTACTTAAAATAAAGAGGGTTAGAGAAGATGGACTTCCAGCTCTAGAACTATGATCCTTTATGTTTCCTTATAGGAGGAAGCTAGGTGTCTCAGTGGATAGAGTGCTGGGCCTGGAATCAGGAAGATCTGAGTTGCAATCTAGCCTCAGACATTTATTAGCTGTGTGACCCTGGACAAGTCATTTAACCTCTATTTTAATCCACCAGAGAAGGAGATAGCAAATGACTCCAGTATCTTTGCCAAGAAAACTCCATGGACAGTATGGTCCATGGCAGTCATGAAGAGTTGGACACAACTGAATGACTGAATGACAATAATGTGTTTCCTTCAGCATTTCAATCATGGAGGAAGTGAAGGGGGAGAGGTAAAATCTCTGAAACAGCTTCATCATATAGGGTCCTTGACCCTCTCTGATGACTCCCACCTCAAGGAGCCTAATGCATTTCCTCCCAGCACATACACACTGAGACAAAATCTCCTTACCCTCCCACCCCCTAATGCCATAAGCAGGTCATGCTTTGTGTGAGTCACAGGCAGAAAAAGTCTACAATTTGGAGCCAAGAAGTTTTGCCAATTTGGAGAAAAAGTCCCAGCTGAAGGTGCTGCTGCCAGCAACCCCAGCCTCACAGCCTGAATGGCCAAAGGATGATTTAGCTAAAACAGTGTTCAGGCAGCAGACACAAGCACCTTCCCCCCTTTCCCCTACTCCATTGTTGTTGTTCAGTCATGTCTGATTGTTCATGACCTTTGTAGGGTTTTCTTGTCAAAGGCACTGAAGTGGTTTGCTATTTCCTTCTCCAACTCATTTTACAGATGAGGAAACTGGATTAAGTGACTTGCTCAGAATCACACAGCTAGTAAGAAGCTGAGGCTGAGTTTGAACTCAGGTCTCCTTGACTTCAGGCCCAGCACTCTATCCACTGAGCCACCTAGCTACCCCACCCTAGTTAATACTTAGTCCTATAAGGAATTTGGGGTTTGATCCCTAGAATGCCCCTTGTTTGGGCTTGAAATTGGGGGTTGGCCCTAATTACAAACATGTAGGGGGAGGGTATAGCATTAATGGGCTCTACTTCCCCTACCCAGTGGAGGAGCCAGGTCCCAGCAGTTTATGGTTCTATCTGGGAAGCAGGTACATGGAAATAGTTTTCAACTCCATCCTACAGACCTCATTATCTTGACTCACATCACATAACCTTCTAGTAAACTTGATGAATGTTTAAAGTCTGCTGCACTGAGTTATTTTATCTCAAGTTTTCATCTCCATTCCCATTCCAGAGGAGAAGAGTTTGGGGAAGAGTCCCTTCCAGAAGGAGCAGCCTCTTCCTTCAGAAATGCTCAACATAATCCCCCCCAGCTGGGGCATCTATTCAGACAGCAGGTGGGCTTGGGGGGAGTCCTGGAGAGGCTTTCTTAAGGCCTGAATTTTTCACCCAATTCTCTGGTTCCCAAGGTCAGTGGAGACTTTATTCTGTCACCCCTACAACATTGTAATCCTCAATTTCCCCCAAGGGATTCATCACACTGGATTGACAAAACAAACATGCATGCTTCAGAGGAAGAAAAAACAACAATCATAGCAGTGACTGTGATTTTTCTGGGCCTCCTTCTTCTCTTCAGCCTTCAGCCTTCTCTTCAGCAGCCAAAATAATGATAGTTGACATTTACACATCACAGTGACTTAAAGTCTGCAAAACCCTTTGCATCCTTTATCTCATGTAATCCTTAGGACAACCCCAGTGAGGGAGGTGCTGTTATTCCCATTTAACAAAGAAGAAAACTGAGGCTTAGAGAGGTTGAGTGAACTGTCCAGGGTTAGACATCTAATGAGGGTCGAGGCAGAATTTCAATCCAGGTCTGCCTCTAAATCTTGCATGCTTTCACTCCATTCTACCTTCCTGGCTGTGTCATCCCCACCATGGAAAACCTTCAGTTTCTACTAGGGATAGGGACTGGATATGATTTCGCTGGTAGAGGGAACTCCCAGATGAGACAACTCCCTCTACCAGTACAGATCAGTACCTTCTAAGCAGAGAGTTGCCTAGAATATTGGGACATTAAATGACTTGTCCATACATTAAAAGACACATACAGCCAGTATGTGTCAGATAGGGGATGCAGTTCATCCTGGCTTCAAGATTCTCCCTCTATTTACTGTGACATGCTGCCACGGTTTCCATTACCTATAGAAAAGTAGAGGGGAAAAAAAAACCTCTCCTCATCCTGAGCCACCACAATCTGGCTCCCTCCCACCTACTTTTCCAGACATCTCACATTATGCACTCAGTCTTCCAGCCAAAGTGAAATACAAGCTCTTTCCTGAGCTTGAGGTTCCATTTCCTTCTTCCCTGCCCTTATATAAGCCATACCCATGTTTGGAATCTCTGCCTTTTGGGATTCTTCTCTTCTTTCAAAGATCAAGCTCAAAGGCCATTTCCATGAAGCCTTTCCTTATCCCCCAGAGGTGGAAATGTTCCTGCCTCACATTTTCCTAGAGCACTCTGTCTGGATTTCTTCTCCAATTCTATCACATGTTGACTGGTATTCTTATCTGCACACATCATAAAATCAGAGATTTAGGGCTGGAAGGAACCTCAGAAGTCTTATCTCATCCAACCCCTTCATTTTATAGTTTAAGAAATTGTAGCTCAGAGAAAACACATGATTTGCCTAAGATCACACTGGTAGAAAACATCAGTGGCAGGATTTGAAACCAGGCCCTTTAACTTCAGAACTACCATCCCAAATCTGTTCCTTTCCCCCCCTAGCAGAATGTCAGTGTCTTGGTCCAGCGTGGCTGGGCATTCCTGTAATCCTTGCTAGTAGGGAGGCTGAGACTGGTAGACCCCTCGAGCTCTGGAGTTCTGAGCTGCAGTAGGGTTAAAACCAGTAGGATTGACGTTGTTTGGTGCCAAGATGGTGGGACCACATATTGGGAAGCGTGGGGGATTGCACCAGACTGCCTAAGGAGTGTCTAACTGGACTAGGTCAGAGAAGGGGCAGGTTAAAGCTTTTGTGCTCAGCAGTGTAGTGGGATCTGTCCACATGTGGCCACTGCATTTCCATCCTGGTCAAGATAAGGAGACCCAGTCTCAAAAGAAAAAAAAAAGAATAAAATCTTCTTGAGGGTAATTATAACTCCTATGACTAGCATAGTCCTTTGTAAAGAGTAAGCACCAAAGAAATGCCTGTTGTTAAATTGAATTAAAAGATTACTTCAGAATTAAATTTGGTTAGGGGGCAGCTAGGTGGCACAGTGGATAGAGCACTGACCTTGGAGTCAGGAGGACCTGAGTTCAAATCCAGCCTCAGATACTTGATACTTACTAGCTGTGTGACCCTGGGCAAGTCACTTAACCCCATTGCCTAGCACAAACAAAAAGCTAATTTTTTCAATAAAATAATACAAAATAAAAAAAAATTTTAAATTTTTTAAAAAGAATTAAATTTGGTTATTCAAACTTTTACCATGTGAAAAAAAATAAGGTGCAGCCTCCGCAGGGACTGGGAACTAGATTAAATCTCTCACCAATTTTTGTTCTTGTAATTCGTCCAGTTTGGTCACTATACTTTGATCCTAGGTGATACAGGATTGAGAGGCACAATTTAGGTCAGGTGCCCCAATCTGTACGGGGAGATGGAACTCCCTTCTCTAATAAACCTTCAACTTGTGTCTCTGGGCTTGGTTTGGGATAATCTTTCCTGTAAATCAGACACAGGACCTTCTTCACACTATCCTAATCTGGTTGGGCACCCTTGTCTATTTATAAATGGCTTACTCCTTCCTCATCAGAGCTCCTTGCCTCTCTGGAGGGGAGTAATCTCTCTTCATGTTCTCGGCCTGGGAGGATCAAGAGACCTAATCACTATTTGCCAAGCCCATGGAGATGGATGGATAACAGAGGGTTGAATAAGGGCAAACACTTATTAGTTATGCAGGCCCCCACAGGTGCGATGCTTACAAGAAAAATGGGAAAGAGACCATGACAAAACCCATCCCCATATTGAGGTTTTCCCTTTATGTATTTGTAGTAAAAATCTAGGAATAACACTGCCTCAGCAGTTTCTCTCCACCCTCAATATCCACCCACGATAGATTTGGAAACATCCCTGCAACTGGTCTCTGATTTTATTTCCCACTAGTTCTAAATGGTAGAGAGCAGCCAGAGTGATTTCTCCCCGACTTCATAGAGAAGGAAAACACAGTTCAGAGTAGCCAAGGTCACACTGGAGGTTTGTGTCCACACTGCCCCCCTTGACCCATACACACACTTTTTTTCACAGCCAGATGCCTTCTTTTTTGCAGAATTTTGGCTTTTGCTGCTGCTGGACAAGCATAGGAATGTAGATTTTAGAGTTCTAACCAAACTCAGAGGCTTTCAAGTGAGGCTGAGAGATAGTAGGGTAATAGATTTAGAAATTTAGCCCATTAGATTATAAGCTCCTTGAGGGCAGAAACTTTTTAAAAAAATTGTAAAATGTTTATTGAATTGAATTTATTGAAGCTGGAAGTGGCCACCTAGACCAGTAGTGTCAAACTCAAATAGAAACAGAGGCCACTAATCCATACCTAAGGATCCCTGAGAGCCATCTATTGATTTAATTTTAAAATTTTATTATATTTTTATTTACTTTGTTAAATATTTCCCAATTATATTTTAACCTTATTCAGGAACACTCAGGAGTACTGTGGACCACCATGTTTGACACCTTTGATTTCTACTTTGTTTTACAGATGAGGAAATTTTGGTTTAGAGGTGTTAAGGGATTTGACCAAGGTCTCCCAGGAGGTAAGTAACAGAGATGGGGTTTGGACCCAAGTCCTTTTACTCCAAATCTGGTGCCCTTTGTATTGTACCAAACTGCAATTCCAGCTTCCAGTATATGTGGTAGCCCAGTCCCTGTGACTGGATCTCTGGACCCCAGTGATACCCCAGTTCATGTAGAAATGCAAACTGAAGAATGTCTCAGGGGCACCCATGACTCTGGGTGGGTAGAACAGTTTCTACAAAACAGGCTGGGAATTCACCAGCATGGTTAGAAGAATTTCCAGGGAAATCAGGATCACTCCAAGAAACAAGCAAAAATGAAAACTCCTCCCCAAGACATTAGGAAAATGCCCAAATGTCTTTGTGGGTAGTCTGGGATGTGGAAGAGGACTGTCCCAAAAAGATTCCATGGCACAGTTGAGATAATGACCTACTGGACATGGCTAAATCTACCAGAAGACATTCATCTCTCTTGTTTTCAGATGGGAAATGGGATGCCTGAGTTTGAAGCCAGTCTGGCTTCTACATCAGTTTCTCCCTCCAAGAAGGACATGGAGAAGATAGAGGTCCCTGCTCCCTCTGCCTTGATCTGCCCTCAGCTAGGATGCTGGGGGCAGAAGCTCATCTGGTTGCAGAGTACTTTAAACTTGACAGATAATAAAGGTGCTGATGGAAAGCACAAACTGGGGGTTATTCCCACCTCCACCACTCTTGGTATCATGGGTAGAAAACTGGATTTGGAGTCAGGAAGACCTGGGTTCAAGTTTGGCCTTAGACACTTACTACCTATGTGACCCTGGGCAAATCACTTAATCCTTGACTGCCTCAGTTTCCTCAGTTGAAAAACAGGGATAATAATAGAACCTACCTCACAGGGCTGTCAGGAGGATCACATTATATGAATGCATATAAAGGATTTTTATAAATCTAAAAGAGCAATGTAAATATTAACATCTATCATTGGCTCCTTAGAACAATTATTATTTTGGTAGCTATAGGGGAAAGGTGAACTCAGTTTGGGAAGGGAAATTCCCCTCAACTCAAACCAAACTTCTGGTGAGAGTGAAGGATTCTTCCAGTTCAGGGGTCTACCTTTAGTACTAATATCTTATTAAGGTTGCCCTGGTCTCCTTGCCTGGAAGGCTGCTTGGCAAAGCTGAGGTGGGGGCAGGGGAGGGGAAAGAAAGAGGAAAGGGAGACTTCAATCAAAAGTGAAAGTCTGGACTTTACAACCTTTCCTACAAGTTGAGACAGTTTCTCGGGCTAAGAAAAGGAAGCCTAAGTAGGGACATGACAGCGTCTCGGGGCGTCTCTTAAGCGTCTTAGGACTTAGTTCAGGGGTGTGGGGGAGTTGGGTTTGGCTATACACCTACTCAATTGCTCTCCAGGCCAACCTCTGCTTTTTCTCTTGGGGTGGGTGTGAAGGGAGCAGGAGAGGCCAGTGATTTTAGGGAAAATAAAAATTTCCCAAGGAGGAAGAGAAATCTCCTTCTTGGCTAAGGTTGTAAGGCGGGGGAAAGACAGCAGGTAATATATTACTCTCTTCCTCCTTATCCGCTCCCCCATTCCCCCCCCCCCAAACCATACACTTCCCAGGGCCATCCTGTCAAACTAGGGCTCCTTTCCCTTTTCATGCAGATGCTTTGGGAAGTGGACCAGGAGAAGTTTCAGATCCTGAGGATTTGGGCTGGGGGGGTAAAAGAGTGACTGTGAGTGTGTGTGTGTGAGTGTGTGTGTGTGTGTGTGTGTGTGTGTGTGTGTGTGTGTGTGTGTGTGTGTGCATGAAAGGAGGGCTAGAATGTGTTAAGAGTAGAGACAGGGGGCTTTCTGCCTAAATATTTCTAGGCTGTACTCTTCTCTGCTTCCTCACCTGCCCAGGCTTTCTCGGGGCCTTCCCCCAAGAGAAAAAGGGGCGGCAGGCTGTAAACCGAGCAGCCCCCCGCGACCCACCCCACCACTCCTTCCGGCCGTCAGTCAGTCCGTCTGTCAGTTAGTTCATTCCTTCTTCCCAGCCCTCCATCTCCCCGCCTTCGTCCCTCCCCGCTGGCTGCGGTCCCTTTAAAGGCGCGCCCGGCGGGGGCCGCCCCTTCTCCCGGGGCTGGCTCGGGAGTCGCGTTGCAGTCTTAGGGAGCTGCGGCAAGCTGGGCATGGCCATGGCGTCCCCAGCCATCGGGCAGCGCCCTTACTCGCTCCTTCTGGACCCGGAGCCGCCGCGCTACCTGCAGAGTCTGAGCGGCCCGGACCCTCCTCAGCGTCCCGGGCGG
Organism: Phascolarctos cinereus; assembly: GCF_003287225.1. Taxonomy (NCBI): domain Eukaryota; kingdom Metazoa; phylum Chordata; class Mammalia; order Diprotodontia; family Phascolarctidae; genus Phascolarctos; species Phascolarctos cinereus. Next base: position 375,800,836 of record NW_027555958.1, on the reverse strand, counting down.
ACCCCGCGCCGCTGCGGCTCCGTGCCCGTCTCCACCGCGCCCGGGGCGCACGAGGGGCGCGGAGCGCGGGGGGCGCTAGTGGGGGACCTGGGGCCGCAGCCCCGGCCCCCCAGGCTCCCTCGCTCCCTCCGGCCGGGGCTTCAGCAGAGGTTGCGACGGCGCCCCGGGGCTCCGCGGCCCCCGGACGTGAGGAGCATCTTCGAGCAGCCGCGGGACCCGCGCGTCCCGGCTGAGCGCGGCGAGGGGCATTGCTTCATCGAGCTGGCGCTGCGGGCTGACTCGGGCTGGTGTGATCTGTGCGGCCGGGAGGTGCTACAGCAGGCGTTGCGCTGCGCCAGTGAGTGTGATCGGGAAAGGGTGAGGGCTGGTGTGTGTGTGTGGGGTGAGCAGAGAGCAAAGGGCAGCGGGGTAGGGATGGGGAGTAAGACTCCTGGAAAAACGTCCCTAATCCAGGGAGAAGGGCTTCTCCCCTTCCCTGACCTCAAGAAGCCTCTGGAGGGCATATATGGGGGTTCCCTGTCTTTTCTACTGTAACTCCTGTCACGCATCTGGAACCTTTTGATGACTGCCTAGGAAAGGATTTAGGAGCTCGTGACAAATCATACCCCTATCTCCCCACCGAAATGCCTGGGGCTGATAGCCAAGGGCACTGGATTGTCTCCTGGGCACTTATTCGGGTACTCGTGGGTTCTCACATACTGACTCGTAGGCTGTATGACTGCTGCTGGTGTTGTGATTTGGCCGTTCTATCTAGGGGTTAATGACATGCGTGATTGTTTACTGGAACAGGCAAAACCTCCTTCTTCTCCCCTAGTTGGGAGGTTAGGTAATATCCATTGGGAAAGGGGTAGATGACCCCCCACCCCCAGTTATTGGAAATAGATTGAGATATAAGGAGAAACCAAGATCATAGCCACCCAATGACCTCTGAAATCTTTGAACTTCTGTCTCTGCTTTTATCGCCTTCTTCTTCCTCCTCCTCCTCCTAGATTCCTGCAGTAGTTATTATCATCCTCTAAAATTATCCAGCTCTGTGTGGTTTCCCTCCCTCTGTAGCTCCCAAGCCCCTATTGGCTCTTATCTATTCCTCTCCCTCCTTTAGCACATATACATACTAAATCACTGGGCACCTAGAATATGGATTTTCTGAGTAACTCTGCAGTGATCTTGGGTGTCTCTGTTGTTTTCTGTATTTTCCCTACCCTGGTATAGGGTATGGATTTCTTTTAATGGGTGTGTTTTCTTTCTAAAGGATGTTGTAATGCTTGGCAAATAATTTAATAGATTGATTTTTTTTTAATTTCTCAACCTAAATAGAGTCACAGTCTCTGACAAGCATCACAAGTGGGCTGTGGTTTGAATGCTTTCCCAGGTAATGCCCTTGACTCTCTAGCACCTGGTTGTGTAGCATTGGACAGAAGCTTTCTTTCAAGTATTTCTTCAGAAAGCTACTGTGAAAACCTTACTGTGCATATCTGTCTTTGTAGATCACAGCAGACTCTGATTTGTGTGTCCTGACTGCAGCCTTTGCTGGGCTGTAGGAGGAAAAAGGTTGAAGACCTTAAGTCCGCTCAGGCAGGAGTACTTAGTGGTTGAGAATATGGCTACAGCTGCTGTCAGAGCTCTTCCAATACCGAAGGAGGAAAACTCAAAGCATAACCTCCCTCTGTCCAGAATGCTTTAGAAATGCATCTGACATTCCGGAGGAACCAGGTGGGATATTGCCATGACACCCTTCAGCAGGTATCCCTTGCTTCTCCTGGTGCTAGGCTGTATGCCTATGGCAGTCTGCCTTTTGCTACAGAGGAAGGACAGATACCCCAGCTCAGATAGGCTTAAAGAATCACAGGATCTGGAATGGGCCTGAGAAAGCATCCATCCTCTTGTGTCTCTGCTGTCCCTTCATTTTACACGGGAAGGGATTGAGACAGTATTCATTTTTCCACTGGGAATTGTCTTTATTATGGCCTTGTTTTGGAGCAGGGTTTGGAGAGCTGATATTGCTCTTGGAATCTCTTACATGTGACTTTAAAAAATTTATGTTTTGACTTATTCAGGGATATAGTATCAGGGGTACCTTGTATTCATGGAATGTATGCATGTCCTTGTGTATATCCATGTATGTGTTTACATGTGAATGTATATAAATATGCATGCTACTCTGTAGCTTAGTGACTAGATCCTCATTTTCTTTCTTATCACATGCTAGAATTGGTTCTTCCATAGACTAGTTGATAAAGGAGTATCAGGTGCTGAGAATGCTGGGTTAAGTGTCCAAAAAATCCTCCTGATAGAATGGAAGCCCTTTAAAGACAGGGACAAGTTTTGGGTTTTTTTCAGTTTTTGTTATGTGTTTGTATCCTCAGTGCCAAGGAAAGGCAGGATGGAGGAGAAGATAGAGAGCTAGCCTCTGAATCAGGAGTCCTGCCTGTAACACATACTGGCTGTATGTTCCTGGGCAAGTCACTTATTTCTCAGTGACCCCCCGCAGCTATCTAAGACTCCAAGTTGCAGAATGGGGACTGACCTGTATCGGTAGAGGGAATTTCCTCATTGGAAATTTTCTCTACCAATGAAATTTGAGGTCTAGCCTTAAAAAAAAAAGTTAATCCCTACTGATTTATATACATAGTACAGTTATCCCTTCTACATCTTGAGGGTCAGGGGCACAGCATCCCTGTGATCTGGAAAATCCTTGTAACATTTTTTGGCCCTCCTTTCATACCAGAGAGGAAGTCTGAATTATTATGGTATTAAAAGAGAAAATATGTTGGTATTATACAATACTATACATATATTTTATGCATTGCTGAGTTTCTAAACTTTTTCTGTGTGGTCTGCTGGCCTTCAAATGTCATATGTGTCTTCCACAAAACTCCCCCAAAATTCCCATTTAATTTCTTATTCCGACTGGCAATATGTTGAAACCACGATGTGGAAAGTCAAGATTTGGAAGGGATAACTGTAGATGCTTAATAAATGACAGTTTCATTGGGCTGGATAGATTTCAACATTGGGCTTCATTCTTCCTATTAGTATAATTGTTCCTCTCTCCCAGGTTTAAAGATACTAAGGAAACAAGGGTTGTTATTTGGTATTATTGTTTAACTGCCTCCATCAAAGTCCTGTCCGGATGCCTCACTAAGTCATGGAGGTGAGCCAGGGTCCTTGCTTTGCTATGGCAGCAGAGCAAACACTGGAAGGTCTTAGCAAGTTGGAAAGGCAATGGACTTTGGTAGTGGCTCCAGGACCTACCCAACTAAGTTTGTAGAGGCTCATCACTAAAGGGTCACTACCAGGTGATGATTTTTTTTTCTGTTCACAGACACCCACAAAGGGCACCTATTAAAGTGAAGAAGGGATGATCGCCTGGGTTGGTGGAGGGAGAATCCACATTCAACCAACAAGCCTTTACTAAGTAAGCACTGGTGTTAAGTGCTGGAAATATATAAAGGGAAAAAAACCCATGAAAACAGGACCTACCCTCAAGGAGCTTATGTTCTATTAGGGAAAACGCCATATATATATATATATATACAGGTATGGGCCTGGAGTCAAAATCTGGCCTCAGACACTTACTAGCTAGATGACCCTGGGCAAGTTACTTAACCCCGGTTTGCCTCAGTTTCCTCATCTGTAAAATGAGACACTGGAAAAGGAGATGGCAAACCACTTCCAGTATCTTTGCCAAGAAAACCCCAAATGGGGTCACGAAGAGTCGGATACAACTGAAAGGTCTGTACAACAGTGACAATAGGTAAGACATAAGGCAGTGTAAGAAAGGAAGATTGACTTACTTACAACATCACTAATGTGAAAATATGTTTAATAAGAATATATATGTAAAGCCTATATCAGATTGCATGCCATCTTGGGGAGGGTAGTGGGGAGGAAGGGGGAGAAAAATTTTTAACTCAAAAGCTTATAGAAGTGATTGCTGATAAATCAAAATAAATTAATAAAAAAAAGTTTTAAAAAATTTAAAAAATTTAGAAAAAAGAAAGGAAGACTGAAGCTGATGAAATCAGGAGTCCTTTCAATCTGAAGGAAGTTCTGAGAGATTGTGACCTGTAGCTGGGCTAGGGCAGTTGAGAGATTTTACAGAGTAAAAATGAAGGGCAGGGCTGCCGGAACTATGAGGCTAACTTATTTAACAAAAATAAAGTTGCATAGGAGTTTATTTCATTTTTTGTGGTTACACCAAGAGAATGCACATCAGAAATCCTTCTTGCTAATTCCCAAGCAAGGCTACAGCAGTGTGTGTCCATTCTAACTTTGTGCCAGGCCGAGTGATGTAGGGGGCAGAGGAGAGAAAAAACTCTTAACTTCAGATCCTGGCCAGAGCCTTAGAGTTGGAATCAGGAAGACCTGAAGTCAAATCCAGCCTCAGATGTTTAGCAGCTGTATGATCCTTCTCAAGTCTGTACCTTCTCTGTGCCTCAATTTCCTCATCTGTAAAATGGGGATAATAATATTGAGGTTCTTGTGAGGATCAAATGAGATAATCTACATAAAGCTCTTAACAAATCCTAAAGTACTATACAAATGTATAGTTAGGCTTCTCAGTACTGTATCAATTTGTAGTTATTATTTCTCAGTTATGACTTCTCAGTGACGTTAGGCAAGTCACATCACCTTTCAGGGCCTCAGTAAAATGAGAAGTTTGAATCTCTGAAATCCTTTTTTTTTCTTTTTGCCTTTTTGGTGAGGCAATTGGGTTTAAGTGACTAGTCCAGGGTCACACAGGCTAGTAAGTGTCATGTGTCTGAGGTCAGATTTGAACTCAGGTCCTCCTGAAATCCTTTCTTGTACTGGTATCCTGTGATTCCCTATCATCTCTGTATCATTAGGGTACTGCCTTTCTATGCAGATTGGATCACTTTCAAATTCTACCTTTTCTCTGGGTCACAAAGAGTACTTTGAGTCTAGTGAGTCCACTGTCCCCAGGATGCCCGTGGCTTTGCATATGTTCTGGTGGTGTTAGCTAAGGATGGATTGGAAATCACCAAGTAGCTCACTGTCAAGGTTTAAATTTCCCCAGACTTCGGAATGAGCTAAGGATAGATGCACTAGGGAGGATAAGAGCTATGAAACCCATCAGCTGGAGCATGAAGTTAACATCTGGAAAAGGACTTACAGCTGAGTGTTCATTTTCCATATTGGAAAAATGAGTTTTTAACCTTCAATACTTCAGGGATCCGTGACTTCACAGGTGCATCAACACAAATCACAATCCTTCTCAGCCTTGGTAGGTGATCTTTGAGAGTGGCTATGCAGCTCTTTTTGTACTGGGAAAGAATTGGAAATTGAGGGGTTGTCCATCCATTGGGAATGGCTGAACAAGCGGTGGTATGTGATTGTAATGTAATAGTATTGATGAGCAGGCAATTTCAGAAAAACTTGGAAAGACTTATATGAACTGATGCAAACTGAAGTGAGCAGAACCAGAACATTATACACAGTAACAGAAATACTGTACAATGATCAATTGCGAATGACTTATCTGTTCTCAGCAATATAATGATCCAAGACAATTCTGAAAGACCTATGATGAAAAATGCTATCCACCTCCAGAGAAAGAACTGATGGAGTTTGAGTGCAGATGGAATCATACCATTTCTATATTTTTGGGGGGTTTGTATTAAATAAAATAATAATGATAAAAAAGAGTGGCTATCCTCCCCACCCCAGTCCTCAAAAAAATCCTAGAAGTAGGGCTAAAAGTGGCCTCAGAGGTCTCCTAGTCCAGCCCACTCCTTCTAAAGGTAAAGAAACTGAGGCCCAAGAGAAGTGACTTGACCAAGGTAACCCAGCTTAGTAAGTGACAGAGGTAACATTGAACCTAGGTCTTTTGAGTTCTATACCCTGCATTGTTTCCACAGAAACTTGCTGACTCTCTGGCACCTCTTCAAACATAGCTAAGCTGATCCCCAAACAGCGGACCACCACTTTATGCTGGGGTCCATATTCAAAGCCTTTCCAGCTTGGTAGGACTTCTTCAAGTTTAAACACAGACACACAGAGAGAGAGAGACAGAGAGAGAGACAGACAGAGAGATAGCAGAGAGACAGAGAGGGAAAGGGCAGGGATGTTTTGAAAGGCAAGGCGCTCGCACAGCCGCTAGAGCCTCAGAAACTCGTCTTCCCCACCCCTGCCATTGTGAATGATAATGGCTCAGGTTTATATAGGACTTTGTGGTCTACAAAGAGTTTTTCTCACAATATCCCTGTGAGGATGCAGGACAAGTATTTTCCTTATTTTATAGATGAGAAAATTGAGGGTGTGATAATAATAATTTTTGTTGTTGTTGTTCAGTCATTTTTCAGTTGTGTCCGACTCTTCATGACCCTATTTGGTTTTTTTTGGCAAGGATAATGCAGTGGCTTGCCATACCTTCTCCAGCTCAATTTACAGATGAGGAACTGGAGGCAAACAGGGTCACACAGCTGTCAAGTGTCTAAGCTGAATTTGAACTCGGGTCTGCCTGCCTCTAGGCCTGGCACTCTATCCACTACACCACCTAGCTGCCTAATATAATAATAATAATAATAATAATAATAATAATAATAATAATAGCTCTCATTTATATAACACCTACTATATGTCCGGCATTGTTCAAATTTATCTCATTGATCCTCTCAACAACTTTTTTGAGGTAGATGCTATTATTATCCCTGTTTTACAGATAAGGAAACAAGCAAACAGAAATTCAGTGACTTGCCCAGGAACACACAGCTATGTGTTTAAGGCTAGATTTGAACTCAAGTCTTCCTTACTCCAGGCTCTTTTTCTGCACCTCCCCACTGTGGAATAGCTTGTCCATAGCCACACTATAGATACATAAGAATATTATCTTTGTATGTATCATGGAATTACAGAATCTCAGTGTCAGAATAGTCTCAAAGATGAAACTCTACCCAAGTAGAATTAATTCCATGTGCAGCCTAATAGCTGGCATGCATATATGTGTGTGTGTGTGTGTGTGTGTGTGTGTGTGTGTGTATATAAAGATATGTATATAGATATATCCCTTTAAAGTTTACAAAGCCCTTTTACTTACATTATCTCATTAATCTCACTAAGCGGGAGGTGGGGTGGGTGGATACTACATCTATTATTATCTCCATTTTGCATATGAGAAAATTCAGTCTCTGAGACTTTAACTGACTTGTCCATGGTCTCACAACTAGTAAGGATTTTTGTTTGTTTGTTTTGGTGAGGCAATTGGGGTTAAGTGACTTGCCCAGAGTCACACAGCTAGTGAGTGTTATGTGTCTGAGGTCACATTTGAACTCAGGTCCTCCCGACTCCAGGGCTGGTGCTGTATCCAGTGCACCACCTAGCTGCCCCTTCAGCTAGTGACTGTTAGAGGTGAAATCTGAACCCTCACTTGTCTCTAAGTCTAGCATTCTTTCCACCTCCCGTCCCAGTATCAGAACCAAGTCTGGGGCTTGGGTCTCCTTATTACAAAACCAGTGGTCTTTTAATTACTCGAAAGCCCTCTTTCCTGTCTCCAGCTCACCCCGATTTCCAAGCCTTTATCTGGGGCCTTTGTCTTTAATTCTGAAGTTTTGAGCAAAAAAGCATGGTCCTACTAATTCCCATCAGCAACTGAAACTGAATTTGTTCAATATAAGAGGGAGGGCTGGGGGAGAAATTCCTTTATGAGATTCCAAAAGGGAATAGTAAACAAAGAAACTTGGAGCCTGCTCTCTGGCTGGATTCCCAGGTCCCTATGCCTAGGAATGTCCCCGTTGGGTCATTGACACCCCCTTCGTGAGGAGCCTAGTTACTGGAATATCGAATATATATGTCAAACTGTGTTAGTTGGCCCTGACCATTGTTTAATGCTGCTGTTAGTATTATCTGTCTGCATCAGGACCTCAGCGATCCTTGTCATTATGGTGAAGAATAATTTGTTGTTGTTGTTGAATTGTTTTCAACTGCCCTGAAGAATAGTATTAGATAACATTTATATAGCAGTGCATTATGGTTTGCAAAGTACTTTCTGTTGTGATGGGTAGTGTACGTATTCAGTGCAGGGAGAAGAGCTTCAAATGTCATTGAATCCACATAGGCATTGAGGGGGTGCTCTGGATACCCTTAATTTCAGTCAGGGGCTCCTCATGTTCCACATTCACGGGATCTGGCCCTGATGGAGCAGCATGGTCAGCTAGGTGACACAGTGGATAGAGTGTGGGGGCCTGGAATCAGGGAGATAAGATATATAATAATCATATTTTGTTATTATTTATATTTATTATTTATTATATTTATTATTATCATATTTATTATTATTCTGATCTGAAGTTCAAATCCGGCCTGTGTGACTCTGGGCATCACTTAATTGCTGTCTGCCTCATGGGAATAATAATAGCACCTACCTCCCATAGTTGTGGGGTTCAAAACAGATATTTATAAAGTGCCTTGCAAACTTTAAAGCATTTTATAAATACATATTTTTAAATATATATATATTATAAATGTAATAAATATAAATTAAAAAGAGATCTTTGAGGCTATTAACCTGGTGTCCATGGCATTATTTATACATAGATGATAGATAAGTGTGCTTCAATATAATTGGTGTTCCTTGTAATCTTAAGTATTTTATTTCATGCAATTAAAAACATTGGGGCAGCTAGGTGGTGCAATGGATAGAGTTTCAGGCTTGGAGTCAGGAAGATTCATCTTCCTGAGTTCAAATCCAGCCTGAGATGCACTAGCTGTGTGACCCTGGGCAAGTCACTTAACTGTATTGGCCTCAGTTTCCTCATCTTTAAAATGAACTGGAGAAGGAAATGGCAAACCACTCCAGTATCTCTGCCAAGAAAACTCCAATGAAGAGTGGGACATGACTGAAAACTTGACTCAACAACAATTACCGATGTTGCACTGAGAAGGGCTCCATGGTCTTCACCGGATTGCCAAAGGGCCCATCAAACAAATTAAAAAAAAAAAAGATGAAGAACCCTTGTCTTAGACCATCAGACCTGCTGACAGGAAGCTCATCATTCTAGGAGATTCCCCCTTCCACTGGGCAGGACTGCTTCCAGCCTCCAAGACCAGCCTGTTTAATCTCCTTCCTTTTCCTCTGCTCCCACCCTGAATCTTGTTTTCACTTGCCTCAATCATCTGTTTGTCAGCTTACCACAGGGAACTGTCTTCACCTCAGAGCTGTGAGTTGCTTGAAGTTCATTTGCCTTTGTGTGACTTCCCTGTGGTAACCAACAGGTTCCTTTGCTTGACATATTGTTCTTGTCTTGAGCTCAACTAACGTAGTAGTAGTAGTAGTAGTGGTAGAAATGGCGGGTGTAGTAGTGGTAGTAGTAGTAGTAGTAGTAGTAGTAGTAGCAGCAGCAGCAGCAGCAGCAGCAATAGTAGTAGTAGTAGTCATAGTAGTGGTGGTGGTGGTGGTGGTGGTAGTAGTAGTAGTAGGGAAGCTAGGTGGCACAATGGATAAGAGAGCTGGGCCTGGAGTCAGGCAGATCTGAGTTCAAATCCAGCCTCAGACACTTATTAGCTATATAATCCTGGGCAAGTCACTTAACTCTGCCTCAGTTTCCTCATGTGTAAAATGAGCTGCAGAAGGAAATGGCAAATCACTCCAGTGTCTTTGCCAAGAAAACTCTAAATGGGGTCATAAAGAGTTGGACAGGACTGAAACAACTGAACAACAACAATAGTAGTAATAGTAGTAGTAGTTGTTATTGTAGTAGTAATAACTAGAATTTGTATGGTGCTTTGAAGTTTGCAAAGCATTTCATGTATGTTACCATCTTTGATCCTTACAACAGCCTGGTGAGATCAGTGTTATTATTATCCCTGGTTTACAGATGAAGAAACTTCGAATCAGAAGTTGAAGTAAATTGTCCAACATCACATGGGTAGAATGTGTCCGAAGTAAGATTTGAACTCATGCCTTCTTGACTCTGCTCCAGCACTCCACCAACTCCACCACCTAGCACCTATAACCTCCCAGCCTCCCAAAGCCCAGAGGCCTAGGATGCCAAGTTGAAAGATGCCTCTGAAGCCATCTAGTTCAACCCCCTCATTTTACAGATGAGGAAACTGAGGCCCCTGGCGGTGAAGTGACTTGTCCAAGGTCACACAGGTAGGAAATATCAGAGGTAGGATTTGAACCCAGGTCCTCTGATTGCTGTCAGTGCCCTTTCCACTGTACCATAAGTTGGAAGATGGGACTCCCCCACCATGGATAGTGGGCTGTGCTTGAGGCAGTTTGGAAACTAAATACATGGAGCTGTGTTCTCCTGTGCGCTTCATATTTACCTTTTGTACTCAAAGGTGTTCAACAGATGGGTCAGGTTCTACTTAAGGGTGTGTGTGTGTGTGTGTGTGTGTGTGTGTGTGTGTGCGTGTGTGTGTGTGTGTGTGTGTGCGCAAGTACTTGTGTGCTTGTTCATCCTCCTGAAAGCCCACGACTATTTTCTTGGATTTTTTATTTTTAGTGCTGGTGGTGGGGGCAGCGACAGAGCTGACGGGTACAAAATGCAGCCTTTCACTGATGTTTGTGTGGAGGGAGGATGCGCCCCCTCCCTTTTCCCTCTGATCTACTTAGGGGAGCCTTGGTTGGTGTGGGGACATTTTCATCCATGATAACTCATGGGGCAAGGGTCTTTCTCTAACAAGGTCTGAGACAGGCGCTCTGGAATCCTTGTCTCAAGTCCTGGTCCTGCCTACTCATTCCTCCCCCTTCCCCAACACCTCCCTCCCCACCCCACACCACCATGAAAGGATTTAGGTGTTGGCTTGATTTCCCATTCACTGGAGCATGAAATTTCCCAATTACAGACTGAGGGGGTTTGAATCCCAGGTATGGTCAAAAATGATTAATGCTACTTGTCTGCTAGCCTAATTAGACTTGGTAATGAATGTATCTGTTCTCCTGCTGCTTCTGAAGGGGATTGGAAAATGATTTGCCGGCTTATTCCCTTCCTTTCAAGGCTCTATCTGGGGTCCTGCCTGCTCTCCGGAAGTTCAGTGCTTCATCTGCTTGTGACCTGGATGGACAGGTCTGGCCGGGAAAAGAGGAAAAAGACAAGCCTCCTCTCCTCCAGGTCATATATGTCCAGCCAGAGGCGCATATTTATCGTTGGCCCAGATGCAACTGATCCCCAGTTCAGTGTTGCCACGTGCAATGTAAGCTTCTGGCTAACTCAGGTGAATCCTAGGAATGAATGTTAATGAGCATGGTATGAATTCCTTGGATTTCTGTAGTGCCTCTCCTCTGAAGAGCTTTCTGGGCACTCTCATTCCCATTAGCACATTCAGTCTCAAAACACTGTGAAGTCACGATGTTGGGATGCTTCCATTGGTTTTATACATGGCGGCCACTGGGTCATAAGCTTGTAGGATCATAGGCTTAGAGACAGAAGATACCTTTTGACGTCATCTACTCCAGCACCCTCCTTTCAGAGATGAGAAAACTGAATCCTGGAGAATCTTAATGATTTGCCCAGGGTCAAAGAGGTTGGAAGTTATAGACTTGGGATCTGAACACAGAACCTTTAACTCTAAATCCATTTTCATTGCATGATGCTGGGGATCACACAGTCACCCACAAGCATAAAGATGGGAACAGAGCTAGCCTACTAATCTGGACCTTTTTCAGACTGACTTTTAGAGCTAGTGACCTTGAGCCCTCAAAGGTACTGTTTTCCTGCTTGCACAATTCCCATCACTTCTGCCTGGGTGGCAGTTTTGTGGGATGGAAGTATCCTACCATCATCCCACATTGATGCTGCTGGCTACTCTCCCTTCATCTTCCTCCTTGATCACTCTTCTTCCCCCTGTTTCCTCAGTTTCCCCTCCTTTGAGCTAAGTCTGCGGTTGGACCAGCTTATAAGGAAAGTCTCCATCATGAAACAATTAAGGCTGGTAAAGAATGTGCAAAAACATCTCTAGCCTTGTTGGGTCATTACAATCCACATTCCTTAGATGGCTGAGTGATTGTGCCTGGGTGTGTATTTGTAGACATGCAAATCATGCCTCTTCCCCTTGGTTAAGTTGGATGTTAGCCCATAATGTGTCACCCATTCAGATGCTCTGCTATGGTGGGGGAGCTTGGACAAGTTTGCATCATGGCACCTTCCTCTCTGCTCCTTCACCTTGTCAAGTATGACCCCCCCCCCATAGAGAAGTGCTGGCCACAGTCCAATACCAGAGCTAGAACAGCTGGCTGGACCCATGGTTTTGTGTTTAATCACCTCCCTCCAAGCTCTTCCTGGTGGGTTTGGGGGAAATGAAAAGGGGTGGTGAAAATAGAGACCAGTCTTGAGGACAGGTGGGCTAGCACTCACCTGTAGCCATAGTTGAATTGGGCTATGTTTAGTGGATTGCCTGGAAAAGCCTCCTTACACAACATTCCAGTACTCCTCCCTGTACTGTCTACAAACTTGCTTCTAGGGTGGGGTGGGTCCTAAGGCAGATCCAGGAAGTCCCTCAGGCAGTCGGCCTATGGCGACCATGAAAACAAGGTTAAAAGTAATCCGATCACACACTGTCAGAAATCACCTAGGCCAATCCCATCATTTCACAGGTCAGGCAGCAAGGCTGAGGAAGGGGAACTGGAGAGCTTTAACCTGGAGAAAAGAAGGCTCAGGGAGGCATGATATCTATTTTCAAATATCTGAAGGAGGTGTTATAGAGGTGCTGTGATACAGTAGAAACAAGACTGGATTAAGCATCAAAGGATTGCAGTTCAAATCCCAGCCCTACCAATCAATCAATCAATGAACGTGTATTAAGCCCCTACTGTGTGCCAAGGACCACACTACCTTTGTGAACTTAAGTAATACTAACAATAATAAGTGTTTGTTTATACAGTACTTTAAAGTTTGCGAACACTTTGTGTATGTTAACTCATTTGCTTCTAACAACCACCCTGTAAATTAAGTAGGTGATACTATTATCCACATTTTACAGATGAGGAAACTGAGAGGTGAAATGAATCACAGAGCTAGGTTTTTTTGTTTGTTCAGTCATTTTAGTCATGTCAGACTCTTCCTGACCCCATTTAGGATTTTCTTGTCAAAAATAATGGAGTGCTTTGCCATTTCCTTCTCTAGCTCATTTTATATTTGGGGCTTTCTTGAAAAAGATAATGGAGTAGTTTACCATTTCCTTTTCAAATTCATTTTACAGATGAGGAAACTGAGGCAAATAGGGTTAAGCGACTTGCCCAGAGTCACCCAGCTAGTAAGTGTCTGAGGCTGGATTTGTACTCAAGAAGATGAGTCTTCCTGACTCTAGGTCTGGCACTCTAGCCACTTCAACATCTAGCTGCTTGATTACAGCTAAGTGTCTAACTGAAATCCAAGCAGTAAGTACCACTTAACTGGCTCAGACTGTCTCACCTCACTGAGCCTCAGCTTCATCATCCGCGAAATGAAGGGTTTAGACTACATGACCTCCAAGGTGCCTTTTATTTGCAGATCTATGATCCTGTGTTCAGTTCACTCTGCTTGGTCCCAAAGGACAGACTAGATATTGCAGAGACATAGATTTCAACCCTGTAAGGAAAATCTTTGCAATAGTATTTATTGACTTGAATGAAAACTGTCCTAAAGTGGAATGGGCTGTGTTTGGAGGTAGTGGGTTCCCCTCCCCAGAGCTCTTCAAACAAAGACTAGGGTGAGTACTTGTCCTGTATGTTGTAGCAGGGATTCTGGCTCAGGCAAGGATGGGGTTGGGTGGCTTCTGAAGGCTCTTCTGACTGAATAAACTATGATTCTGGGAAGGTCAGGCAATGGACCTGGAAGAAGAGTCACATTGTCTGGCCTTCCTTTCTGTTCTTTTTTGTTATAATTCCATGGGACTCATTGCCTGGCGGTGTTCACTGGAGGTACCTGCTGGTGTTATCAGAGCCAAGTTGGGGTGTGGATGGCAAAGAGATTGTGGACATAAACAAAAGTTAAACTGAATGAATGAGGGAAGTCTCCCCCAGCTCCCTCCTCGATTTTCTGGGAGGACTGTTAATGAACAGGGGATTAGCCAAAAAGAGCAAAAAGTAAGGGGAGAAAATTAGGACTGGATAATCTATATATTGGAGTGTTTGGATCATTGAGAGTTGGCTGAATCTACGTGATTTCCAGTAAATATATTTTCAAGTAATTGTTAGTGATGTCTTTTATGCTGTATTTTCTACTGTGTTCCTTCCCCCCAATCCAACCCTCACTGCCCAGAGAGCCATCTGTTAATAGAGGATGAAACAGAAGGGCAAGAAGGGTCAGTAAAACTAACCAACATATCTACTAATCAGGGTGCCACATCTATGGTCCTCCAATTCTGCAAAGAAGCAAGGAGAGATCTCTTTTCAGATCTCTTCTTAGCGATCAAGATTTGTCATAATTTTATAATATTCTATTTTCACCTATTGTTTTTTTCTATGTACGTTGTTAGCCAAGTTGTCTTCCTCGTTTTGCTTATTTCTCTTTATATTAATAAGTTAATTTAAGTCTTTCCATGCTTCTTTGTATTCATCCCTTCTCTGCAGTCCAGTGACACTGGCTCCCCTGATCTTCCTCCCAAATGACCCTCCATCTTCCAACTTTGGGCATTTTTATGAGCTGTCTTCCATGTGCCTGGAACCCTCTCCCTCCTTATCTCTGCCTTCTGCCTTTCCTGGCCTCTTTCAAATCTCAGCTAATATCCCCTCCCCCTTCTACAAGAAGCCTTTCTTTAACCTTAGTGCCTTCTTGATGAGATTATCTCCAATTTATCCTGTCAGTATCTTGTTTGTATATTGTTGTTCTCCCATACTTTCCCCATTAGACTATGACCTTCTTGAAGCAGGGACTGTTTTTTAATGTATTTATTTTTTGTTTTGTTTTTGCCTTTCTTTCTGTCTCCAGTGCTTAGCACAGTGCATGGCTTACCGATTTGACCTGACTTGACTGAAATACAGGAATCATTTGGGTAGGTGGGAACTTGAGAGGTGATTTTTTTCCAACCTCCTGCCCATTGTCCACCCAAATGGTCAGGGGATTGTAGATTTGGAGCTGGAAAGGAGGACCTTAGAGGCGATCTAGCCCAAAATCTTTTCATTTCACAGATGAAGAAACTGAGGTTAAGAGAGATTAAATGACTTGACTGAGGTAGCACAGCTGATAAGTACCTGAGACAGAATTGGAATTCAGATCTTCCTGACTCCAAGACCACAGAGATGACATTCTCTCTTCTTCAAGACTCCCCAGAGGAGGGGTTTCCACATCCTCTTAAAGCCAGCTTTCCTAGGATCCTTTTTATACTTCCCTTTAACATTGTTTTGAGCATTCGGCTCCATGGGGCTTGATCTATAAAAGGAACAAAGGGAGGTGAGGTCAGCATAACTTCAGGGAGGGAATTTGAGAGGGATTTTCCCTTCCTCACATGTGACTTGACACTTTAAAATTCCCCCATCGTGCTTGCCTATGTGGCTCTTTTCCAATTAGTCTGTGAACTCCATTGCTCTTGGTCTATAGGACCGGACTTTCACTGGACTCCGCAAGTTTTGTTTTTTTCTTAGATGTCAGAAAAATGCCACTGGCTCTTGGTTCTGGGAGCGGATGCCCTTCTGTGTTCCTGATGGTATTTCTTACTGAGGCATTGACAGTGTCAGAGCCTGCACTTGATTCTGAATTCAGGACTGAAGTTGTGCGAGCAGTGCATTTTCAGAGGAAGCTTGCAAGGATCAACAGTCTTTTTTTAAATGTCTACTAAGTACCTACTCTCACCTGGGTCTAAGAAGGGGTAGCGTTAGAAGGGCCACACCATCTTGGCAAATTGGTTAAACCAGGTTAAGGGTAACTGACAAGTCTCAACCCCATCGATGAGTTAGGGGAATGTCTACTCCAAGCACGTGAAGACTTCTCCCCAGTGGAATGCGAGATGAGAGCAGTTTGTTCCAAGGCCATGAAGGTAGTTGAAGCAGGCCCTGTGGAGCACTTAGAACTTGGCCAGACATCAGAGATGCCAAGGTCATCTACTGTATCCCAGACCATTACCAGGCATCCTGACTTTTATCTCGCCGCTGGACTTAGATGACTCTAGAAGAAAGAGTGAGGCTGATGACCATGCACCTCTGCCTCACTTAAATCCAATTCATGAGCAAGTCAAGACACCACCCCATGATGTCTATGGTCCTCTTCGAAAAGAAAAGACGAACAACAACTATGTGCCAGGCATTGTGCTAGATTCTGGGGCTACAAAGACACAGAATCAAATAATCCCTGCTCTCCAAGAGCTTACATTCTAGAGGAGATGACGCAAGTAGTCATATTTAAGTATCTACAGAATAAATATAGAAAGAACAAATGCACAGTAGTTAATCCCAAAGTAGTTTGGGAGGGAGGGCACTACCTGCAGCTGGGGGTATTAGGAAAGGCTTTGGGTGAATAACCCAAACTTCTGTGCAACAAAACCATATGCAAATTAGTTTTATATTTGCAAACAGGGAGGATATTTCCAGCTGTTCAAACATTCCTTAGCACAGGGGTGACCTAAAGCAGGCAGAGCTCAAGAGTAAATTAATAATTGGATTATGGCCGCTTCCATGCCTGGAATTCTCTCTCTCCTTGTCTCCAATTCCTGACCTCCCTGGCTTCCTTCAAGTCACAGCTAAAATCCCACCTAGGAGAATTGTTTCCTAGTCCTGTCCATATCTTGTTGTTTATTCTGTCTGTATCTTGTTTGTCTGTGACTGTTTGCATGTTGTCTCTCCATTAGGTTGTGAGTTCCTGGAGGGCAGAGACTGTATTTTGGCTTTCTTTGTATTCCCAGGGTTTAGCACAGTGCCTGGAATATAGTAGGCACTCAGTAAATGCTTATCAACAGACTGAGACCTGGTCCAACCAACCCCTTCATTTTACTGATGAGGTACCTGAGTCTCTGAGAGGCTGTAATTTGCCCAAGGTCACACAGCTAGTTAGCAGCAACACCCAGGTCTTTGACTTCTGCTTTCTCTTTCCCATTGGAGGAAAAACTGGCATAGAAACACTAAGCAACTTGTCATCGGCTATACCTCGAGGAGGAGAGTTGAGATGGCGATGCCAGCAATAGCATTAGCAATAAGGAAATGACTAACTAGCAGTTTTAAAGTTCTTTAAGGTGATAAGCCACTTTTTAAACCATAGACCTAGGAAGCAGGTAGGCAAGTGATTACATCCCCACTTTACTGATGAGGAGACTGAAGCCCAGAGCACTTAACTGTGTAACCATAGACAGTATACCTGTAAAGGGTCTGAGGCAAAGAGATCATAAAAATGGGAAACAAGACCCATGTTTATAGGAGCTCTTTTTGTGGTGGCCAAGAATTGGAAATTGAGGGGATGCCCATCACTGGGGAATGGCTGAACAAATGGTGGTATATGATTGTAATGGAATATTATTTCACCATAACAAAGGACAAGCTGGATGCTCTCAGAAAAACTTGGAAAGACTTACATGAACTAATGCTAAGTGAAGTGAGCAGAACCAGGAGAGCATCGTGCACATTAAGAGCAACATTGTGTGATGACTAACTTTGGTAGACTTAACTGTTCTCAGCAGTGCAAAGATCTAAGACATCTCCAAAAGGCTCATGATGGAAAACGCTATTCACATCCAGAAAAAGAGCAATGGAGTCTGAATGCAGATCGATGCACGCTATTTGTTCTCTTCTTCTTGTTGTTGTGTCTTCTTTCTCGTGGTTTCTCCCATTGGTTCTAATTCCTTTTTACAACGTGACTAATGTGCAAATATGTTTAATACGAATGTATATGTAGAGCCTATATCAGATTATGCGCTGTCTTGGGGAGGGGGGAAGGGAAGGAGGGGGAGAAAATTTAGAATTCAAAATCTTCTGGAAGTGAATGTTGAAAACTAAAAATTAATTAAAAAAAAGAAAGGGTCTGGGGTAGAATGTCTCATGAGACTTATCTTCTGGGATGTAGCTCTAAGTTACCAGAGTCAAGGGTCCACATGCATCTTAAATTTGGGATCTTATTAGGGCCTCCAGCTTATCAGGGTACAAGCTGCAATCACTTTTGGTAAAAGAGCACAGGTCTCTCCTTCTGCATCATTTTGGGTCCCCCTGGGTGTCTGCAAATGTTGCTGCTTGGGACCTGGCAGCAGACAGCCCTGGGAGGAGTCAGAGTTTTAGAATTTCCATGGAGCCTCAAAGTTGTCTTCTTCTGTCAAGCCAGAGAGCTTTGGTGTCTGACTATAGCCAGTCTCCTGCTCTTGACCTTGAAGGTACAGAACTAAAGGACTTTTTCCGCTGTGACCTTGTGCTATGAACAAGACAGTGATGTGCCTTGTTATGACAACCACTTTGGGGACAGAGGAATAATAACAATAATAATAATAACTTACACTTAGGAAGTTTTCAGGTTTATAAAAGATTTTCCTCACAACAACCTGCAGAGGTAAATAGTGCAAATATTATTATCCTCATTTTGCAGAGAAGACTTGAAAATGTTCAATGACTTATCTGTGGTCATACAAGCTAGTAATTGTCAGAGTAGAGACTTGAACCAGGACTCCTGATTCCAAGTCATAGGATCCCAGAAGGAATTCCAGAGGCCATTTTGTCCAAGTCCCTCATTTTACAGATGAGGAAACTGAGGCCCAGAGAGCAGAAGTATGTGTGTACTCCAGGTCACACTTGTAGAAGCCAATGTTCTTTCCACTAATTCACTTCACTTGATGTAAAGTCACCTTCTGAGTCATAAGATCATCCTTTTCTCTCTTCCTCTTTATCCACCTTCCTCCATCAGGTCATGTCTTTTTTTGCCAGTCACTTTTACCCCTGTGCAGGGGCTCCTTATAATTTTTCTGGAGAGTAGGCAAGCCTTAAATAATTCCCTTCTTCTCTCGGAGACCCTGATCACGGAGCAGGGTTGCTGAAACTGACAGCTGTTCCTCCATGTCTGGCGTAGGGTTGGAAGACATAAATGCCTCTGCTTGTCCCTTAGAATCCTATAAAGCTGGGCAGGCACTAATTCTTATCCCCAAAGAAATCCATTAATGAGCTCTCGCTCCCAGAGCGTGGCATGAGATAACTGATCACTTCTCTCGTCTGCTGAAACTTTGGAGACATTGATTTTCAGACTCGCAGGAGCTATTGGGAGGTGGAGGCTCAGGGCTGTTTCCTCTCTGTAGCCTCTTCAGTGGGGGCATTTTTATCTTATCAAGCTAAAAGCCCCAGGAATAGAAAGTTTTCCATAGCGGTGGAGGACAGAGGACCTGAGCTGGGAAGATAGAAGGCGCTGTGCAGTCTGTGTTTTGTTTCTAGAGCTGAGAGCCCCAAGTACAGGGGGTGTTTGGAAGAGCAATGAGGTTGGGCTAGTGATGGGGAAGCTCCTGGAATCTCCTTTTGAGGAATGTGAGTCGCCCTGGACCACCTATCCTGGCCCCGTCACCCTCCATGCTGGGTGTGCCTCCCTACTGGAGCAGGGCGCATGGTGCCTGTGCTCCACAGTGCTATTGATCTCTGCAACAAGGATGACAGAAGGCAGAGGAAAGGCTGCTGAGGCCTCCTGCTTTGGCATCTTCACCAAGAGGCTTCACAGGCTCTTCCGGTGTTTCCCCAAGGCTCGCTTGTGGTCAGAGAGTCTGCAGCTTCTCCGGAGGTCCCGGAGCCAGGCAGGGCTGGCTCAAGGTAGGTCATAGCAGCTCAAGTTGGGGGTGGGGGCCAGATGTTGGGGTCCATCTAGGCAAGGCACTCCTTTGATAACCTACTGCCCTCTCTCCTCCCATTCCCCTTGCCCAGAGTCTTCTTACAGTGAGTCTGGAGGGAAGGCAATGAAATGAAATAAAGTTTATTTCATTTGCCACCCCCCTCACTCCCCGAAAAGCAGCATAAATTGGTGCCAGCAGGCCCTGGGCCCATGATTTTGATCATGAAGTATTTGAAAGCCACCCCCCCCCTTTTCCCTGGAATCTTAGCCTATAAGAAGAAAAATTTCACTCTCCTCAGCTGGCCCAAGCCTTAGCTCAATAGGGAAGCTAACAGGGAATTGAGGCAGCCTTGACTCAAAGCCTTGGAGTTACATTCAACATATCTTTAAGAATACCTGAGTCTCTGCAGGTCTGTCCTGGGATGCTTAGAGCTATAAGCAGGGCAGGAGAATCAGGGTTCTATTCCACAGGCAATGCTTGTCAGAGGAACTCCTTCCCAGCCTGGTCCCAGCCTATTCCCTTTCCCCTCTATCTGCCTTGGGGCAGGCCAAAGGACTGTTGTCCAGACTCTCTGTTTTCCCCCTCCAAAGGCAGTGTCCCTGGCTCTGTCTCCTCACAGAACTTTACTGTCTGAAGTCTTTCTTGGGGCTCTTCCCTCTTTCTCCTTTCCCTCAACTGAATTGGTCTGAAAAAGTTGATGTGAGCATGTCTTTCACACTGCTTGTCTGTGGTGTGTATTGAAAATACTTGACTCCAGGTGCCAGAATTACTCTTGATGCTAATAGTAAACACTGGTAGGGTATTCTTGGACCCCTCTGAATCAGAGCAAATTGGCTGTGTTTGGAAGAGATAGGAAGTTGGGAGGGATAATTTGATTTCATTTCTGGATGGCCCTAACTCTGTGAGATATAAGCCCTTGTTAATGAGCTGAGTAAGATTGCCTTGGAGAAGTGTGTCCCACCATGTTAGGATGGAGACTTGGGTAGCAGATGTCCCAATAAGACAGACTGGGTCAGAGAGTTTGTGAGAGTGAAGTCTCCTGGATGGTAACAAACCCGGCTCTGAGATGCCATAGTAGCAAAGGAATCTGGTACGTTTAGGTGCTAATTAGGGTGTGAACAGATAGATATTGCCTAAGGAGGGATAACAGGCCTGGGAGTGGGAGTAAAGGTAGGAGAATCATTCTGCTTTAATAATCCTGGAATGTTAAAGCTGGAAAGGACCTTGAAACATCATCTCACCTAACCCCTTCATTTTACAGATAAGGAAACTGAGGCTCAAAAGGTGTAGTGACCTGCCTAAGCTCATATAATTAGTTCCAGAGCTAGGATTAGAACTTGTGTCTAATGATTTAAACTCCATTCATCACCTGTCCTATGTTATATTTTCCTGTGATCACCTTTCCTCTATGGGACTTAAAATACTGTGCAATATAGCAAGAAGGAAGGTTTATTCTTCACTTTACAGATGAGTCCCAGACAGGTTTCTGTGCTCAAGGTTTCACAGAAAAAGAGCCTCACGGTTAGGACTATGCCCTCCCCACCCCCAACACATACCGCCAATTCTAGACATGTGGCCTACTGCTCTATGGCCCTGTCCTTGCCTTTATTTAAAGGCTAGGAAAGGGGGGCGTATAGCATTTCCCCAAGACTCAGTTGCCCAGTTAACTCAAGCACCATTTTCACAGTGCCTCATGTGTAAGAATGCATATACCCAGAAGACACACCAGGCTTGGATTCCAATGCTGTTGGGCAGATGGGCAGTAAAGTGGCATCTGCATGGCTGAGGAGAAAACAGCAATTCATTACTGAGCTAATTGTTTTTGGAAGTGAAAGTTTAAAGTCAATAATATCTCCTTGAGAGCAGGGACCATTTCATTTTGTCTTGATGTCTTTGGTTCATAGCACAGTGCCTGGCACGTAGTAGGAACTCAATAAATGGTGATTGATTGAACTCAGTAAATTTCATTATTCAGGCTAATGCTTCATTTTTGCCAACAGGGTCTTAAAAACCAAGCCCCTACCAGACCTAAATTGCTATGCTGATGTCAAATGGTATTAAAGACTCTCATTTATATAGCAATCTACAGTTTATGAAACACTAGGCTAGTTCGAGTATTATTATTTTAATAGTATTTTATTTTTTCCCAATTACATATAAAGACAATTTTAAACATTCATTTTTTTTAAAAATTGAGTTTTAAATTTTGTCCCTTCCTCCCTAAGATGGCAAGCAATTTGATATAAGTTATATACGTGCAATCATGTAAAACATGGTATTCCTAATCATGTTGTGAAAGAAGAAACAGACCAAAAGGGAAAAAAAAGTGAAAAAAATGCTTCAATCTGTATTCAGATTCCATCGGTTATTTCTCTGGGTAGCGTTTTTCATCATGAGTCTTTTGGAATTGTCTTCAATCATTGGATTGCTGAGAAGAGCTGAGTCATTCATAGTTGATCATTGTATATTATCGTTGCTACTGGTTCTGCTCGCTTTACATCAGTTTGTGTAAGTCTGTCTGTTTTCTGAAATCAGCCTGCTCATCATTTCTTGTAGCACAGTAATATTCCGTTATAGTCATAGCACAACTTTATCAGCAATCCCCCGACTGATGGGCATCCCCTCAATTTCCAATTCTTTGACATCACAAAAAGAGCTGCTATAACTATTTTTATACAAATAGATCATTTTCCTGTTTTTTTAAATATCTCTTTGGGGTACAGATCTAGTAGTGGTATTTCTGGGTCAAAGAGTATACACAATCTTATAACCCTCTGGGCATAGCTCCAGATTGCCCTCCAGAAGGGTTGGATCAGTTCACAACTCCACCAGTAGTAGGTGCAAGTATCATTACCATTCCCATTTTACAGAAATGAAAATTGAGTCTCAGCAAGGTTTCATGACTTCCTCCAAAGTTTCTTAGCTACTACGTAGCAGAGCTCGAACTTAGACAGAGTTTGTGGCTACAAGATCAGTGCTGTTTTTAGTATACCCTATACAACACCTGGCCCCGGGGTACCTTTATTCTTCAGACCATCCTTTGACCCCCTTTGAGCTGCTAAGAACCTGAAATGTAGAATGGACCCCACCTTGTTCATATTCTCCTAGGTGTATTAAGAATTACTCAGCAAATTGTTTCCTTGTTTCTTCGCTGCTCAGTCTCAGGAAGAGTATGGTTGTTCAGTCGTTTTTAGCTGTGTCCAACTCTTCCCGACCCCATTTGGAATTTTCTTGGCAGAGTTACTGGCGCAGTCTGTCATTCCTTCTCCAGCTCCTTTTACGGATGAGGCAACTGAGACAAATGGAGTTGAGTGACTTGCCCAGGGTCACACATATAGTAAGTGTCTGAGGGCAGATTTGAACTCAGGAAGATTCAGGCTCCAGACCTGGCATTCTATCCACTAGCTGCCCCATGGAAGAGTTATACAAGCTTCAAGTCAGTCAGTCAATAAGCAATTATTAAGCATCTACTGTAAGCCAGGGAGTTGTGTTAAGTCCTAGGGATGCAAAAGCAAAAAATCAGCCCATTTTCAAGGAACCCATAATCTAATGGGAGAGATATGAAAATAACTAAGTTCAAACACAATAGAGATAGGATAAATGAGAAATAATCAACAGAAGGAAAGCACTGGTATTAAGGGGAATAAGGCAAGGCTTCTCATAGAAGGTAGGATTTTTTTTAAACAATTTTTTTAAGGTAATTGGGGTTAAGCGACTTGCCCAGGGTCACACAGCTAGTAAGTGTCAAGTGTTTGGTCTGAGGCCAGATTTGAACTCAGGTCCTCCTGACTTCAGGGTGGGTACGCTATCCACTGAGTCACCTAGCTGCCCCTGGAAGGTAGGATTTTTAACTGGTACTTGAAGGAAGCCAGGGAAGCCAGGAGGCAGAGATGAGGAGGGAGGGAATCCCAGGCATGGGAAGCAGCCAGTAGGAATTGCAAGGAGGCGATTGTCACTGGATCGAGGAGTTTGGGGCAAGGGCAGGAGTGAAAAAATGACAGGGATGAGGGAGCCAGTTGTGAAGGCCTTTGAACTATCCTGCCCCATTTGGAGTGTTCTTGGTAAAAGGTTGCTGGTGTCTGGTGTGGGGCTTCCTGGTGTAGTTGGGGGAAGGGGAAGGTGGCCCAAAGAAGAAGGAAAAGAGATCGATTGTAGACATCAGTGGATCCCTACTCTCCTCAGTTATCATGTGACGTGGGTACCAGGGCAATGCTCCGGACTCCCCGTCTCTCTACCTGGCTGCCCACCTCCTCCTCTGATCATTCACTCCCTGGATGACGCTTTTTACACGGCTTCTTCCGTCCAGGCCATCACCGGTACCTGTGCTGTAGCCTGGTCAAACCCACCACCCATCCCTCCAAGCTCACCTGAGTCACTCAGCTAACAGGCCACACAGGAAAAACAAAGTGGATGAAGAGGTTGCTAGCTCACATGCATTTCTAAAAATCCCTTTCCCAGAATCTCATAGTACTGTGCAGCACACTTTTCGGTATCACTGCTCCTCTGTTTTCCCCATCTCTGAAGCCCATGGAGAGATCTTGGCCAGCCCCTGCCTCTGCACAGAAGTTCAGATTTGCTTGTGGGCTCTGACTCTGAGTAGTTGTCTCACCCCCTATTTCTCTAAGAAAAAAAGGGTTGGTAGATATTGATTCTCATTCTCACCAGTTGTTATGAGCTCTGACCTAGTCCTGTTCTAACGTGGGGTGGGAGTACCCGGCGTAAAGCCCCTGGTTTAGAGAGTGCTCAGGCTGAATGGAGGAAGCAGATTTTTTTTTTCCAGACCATAACTTCTCAAGTTCAGTTTCTGCACAAACTCCTATGGTCCAATTTGCCACATGACATAATTAACAAGCAAACTTAGATTAGCCCACTGGGCCTAATTAGGAACTAAGTGAGCATGCTGCCAATGAGAGGAGTGTGTCATTTTAGAAGTTGCTGAGGTTAGGTACAACCCAGCCTGAGGTCTCTCCAGAAGCCTCTCGTGGCTCTGGTTCAAGGCCTGCCATTAAAGAAAGCTTTGTGCAAGCGTTGCAGAAAGGACCTCAGACGTCATCTGTTTACCTTCCTTTTCTCTGCAAAAGGTGCCTCTTGTCAGCTTGGTGACGGACATCCAAAGATGACGTCAGGGCAGGTGTGTGAGGCTGGTCGAAAGCAACCTGGCTGTCCCCTGGAACGTTTTGTTTGTCTCTCTCCTCTGCCGTCCTGTGCCTTTCTGGCACTTGGCACTGAGTAGGTGCTTAGTAAATGTTGATTGATTGATTGGCACATGGTAAGGGAAAGTGTGGGTGTGTTTATACAAGCTGCAACTAACCAAGCACTTTCTTTTACAACAAGGCTACTGTGGAAAGTACATTGGCTCTAGAGTCAGACCTGGGTTCAAATCTGGTCTCTCTGGGTCTCAATTTCTCATCTGGAAAATGAGGGGTTTGGATTATTATTATTTTTTTTTTTTTTGGTGAGGCAATTGGGGTTAAGTGACTTGCCCAGGGTCACACAGCTAGTGAGTGTTGTGTGTCTGAGGCTGGATTTGAACTCAGGTCCTCCTGACTCTAGGGTCTGTGCTCTAGCCACTGTGCTGCCCCAGAGGGGTTTGGATTAAATGCCCTGAGCTCCTCTAAAGCTCCAAATCTGTGAATCTAGGGGGAAGTGCAGCTATTTCATCTTGTTGTTGTTGTTTAGTTGTTTTTTATTTTATTTTGAGGCAGTTGAGGTTAAGTGACTTGCCCAGGGTCACACAGCTAGTAAGTGTCAAGTGTTTGGTCGAGGCCGGATTTGAACTCAAGTTCTCCTGACTTTGTTTAGTCGTTTTTAGTTGTGCTGACTCTCCATGACCCCATTTGGGGTTTTCTTGGCAGAGATACTGGAATGGTTTGCCATTTCCTTATCCAGCTCATTTTACAGATGGGGAAACTGAGGCAAAGAAGGTTAAATAACTTACCCAAGGTCACACAGCTAGTAAGTGTCTGAGGCTGGATTTAAACTCAGGTCCTCTTGACTCCAGGCCAGATGCTCTATCTAATGCACTACCTATCTCATCTTACAGATGAGTAAACTGAGACCCAATGAGGTTAAATGACTTTAATGAGCATCACACAGCTAGTGTTAGGTGCTGGGATCTCCTGACTCCTTCTGTGACTGCCTGGATTATGCACATATCCCAGTATGACTTTCAATCCAGTTCCCTTTGCATATTCACTTGCATTCCCAAGGGTTAATTGACCAGGCATGTTTAGCTGCTCTTATCTTTGGGGGCCATGCTCTCCAGACCTGTGAGGCCATACCAAAAATATTCTCAAAGTTAATGAGGGGCCAGACTACCCTTTGCCCTCTCAGAGACTTGTGGTCATCATTTTCCCACTCATTCTGTTCCTAGATGCTCTTTCCCACTCTTGGGCCAGAGACCACCTCCTCCCTCCTCCTGTCATTTCCCAAGACTAGGAAGGAGATGGGGAGGGACCAGCACTGTGGAGACCTGCTGGACCCTGTCTCCCACACCAAGATGAAGGTGACAGATCCCTAGAAGAAAATGATTAGACCATTTAGAACAGGTTTAAGCTCAAAGAGTAAGATGTGGGGGAGGGGGAGAAGGAAAAGCAGCATGGTATTGAGAGAAGTGACTTGGATTTCTACAATTTTATTATTACATTTTTAAAAAAATCATTATATCCAAGAGTCTTCAGTAAAGTTGTATATATTCACCTTTCTACTAACACCCTGGCAAACAGCTCTTGGATGGATTGCTTTGTCATTTGGAACCCTGATGAGGGAAGAAGGGGACAACAGTGGGGAGCCGGTTATATATAGGCTATGTGTGCCCAGATCCAGGGGGCCTCAGGTCTTTCTATCATGTATCTTTGGGTTTGGGTATATCTGTACCGAGTACCTTCTTGCATTTGGGAAGTTCTACCAGAAGATCCCAAAGAATTGGTCTTACCCCCCCCCCAACCGTGTTCACTCTCTCTCCTTTTATGCTTTTGACTTGAAGCCCAGCCTAGGGCCAGAAGCACTTGCTTTTATTGAATTTCCTATTGACTCCTCCTTGGTGGGTAATTATTTCCACCGGGCATCATGCTGGTAGTGGCATCTATCAGGGGAAAGAGCTTTGTTAGCCTCTAGGTACTATTTAGATAAAGGCAGCTTCAAATAGTAGTTGGGAGGTTCTGGACTCAAATCCAGACCTGACACTTAATACCTGGGGGACCATGAGAAGTCACTTAATCTCTAAACCTCAGTTTCCTCATCTGTAAAATGAAAAAAAAAATAGTACCAACCTCATAGGGTTATTGTAAGGTCCATAGGAGATAATCTAAGTAAAGTGTTTTGCAAATTTTAAGATATTACATAAATACCAATTAGTAGCATCATAAAAATGTGAGTAGTAGTTAATGGGAATCACAGAACCACAGAATTTGAGAGCTGGAAATAGTAGTATGTGCTAGTAAATGTTTAACAATCAGCTTACTGGGAAAAAATGTAAGCAACATACTTTAAGTTTAATCTCCATTACTTTCTTAAGCCCTGATTTATAGCATTTGCTGATTTCTTTTGTTTGTCTGTTTGTTTGTTTGTTTTTGCTGAGGCAATTGCGGTTAAGTGACCTGCCCAGGGTCACACAGCTAGGAGGTGTCAAGTTCTAAGGCCTTGATTTGAACTCAGGTCCTCCTGACTCCAGAGCCAGTGCTCTATCCACTGAGCACCTAGCCGCCTTCATTTGCTGATTTCTGAGGTGTAAATGTTCACATCGAAAATTAAAGATCAGAAGGGGCAGCTAGATGGCACAGTGGATGGAGCACTGGCCCTGAAGTGAGGAAAACCTGAGTTCAAATCCGGCCTCAGACCAAACACTTGACACTAGCTGTGTGACCTTGGGCAAATCACTTAACCCCAGCTATGAAAGAAAGAAAGAAAGAAAGAAAGAAAGAAAGAAAGAAAGAAAGAAAGAAAGAAAGAAAGAAAGAAAGAAAGAAAGAAAGAAAGAAAGAAAGAAGAAAGAAGGAAGGAAGGAAGGAAGGAAGGAAGGAAGGAAGGAAGAAGGAAGGAAGGAAGGAAGAAGAAAGAAAGAAAAGAAAGAAAGAAGAAAGAAAGAAAGAAAGAAAGAAAGAAAGAAAGAAAGAAAGAAAGAAAGAAAGAAAGAAAGAAAGAAAGAAAGAAAGAAAGAAAGAAAGAAAATTAAAGATCAGATCTGACAAGTCCATTAGAGGTGGTTCCAGCCCACTTCTGGTTGGAAGAGACTGTAGTGGCCATCTAATGTAAATCATACATGAAAGCAATCCCCACTATAACGTTCCTGAAAAGTGGTTATCTAGCCACTAGGTCATCTAGACCTCTCAACTGGGGAAACCCACCACCTTTTGAAGCTGCCAGCTGCACTTCTGGACAGCTCTAATGTGGGCAGCTAGGTGGCGCAGTGGATAGAATGCCAGTCCTGGAGTCAGGAAGACCTGAGTTCAAATCCAGCTTCAGACACTTACTAGCTGTGTGACCCTGGGTGAGTCACTTAATCCTATTTGCCTCAATTTCCTCATCTGTAAAATGAGTTGCAGAAGGAAATGGCAAACCACTCCAGTATCTTTGCCAAGAAAACACCAAATGGGGTCACAAAGAGTCTGACACAGCTGAAACAGCTGAACAACAACAGTGGTTAGGAAGTTTTTCCTGATCTCAAGCCTACCTATGCTGCTGATTTTTTGCCCTCTGGGGCCAAACAGAACAAGACTAATCCTTCTTCCATAAGACAGCTTTTCAGATACTTGAATACAGCTATGTTGTCTCTTTCCTTCCCCCCCCCCGCACCCCCCCCCAGTATCCTCTTCTCCAGGCTAAACATCTCTAGTTCCTTCAATTTCATGAATAGATTCAAGGCCTTTGATAAACTGCTTTAGATTCAGTCTTAGGGACCCTTGCCTGCTTCCCAAATCTTTACTACCACCTCCCCATCCCCACCCCCCATTTATTCCCTCCATATTGGCAGCAGCAGCAACCCTTTACTCAATCAACAAGCATCTATTAAGCACCTACTATAGGCCAGCCTCTGGACTAAGCATTGGGAATACAAAACAAAAGACTTTACCCCTTTTAAAGTGGGCAGGAAGGGTACTGTGCTAGATGCTAGGGAGACTCAGGGATAAGACAGAGTTCTTCTACTCTGTGGACTTGATTCAGTTGGGGAGATATGGAAAAACAAGAGCCCATTTGAGCCTTCATTTGTTTTTAGGTAAGTACTAAGTGAATGGTTTAGATAACAAGAGGTACTGAAGAAGTAACAAAATAGACTTGATTACCCCAGGCAGCAGCCCTCACATTCTGTTATGGGAGCATTAGTCTACAACCATCTTTTAGAGGAGGTCCCCTAAGATGATCTAGGAGATGATGGAGGTCCCTTAGAAAGGATGTAGGAGATGATGGAGGTTCCCTAAGATGATCTAGGAGATGATGGAGGTCCCCTACAGATGATATATGAGAGATGGGGTTTGGTTTGGGTGGGGGTAATAGTGGTCTAGGGAAGACATCCTTGCAGGGATTAATGCCCTCTAACGAGGCAGAGTAGATCTTCCTCCCCATCCTCGCCTCTAGTGAAAAAAAGTCTCAGGGACAAGGACAGTTTTTCTCCCTCTGGACAGATAACAGCTAAGTCTCTAACTTCCTGAAACACCAGTCTGAACTTGAAATGCACCAGAGCTGCTCCTCCTTCTCAATTAGTCTCCCACCCTTGACTCTTTTGTTATGTATTTTTAGCCCTGAGAACTGTGGCCACATTAGGAATGGATGATTCAAGTGACCTGCATGCTCCCAAAGACATACCCACCTACTTAGGAGCAGGAGGCTGTGCTGGTCAACTTCCTGGGCGTTGGCCAAGCCTGGGGTTGGGGTTTGGCCCTTGTGTGCTACAGGGCACCAAGCCAGATGCTAGAGACAAAGGGTATGACAAGGTTTGGAGGCAACAAGACTTCCAAATGGGCATAGCTACTAGGTTTTAGGGGTATGACTACTCTGGTCTTCTGTCATCAAGGTGCATAGGGTCCAGTATGGCTTTATAAATATTGTTTCTGACTTATAGGGTCATAGTGTTTCAGAGCTGGAAGGGGTCTTAAGAGAACATCTACTTCAACTCCCTCATTTAACAGAGGAAGAAACTGGGGCCAGAGAAGTTAAATGACCTCCCAAGAGACACACAGATCATAAATATCAGAGCTGGGATTTGAAACCCAAGTCTATTAACTCCAAATCAAATCAAGTACCTTCTCCATATTATCAACATATAAACCTTATAGCCTTACCTTTACAGGAAGTATTGTTTAATTTTTTGTTGTTGTATTTTTATTTTTTGTTGTATTATCCCCGGTGCCTGGGAAATTGCCTGGTACCTCATAGGCACTTAATAAGCTGTTGTTTGGTTGACCAAGCAGTCTGAAGAGCCATAGAATCTAAGAGTTGAGAAGGGCCCTCAGAAGCTCTTTAATCCAAGCCATACCGGAACAAGAATCCTTTCTGTAATATCTCAGACAAATGGCCAGCTCTCTCTTGTCTATTGCTTGAAGACTTCATCATCTTTCACCACAGTGAGTGAAGAAAACTTGCGATGTCAACATAAATGTATTGTGTCTACTATGTGCAAAGTCCTACAAAGACAAATAAAGAAAAGTAGTTTCCATTCTGGGGGTAGAGAAGGGGACGGATAAAACTAGTATCTATAGTACAACCCCATTCCTTACCCTCTGCCCTAACACTTGACGTTGTTGGAGGTGGAGGTGGGCAAGGGAGGAGTATCTTCCGGCTTCCAGAGTGAGCTCTCAGAGGTCCCCTCCCCATTCTGTCTTTCAGTAGGGTTAATCAGAGGAAGAGCCCCACTTAACATGCCTTCATAATGTTTCTACTCAGTGTCTGTGATTTGGAAGATTCTTGTAGCTTTGAGCCTGGCCAAGCCCTTCCCTGTATATGGGAAATGAAAACTTGCTTTAACTCTGAGCATGTTGGGGCCTATCCTCTCTTGATATTTGCCAGGCATGAATCAGCCTGCCTACCTGCCTGCCAGCCTGTGGGAAGGGGTTTCAGTCTGTATTTCGAGAAGTAAGCCTGGATGTTTAAAACTTCTCCATCTTAGAGAGTCAGGCAAAAGGACAGATTTTCTTATCTTTCCTGGGTTCTAATAGACTCTCTGCCAACCCTGCTTTAAAGGCAATGAACGAGCCTTTGCCGAGTGCCCACCATGTGCTAAACACTGGGCTAAATGATTTCACTGGGGAAACCAGAGCTGAGTGTGGTCCTCTCAGGTCTGATTTTCTTGTCGATCTCCTTGGAGCTAGGGGATCCTAGGAAGTCCACTTGAAGCCTCTTGCTTGGAGGCAGTTAGGCCAGAAAAGATGAAAATGACCCAAGACCAGGGTCCTTTTTGCTTCTGCTGTGGGGCCTGACCAGGAGATTAGCCAGGAATTCTAGATGTGTGCAGAGATCATAGATTTAGGGCTTTAAGGGACCTTGAAATTCATCAAGTTCACCCTATTACCATTTTACCAATGAAGAAACTGAGGCCAAGAGGTGACTTGCCCAGGGTCGCACAGATGGTAAGTGTCTGGAACAGATTTGAACCCAAATATTCCTGACTCCAAGTTCAATGCTCTCTATCTATCTTTGTTACTGCCCATATACTTTTTTGATATTTATTTTATTTTACTTTTTTCTTTCATTAACAAGTATTTATTTTCTCCACACACCCCCACTGGGAAAAAGAAAAACAATCTCCTTCTTGTAAATACGCATGGTCAACTGTATAAATTAACAGTAACAAGGTGGTGCAGAGGCTAGAGTGCTGGGTCTGGAGTCAGGAAGACCTGCGTTCAGATCTAGCCTCAGATACTTACTAGCTCTGTGACCCTCAGCAAACCACTTTACCTTGTTTGCCTCAGTTTCCTTATCTGTAAAATGAGGTAGAGAAGGAAATGGGAAACCACTCCAGTGTCTATGCCAAGAAAACCCCAAATGGGGTCACAAAGAGTCAGACGGGACTGAAATGAGTGAATCTCAATAACAAATAATACAAAGACATAGATAAATATTTATACAATGTATTATCCATAAAAAATAAACAGCTAATCATAGCTCAGCTGCCCTACTTCGAGCCGTATGCCCTGGTGGTCCTTCCCCAGCTTAACAAAAGCTGGGGTGAAAGGAAAATGGGGACAAGTGGGAGGAGCTCAGGTGGAGAGGGATTCACAGAAGGGGAAAGCCTGACTCTTTAGATGTTTTTGCCCAGGGTAGTGGAGAGCTGAAAGGAACCTAGAACTCTGCTGCCATCTGTCCTGTAGCTTTGTGGGGAACCAGCTTTACCACGTATGACTGTGCTCTTGGAACAGAGCCCTGGCTTTGCTGCCCGTCTTATGTAGCTGCCAGGCTTCCATTCTTAACAACTGCCAGGTTTCTGATGTAAGCAGCTGCCCTCCTTCACCCGCAGAGGTTACACCTCCGTGCCTTTCCATGAGGGAGGCCCGATCTCCATTCTAGCTGCTTTCTTCTCGTAATCATTTCTCAAGATGATGAACCTGCTTAGCTCTTGTATGGGATATTGGAGTGTCTTACAGACCCCTGCTATGGGAGAAGATAAGGATGGGGATAGGGGTAGGAGAGGGAACAAGCATTAAGAGCCTGCTGTGTGCCAGTCATTGTGCCAAACATTTTATAAATGTTACCTCATTTGATCCTCACAATGACCCTGTGAGGTAGGTGCTATTAAGATACCTATTTTACCATTGTGAAAACTGAGGCAGATACAGGTTAGGTGACTTGCTCAGGGTCACACCTTCCTTGCCACCTGACTGCCTCTATGCTCAGGGATGATATCCAGAGCCAGAATGCAGACTTCAGAGACCTTACTATCAAACCTCCAGCCCTGAGCTGCCTCTGCCTCATTGTCCAACCACAATAGAAGCTGGTGTTGCTAAAGATTTTACTGGGTCTGATAGCTTTTTTTTTTTCAAGGGGGGATTTGGGACACTGGAAGCCTGGAAGAAAGGGACTTCTAGTTTCTTCCCCAGTCGAGTTTCTCCAGATTTGATGCCCACAGGAAGTGCGAGTACTCACACCATGAGATCTAGACTCCTGTTGTCCACAGACATGGAGACCCACTGGCCTGGTATGGCTTGGCATAGAGGCCCAAATTAATGCTCTCCCTCTACCAGAGAGGGGGATGCAGATGGGGTATGTGGAGGAGGGATAAATAAGAACTATCTACTTCTTTCCCTATGACCTGCTAAGAGAGAAAAATGAGAAGAGAGAAAAATTGGAAGCAATTGTCCTACAAAAGAGCCCTGAATTTGGAGTCAGAGGACCTAGGTTCAAATCCTGACTCTATTCCTTATTTATTACTTGTATGACTTTGGATAGAGCTCTTATTATTAATCTCTGGGCCTCAGTTTTTTTTATTTTTTAAAATTTGTTTTGATTTATCAACAATCACTTCCATAAGGTTTTGAGTTTTACATTTCCTCCCCCTGCCGGCCTCCCTCCCCAAGACTGTGTACAATCTGATATAAGCTATACGTATACATTCCTATTAAACATATTTTCACATTAGTCATGTTGTAAGGAAGAATTAGAACCAATAGGAGGAACCACCAGAAAGAGGAAACAAAACACAGCAGAAGAAAAAAAATAGCAAATAGTATGCTTTGATCTGCATTCAAATTCCATAGTTCTTTCTTTGGATGTGGATAGCATTTTCCATTATGAGGCCTTTGAAGATGTCTTAGATCCTTGTATTGCTGGGAAGGGTTAAGTTTATCAATATTAGTCATCGCACAACGTGACTGTTATTGTGTACAGAGGTCTCTTGGTTCTGCTCACTTCAATCAGCATGAGACCATACGTGTCTTTCCAGGTTTTTCTGAAGTCAGCCTGTTCATCATTTCTTACAGCACAATAGTATTCCATTGCATTCATATAACCACAACTTGTTCAGCCATTCCCCGATTGACGGGCATCGTCTCAATTTCCAATTCTTTGCCACCACAAAACGAGCTGCTATAAATATTTTTGTACATGTGGGTCCTTTTCCCATTTGTATGATCTCTTTGAGATACAGCCCTAGAAGTGCTATTGCTGGGTCAAAGGGTAGGTACATTTTTATAGCCCTTTGGACATAGTTCCAAATTGCTCTCCAAAATGGTTGGATCATTTTACAACTCCCCCAACAACGTATGGGCCTCAGTTTCTGCATCTACAAATCAAGGGAGTTGAATCAGATGACCATCACTAAGGTCTGTTCTAGAGAGAAATCTTCCACCTAAACTCTCTAGAACTGTACTTCACCCCCTCCCCTGCCCCCCAACCAGTGTGTTGCCATCAAATTAGGTGTAGAATCAGGAGGCCTGGGTTTGAGTTCTGGCCCTGCCACAGATCCATGGTAACCTTCCCCTAGCCTTAGTTTCCACATCTGCAGACTGAAGACAGTCCTGCATTACCTAACTCACAGAGTCATTGTGTGAGGGATGTTCTTTGTAAACAAAGCTGTCCATGAATGTGAGATGTGGTTATTAACAATAATAGTGGTGGTAATAGCACATTGCAGCACTTTGGCCTCAAT
This sequence comes from Phascolarctos cinereus, assembly GCF_003287225.1. Taxonomy (NCBI): domain Eukaryota; kingdom Metazoa; phylum Chordata; class Mammalia; order Diprotodontia; family Phascolarctidae; genus Phascolarctos; species Phascolarctos cinereus. The sequence goes on along the minus strand of NW_027555958.1, from coordinate 375,766,602 downwards.
TTCCAGTCTTCTTGGAACCCAGGGCTTTACCTTCTAGGATGGGAAGGAATTGGAGGGCTCCTTATCACCTGATACATCGGATTCAGAAAACAAATGGCTCCAGTTATGCAGCCTCGAATTAGGTCCTATGGCTGTGGAGCATGGCGCCAGATGAAGCCAAGAAGCCTGAGTTCCACAGACAGACTTCATTTATTTATTTATTTTATTTATTTTTTTGGCTAGGCAATGGGGTTAAGTGATTTGCCCAGAGTCACACAGCTAGTAAGTGTTATGTGTCTGAGGTCAAATTTGAACTCAGGTCCTCCTGAATCCAGGGCCGGTGCTCTTTCCACTGCGCCACCTAGCTGCCCCTAATGAACCTTTCTTTTTTTTTTCTTTTTTTTTTTTTTAAGGCAATTAAGGTTAAGTGACTTGCCCAGGGTCAGACAGCATGTAAGTGTCAAGTGTTTGGTCTGAGGCCAGATTTGACCACAGACAGACTTTAAGGGGGCCTTGATAAGGCGCTACACTTAGAAGCCAGGGTTCTGCACTCCTTGACTTGAGAATTCCTCCCCACTGACATTACTGGGGACTCCATTTCAGGACACTGTGATGTGAAGAGTATGAGTTGCTGAACTCTGAACCCTTCAGAGCCTAGCTCAGGTCCCCTCTCCTGCATGAAGCTCCTTAGCCCACGGAGTCCTCTGTCTGTCTCTATTTGGTCTCTCTCTGTGTCTCTTTTTCTCCCTCTTTCTTCTTCTCCTCCCCCTCACCCCAATTCCAGTAGCACTTACTATCTTTACCACTCATCTGGCACTTAAAGGGAAAAGTCATTGTGGGAGGTCTTGGTCCCTTTGTCTTGGCTAACGGGCTTTGCTCTACAGCAGAATAGACATAGGATACCCTTAGATGTACTTAATGCCCTAAAGCCACTGGGTGTGCCCAGCGTGGGGATATTTGAGGGAGGGCCAGGGGAACTGCGATTTCATCTCTGCTATCCCCAAAGCCCTTGCCTTGGGGTTTCCAGAAGCAGGGGATGCCACACTGTGCCTCAGTGGTTTAGCTGCAGCCTGTGATTATGGAGTCTGACATGGGATGTTGCTGAAGCACAGTCTTGGCTTTTTTCAATTCTTGGTTTCCCCTTCATTCCTTCCATCTCCCAGCCTGTACAGCTCAGTATCAGGCTAGAGACTGTGGCATCTGTCAGACGTCTATTAAATACCTACTATGTGCCAGGCACTGTGCTAAGCACTTTACAAAATTAGCTCATTTGATTCTCACAGCAACCCTAGGAGGGAGGTGTTATTATGATCCCCATTTTACAGTTGAGAAAATTGAGGCAGACAGATGTAAAATGTGTGAGGCTAAATTAGAACTCAGGTCTTCCTGACTCGTGCCTGGGTGAGCCACCTAGCTGCTTCTAGGTAGGTAGGTGTGATGCCTTTTATCTCCTATCACTCTCCTTCACAGACTATGTTCCAGTCATTCTTGGCTATTATCCATCCCTGGAACTAGCCCTATGCTTTTCCAGCCTCTGTGAATTTGCATGGAAGGGCCTCCTTCCCTCTCATCACCTGCTGAATTTCCTGGCTACTCCTTAAAGCCCAATTCAAAGAAAGGCATTGTAGCCCAGTGGAAAGAACACTGAACTTGGAATGCTGGGGGTGAATTCACAAGAGCTGAATTTGAGTTTTGACTCTACTGCTTATTCCCTGTGGGACCTCAAGCAAGGCCTTTACTTTTCATGAGCCTCAGTTTCCTCATCTGTAAAATGAGGGAGTTGGACTGGATGTCCTCCGAGGCTCCTTCCTGTACTCCAGTGACTATCCTATGATGCTGAGCTGTGGGAAGAACACTGGCTATGGAGGCAGGGGACCCGGGTTCAAATCCTGGGGCAGCCAATTGCTACCTGAGCAGCTGGGGCAGCCCACTTCTCTCTGGGTTTCTTCATCTGTAAAATTAGAGTGGCAGAATTCTTTTCCAGTTCCAAATGTACAATCCTGTGAAATGCCACCTCCTCCAGGAAGCATGCTCTCAATACCCCCCACAGCACATGGACCCCCTCATTAGCACTTTCATTGTGCCTGTTTTGATGCATTTGTCTTATAATTGTGACTTAAGCTATGTCACATCCAACGCCTAGACCACCAGCTCTGGGAGGACAGAGGCCCAGCCTGATCAAAACCTTGCGTCTTCCCCTAACTTCTAGCATGATGCCCTGTATACAGCAAGCACTAAATAAATGTTTACAGTTATCCCTTCCACATTGTGACTTTCCGCATCATGGTTTTGATATATTACGAGTTGGTATAAGAAATTAAATGGGAATTTTTTGGGAGTTTTATGAAAGCTGTAGACGACGTGCAAAGGCCAGCAGATGACACAGAAAAAGTTTAGAAACTCAGAAATGCATAAAATATATGTATGGTATTATATAATATCAACATATTTTATCTTTTAACACCACAATAACTCAGACTTCTCTCGAAAGGGAGGGCCAAAAATTTTTATGTGGATTTTCCAGATTGAGGGGCACCACACCTAACCCTATGATGTGGAAGGGATAACTATATATTGAATTGAGGATACTACTTCCAGGCCTAGAGTCAGGAAGACTTGAGTTCAAATGTGGCCGTAGACAATTACTAGCTATGTGACCCTGGGCAAGTCACTTGACCCTGCCTCAGTTCCTTATCAATAAAATGAGCTGGAGAAGGAAATGGCAAACCACTCCAGTATCTTTGCTGAGAAGACCCCAAATGGGGTCACAAAGAGTGGGACACGACTGAAACCAATGAACAACAACCTCTTTCTCTCTCTCAGCAGTAAGTGGTGCCACTTAGGGATGGAACACCTCCTTCTCCTCACAGCTTTCCCCAGTCACCAGGGTCGGTGGCAGGGCTTGGTAACTTTAGAGCGGAGACGGATGCCAGTTCTCCTTCTCTCCCCCTGACCCTGCTCTTGGCAGCCCCGTGGCATTCCTCAACTCTCCCAGCCCTGCCAGGTGCCAGCATAGGTCTGCCATGGGGGTAGGACCCAGGGAAACAATGACCTGCTTTGTGGCTCTGGCCTCTGGGCTTTGAAGACAAAGCCTTGGCTTGTTCTGAGCACTAACTGAGAGGCCAGGGAAGACTTGGCCTCCACGTCTCCACCCTATTTAGGCACCAAATACTCTGTTTGGCCAAAAAAGGCTAAACTCTCTGCTTCCTTCTTCCTTAAAACACACGCCACCACCCCATGTGCTCTTTGCTTTTGTAACGAAAAGAAAATACTCCCCATCAGATTCCTTCTCTTCCCTTGCTGAGCTCTGTGCCATTGTGGGCTCAAGTTGCCTCTAGGCCAAGTGGTATTGGTTGGTTCTGCTGTGCCAGCAATCTATGAGAACTCGCTTTGAGTGCTAGGGTTGATGGATTTGTATTGATTTCTCTCTCCTGTTTCAGCCTCTGTCACCCTCTCTATCCACTCCCCCTTCTTTCCCCATTCTTTGCCTCCTGACCTCTTTCCTCTGCCTGTCCTTTCTTCTCTTCTTCCTGTCTGCTGAGGATGTTCCATAAAGTATCCACCCACAGCGGAACTTTCTGGGAGATCTAAAAGATATTGTCATAGCAGGGTGACCAAGTGGCTCAGTGGCTAGAGCGCCAGGCCTGGAGTCAGAAAGACTCATCTTCCTGAGTTCAAATCCAGTCTCAGATACTTACTAGCTGTGTGACCCTGGTCAAGTCACTTCACCCTGTTTGCCTCAGTTCCTCATCAGTAAAATGAGCTGAAGAAGGAAATGGAAAACCATTCCAGTACCTTTGCCAAGAAAACCCCAAAATGGGGTCGTGAAGAGTCGGACACAACGGAACAGCAATGTTGTTATGGCCTCCTCGCTCTGCCATTTAGCTAGCTGTGTGACTTTGAGCAAATCTCTTCACTTCTTGGGGGCTCAGCTTTGTCACATAGAAGATGAAGAAGCTGGAATTAGGGGATCACTGAAACCCCTTCTAGTGTTCTACAGCTCTCCTTCCAGGCTGTTGCCCTTATCATTCTCCACTGGTTAGAAGAATGAAGCCCAGTTTTTTAGGTGTTACCTTTCTCTTCTTGACAGACTTGGCATATCCAGGGCATTAATCACTGACCTTGGAATCAAGAAGACATAGGTTCAAGCCTTACCTTTGACATGTAATGGCGCTTGACCTCTCAGTACCCTAGCAAATCTCTAAGACTATAAGGTATATTGAAGGTGTTCACCTGAATTGGTGGAGGGAGTTTTCTCACCCAGGATTTCCCTATATCAATGAAATCATGGGTGCAATTCCTATCCATATCCTTTATCTACCTTGTAAACAAACAACCTGATTTGTAGGGGCCTCTTGTAGACCTTCTTCCAACTGGTGGCTCTTCCCATTTGACAAAGAAGGTGGGGTGTGGCTAGAGAAGGGCAATGACCTGAGGTAGTACATATCTGGGGCCTACCCAGATCATACTCAACCTTATTTGTCTCTCTGGTCTCTGAGCTATATCAGTGAGCTGGATTTAGAATTAGCTGACTGGCCAGACTCAAAGAGCAGACACTAATGGTTCAATGTCAACTTAGGAGGAGGTCTCCAGTGGACTCCCTCAGGGATCTGTACTTGATGCTGTGTTGTTTAACGTTTTTGTCAATGTCTTAGACAAAAGCCCACCCGAAGGTCCGACCAAACCAGCTTTCTGTCTGCTTCTCATATGCAATGTCCTATCTCCCATCTCCATGACTTTGCATCGGCTATCTCCCATGCTTAGAATTCTCTCCTTCCTTATCTCATAAAATCCCTCACTTTCCCCAAGACCTCCAATCAAATACGATGTATTACTCAGTGTCTTTCCTGATGGCCACACCTGCTAGTATCTTCCTTCCCTAATTACCTTAGATTTATTTATTCTGTATATACTTAGAAAGTATATGTTGTCTCCTCCTTGTCAATTCCTTGAGAGCACTTTTGCATTGGTGTCCCCATTTCTTAGAACAGTGTTTGGCACACAGTAGATACTTAATCAATACATGTTTATTGACGCAAAGTTGGAGGAGATAGCTAACACAGATGATAGTCAGAATCCAAAATAACTGGACAGGTTAGAATGTTGGGCTGAGTTTAATAAAATGAAATTTAATAGGGATAAATGTAAATTTTTACATTTGGCTTTAAAAAAATCAGCTGCAGAAGGGCAAGATGGAGAAGGCATGGCTAGATGGCAGTTTGTCTGAAAAAGACCAGTGGGGGGGTTATTATTGGATTACAAGCTCAGCATGAGCTAACAATTTGATGACAGATAAGAAAAACTAATGATCTTGGGGTAGCCAGATGGCACAGTAGACTAGAACACTAGGCTTGGAATCGGGAAGACTCATTCTCATGAGTTTAAATCCAGCCTCAGACACTGTGATCCTGGGTAAGTCACTTAACCCTGTTTTCCTTAGTTTACTCATCTGTAAAATGAGCTGGAGGAGGAAATGGCAAACCACCCCAGTACCTTTGCCAACAAAACCCCAAATGGGGTCACGAAGAGCTGGATATGACTTGAACAACAACACATGTGATCTTAGTCTGAACTGAGAAGTATAGTTTCTAAAAATAAGGTGACGGTCCCTCTATACTCTGCCCTGTCAGACCGACATTTGGAGCACTGTGCTCTTTTCTGGGTCCTGAATGTCAGTAAGGACCTTGTAAGCCGGAGAATCTCTTGAGGAAAGGAGCCAGGTAAATGGTTCCAGTTCATCTCAGGTTGAGAATCAGCGGCAAGAAATTATGGATGTTTTTTAGCCTGGAGAAGAGACTATTTGGTGTTGGATGCGTTGGAATGGAGGCTGATAATCTGTCCTCAGTCATTTGAAGAGCTATTACATGAAGAGAGATTAGATTTGCTTTGATTTGGCCACAGGGGGAAGAACCAGGAACCCAGTGGAAGGTGCAGAGAGACAATTTTAGATATAAGGAAAAACTTCCTAACAATTAGAACTGTCCAAAAGCTGAATGGACAGCCTCGGGAAGTAGTGAATATCCCCTATCTGGAGGTTTTGAAGCAAAATCTGGCTTACTGCTTGTTAGGGAAAGAGAATTATTGACTAGATCAATCAGGCAACCAACGCATATGCTAAATACCTACTCTGTATAGGCAATGTACTAGGTTCTAGGACTACTAGGACCAAGCTTACATTCATATTGTTATTTTGTTTGTTTGTTTGTTTGTTTTCTTGGTGAGGCAATTGGGGTTAAGTGACTTACCCAGAGTCACACAGCTAGTGAGTGTTATGTGTCTGAGGCTGGATTTGAACTCAGGTCCTCCTGACTCCAGGGCCGGTACTCTATCCACTGCACCACCTAGCTGCCCTGCTTACATTCATATTGGAAGGGGCAGCATACACATCAATTAGTACATACAGATTATATACAAAATAAATACAAGGTAGTGGGAGTGAGAGTTAGAGGACTGAGGAAGGCTTGGTGACCAAGGCAGAAACAAGGAATTCTAAGCAGCAGAGGTGAGGATGACCTCGGAGGTCCCTTCTGCATGTGAAATCTCTGATTTGGGGATCGTATCCTGTAGCCTGGCTTGATTGAATCCATTCTATAATTAATATGAAACATTTTATTTATTGAATAGCATTTATTAAACATATAATGTGCAGGCGAGGTGCTGGTGGTTGACTATGACCTCTGTCCCACAATGTCATAATAATGCCTTATGTTTACAGGAGTGCTTTTCATTTTTTCGAAGTACTTTCACATCTATGAAGTTATTCCTACTATGTCCTTGTGAGATAGTCAAGGCTGATAGTCTCTCGCTTATGTAGATGAGGAGCTTGAGGTCCAGATAGACATCTTATCCAAATGGACACCTTAGATCTACTTCAGAGCCTGGGGTTTACCAAAGAGCTAGAAGGACTTAGGAAATAATTTGTTCCTACTGCCTCACTTTATAGGTGTGGAAACTGAGACCCAGAGTAAAAGTAACTTTTTCAGGATCATATATAGCAGGAGGCAGAGCCAGGGAACCTCTTCTACCAGATAACCACATTGTCCTTCTGTCCTCATCTTTTTCTTCCTCTTATTCAAGTAAGTGATGATGAAGGTAGATTTGTTTCTCTATTCTTTATCTTTCTGTTCTTATTATCTGCATCTTTTCTCCAAGGTTGTATTTATATCATCATATCATCTATATAGTGTTTTAAGGTTTGCAAAATGCTTTATAAATATTATCTCGTTTGATCCTTACAACAGCTTTGGGATGTAGGTGCTATTATTATCCCTGTTTTACAGATAAGGAAACTGAGGCAGACAGTGGTTAAGTGACTTGCCCAGGGTTACAGCTAAGTAAGTGTCTGAAGTCAGATTTGAACTTAGGTCTTCCTGACTCCAGGTTCTATCCACTGCACCACCTGGATGTCCTATATGTGTCTATATAGAGCCGACCATGGCCTCCTCAATTACTTGTCTGGACAGAAATGTAGAAGAAGCATTGTCTGGTGTCTAATTCCCTTTTGGTTCTTTCCTTCCAGACTGCAAGTACACCTGCCACCAGGAATGCCGAAGCCTGATCCAACTGGACTGTAGTCATCGGCAAGGGCGGTCCCAGGAGAGAACGTCACCAGAAACCACCCTGCCCCAAGCTTCAGCCAGGTAGGCACTAGAGACTCTATGTGGGCTCTGGGTTTCAGCCCTAGGCAGTGGCACTAATTCTGTCTTTTAGATATTTTGGAAAGCAACAGTTGGCTTCAAGGTTCTTCTGTTCAGCATCTCTGGTTACTGGGTTCACCCTTTCCACAGTAGCAAATTGGGATTTTGGATGCCTGCAGATCTTGAGGCGATGGCAAGCAATGCCTTTGGTAATCCTTCAGAGAGAAAGAGATGAGAGAGACAAAGACAGAGAGGGACCGAGATAGAGGGAGAGAGAGGGACAGAGACAGAGAGACAAAGAGAGAGAAAGAGAGACAGAGACACAAAGAGAGAGAGAAAGACAGAGAGAGGGAGAGAGAGAGAGAGAGGGGGAGAGAGAGAGAGAGAGAGAGAGAGAGGAGGGAGGAGGGAGGGGAGAGAGAGAGAGAGGGAGGGAGAGAGAGAGAGAGAGAGAGAGAGAGAGAGAGAGAGAGAGAGAGAGAGAGAGAGAGAGAGAGAGAGAGAGAGAGAGAGAGATGGTTGTCTGATGCTACATGGAAGACTTTTCAAGGATGACCCTTTTTGTCAGTTCACTTGTGGTCTAGAGACAGCCCTACCTATATCACAAGGATATAGTAGGGGAATAACATCACAAATGTGAAAGTTCTTTGAAAAAAATCTTAAAACATTCCTGTAACTATAAGTGTTACCATGACATTGTGATTAAGGGCAAGTAACAAACCCTGAGGGAAAGAACAGCCTTGGGGTGGGGAAGTGGGGACCCATCCATGATCCAAAAGACGTGTGGTGTCTTGGTAAGTGTGCTGAGCTTCGAATGGTCCCAGATGTGATACTAGCAGGATCATAGCATTTAGAGCTAAAAAGGACCTTAGAGAACATGACTATGACTACCATCCCATTTTAAAAATGAAGAAATTAAGACCCAAAGAAGTAGAAAGGGGGTAAAAAGAGCACTGAATCTGGAGAAAGATGATCTGCATTGGACTCCTGGCTCTGCCACTTACCTATCTATGTGACCTTGGGCAAATCACTGAACTCTCTGGGTCTTCTCTGTAAAGTGAGGGAGGTTGTTTTTTTCTACTTCTAAATCTGTGATCCTGGGATCATAAGTGATTTACCGAAGATCTCACAGGCAATAGGTAACAGAACCAGGATTGTTGGCTATGATATCATGAGCAAAGTGCTTAACCCCTCTGAGCCCCAGCTTTCTCTCTTGGAAATGGAAATAATAATAATACTTTGTTATCTGTCTAACGCGTCTAGCACTGGTTAGGAGTATTTGGCTGAGGAGGGAACCAGCTATTCCCTCTCTCTGCCTCCTATCCTTATTTCCCTCTTTCCCAGCTCTTCCCTTTGGGTGTGATTTTCTCCTTAATTCACTCATTCCGGGGGCAGGGAATAGGGTACTCTTAAACTTGCCTTGGTGAGGCAAACCAGTGCTTTAGGCTGAGTCCCTGATGGCCTCCTTCCCTGCCCTCCTGCCCCCACCACTTACTAAATCTTCTTCCACCAGAAAACAGGTGGCTCACTCTGTGTCCAAGAGGGTTCAGATTCATTTACTCTTCTCTGCTTTGGGGGACCTATAATAATATACATCACTGAAAAAAACTCTTTTGCTCAGCCTGAACCCCGAGTTGGTCATTCCAGCAGTTAGATCCATGATCTATTTCTTTCTCTCCCCCTCTGTGTACCTGGCCAGTTATAGCCTCCTTCTAATCTGCATCAAAATCCTAGGGATGCATGTACTTCATGTACACACACATATATACACACATACATGATAAACACATATACATATGTCTACACATATATACACAATAAACACTCACATATCTATACACACATATGCATACACTTCTTTTTAAAATTGTAAATAGTACTTCATTTTTTCCAATTACATGTAAAGATAATTTTCAACATTCATTTTTTATAAGATTTTGAGTTCCAAATTTTTCTTCCTCTCTCCTTCCTTCCTGGCCCCCTCCCCAAGATGGCAAGCAATCCAATACAGGTTATATATACATATACACTTCTTACCCCCACCCTTAGACCTTTAAGGGTGGGGGTGAGGAGGAGCGTCTGTCATCCATTTCATTCTCAGCCACATTCTCAGCTATGGCCATTTTGTGTCTACTCCAGGTGTTCTCTGTTTAGTTCTACTCTGGGATTTTCCCAGAATCTCACCCCTATGTCCCAGGAATCTCTGCTTGGTCTTATGCTGTTCAACCTTTATAGCAATGACTTAGATACACTCATGAAATTTGGAGACCTCACAAAGCTAGGAGGGATAGTTACTCTGTGACAGGCACAGGAGACATGAAGATGTCATACTGGATGGATGAGAGAAGGAATGTGATAGGTTTGAATTTGGGGCTGAATCTCCTACAATGAAGTTCAGTACTGATTGATATAAAGTCTAACACTTGGGTACAAAACACCAGCTTCACAAGTATAAGATAGAGGAGGCATGGCTAGACAAGAATTATTCTGAAAAAGATCTGCGGGTTTTTAGTGGACAGAAAGCTTAATGAGTGTGCAGTTGGGGTGTGGCAGCCAGAAAGGCTGATGATGGATGCCCTTGGGCTGTTTGAGGAGGGGCCCAGCTTCCAGGAATAGGGAGGAGATAGTGCCGCTGTCCTCTTCGGTCCTGAGCACCAAGACACTGAGAAGCTGGAGGGTCCAGAGAAAGGCATCCAGGATGCTGAAGGGCCTTGAGTCCGTGTCATATGACAATAGGTGAATGCGTGACCATCCACACTAGTTTCTGAGACCTTGCAGTGACATGCCATTTTTTTTTTTTGGATAGGACCTCTGTTTCATTCATGCAGGATTCTGCAGGGAGGAAACTCCCTCTATCAATGCAGATGAGCACCTGCTCTGCAAATTATCATTTTAGACTGTTCCCTGGGAGCCTTACAGGTTCAGTGATTTACCTAGGGTTGCACAGCTGTTATGCCAGGGACGAGATCTGAATCTAGGTCTTCCCGACTCTGAGGCCTACTCTTTATCCACATTGCCTCTCATATGACTTGACCCATTACCAAATAAATACATTTGGGTCCCTATTTCTGTCTCCCAGGTTTGTAAGTTGATGTTATCCTCAATTCCTCACCTCTCATCCTACATATTTATCAGGAGCCAAATTTTGCAGTGTCTACAACACACATTCCACCCAGGGTCAGGAGCTGGGGAGGGCCTGGGCTGAGCAGTGGTGGCCTCTGATCCCAAGGGACCAGACAGGCAGGTGAGCAGAGTAGAGGACAGGCTCAGCTGGAGATGGAAGGCCCAAGGTCAGAGGCAAGGTCGCTCCTCACCTGAGGCTGGAGATCAGGGAAGGTAGAAACATTTTCTTCCTAAATTCTCTGTCTTCCTTCTCATCTCTGACACCTGGCTTCTCTGCCTTCCTTCAAATCCCACCTTCTACAGGAAGCCTTTCTTGACCCTCTTAATTCCAGTATCTTCCCTCGGCTAATTATTTCCTGTTTATCCTGTATGCCTGTTTTCTCTCCCATTAGATTGTGAGCTCCTGGAGGCAGGTTCTGTCTTGTGCCTTTTTGTATGCCCCCAGCACTTAGCACTGTGTCTGACCACAGAGAATGCTGATTGACCAACATCTCTTGTATCTGACCCCTTTCCTCTGTACTCTCATAGCTACCACCTCAGTTCAGGCCCTCATTGCCTCTCTGCTGAACTACAGCAGTGGCCTCCTAATGCGTCTCCTTGCCCCAATGTTCTCCCCATTTCAGTCCTTCCACACTGCTGCCAAAGTGACTTTCCTTCATCACAGATCTGGCCATGTGTCATTCCGTTACTCAATAAATTCCAATGGCTTCCTTTTACCTTTAGGGTCAAATTTAGCTTTGAAAGCCCTTCACCAATAGATTTTCCCATCGCTATCCATTATTCTTCCCTTCTTCCCTCCTTTCCTCCTCCATCCAGACAACCTGAGCTTCTCTCTGATCCTTGCACTCAACACTCCTCCTCCTGTCTCCACAGATGTTCATGGAAGTGATGGAGAGACCACCCTTCTGTGATTTGGAATGGGGCTGGGGCAATGGCTTTTAGCTTGGTCCCCAAGTCCTCACAAGCTTGAGGACAGCATACAGCTAGAGGGGTTTTTTTTTTGGACTAGACTTGTTATTTTACTGGTGTGAGGGACTCAGTGTAAGGAAAGTCTTACCGCAGCACATCAGCCCCTTCTCAGCAATTTAGTATGAGAGAGTTCGTGGTGCACCTGTCAAGTGCTTTGTCTGGGAGTGACATCACCTGGACATGTTAGAAGTGAGACCCAAACCCAGATCTTCCTAGTTTATCTCTATCCCAGGCCATGTTGACTCAAAAATTATAATAAAAACAACAAACAACAACATTGATATTAATTCACATTTATATAGTATTTTAAGGATTCTAGGCCAGCTCTCTATCCTCGAAATCACTTGACAAATTATAACACCAATATTGATTATGACCACAATATTAATAATACTTTATATTTCTATAGCACTTTAAGGTTTTGAGAGTATTCCTCACCATCATCCTGGGACGTAGGGTAGCACAAGTATTATTTCTCCCATTTTACAGATCAGGAAACTGAAGCTAAGAATGTTTAGGTGGCTTTCTTAGTTTCCTGTCATTCACAAGTATAAGAGACAGGATTTGAACCTAGGTCTTTTGACCCTAAGACCAAGGCTGCTACCCTTATAACACACTGTCTGTGTCTCATTTGCCACTTGGAAAAGTTGATATCATTACCTGTTCTGCAGGATAACCTAAGAGGATTGGGTGTGGCTGGGAGATTTCTCCCTTCTCCTCCTTCTCCTGCAGGATTCCAGAGACGGAATTTCAGCGGAGACCCAGAGCTCTGAAATCCAGAGTTCTGGAATGTAGCCACCCCTTCTGAGGCTGGGTGGTGAGGCATCTTCCGGCCCTGTCTAACGTGGTTCTTCCAGGACTGTGGCTGGGTCAGCTGTACCAAGGAGAATGATGGGTAATAAAGCCAATGTCAAAGGAACCAGAAAGTCCCTGGGGGTCCCGAGCAGCTATCAGCAGTCAGCAGAAGAGACTGAGTGCCTGGACTTGGCAGTTCTGAGAGTCAGCACAAGCTGGAGTGAAGCCAATGTTTGTTTTCTACAAGCCTGGCTACTTTTGCCAGCTCAGCCAAGGCCAGACCACATCCTTCTATCAAACCAAGTTACCTTGCCTGCCCCTCCTAGAAATGTTCTTCTCTCTTGCAGGCTCATCACTATAACACTGTTTTTATAATAAACCATTAATTGGAAGGTCACAGATGGAGAGCTGGAAGGTCACCCAATCTAACTTCTTTTTTTACAGTTTAGGAAACTGAGGCCCAAAGGATTAAACTGACCTGCATAGGAGCAGAGGATTGGACCCAAATCCTCTGCCTTCATATCCAGAACAACCTGATTCATTTTTTAAACTTCTCAGTTGAGTTCTCTTGCTTGGAGATGACCACCTGGCTCAGCTTACTTGACACACCACCGTGCCATTTTCTTGGAGAGCCAAGACCTTTAACCCATCTTTTGGGCAAGAGGGAGCTTTCAGAATAGCCCCTAGCTGGCAAGGAAGCTTTGCCCAGGGGTCTTCTTCCTCTCTCTGGAATGCATTCACTATGCTGTCTAAGTCAGCATGGAGCCTGGTGACCACACTGCTAGCAGGTCAATATCAAAACCAGGAGTGGGTGGTAGAATGAGGAGAGGAGAGCCCAGGGTGGTTGCTCCCAATTTATAGATATGAACACTGAGGCCCTGAAGATTAAAGAGTTTTATTTACAAAGAGGGAGTGAGCAGTGGAGGGTGCCCAGAGGAGATAGAGCTGGGAAGGACCTTAGAGGTGATCTTGTCCAAAAACATCCTGCCGGTATTCTGTGGTACACAGCCTGGGATGGACTGCCTCCTCACCTGGGCCTATGAGAATCCCCTGCTTTCTCCCAAGCTGCCTCCACTGTTGCTAATCTTAAATCAGCCCCTCCCCACTCCGTCACTTAGTGCTCTCCCCTTGGAAATTGTTTTGCCTATACTTTGCCTATATTTACTATCTAAATTTCTGTGTACATGTGTGCCCAAGATGAAAGCTCCTCAAGGGAAGGAGCTATTTTATTTTTAGTTTTTTGTATCCCCACCTAGGCACAGCATCTGGCACGTAAACGTGTGCTGATTAAATGAGTGGTAGATAAAGCATTGGACTTGGAATTAGAAGAAACCTGGGGTCAGTCAAGTCTCACCTCCGGCACATGATAGCTGTGTGACCATGGTCAAGCCATGTAACCTCTATAAGCCTCAGTTTCCTCATCTGTGAAATGGGACAACAATAACATCTCCCTCACAGAGTTGTTATAAGGGTCAAATGAGATAATATATGTAAAACACTTTGTAAACCTTGAAGCATTATATAAAAATTAGTTGATGAGGAGGAGGAGGATGACAATAATGATGATGATATTTCCCTTAGAGGTGCTGGGGAGAGGACAGGCCACAGCTTAGGACTTGGGAGCTGAGTTCAGGGGATGGTTTTTATGGCAGATACCCCTCAATAGACAGGGCACAGGGGGTTATGGATTCAAATAACTCTAGAATGTTGCTACTCTTTCAGTTCCATTTGATTCAAGGGGCATTTCTTCAACACCTACTCTGTGCTAGGCACTGAAGATTCTAAGACAAAATGAAAAATCAGTTCCTGCCCTCGAGAGGCTTACCTTTCCCTACACTCCAAAGAGTTGTTTTGGCCCCAGACTTTGTGGTTTGAGCCAACTCCTGCTGAACAAATGTTGTTTTTCCTCAGAACACAGGAAAGGATGAGGAGGAGAAGAATTCAAGGTGATTGCTCCTAGTTTACAGATCAGAGTACTGAAGCCCAGAGGATTTAAAAGTCTAAAAGCCAGGATTGGGCTCAAGTTTGGAGAGCCGATTGTTTAACATTTCATTGGGGAACATTTAAATTTCAGAAATCGGATACAAATAGGGGCCTGATTTATTGTTTTGATTTCTACACTTAAAGAAAATGTTAATAATGAGATTCAACTTAAAAGTATGGGTGCATACACATTTCCCTCCTCCTAATTCCTCCCCCCCCCCAGCCAATTGTTAAACTTTACCACCACCATGTTCTATAACTGTTGCTGGAGATCCTGGGAGTGAAGGAGAAAGTTCAGGGAATGAAGTCATCAGCAGATTGGAGGCCTGGTGGCTAGGGCTCCTAATGATAATAACAATAACTGGTATTTTATAGAGCACTTTAAAGTTTACAAAGTGCTTTACATCCATTATCTCATGTAACTCTTACAACACCCTTTAATAGAGCCCTGAGAATCACAGGGCCATAGATTTAGAACTGGGAGGGAACCTTGAGGTCATCTGGTCCAATCCAGAATTTTACTAATGAGGAAACTAGGCCCAGAGAGGTTGAATTAGGAGGCAGCTTAGGACAGCAAAAGGGTCTTGGAGTCTTGGGATCTGCTGCTTACTGCTTGGGTGACCCCAAGCAAATCACAGCCTCTCTGAGACTTGGTTTCCTCAACAGTGAAAAATGAGGGTTGGACCTGATTAATTAAACAGTCTATAAAAACTTATTAAGCAGTGCACAGTAGATAGAGTGTTGGGCCTGGTGTCAAGAAGACTTTTCTGCTTGAGTTCAAACCTGTCCTCAGATACTTACTAGCTGTGTGGCCTTGGGCAAGTGGTTGCCTCAGTTTCCTCATCTGTAAAATAAGCTGGAGAAGTAAATGGCAAACCACTTCAGTATCTTTGCCAAGAAAATCCCCAAAAGGGATGAAGAGTAGGACACAACTGAAACAACTGAACAATAATAATATGTGCCAGGCACTGTGCTGAGGATACAAAGAGAGGCAAAAGATAGTCTCTGCCCTCAAGGCGCTTACAATCTATTGGGGGATATAATATGTAAACAAATATATACAAAGCAAGCAATACATGGGATAAAGTGGAAATAATTATAAGAGGGAAGTCACTAGAATTAAAAGGGGTTAGGGAAGGCTTCCTGTAGAAGGTGGGATTTTAATTGGGACATAAAGGAAGCCAGGAAGGTCAGTAGTTAGATCTGAGGAGGGAGAGTGTTCCAGGCACGGGGGACAGCCAGAGAGAAAGCCCAGAGCCGACGGAAGATGCCTTCTAGCTCTGCATTTGTTATCCTGTGAGTGACTGGCTGCTCAGATTAGGGGGTCTCACTGATTCCAAATTCAGCCTTCTTTCACTGCTCTTCTATTCAGCCTCCCTCCTCTCCAGAGAAAGCAAGTGAAAGAATGATGTGTAAGGGACCATCAAGAAAAAAAGTATCTAGAAAGTGATCAGAAAAAAAGATGAAGAGTAGGAGTCATGGACTCCTTGCTGAGGGCTCCCAATATGACTATTTCTCAGCTTAACAAACAATAGAGAAGTCTGCTGTCTTCTCCTCTCCAACCTATCCTCCTTATGGCTACCAAAATGACTCAAAAGCACAAATTCTGACCATGTCACTCCCCTGCTCAATAAACTCTAGGGGCTGCCTATTACCTCTGAGATCAAAGACAAAACTCTGGCATTTGAAGCCCCTCATGACCTTGCCCAGCTTACCATTTCAGGCTCACCATGCATTACTCCCCACCACATTCCTCAGGTTAGCCTGACTGGCCTTTTTGCGGTTCCTCAGGCTTTGCACAGCCCTTTCCCCAGGGCTAGAACTACCCCCATCCACAGGGATCCCTCTTAAAAGCCCTTATTTTCTTCAAAGCTCAGCTCAAGCCGCACCTTCTAGGCAAGGCTATCCCTCCCTCCTCCTCCACTCCAGTGCCTTCCATCACAAAATGTTGCTGGCTCCCCCATCTGCAGAGCTAAAGCCAATTAGAGCTCAAAGGGCCCTTAAAGACCGTCTCCTTAAAACTTTCCACCTGCCTTGCCTGAGGCAGACATGGAGGTGCAGGGCCCGGTGAAAAGCAGCCCACTCCAGCCCTGCAGGGAGACAGTGACTCAGCTGGCCTCGAACTCAAACTTTCCTGGCTCCGGGCCCTTTGCTTACATCGCTGTCTAGCCTCTTGTCTTCCAAACCCTGATGTGGCTTTTCCAAAACCCCACTGCAAGATGAGGTTCCCTGGCCCACCCTGAGCTTCTGCAGCCTTTGATAGACGGGCCAATGCTTGTACGTGGTGCCATCACACGGGGGAGCTGAGGAGGCACAGGAAAATTATGTGTGTTTCTCCAAACACAGGACTCAGAACTTGGCTTTTGCTGAGACAAGGAAGGAGAGGTCACTGTGGTTCTAAACCACGCTAGTTGGCTCACCTGAAGCTTCCCAGGACTCGCTGGCGTTGCAGATTCTCAATCTCATTCATCCCAGCAAACCTGTGCTTCTTACCCAAGCCAGTGAGACATGATCTTAGGAAACTGATCTCCCTTAAAGCACAAGTCTGACCAAGTAACCTCCCTCCCTCTCCAATTCAGTCAATTCCACTGGGTCTCTATTGCCCCCGGGACCAAATAGAAAGCCCCATTTGGCTTTTAAAGCACTTCTTAACCTGACCCCTTCCTACCTTTCCAGTCTTACACTACTCCCCTGCCCCCCACCCATATACTCTGCTGTCCTGTGACACACAGACGTCTTTGCTGTTCCTTTAATAAGATACTCTTCCCAACTCTGATTTCCTTCAAGTCTCAGCTAAAAGTCTCATCTTTTCAAGAAGCCTTTCCCAGTCCTCCTGAACATGAGTGCCTTCCCTCTGGGTATCTCCAATTTTTCCTGTCTATATATTGTTTGTATAGAATTGTTTGCATTTGTCTCCCCCATTGCAGTCTAAGTTCCTTGAGGGCAAGGACTGTCTTTTGCCTCTTTTTGTATCCCCAGAGCTTGGCACACTACCTGGTACATAGTAGGCGCTTAATATATGCTAGTTGAAGGACTTACAAGCATGGTACTTTGCACATAGGAGGTAAATATTTTAGAATTTAGAATCTTTATTGCCAGTATGACTTTGAGCAAGTCACTTTCCCTATCAGAGTGGCAAGGGAAATTAAGAAAAACAAAAAGGGATTTTCTAAAAAATTATATTGAGAAAAAAAATGGAGAACCAAAGAAAGTAGAAGACCTCTGTATATGACAGATGGAATGATGATCACTGACAAAACACAGAGAAGGTGGTGATATTTAATTCTTAATTTGCTTCTGTTTCCTCTGTAAAGGAGAATGCTTTTTTTGAACATTGAGAAGGACAGATAAGAATGACTAATAGGGAGTATTAAGATAAATAAAAATATGGTAACAAAGCACTTTGATGCCCATAAGGAATTCAAGTCACTTGGTTCAGGGAACATCCTTGGGTCCTGTAAGTACTGGCAGATGTGACCTCTAGGTCACTATCAATAATATTTATTTGGAACGTCATGGAAAAGAAGAGAAGCGCCACAAAACTGGAGAGGGGCAAACGTTGTTCTGATTAAAAAAAAAAAAAAGGAAGAGACCAGAGTCTGCAAGTGATAGGCCAGTGAGCTTGACTTTGATTCCTGGGAAAATTCTAAAATAGAACTTTGGAGAGAGGGTTGGCCAGTATCTAGAAAGGGAAGCAGCGATTACAAAGAACAAGCATGACTTCATTAAAAGCGAGTCATGCCAGACTAATCTCATTTCCTTTTTTTTTTTTGCGCCATTACTAAACTAGCCAATGAGGAGTGCTGTGGGCATGGTCTACCTAGACGTTTATTGAAGCTTTTGATTAAGTTTTCCATTCCAATAATTCTTGTGGAGAAGGAGAGACATGTTATTAGATGATAATACAATCACATGGATTCAGTCCTGGTTGGATGGCCAGACTCTAAAAGGACCCATAAAGGTTTCAGTTATCTCTGTGGCAGGAAATCTCCGGTGGAATAACCCAGGGATTTATACTTGGCCCTGCACTGTTTAACAGTTTTATCAGTTGCTTGGATGTGACATACAGGGTATATTCCTCCAGTTTGTAGAAAACACAAAGCTGATGGGATAGCTAACACATTTAATGACAAGATCCAAAAGGATCTTGATAAGGTTAGTTCACTGAGCTAAATCTTAAAAGATAAAATTCACTAGGGATAAATGTAAAGTCCTTCACTTAGGTACAAAAAATCAACTCCATAAATATGAGATGGGGGGGCAGCATGGATAGTTAGCAGCTGTTCTGAAAAGGATCTAGGGTTTTAGTGGGTGACAAACTCAATATGAATCATCGGTGTGATGTGGCAGCCAAAAACACGGTAATGTGACCTTGGGCTCCATTAGGACAGGTGCATGTTCCAGGGAGGCAATTGCCCCATTGTACCCGGCTCTTTTCAGACTTCATGAAGAATACCGTGGTCAGCTGTGGACAACAGGGTTTAAGAAGAACACTGATAAGCTGGAGAGGATCTGGAGAAGGGCAGCCAGCATAGTGAAGAGTCTCGAGCCTATGTCATAGCAGGAAGTAGGCATGTTTAGCCTGGAAGAGAGAAACCTCAGGAGGAACCTGATAACTTCCAGTCTTTGAAGGTCTGTAGTGTGGTGGAGGTAGCAGATATGCTCTCTTTAACCCCAAAGGGA
Organism: Phascolarctos cinereus; assembly: GCF_003287225.1. Lineage (NCBI taxonomy): Eukaryota > Metazoa > Chordata > Mammalia > Diprotodontia > Phascolarctidae > Phascolarctos > Phascolarctos cinereus. The sequence continues at coordinate 375,747,433 of NW_027555958.1, read as the reverse complement.
GTAACAAGGAGTAATGTGTTGATGTTGTAAAGAGACCTATTTAAATTTAAGGTCAGGAAAAACTTCTTGTCCAAAAGTAGATGTGAGCTGCTTTGAAAGACAGTGAGTTTGGGGCAGCTAGAGCACTGGCCCTGGAGTCAGAAGGACCTGAGTTCAAATTAAATCCAGGCTGAGATAGTGTTTGCCTCAGTTTTCTCAACTGTAAAATGGGGATGGTAACAGCACCTACCTCAAAGGGTGGTTGTAAAGATCAAATGAGACGATATTTGTAAAAGCAGTTATTGAGTACCTGGCACATAGCAGGTGCCATATAAATGCAATATTCCCTTCCCTCCTCCCATAGTAAACTTGGCAGGTGGAGGACGGGGGCGAAAATGTGGTGTCTTCAGAAGAAAGCTGGTTTTGGTGAGCACCAGAAGAGGAAAGGAATGTGAAATGAAGAGATCTAGGATGAGGGGGTGTTTACCATTAGAGCAGAGGTCCAGAGGTTATTGTGGAAAAGGGACTAGAGAGGGTTAAGACTGAGTTTACTATGTGCCAGGTACTCAATAGGTCTCTTTACAACATCAACACATTACTCCTTGTTGTTTTTGGATCTTGATAAGGTTAGTTCACTGAGCTAAATCTTAAAAGATAAAATTCACTAGGGATAAATGTAAAGTCCTTCACTTAGGTACAAAGTGGCACAGTCCTGGTTTCCCACTGCCACTTTCAGACCCTCTTTTTGACATCGTCATTAACTGAGATGACATCCTTTTCTCCTTGACAGTTCACACCACCCTGTCTGGATCCTTACTGTGGTCCCCTAGAGACCACCTAGTAATTCCTTCTTCTATCCAATCAGTTCAATTGTATTGATCCTTACCCCTTTGAACATCATGACCTCCCAATTGCTTGAGCTCTATGAGTCCTATGACTTCTGTCTCCAGGCTACCTAAATCATGAACTAGGGTGGCCATCACAACAGAGACACCAATTCCCTTTATCAGCATACTCTAAACCACCCCTCCCCCTCTCCGCTTATTGCTCAGGTGCCAGAATCCTATTAGAGCTGTGATAATAATAAGTACCCCTGGTGAACATATGCCTCTATTTTATATGCCTTGGTTGAGATTAATAATCAGAGGGCTGTCGAGCCAAGTATCTCTGCTTCATCTTTCAAGCCATCTTGTCTAATTTTAACATGTGCATGGGAGACATTTTGTTGCAGGAGAGCCTCTGAGGCAGCATTTGCTCTACTAGATCAAATGTGGGTTTTAAAAAATAACAATAATAATAATAAAACAATACAGTGGAATCTTTTGTTCTCTGCACCTTCCAGTCAATTGATGATTGTAAAAATGTTATCTGTGAATTGTGGGGCTATAAAAGTATTGTTTGAACAGCCTTCCTGTTTCCTTCTCATTCATACCTTCATCTGAGCTACCCTTGATAGGTTGTTCAGTAGTAGGCTCTTAATAAATGCCAGGTGACTGAATGGCTGAGGGAGGCAAGTAGGTAGGAGTATTAGCATCATCATTTACAAATGAGGAAACAGGCTCTGAGGAGGTTCAGTAAATTCTCATGATCATGCAGCTAGGAGGTTGTCAGAGTCAGGATTTGAACCCAGTTTTTTAACTCTAAGTCCTAGACTAAATTCCAAAACTCTAGATCTATTGCAATTGTACCACGCTATCTCTGATGTGAAAATTCTGTGAAAATGCAAGGAATTGTTATTTTGATTAGAGGATGAATGACTCATAGGCCCAGAGAATGCTAAAGCTGGAAAGGACTTTTTGGTTGTTCTTTAATTGTGTTTGACTCTTCATGACCCCATTTGGGGTTTTCTTGGCAAAGATACTGGAGTGGTTTGCCATTTTCTTCTCCAGCTCATTTTACAGATGGAGGAACTGAGGCAAACAGGATTAAGTGACTTGCTCAAGGTCACACAACTAGTAATTGTCTGAGGCCAGATTTGAACTCAAGAAGATGAATCTTCCTGGTGCTGTCTCTACTGTGCCACCTAGCTGCCCTATATAGTTAAATTATTCCCATAAAGACTGTAGAAATGGGAAAGTAGGCATAAAGATCAGTTGTTATTGATATTATCTTGGTTATATTTGGGGGGTAATTATATCTGTAACTTTTTTCTACATTTGCTCTTCTCCCTTCTTTCAGCTATCTTGAGAAACCGTCCCTCAAAAGCTTTCAAAACTGTTGTCTCCAACACTGTCCTATTCTCTGCCTACTTGGTCTAGCCCAGCTGTATTTTCTCATCTTTGTTTTGTCTGGTGCCTTTTCTACCTCTTCGTGAAGCCCACTGGGCACCGTGGTGCCAGAGTCCAAAGGGGAAAAACGTAGTGTTGTAGAAATCATGACATGTTATCTACTTAGTTGTTTATTCTTCCAGTTTCATTCTCAGTTGCTTTGGGGATGATGTGATTTAATTGGTTCCTTTGCCAAGATTTCTATAAACTTATTTTCTCTCCACTATTTCTTCTTTTATGAAGTGATGTTGCCAATAATTTTCTCTTGTTATTTTTTTTCTCATCATCATGTTCCAATGTCTTTTTCCATAAAATTTTACCAAAAAAAATATAGCTTTTAAAATAGCATTATCCTGGCCACCATACCTCTCTGAGTGGTAAGGAGACCAAGTATTTGCTGGCTGACGTGGTTTTTAGATACTGATGGTCCTTTCATTGTGTCTAGGTTCAACTTCTCTAGGACATGATGGTCTGTATTTTTCTCCATTTCCCATTTGTCAGCTATAACTTTAGTCAAGTTGAAGTTATTTTAAATGCATGCTCTATCTTTTCATTTTTATTTTTTTTCATTTGACATTTATTTTCATCTCTCTCTAATAAGTTGATGAGCTGATGGTAGACAATTGATTAGAAAATGACTCCCACTTCAGTAACCAATGATTTACTTGCTTCCAGGATATCGTCAATTTTGGTTTTGGTGATGTCGTTCCAAACTTGCCATGTCCAATGCCTCCCATCTCTCTTCTTGGGGAAGATAGATATTCTTGACATATAGTCAGGAGGCATCTAAATGGTCTAAAAGCCTCTGGTCTTTTTTTTTTTTAACATTTGTCTTGCCCTATGACCATCTTTGCATTGCAATTTCTGAGTATTAAAATATATGTTGATTAATTTGAAGGGTCTAATTCTTCACAGGATTTCTCTTTTTCCTTGTCCTATGCTAAGATGTTAGCACTTACACTGTAGTTACCTTCATGGTGGTCTTTGCTAATTGCCCACCATAAGCAATATGACATAAAGCAACCAAATATCCCATGAAATGATATTTCTTGTTGTTTTTAAATACACAATAAAACCAACCCTGCCTATTCCTTTATTGGCCTCTCTGTGAAGAACTCGTAAAGCCATCCTTTCACTTAGATGACATTTCCTTTTGTCTTCTGGCTTCATTTAGAGCAAGAATGTAAATATTAATATGATTCTCTTCCTCTGGAGCTCTGTCCCCTTAGTCACTGGAATAAGCTTTCACATTTGACTTATGAACAGCTAAGCTTATGTCTATAGACCATCTTAGCACCTCCTGCTCCTTTTTTTTCCCTATCCCACCATCACTGCAGAAGCAAAGAGGGGAGGGCAACACAGACTGAGAGCCATTTTGTATTTTTTTTTGTTTCATGGCCTTTTATGGCTAAAGAAGTTACTACCTTCAGTCAAAAAGCATTTATTAAACTCGAACCATATACCAGGCACTGTGCCAGATGCTAGGTATGCAGTGGCAAAAGTGAAAGTCTTTGCCCTCAAGGAGTTTCCATTCAAAGACTCACAGAATTTTAAAATTGAAAAGGACCTCAGCAACCATCTCATGAAAACTGATCCCTGGTATAACATACCCAACAAGTAGCCATCCAGCCTGTGCTTGAGGACCTCCATCTAATAAGAATCCCTACCTCCCAAGCAACCCATCCCACTTTTGGACAGCTCTAAGCATTGAAGTTTTTCCTGAAACTGACTTCTTGGTCACTTCCACTTGGTTTTGCCCTCTGGGGCCAAACATGACTGGTCCAGTCCTTTCTCCACATGTGTGGGCAGCCAGTCCAGTGGTTCAGGTTTGGGACTGGCATAACATGAGACATCCGTAGACCATCTATCTGTTAACAAAAGGAGGTTTTCTTAACCGCAACATGGGAAGTGTATTCAGCAAGGACACAGCACTGATTTGATTGGGTATAGCTTACCTGTCTCTGTGTTTGGCATGCAGGTGCCAAGGGAGGATCTCCTGACTCCTCATGCCCTACCTTTGGTATTTAGGCTACCAGAAAACTATAGACATGGTTCCAGCCTTAGTCCCCCAGGCCAATTAAGTTTTGAGTATGACTTTAATATTTTTTTAAAGAAAAATTAAACCAGCCTATGTGGGAGGTAAGGGGGTAGGGGGAGAAGCACTTAGAATTGATATTGCTTCTACTACAACACGATAACCCTTTGAATACTTAAATACAGAATCATGTCTCCCATGAATTCTCTTCAGCCTAAGCATCCTCCAAGAGCTTCAGCTTATTGTGATACAACATGAAGCATCTTGGTTAACCTCCTCTGGATTTTCCCCTCTCTCCCTTCCCGCAAAACCCAGCCTATCAATGTTCTCCTTAAACTTTGGGGCCTAGAATTGAATACTCTGTACAGAAGTGGTCTGTTCAGGGTAGAGTAGAGAAGGACTCTCACCTCCTTAGTCAGGAAGTCCACAAACATTTATTAAGCACTTACTGTGTTCCAGGCACTGTGTTGTTCATTTTACAGATGAGGAACTGAGGCAAATAGGGTTAAATGACTTGCCCAGGGTTACACAGCTAGTAAGTGTCTGAGGTCAGATTTGAACTCACAAAGATGAGTCTTCCTGACTCCAGATCCAATACTCTATCCACTGAGCCACCTAGGTGCCCCTTAGTACTGGAAATATAAATACAAACAAAAGGAAAATGATCTCTGCCCTTAAGGAGCTTACATTCAGATGGGGAAGACAACATGTGAAAGGAAGCCATCCTAGAAATTTTGCTTCTCTTAATGTAGCCCAATATAAAATCAACTCTTCTGGCTACTACCTCACACTGCTGACTCATACTGAGCTTACCCACCAGAACCAGCTTACCCACCAGAACTCCAGGATCTCTTTCAGATAAGCTACTGTCTAACCCTGCTTCCCCTATCCTATAATTCTAGGATTGATTTTTTTTAACTCACCTGTAAGACTTGACATGGATAGCTATTCAATTTCTATCTCAAAATGGAAAGAACGCCCCAGCTTGTCAAGATCTTTTGTGATCTTGACTCTGTTTTCTAGGGCATTAGCTGTCTCTCCCAACTTTGTGTTATTTGCAGATTTGAATGTGCTATCTCTGCCTCTAGCCAAGCCACTGATAAAGATGCTAGAGAGCCAAGCATGGGTTCCTTGGGCACTCCTACCAAAGGGACATTTAACTAATAACAACTAATTCTTTGACTATTCAGCCTTTGTCAAACTCCATCTAACTGTATTTTCATGATGTCCACATTTCTTTGCCTTTTCCACAAGAATAACATGAAATATATTATCAAACCACATCCCTCTGATCTAGTATTTCCACATTTCATTTGGAGGATGCATATAGCTATATAAGTAAATATAAAATATATTCTAATAAATATGAGAGTTTTGGAGTAAGAGGATAACTGGGGGAGAGGGAGTAAGGAGGTGGAACCTGAGCTCAGTTTTGAAGGATGCTGGGAATTCCAAGAGGCAGAGGTGAGGAAAAAAGGGCATTTCAAACCTGGGGGACAGCTTGAGCCGAGGGAGCCCCAACATGGAATGTTGTCCGTGAAGAACAGCAAGGAAGCCGGTTTGCCTGGACAATATGAAGGAGAATGAGGTGCAGTGAGCCTAGGAAGGTCAACTGCAGCTAGATTGCAAGACTTTAAATGCCACACAAAAGAATTTGTGTTTTATCTTGGAGGCACAAGGGAGTCGCTGAGTGTGATGTAGCCAAGGAGGAGGGTTGGGAGTGGGGAGACTTGAGGCAGGGAGATCAGTTAGAAAGCTATTGCAGTAGACCATGTGAGAGGTGATGAAGGCCTGGACAAGGGTGATCACTATGTGAGGGGGGAGAAGGGGAAAATGCAAGGGATGCTGTGAAAGTAGAATGAACAAAGACCGGGCAACTGGCTATGGGGAGTGAGGGAGAGAGAAGCTATTCTGCTTCCTGGAATATAAACACAGTCTATCTCCAGGAGTGTACTCAAAACCTTTCCAGCATGGTAGAACCTTCTAAAATAATAACGATATTTGCAAGGTTTGCAAATCATTTTATATAAAGTGGCGCAGTGGATAGAGCATTGGGCCTGGAGTCAGGAATACTCATCCTCATGAACTAGCCTCAGACACTAGCTGTGTGACCCTGGAGAAGTCATTTAACCCTGTTTTCCTCAGTTTCCTCATCTGTAAAATGAGCTGGAGACAGAAATGGCAAATCATTCTAGTATCTTTGCTGAGAAAACCCCAAAATGGAGTCATAAAGAGTTGGACATGACTGAAAAATGACTCAGCAACAACAACGAAGGTTCCTTCTAGTTCTAGGGACCCTGTCAACATAGCCTGGCTTCTGTCTCACTATGAATACTGGACTCATTTGGACTCAGAACTAGAAAAGTAGGAGTCAGAAAAATAGAACTCAGTTCTAGTCCTGGTTCTATCATTAATTAGCTGGGTAGCCTTGAGCAGATCCCTTCTGTGGTTCAGTTTTTTATTGGTAAAACTGTTATCCTCACTCAGAGGGTCATTGTGACAATCTCAAGAGTTCATGGAAGGAAAGAAGTGTTTATTAAGCATGTGCTGTGTGCCCCACCCTGTACTAAGTACTTTATAAATTATTATCTCATTTGATCCTCATAATGTCTATTTTACAGCTGAGGAAACTGAGGCAGGACCCTATACTAAGTACTTTACAAATATTATCCCATTTGATCCTCACAATGTCTATTTTACAGTTGAGGAGACTGAGGCAGACAAAAGTGATTGAACTTCAGTTTTCCTGACTTCAGACTCAGTACTCTATCTACTGTACTGCCTTTTAAGGGAGTTTTTCTGGTAGATTCTCCCAACATGGAAGAAACTCTAATATAGGGCCCAGTATGATTGCCATATGAAGATCAGCCTAGAGGCTCATCACCAAGTGGGCTATATATTCCCCAGAGCCTGGCACATAGTTGTTGTTTTTGTTCAGTTGTTTTCAGTCGTGTCTGACTCCAGGACCCCATTTTGGGGTTTTGTTGGCAAAGACACTGGAGTGGTTTGCCATCTCCTTCTCCAGCTCATTTTATAGATGATGAACTGAGGAAAACAGGGTTAAGTGACTTGCCCAGGGTCACACAGCTAGGAAGAATCTAAGGCTAGATTTGAATTCATGAGGATGAGTCTTCCTGACTCCAGGCCCAGTGCTGTACCCACTGTACCACCTAGCTGTTTTGGTACACAGTACGCAATTAATAAATGATTCCTGATTGAGTGAAAGGAAAGTTAATGGAGGTGAAAGTGTTTTGGAAAGCATGAAGCTTCTTACCAAACATGGTATTGATAAGCATGTTTGGAATGACACGTGGCATCCTATAAAAACACCATCAACTTAAGAATTCTTTCCAATCTGGCCAGGCATCTAAGACATCACTCACAGTTTGAGTGTCCCTTCTGTTTCCTGGAGAAGGAGTATCTTGGGTATAATGTCTGAAAGGATTATTCTAAATAGTCTTTTAAAAGTGCACATTTCAAATGAGCCACTCAGCAGGACCTTTTCTGGGAGCCCTGAGCTATTCTAAGAATATGAAGCACTGCTGGGTTCAGTTGGCGGCTCAGTTCTGAAAACATATCCAAGATTTCCACCTACCTAGATGGTACAGTGAAAAGCAAACATCCCCTAGTCTTTGTCGGGACAAAGCCAGAGCCGCTCTTATTGATGGCTGGTCTAACAGGCAGATCCCCCACCTCAACATCATTTATCACTGTGACACTTGATTTGGGATGTGCATTGAATGAGGGAAAGGGCTAATGAAGCCTCATACCACCCTAACCTAGATAATCTTCCTGGGGAATATTGGGTAGGGTGGGGTGAGCACCCCAAAAAAAGCTGCTCCCAAATCACCCACATGGAAAAAAGTTTGCCCCATTAAGATGGGGGACCTTTTTCTTTCATTCTTGCTGCATCTATTTCCTCCACTGACCTCTACCACCTAAAGCCATTTGTGACCAGAGGCCGAGGCAGCTACTGGTATTGACTTTTCTGTCTGAGCCAAGGAGGCCTGTGGGGATGCGGGGTTTTAGTTATCATGTATTTGTGCCTGCCAGTCACTCTTAGGCTTCTGGGAAAAGGTTTGTGTGGAGAAGAGTGAGCCAGTTCAAACTGCCCTCTGAACCCCCCTGGCAACAACAAATTCAGAGAGTCAATGTGGTGTAAAGGGGAAAAAAATTAGCAGTTGAAGTCCCTGTTCCTGAGCTGGACATTTTTGTCACCATGAACACATTTTATAATCCTTCTGAACTATTATTAGCATTAGCTAAAGAGGGGAAGGTCTTCTCAGAACAATATTCAGGACTTGAAGTTGGTAGCTTAATGGAGATGGACAGAGTCTTCCCTCCCACCAAAGTTCCAATGGGGAACCTGCTTGAACATTTAAATGGCAGAAAGAGCCAGATTCTGTTGAAGGAGTGGGCTCTTGGGAGTTTGTGAAATGGTTCATGACTTGGGGTAGTGGGGATTCAGTATTGAAGAGGTCTTGACTAAGCCAGTGCATGCACGGTCCTTTGTGATCTTACAGGTACAGTTAGGGCCTGGGTATCTAAAGGCACTACTCCATTTTCCTTGGGCTCTAAGCCTTATTATATAGATATAGATATAGATATATTTTTAGGCAATTGGGGTTAAGTGACTTGCTCAGGGTCACACCGTTAGTGTCAAGTGTTTGGTCTGAGGCCGGATTTAAACTCAGGTCTTCCTGACTTCAGGGCTGGTGCTCTTTCCTCTGCGCCACCTAGCTGCCCCATAAGTCCTATTATCTTTAAGGCTGGTTACGGTACCTGTATAATGCCGAGAAAACAGACAAACATGTTGCAGCACTAGCCCATAGGAGCAGCATGGCATAGTGAAAAGATACTGGGTCTAGAATCAGAGGTTGTGGGGTCAAACCCCACCTCTTTCCCCCTGTATCACCTCAGGTCAGTCCTCTAATCATGCTGGGCCTTAGTTTCCTCATATGTACAGTACAAAACAGGGGTTTTGAGTAGATGGCTCAGAGGTCTCTCCTAGCTATAAATCTATTATCATGGGGACCAGAAGTTGAAGGGGAGATAATCAGCCTCACCTTATAACATATGCTCCAGGAGGCCCTAGGGCCTCTGCACATCTTTGTAAGACAGTCAAGCAGAATCACAAGCATAGTCAAATGGGGATTTACAAATGAATTGTCCCCAAAGTTGGGACTGGGCAAAGAGTCTGGTAGAAACTTCTCTTAGTCATCTAAGAATATGTAAATAAGCTTTGTGCAGTAGTGAGAATCTCTAAAACTTAATCCCCCCCCCAGCAATTCCTAAAGACCCTGGGTCAGGTGTAAGAGAGAGACAGTTTTCTTTGCATACACTTCCCATATGTTCAACAAGGATTTTGCATGTGTCTTCTGGCAACTCCTCAGCTAAAATGCTATTTCTTGAACAATTGGCATTTATTTTGTTTTTCTATTCGTGTCGATTGACCCAGCTTTCTTACCCCAGAAGCCCACAGCAGAAAGCCAGAAGGTCTGCCACTGAGTATAGGAGAGATAGAGAAGAGGGAAGAGACATGGGGTCTAGAGAATGAATGGCCTCCTCTCAGCCCCCCAGTCAGGCTTGAGGGCGGCCATCACCCATCCTTACCTGGCAGCCCCCCACCCCAGCCTGCACCCCCAGAACTCATGACAGCTTGAAGGAAGCCTGAAGAGAAACCTTGCAAGAGGAAGTGGCTTCTGAACTCTACTGCAAACTCTGAGAGTGGCAGGAAAGGGGAGAGGGGGTGGGGGGCAGTGGTGAGATGGCGAGCTTTGCATGCTCAGCCCTGCCGCGACAGCGACCAGATCAAACCACAGATGGTGAGTGAGTTTGAGAGGGAGGCAAAGAAGAAACTCACCCAGGTCTGACACCGGTGTTTTGTAGCTGCGCCTGTTAGGGAAAGGAGGGCTGTGGGCGGAGAAGGGAAAAGGTTAGCCCGCCGAGGAGCCAGCGGTCCTTTTTTAAAGTAAAGGAAGGAGGTGGCAAGAAAAGCCAGCAGAAGCAGAGGAATTGGAGGCGAGGGGTTGTTGGAAGCAGGAGCACGGGGGGAGCTGAGCACACAGCATCCTGCTGGCTCCCTGGTTGAACAGGAACTGAACTGAGAAATCCTCCCGCTCGCTGCCGCTGCCGCATTCGGAGCTCCGGGGGTCTCACCACCGCGCACGCTGCCCCCAGGCTGCCTCGCGCCCATGAGCTAGAGAGCCGCCTCCCGTCGCGGGCCCCCGCGGTAGATGACCGTGGACAGCACCATGAGCAGTGGGTACTGCAGCCTGGATGAAGATCTGGAGGACTGTTTCTTTACTGCCAAGACTTCCTTTTTCAGGAATGCACAGAGCAAGGCCCCCTCCCAGGTAAAAAGGAAAACCCAAAGAGGGAGGGAGCTACCTTTATTTGGGGGGAAATAAGGGCCCCTCCAACTCCCTGGACTCTATGCCAGGATGGATGCCTCACACCCAGGAAGAAGCTACAGGTCTGTCTGTCTGTTTCTCTGTGTATGACTGGGAAGGTGGTTTTTGTTTGTTTGTTTTTTGCCTTTAGGATATGTGAGGCTGCCTCTCCTGAAGATGCCAGGCTGGATAGAGGATGGCCTGGCACCTTTAGGCAAATTGCCCAGGGTAGTTTTGGTTTCTCCCATCTTAATCTTATGCAACCAATCCTTTAGCTCTAGCTAGGGTAGTCTGTCCTAACTGTGATGATGGTGTGATCTCGTGGTGGGGTGGTCTGGTGTCGCTTGTGAATGTAAGAAGGTAAAAGTTGGCAGCACCCTCTGCCTTTATCAGCTAAATCCATGCCCCAGAAGGATTAGCTGGAAGGTAGATGCCACTCCAGCTCTTAGCAGGACAAAGGTGGGGACTTCCGCATTTCAGTCCCCATAGGGCTTTGCTCAGAAACCATCTTAAAAACAGAGCTCTCCAACTCTGCAGAAGTCAAGAGTGTTTCAAGAGGAGGGCTGACCTGAAAGCCTCTGAGCTAATAATTTTCCCACACTTCATAGTTTTAACTTCCTGGATTGCTTTAGGCCCCTACCATGGCTTACATGAAACTTTGGAATGGGGGGGGGTTCCCGCTGGCTGCTTCCCAAACACAACCAACATGTCCCCTACCCCCCTCCCACACAAAATGGTTGCATTCTTGTCTCACTATCTGTTACATATCTTGGCTATAGTAGTGGCAGAGTTGTTTGCTTGGCTTTTTTTTTGTTTTAATTATGAGAGGAGGGCTCTGAGCCAAATTCTGGGAGGGGCTGTCTGAAAAGGGACCATTTGTTGGGGGAGATTGAGCTGTTAAATTTCACAGGTGTGTGGCAGGCTCATCAATAATTCAAGATTCTTGTCCGGATTATAATTAACAACAACAAAAAAGATCTCAGCCTCATCTCTGGGGCCTCCCTATCAATAATTCACCTTGCCAAGAGCACTTGCTTAAACTGAATTCTAAGGTCTCATGTCTGGGAGGTGATCATAACAACTTCCCTTCCCCCACCCCTTGTACCTCCACTCACCCCCCCCCCAATTCCCCTGACCTCTCTCTGCTCGGTAAAAATCAGAGTTCTTTTCTCCATACGTTGTGTTGGTTCCGTGTTAGTTCAGTCCCTCTGCCCTTTGCCACTAGTTGTTCGATCTTCAAGGTAGCAGGACCTCGAGATAAACATACTGGATCTGGAGTCAGAGGACTTGGATCTGGCTATACTTGTTCTAGCTGTGTGATGGAGCGACCCAAAACATCTCCTGATGGCCTGCATTCAGAGAGGTCTAACTTCCAGGAAGAGAGGGGTGCCCCTCCACTCTGTCCTTATCAGACCTCATCTGGAATATTGTGTCCAGTGCTGGACACCCAGCTTAAGAAGAACATTGGAAAACTAGAGAGCGTACAGAGGAGGGCAGTCAACATGGGTGAAGGGCCTTGAGTCCATGACACGTGAACATAGGCTAATGAAACTGGGCACGTTTAATCTGGAGCAGAGGCGATCCAGGGAGGAGTTGGTAACTGTTGTCAAGGATTAGAAGGGCTGTCACATACAGGAGGGACTAGATGTTTTTCTAGTTTGGCCCCAGAGAGCAAAACCCAGAACTGTGAGGATGAGAAAGTGTTCAGGAATCCAATTCAGTCTTTCTTTTTTCTTCTTCTTTCTTTTTCTTCTTCTTTCTTTCTTTCTTTCTTTCTTTCTTTCTTTCTTTCTTTCTTTCTTTCTTTCTTTCTTTCTTTCTTTCTTTCTTTCTTTCTTTCTTTCTTTCTTTCTTTCTTTCTTTCTTTCTTTCTTTCTTCACCAGGCAATGGGATTAAGTGACTTGCCCAGGGTCACACAGCTAATAAGCGTCAATGTCTGAAGCCAGATTTGAACTCAAGTCTTCCTGATTCCAAGGCCAGAGCTCTATCTTCTACACCATCTAGCTGCCCCCAAATTCAGGCTTTCTAAGCCTTAGAGAGGGCAGCTTGGTGGCACAGTGGATCAAGTGTAGGGCCTGGAGTCAGGAAAACTCATCTTCATGAGTTCAAATCCAGCCTCGGACACTTAGTAGTTCTGTGACCCTGGGCAAGTCACTTAACCCTGTTTCTGTTAGTTTCCTCAGTTGAAAATGAGCTGGAGAAGGAAATGGCAAACCACTCCAGTATCTTTGTCAAGAAAACCCCAAATGAGGTCATGAAGAGTCAGATGTGACTGAACAACTATCGTTAGAGCAGACTTGGTTGCCTTACGAGGCGGTGAATTTCCCTTCCTTGGTGGACTTCAGGCAGAGGGTGGATGACCACGTGTGAGATATATTATAGCAGGGCTTCCTTTCATGTCTGAGTTGGACTAGAGGTCCCTTCCAAGTCTCAAATTCTGTGAATCTTTGATTGGGCACATCACTTCATCTCTCTGACCCTCAGTATTCTTACCTACAAAATGGGTATAATAATTCTTATGTCTTTCCGATCTTAAAGTCTGATCCTGTAAAGGACCAGATCCATGCCAGCTTAACTCAGATAGTAAAATAATAGTTCACATTTTTATGGTGTTTTAAATTTTGCAAAACACTTTCCTCTCAGAAGAGGTAGGTAGGGCAGGTCTTATGGCCTTATGGCTACAGTGCTTAATACAGTACCTGGCACATATTAGGCACTAAATAAATTCTTGTTGATGGATTATCCCCATTTTACATATGAGAAATGGAGGTTCAGAGAAGTGAAATGACTTGCCCAGGGCCACATAATTTTCAAGTGTCAAACCCAGGACTCTACCTAGCACAGGCTTCCTGACTCCAAGAACAAAGTATAGCGCACAGCACAGAGAGGTGATTAATAAATGCTTTGGAGGTAGAAAATGGTGGTGATAATTTTAACACCTCTCTCCGGAGGATTGCTGCTTTTGAAGGGTTTGGGCTGAATTATAATGAGCTTTGATATCAGGCATAGAAGCTTTCTCCACCAGCTGATTCCCTTTCAGCCTGGAGCTCCACATTGTGGAGCTCGGTAGATGAGTGAGAAATCACCCTAATAGGGCTGGGATAAGGGGGTGGGGTGGGATATCACTGTGGCTGGAGAGATGGGCAGGACTAAGGGAGAGATGCATATGGCTTAGGGGATGAGGTTGAGGGGGGAGGAATCTGGTGGGGCAGTTGCCCTTATAGGAATATTACAAAAATGTATTATTTTTAAATAACATTTTCCAGAACTCATTTCTTACTCAGCCTTGCATCCAAAGGGGATTTTAAAAAGATTCCCTTCCTTACAGCATGCAGATTTCTTTTTCCTTGGCTGTTTTCCTCCCTATGGAAAGAGAAGGGCTGAGTTTCTAAAGGATTCCTCTTCTCCCATCCTCCATCAACTCCCACCTGCAACCCTGGGAGATGGGGTCTCCTGGGGGGGAAAAAAACTCTTCCTGTGTTTCTGTGTGGCAGGGGTGGCAAAGCCCACACATTGGAGAGGCTGTAGCACCTGCTATAAATAGCCCTGTCAGAACGACCTAACTCCTCCTCAGCTCCTTGCTGGAGCAGAAGCACAGCAACATCTTGCTACTGGCAAGAGGCTTCCACACAGCTAATGCTGAATCGCACCACTTCAAAGGGAGCACAAACCAGGCCTCCCTCCTGTCACTGTGTCCTAACTCTACCCCTGGGAGGAGGCAAGAGGAAGCAGTCAGTCACCTCCTCCTCTCCCAGAGAAGGGGAACCTCACACCCGGAAGTGTGAAGCCAAGGTCGAACCAGTAATAAGAGAGAAAGTCACTGGCTAGATCTTGGACTCACAGAAGAACAGAATGTTAGAAGGTTACATCTGGATGGGACCAAGGGGGTCCTGTGGTCCAAATCCCTCATTTCACAAAAGAGGAAACTGAGGACCAGAATGGGGGAGGGACATGCCAACAATCATACAGCTAGTAAGTGATTGAGCCAGGATTTAAATCCAGGGTCTCTGACTCAGACTCCAGAGTTTTTACATTAGACCAATCCAGCTTGGGGCCTTATTTCACCAGAAGGCCATCTGGCTGCCTTCTTCTGGCCCAGTATCTCATTCAGTGGGAGAGGACTTAATTTTGAATCACCATTCTCAGCCACAGCAGGTAAATAGCTAAAGCAGGATGTCCTGGGGTATTCTCCAGTGTAGACATAGGAAATTAGGCCCCAGATCTTACTTATGTGAGTAAAAATTGGGGTATATGTAAGTAATGGGGAACTAGCAATCTACAGCAAGTGGGAGCTACATTGGCTTTAGAATGTTGGTGCTATGAGCCCCCAGTGGTGTTTTTCCCTTTATGGTATTTTTAATTCCTTCACGTCCCCTCTTCCTTTCTGTTCCTACCACCACCAACCCAGTGACACTTGTCCAGCACTTAGCACCATTCCTGGCAAATAATGAGTGCTTAATAAGTACCTTTTTTTTTAAGGCAATTGGGGTTAAGTGACTTGCTCAGGGCCACACAATTAGTAAGTGTCAAGTGTTGGATCTGAGATGGATTTGAACTCAGGTCCTCCTGACTTCAGGGTCAGTGCTTCATCCACTGCACCATCTAGCTGTCCCTTACTAAGTACTTACTGACTGACTAGTGAAGGCCCTAATTACCAGCCATCTTAGCTAATGCAATAGCTTCCTTACAGGTCTTCTTGCTTTCATTTGTCTCCCCTCTCCAGTGCATTTTTCCACTGCTACCATACTAATCTGCCCTATTCACAGACCCCATCTGGTCACCCTGCTCAAAGCTCTTTGGTAGTTCCCTATTGCCTCTTAAACAAAGTTCAGACTCTTTGGCCTGGCATTCAAGTCCCTTCGCAGTCTGATGCCACTCTGCCTATCTGGTCTTTTTATGCCACTCCCTTCCAAGTAGGCTGCATTCCATCCAGTAAAACTGGACTACTCTCCATTCCCAGTGTATGTCCAGTGCTTTCCCACCTCTGTGCCTTTGCTCATAGTTTCCTCTATGCCCCTTTTCCTGTATCCTCTTCCCTTGTCCCTTCTGGAAATCCTTTAAGGCTCAGCTGAAGTGCCCCTGCCTCCAGGAAGTCTTCCAGAATTCTATCCTGCCAAGTCAGCAACGATCTCTTCCCTTCCCTAGCTCCGACAACTCCCTGAGGACCCCACCTAGCATTTTGCTTGGACCTCTCTTGTACACTTATCTTATAATATTGTGTAATGTAGTTATCTGTGTTTTTGTCATTTGCCTACTAGCCTGTGAGCTCCATGAGGGAGGAATTGTGCCTTAACCACACCTTGAATCTTGCGGGTGCCATATTCTGCACACAGCATGCATTTGAATTGAATGTTGAATTGAATTGAATGACTTTTTTCAGAACATATTTATGGTAGTTACTACAAATCCATTTGAAGCTAGAAGGTGAGATATGATTATGCCTAGTCTAGGAATCAAGATGAAGCCTTGAAGCTAGTCAGAGATGAGCCGGGATCATCATTCTGGTCTCCTGGTTCTATGTGCAGAAGCCCAGGGTTCTTTCAATGGAACCAGTGACCTGGGTCATGAGAAAAGCAAGGTTTGGTCAACTGAGGGAGCTAGAGGATGGGTGGGTGACTGTGAAGCCACCTTCTCTCTGTTCTCTCCCGGCAATGATTTTTATTCCCGTGCTTTCCTTTGGACCCAGAAGGAGGATCTGACCCAAGCCAGCCGTACGGCCAGTTTCCATCACCATGGGCTCTCAAATACCTACAGATGGCTGCAATTTAAGATTTCAGCTGCTGAGCAGTTGCCCAGACATAGCTCTTCCTAGAGCTCTGGAACCTGCCCAGAGTTCTGAGGGCTGCTGTCCATTGGGAGAGAGACAAGACAGCAGAAGGTTAGAGCAGATCCCCCAGGTGGCCCAGCTACTTGCCTTTATAGATGGGAAAATAAAGTCCTAGAGAGGGTAGATGACTTCCCCACAATCACACAGCTTTTTTATGGCAACACTGGGGCAGGGACCCTGGTTTCAGGCTCCGAGGCTACTGTTTCTGCAGTGATGTGATACTGCTTTTCAACATGGGCACATGTGGAGTAGAAACATAGCATTGTGAAAATAGCCACAGATGGCCAGTCTTAAGACTCGACCTCTACCCTTGGCTCTGTCACTGACTGGCATGTGACCTTGGGCAAGTCATTTCTCTTCTAGAATTTATAACTTCCCAGCTTACAGATGATAATACCTGCCCCAACAACTTCACAGGGACACAGGACAGATGTCCTACCTATGCTCCAAAATTCGTTCAATAAATCAAATATTTGTTAAGTACCTACTATAGCTATTATGAGGATATGTAAAGAAGTATATATCACAGTCCATGCCTTCAAGGTGTCCTGCAGATAAGTAGATATAACACATTGTTATAGTGGATAGAGCATTGGACCTGGAGTCAGAAAGACCTGAGTTCAAATCCTATGTCAGACACTTCCTAGCTTTGTTTCCCTGGGCAAGTCATTTGACCTCTGTCAACTTCAGGTTGCTCATCTGAAAAATGGGGATACTAGCACCTACCTTCTAGAGTTGTTATGAGGATCAAATAAGGTAATATTTATAAAATGTTTTGTAAATTTTAAAGCACTGTATAAGTATGAATTATTATTATTATTGTTATTACAAGAAAGTAATGTACCAGATGAGGAGTACAGATGACAAGAGTTGTAGAGCCAGGTGATATAGAGTGAAAATTCCTGGATTTGGAGTCAGAAGACTTGGGTTCTAGTTCTGTCTCTACTTATTAGCTGTGTGACCTTCGGCAAGTCACAACCTCTCTGAGATTTGGAATTAGATCAAAGTCTTCCTTGAGGAGGTAGACAAGAGTTATTTTTTCTGAAGACATAAAAGGAAGAAGCAGCATCTTTGATTCTGTTAATCAAATGGAATTAATTCAACTAAAAGAGGCAGAGGGCAGAGGAAGGGGTAAGTCGGTGTAGACCCATGGACAGGTTAAGCTGTGGCTTAACTCAGGGTCATTTTAAAGGATAATGCCCTGTAAACCAGGGTAGGTGGTAGGGGTGTGTGTGTGTGTGTGTGTGTGTGTGTGTGTGTGTGTGTGTGTGTGTGTGTGTGTGTGTGTGTATGTGTGTGTGTGTGAGAGAGAGAGACAGACAGACAGAGATGGAGACACAGAGAGAGATGATTAGCTCTTGTGCTTTAGGAAAACCACTTTGACAGCAGAGTAGAGGATGAATTGGAATGAGGAGAAACCTGAAGCAGGGAATTCAATTAGGAGGCTATTGCAGTGATGCAGGCCTGGAGTGATGAGAGGCTGCACCAGGGTGGTGGCTGGGTGAGTGGAGAGAAAGGGACCTGTATAGATAAGATGTTGTGAAGGTGGAAACAAGATCGGGCAACAAATTGTCGATGCGGGGGTGAGCATGATTGAGTTGGCAAGGACAACAGCAACGTTCTGAGCCTGGGTGCCTCAGATGATGGACAATATTAGAGAAGTTTCAAAGAGGAAAAAGTTTTTTTGGCGAAAGATAATAAATTCTATTTTGAACATGTTCAATTTGAGACATTCAAAAGGTCATTGGAGATTTGAGACCTGAAAATAGGAGAGCAGTCAAGGTTGATGTATAGATCTGGGAATCATCTGAATAGAGATGATCATTGAACCCATGGGAGCTGATGTGATCACCAAGGGCCATGGGATGGAACAGGAGTTCTTACCTTTTTTTTGTGACATTTGGCAGTCTTGTGAAAACTATGGATTCCTCAGAATATTTTAGCTACATAAAATATATAGGATTACAAAGAAAAATAATTATATTTAACTGTAGTTATCAAAATACATTTTTAAACAGTTCATGGACCTAGGTTTAGAACCCCTTGTATAAGAAGAGAAGAATCCCCCTCCCAAAAAAATAAGAGGAGAAGAGAAAAGGGGACATCTGTCATCAAATGGGTGCTACTATGAAGATCCAGCAAAGGAGACTGAGGAGGAGTGGTCAGGCAGGTAGAAGGAGAACCAGGAGGGAGCTATGTCACAAAAGCCCAGAGGAAAAAGTATCCAGGAAGAGGGTGATCGATAGTGTCAAAGGCCATATACAGAGAAAAAGCCATCAGATTTGGCAGTTGAGACCACTGGTAACTTTGGAGAGAGCACGTTCATTGAATGATGATATCAGAGACCTGATTGCAAAGCGTTTAGAACTGATTGAAAGGAAAAGAATTAGAGACACCAGGCATAGACGGTCTTCTCAGGGAGATTAGCCATGAAAGGGAGGAGAGATATGGGATGATAATTATAGGTCAGTTAATCAAGTGAGGATTTTTAAGCATGAGAGAGCCATAGCCATGTTTGTAGGCAGCAAGGAAGAAACTATAAAGATTAGTGAGAGAGTGGGAATTATAGAGGGGGTACGCTGCTAAAGCAGATGGAGCAAGGAGAAGGACCATCTCATCACATGAGACAGGGGTGATGAAGATGGTGGGTTAAACTAGCATCAGAACTAGCTGGAAATGACCTTAGAGGTCACCTTGTCTAACCCCTTCATTTTACAGATAAGGAAACTGAGGCCCAGGGAAATTAAATGACATGATCAAAGTCACACAGGTAGGAAGCTCTCCAGTTTCTTCCCATTCGAAATCTCTGATCCTATGACTAATGTCAGTATCACTGAAGTGAAAATTCCAGTGACTGAACAACCAGCCCCTTCAGGAAAAAAAAAACCCCAAAACCCAACCAACAAACAGACCTCCCTGATGGCTTTTTTTCCCTTTTCCAAAAAGAGACGCACCAACCTCCCGTCTTTCACTTGCTCAGCTGTTTGCCATGGTGACAGGCTGGGTTTGGTTGCTAGGCAGCCAGATTCTGGCACAACACTGTCAGGAGATGACCTGGCCCTTGCCTAGGGATGGGGGCCTCAGGAGAAGGGATGCAGTGGAGAGGGACCCAAGGTGGGAGAGGAGAGAGAAGGGGAATCGGGGAGGGAGAGCTGAGACTAGGATCTCGTTTATGTTTCCCCTTAAATCTCATTAAGCCAGGGTTGATAAGGGGAGAGGTGGGGCAGTAATCATAGGATTTAGTGCTAGAAAGAACCTTAGTCATCTTCCAGTTACTGGATCAGTGTTGGAACTGGAAGAGAAGTTATCACATCCAGCCCCTTCATTTCACAAATGAGGAAACTGAGGCTCAGAGAACAGAAGTGACTTCCCTAAGATCAGAGTTGCCATCAGCATGATTTAGGGGCTCTTCCCCTTGCTTTCCTTTTCTAATTTAATTTTGTATAAATGGAAGAACCCACCCTGGCAGCACGATAGAGCATGACTCTGAGAGCTCGGCATTTGTAGTCTAAGGATCTGGGTTTATAGGATCAGAGATTTAGGGCTGGAAGGGGCCTTCAAGGCCACCTTGTCCAGCCCCTTCATGCTACAGATGAAGAAACTGAGGCCCGAAGAGCTCAAGTGGAACTGGCCCAGGGTCACACAGCTAGTATCAAGCTGAACCCAGGACTTCGTGACTTCCAAGTGCAGGACTCTATCCATTGCACCATTCTGTTCGGTTCTGTTGCCGCCTGCCTGTGTGACCCTGGGCAAAGTCATTTCTTACTCCAGAGGAGAGCCTGTTTCTTTGACTGCAAAGTGGTCTCTCCCAGCTCTGAATCCTGAGATCCCACAAATCCAGAAACCTTGGGTGCCTCCGGTCTGGGCCCAAGGTCAGAGCAGGATGGGAGCTGGAGGGGGAGCAGGCTGAAGACAGGCGGTTGGTATGGTGGGAGGTGTGGAGGTTCTTAGGGCTATACCCAAGTACTTGGAGGTGTGGTTTCTTTTTCCCTATTTCCCACCTCCTCCATTCTTTGTGCCTCTGGGAATGATGACCCCTGAGCCCCAGTTTCTTTCCATGTGAAATGGAGAAGATCCTTGCTCAGGAAAGGGGCTCCCAGCGTACCCAGGGACAGCAGGAAGTCTTGGCGTGTCCAGTGTCTGGGATGATTCAACACAAAAAGAGCTTAGTCCCTAACAAAGCATGTTGGTCACCAAGGTCCAGGCCTTTGCAGTTAGCTGACATGCACGATGGGTCTGGAGGCCTGTAGAATGAGAGGAAGAAGGAGGCTCTGCCTTCAGTAATTGGTTGCTGTGAGCAGAAATAGCAGGTATGGGGGTCCCTTTGGGAGAAAGGGAATGAGCAGAGGTAGATTTGAGTTACCTGAGTAATGAAAGCCTAAATTGTCTGGATAGTTGTTACTGCGGAGAAGGGACCACGAAGGACTGTGTCCCTTACTATGTGATTGGCACATAGTAAGCACCAGGGGGCAAAGTGGATAGAGTGCCAGGCCTGCAGTCAGGAAGACTCATCATCCTGAGTTCAAATCTGGCCTCAGACACTTCTCCCTGTTTGCCTCAGTTTCCTCTTCTATAAAATGAGCTGGAGAAGGACATGGCAAACTACTCCAGTGTCTTAGTGAAGAAAACCCTAAATGGGGTCACGAAGAATCAGACATGACTGAAAACAACTCAGCGACAACACCAGGCGCTTAATAAATGCTTGTTGACTTGACTCAACAGTATTTAGTGTGTGGTACAGCAGAACTCTAGCTAAGACACCGGGGGGCGGGAGGAGGGAGGCGTGTATGCTGGGATTTGCCTTTAAATGATCTATTTTCAGACCCCTTATGAAACAGACGCAAAGAGGAGAAGGTACCCACAAGAAAGACAAAGACAGTTAACAGACAGTGTGTATCAGGAGCAGCTAGGTAGCAGAGTGGGCAGAGCACTGGAATGAAGGTTCAAATCCCTCTTCAGATACTTCCTAGCAAATCACCTAATCTCGCTCAGCCTCAGTTTTCTCAGTTGTTTCTTATAAGGAGGGTCAGCATCTGACCCATCGTTGCCATTGACACAGGTACCACCATAATTCAGGGCCTCATCCCCTCTTGCCTAGACTATTGCAGCAGCCTCCTAACTTGTTCTCCCGCCTCAGGTCTCTCCCCTCTCCAGTGCACTCCACACTCTGCTGCCCAAGGAGTGTTCCTGAAATGCAGATCTGACCTGTGAGACGTCCCTACTCAGCCAGTTCCAATGGCTTCCTATTGCTCCTGCCATCCACTGTTAATTCCTCTGTCAAGTTCTTAAAGCCCTCCACACCCTGGCCCCAAACCATCTTTCCAGATTTATTGGACTTTCCTCCCCAGCTGGCATTCTGTGATTCATCCAAACAGGCCCTCTCTGTTCCTCACACCCATGTCTGGGATACACAGCCTCTTTACCTCTGCCTCACGTGGTCCCACTTTTCTTTCGAGATACATCTCAGGCACATCTTCTACACGAAGCCTTCTTGATTCCGTCCTTCCTAAACTGCTAGTACCCTCTCTCCCAAGCTACCTTGGATTTAGCTACTGTGAGTGTGTGTGTGTATGTATGTGTGTGTGTGTGTGTACACATACACACATATATATACTCACAAAGTAGCTAAATATACTTAAATATATAATACAAAAAATATATATATATATACACACACATATACACATAAATATGTAGATAGCTATAGATGTTCACCCCCCACATATATGCATATCTATGTATTAACTTTATGCCATACGTACTTTATATGGACCTCTTGTCTTTCCCATTAGAATGCAAGCTTACTGCAAATACAGTTTGTTTCATACTTTGTATTGGAATCTCCACATCCGGTACATTGCCTGGTAGATAGTAGATGCTTGATAAATGTTTGTTGATTGATTGAGGTTGAGAGATGATGGGAAGAAAGATGGAAAGGTAGGATTTTAAAGGAGGGAGAACTGAGAAAATAGTTGCTTCCTGTTGCCTGCCAGAGGCTCTGGAATGGGACCCAGGTGTCCTAGTTTCTGGTGACCACTCTCTTGATGGCCAGGTCTCTTTCCCAAGCCTCCTTTGTTTAGCAGGTGAAGGTGGGTCTAACTTCCCTTTCCCTCGCCGGTTTCGTATATGCACTGTCTTTTGCCTACGTCTGACCTATTTAAATTACTGATGATGCCCAGTGAAGCTGTCCTTGGTGCACTATAGGAAAGGATGGTCAGCGCAGTATCCCTGAGTGCTCCCCAAAGCTACCTTTGGACCACTGAGGGCTCTGGGGTGTTTTTTAAAAACCTTGACTCCTGGATGACATTGGCGTGTTGACTGTGGGAGGCAGCCCTGGATTGGGAATAAGGAGATAGGGTTACAAATCTCAATTTGCCAGAAATGTGACTATGAGCAAGTCACTTAATCTAACTTCAGTTTTCCTCATTGAAAAATAGGGATGACCTCCCTCACTGTGGTAAGGAAAGCCCTTTATAAACCCTCGAGGGCTGTATAAATGTGAGTACTTAATTTTTTAGATGGTCCAGACCTATGACTTCATCTTGGTAGAGAACTCCCATTATCTATGAAAAAATCCTTTCATTATTCCAGATCAGCAACTCAGGTATAATTTATATATCAGAAAGTTTCCGGGGTGGGGGGGGCTGAGAGGTTAAGTGACCTTTCCCCTGGTGCCTCAGCTAATATGTGTCAAAGGAAGACCTTTCTGTCTCCAAGGCTGGCCCACTACACCACACTGAAGAGTGCTTAATAACAAAAGGATTACTGAGACTCAGTTTCCCCAAGAGACTTGCCTTTCATCCCAGGGCTAGTTAGTACCAAAGCCAGGAAACAAAGATCTGTTAAGTGTCTGTTAATGTGCTAGAACTGATCATTGGAGCTATGGACTTAGATGGGATCATTTGTAGTGAAAAAGTAGAAAATGAAGGGAAGGTGGGTGTAGGACAAAATCTTGGCCAAAACAAAAAAAAATAAATTTTAAGGGGCGAGAAGAATGATAGATTTAAAGAATTTCAGAGTTGGAAGCATTCTAGTCGAAGAATTTTCAGGATAGAAGGCTGAATTTTGAATGAGGAAGAAGTAGGTTCAAATCTTGTCTTATACACTTACTAGCTGTATAACTCTGAACAGGTCACTTAACCTCTCTAAACCTCAGTTTCCCCATCTGTAAAATGAAAGCATTGGACCTAATGACCTCCCAGGGCCCTTCCAGCTCTGATCCTACATCAGTGGAGTCAAATTCAAATAGAAAGGGATACAGTCAGGAAGCAGATTGACTCAGAAAACCACAAATTAGCACTATCTATATTGTATTGTCTTTTTATTTATCTTGTTAAAACATTTCTCAATTACATTTTAATCTTATTGGCCAAGTTTGACACCTCTTCAGCCTCTTTTAAGGAACCCAGATCGGGAAGAGCTCCCTCCTTCCCAAGGCAGCCCATTCCATTTGTGGATAGTTTTCATTAGAAAGTTGTTTGTTTATTTTCTTCTAAAATCAAGCTTAAATTTGCCTTTTGAAACTTCTAGCTATTGCTCCAAGTTTCCTCTCTTTGGAACCAAATAGAATAAACCTACTACCTTTTCCACATGACAGTCCTTCAAACACAAATGAGCAACCAGCAAGTCGTCCCTGAGGAACATCCCCAATCCTTCAACTGATCTGCGTATGTCATGGAGTCAAGGCCCTCTACCATCCTGGGTGCCTTCCTCCGGATGGTCTCTAGCCTGTCCTTGTCCTCCTCAAGCAGAGCTCTTCAGAATTAAAGATTTCAGATGAGAGGGAACTGTGATCTCTTGTAGGTAGACTATCACAAATAGATTATACCTCTCTCAATGCAACCCAAGATCACATCGCCATTTTTTAAGAGGAAGATAAGGAAAGGGCAAAGAACACCAAGATAGATTGGCCAGAGAGGTAGGAGAAGGACCCTGAAAACACAGTGTCACAGCAGTCAGAGGATCAGAGGGTATGCAATGAATCAAAAGCCACCGAGAAGTCCAGGAGGATGGGGACACAGAAAAAGGCCATTGGGTTGAGTGATGAAAGTCCCTAGCGGGGAGAGAGCAATTTCAGGAGAGAGGAGGTAACAGAAGCCAAATAAAAGGGTTTGAAGAGTGAGAGGTGGAGGAAGAAGTAGAGGCAGTGAGTATGGACTCCCCTTTTGAAGAGTTTGGCAGGGAAGGGGAGGGCAGGGATATGTTAATAACATAAAGGAATGGCAAAATCAAAGAAAGGGTTTGATATTGACCAAAAGTAGTTTAGCTTTAGCAGTGAGAAGGGCCACCTCTTTGTCTGAGACTAGAAAGGAGAAGGGTGACGTTACTGACAAGATTGGGGGAAGAGAGGGGAGAAGTTTGAGAGGGGAGAGATTGTGGTATAGTAGAGTCAGGAAGAACTGAGTTCACATCCCACCTT
Source organism: Phascolarctos cinereus (assembly GCF_003287225.1). Classification (NCBI taxonomy): domain Eukaryota; kingdom Metazoa; phylum Chordata; class Mammalia; order Diprotodontia; family Phascolarctidae; genus Phascolarctos; species Phascolarctos cinereus. The sequence continues at coordinate 375,722,513 of NW_027555958.1, read as the reverse complement.
TGACACTAGCCATGTAACTATGAACAAATTGCTTTTCCCCACATGTGAAATGAGTGAATTGGACTATGTGACCTCTGAGGTCTTCAGCTGTAATTATATGTGATCTAATGATCTCCTCAGTAAAGACAGAGGCAAGATTTTCTGCTGCAAGTGGTATAGAATGGAGAATTGGAGACTTGGGAAGAGAAGAGAAGGTTTGGACAGCATTGTATAGAGAGTGACCAGCAATAGGAGGAGGGTTAAAAGGGCAGCTGTGTAGCTGAGAGGGCCCAGATGCACTCACACAAAATAAGTCTTATCCTAAATGCCATCAGCCCAACTTTGTGGTCAGTGGACTCCACCCTGGGGCTCTATGTGGCAGCCATCGCTGTACCTACCGTGTACAGTCTCTGTGTGTTCCCTTTAGGCCCAACCCCAGGGCCTTTCATGCGCCACCCTATTCCCAACAGCATGAGTGAAAATCCAAAGCTGGACAGCATTAACAGAGGTCACGTCGTCCAGTCCTCTCATTTCGCAGATGAAGAAATTGAGGCTTAGAAATTAGGTGACTTGCTTAGGATTACATAGCTATGTCAGAGATGGGATTTGAACTGTTTCCTGTCTTCCTACTAGGAAATAGGGATGTAGGATTATGGCCAGGCCCTTCTGCATATATGTCTCTCTCAAACAGGGAACCATTTCCAGTCCTCCTGATCTATGTCTCACCACTGGACCCAGATGGCTCCAGAGGACAAAGTGAGGCTGGTGCCTTTGCACATTCCTCCCTCACTTAAATCCAATTCACTTGCAAGTCACGGCATCACCTCCCTGATGTCAGGGTCCTCTGAAGAATGAAGGACAACAACAACAACAGTCTCAAACACGTGGGTCCCAAACACATAGTAGAGGGTTTCCTGGGCTCTGTCTTTCCCCTCATGGTGTGTGTCCAAAGCTTTCACCAGGAAATTAAGACAGTAGAGAACAAACAGCCGAATCTTCCTAGAATGTCGTATGTTGGCTGCAGGTCCTGACCTGAGGAAAGCCTGACTCAGAAGCAGGCATTCAGCCCAATGTAAGGGAAAACCTCCTGAAAACAAGCACTGTCCCAAAGTAGAATGGACTTTCCTCTGGAGGTAATGAGTTTCCCACCACTGGAGGTCTTTCAGCAGAGGTTGGGCGACCACTTTCTAGGGATGTTGATGAAAGCATTTTTGTTCAGGGAAGAGCTGAACTAGATGAAGCCCCTTTCCCTGGAGGTTCTAAGAATGTAAGATGTGGTCAGGGAAGTTGGGAGGGATTGGGCAGCAGAAAGCCGGGGTTGTGGATACAGTGTTGAACTCCCCCCACCTCACTAATTATTTCAAGCTTCTTGTTGGGTTGCTGGTCACTTGTCCAGCCATTCCTGCACTTCCTCCCAAATACAATCTGCTTCTCTTCTGTGAGAACAACAGGATCAGTTGGAACCTACCATGGCAGATGGAAGCAGGACCATAGATAAGCATTCCTGGCATTGATGAGCCCCAGACTAACTGAGCACAATTCAATTAGCTGAGGCCTATGGACCACTTGCAGAGGGAGATTTATAATTGGCATAGTCTTGGCCAGAGAAAACAGGGAAAAATACTCTCCCCTCCTGGCCCCCTCCAAAGTTTTCTATTTGTCTTTACTGTTATGCCTGTCAAGCTCTCCAGCCCCTAAGGCTGTTGGGTACATCTGAGAGCTGGCCCAGGAGGATGAAGCAGGTGACTCAGGGATAATACTATGGGCACACAACCAAAGAATGACTCTTTGTGTCAGGCTGGTGACAGCCTAGCCTATTCCTTGTCACCAGTTAGGAGGTTCAGCAGCCATTCTGGGGGGCTTTATCTCCCCTTTAAAAATTCAAGGGCCCTAGAGCTGGAAAAACTCAACAAGGGACCCTTGCCACCAGCTGTCCCCTGCACAGTGCCATCCTACTGGGCAATGAAGAGGTGGGCATCGGCATTTTCCAGAATGATCCTATTGTCTTCAAATGAATTCCCTCCACTCTCATACATCTTTTTGGCCCTTAGGGTACCAAATATTGGCTTAAATATGACTGACCCAGTGAGGGCATGGATAGTTCAGGGGATAAAACCATCCTCGGTAAATGTGCAGACCTATTTGGAGGTGCCAAGGCCCAAAGAGGAAGAGAAAATGAACTCAGGTGACCTGGGGCATTTGCGGCAGTCCTAGGAATAGGTTTTAGGAATGTTAATGCCCAGTTGCTTCTTCAACTATGTGACTGGTTTGGTTTGCCCAGAACTAAAGGGGAAACTTAGAGGGCCACTTTCCCTGCCTACCATTTACCTTCATTCTTACCCACAATTATGAGCCTACCTCTCATCAGTGTAGGTGACCATGCCTGCATATTGCTAAATACTAACCCTAGGACCCAAGCTATAGCACGAGCCATCCTCTGATCTGGAGACAGGCTAGGACACCGAGATCTACAACATGACAACCCCATGAGTACAAGTATTACTGTTCCCATTGACAGATGAGAAACCCAACCTCAAGGGACTTGCCCAGATTCAGTTAGTAAGTATCCATTTGAACTGGGGGTCTCCTAACCCCAGATCCAACACTCCGGTATTCTGGGAATCATTGCAGCAGGCAGTCTTATGACATCCTTTATTGGAGGTTTTTTAGTATCTCTGTGCCAGCTTTGTGAGGGGAAGGGAAGGCAAGGGAAAGGAAGAGAAAGAAGGGGATGAAAGGGAAGGGAAGAGAAGGAAAGGGAAAGGAAAGGAAGGGAAGAGAAAGGAATAAGCATTTATACAGCACCTACTACATGCCAGGCTCTGTACTAAGTACTTTTACAAATATCATCTTATTGGAGACTCACAACAAGTCTGGTAGGTAGGTGCTATTATTATCAGTGGGTTTCTTTTTTAAACTGTCATTTTCCACTTGAAAAAAACTGAGTCAAAGAGGGTTAAAGTGACTTGCTCAGGGTCACTAGCTATAAAGTGTCTGAGGCCCAATTTGACTCCGCACTGTGGGCTTCATCCACTGTGCCACCTCACAGCCTATGAGTCTGTTAGCTGCTTCCGTGGCTAGGGTTTGGCCAATTCGCCATTGTCTAAAGCCGGTTCTTAGTCTTCCAAGCAGTGAAGGAGAGTACCCAGCGCCCAGGAGGAGACTAGGAGCTATCCCTTCAGGGCCTGAGTGGGTATCCTCTTGGAGTTTGGAAAGGAATTTATCCAGGCAGGAGCTGTGGTCTCCAGTGTCATCAACCTATAGAGACTTCCCTTCCTCAAGGTTTGGAAAGTGGATGGCGGCTGCTCTTACTTCCAAGTCAATTCTCTGTTCTATTAGGTGGTACCTGGCATTTTCAGTGATGATATTCCTATCTGAGGACATCTGACCACATAGGAAGCTAGCTTAATATGAGACAGCAGTGCAAAAGAACAGCTAAGAAAGCCAACATAATTTTAGGATAGACCAGTCAATCAAACAGTCATTTATTAAGAACCTACCATAAGCCAGAGCAATAAGAATAAAAGGCAGAAATGAGACAATCCCTGCCCTCAAGGAGCTTATAGTCTAATGGAGGAGACGATACATAGGTAAATAAGTTTGCTTAAAACTTACAGAAAACAAATACAAGATTTTTTGGTGGGGTAGGGTTTGACGGGAGGCAGTAGCAGCTCAAGGGATCAGGAAAAGCTTCGTATAGAAGGTGGGGTTTAAGCTGAGCATTCTAAGAGGTAGAGGGGAGCTGGGAAGACATTCCAAGCATGGAGTAGATACAGGGTATCCCAAAAGTCTTAATGAAGTTGTTAAACTAATAATAACTCCAGATGCATACATGCTACAAACTTATGATAAGAGAGAGAGAAAAAGAGAAAGAGAGAGAGAGAGAGAGAGAGAGAGAGAGAGAGAGAGAGAGAGAGAGAGAGAGAGAGAGAGAGAGAGAGAGACTGGGGAAAGAAGAAAGGAGGACAAGCTCCAATGTACCTGTTATCACCGCCAGAGAAGGGAAAGCAGTCCAAAAGTACTGGGGTTAGCGGCTCAAAACAAGCCTTCATAACAACTTTGTAATTCAAAATGTAAAAATAATACAAGAAGTACTGAAGACAAATGCAGTCATATAAGGTAGGGAAATTAGTTACAACAGTAGGTTATAGATAGATGCTATTTGTAGTGTGTTGTAATTTCCTGTTTTAACAATTATTCTTGCTAATTAGGTGCTAAGCTCAGTTGTTTCTATACCATAGGAGCATATGCATTCTCAAAACCCCACTGTAAAAAACTTTAAAAATAGGAAGCCCTTTAAAAATTTAAATTTATGCGCTTTCTAAATTTTGATGCCTTGGGGAAAAGCACTGATCATCCCACCTTAGGTATTGTTGTGGTCACCACTTTAAGAAAAGTCAGTTTTACTAATGTAGGGCACCCCCGCAACACAACACACACACACACACACACACACACACACACACACACACACTCTATGTGATTTGTTACCTAGAAGTAATTACCTCTCACATGGTTCTCATGCCTAACAACAGCCTGGTGAAGAACATAATGAGGTTTTAATTGTCCTCATGTTACAGATAAAGAAAGTGAGACAGAAAAGATAAGCAAATTGGCCGCACTTTTTAGTATTATTTTCCTTTCTCTGGCACATAGGTATTTCTTTTATAATAAATCAGGTTAGGTATGTTGCAAGTTAAATCAAGTCAGCAAGCATTTATTAAGGGTCTACCATGTGTCAGATGCAATAACGCTCATCCTGGGAATCCAAAGAAAGGAACAAACAGCCCCTGCCCTCATGGAGCTTACCATCTAATGGAGGAGACAACATGTAAATAACTGTGCATAGACAAGATACAGAGAGGATAAGTTGGAGATGATCTCAGAGAGGTTAAGGAGGACTGAGAAAGGCTTTTGATAGAAAGTGCGATTTTAGCTTCCCTGAAGAAGCCCCGGAAACGAGGAGGTAGGGACTAGGAGAGAGAGGTTCCAGGCAAGCCCCAGTCAGACAGTAAGCCTAAGGGATACAGCAATGTTTGGCCTTGAAAAGGCCCCAGAAGTGCCTTGTGCTTGGGACTGGTGAGGGGCCTACCTGAAAGCCCAGGTGGGCTTGACATAGGACGCGAAGTGCCTTCTCTGTGATGGGTAAAGCCAGAGCTGCTGATGGCTGGCTACTTGTTAAGAGCTAAAAAAGAGGAAATGTGGCTAATGTCTCCCAGGACATTTGCTTTGGTTCTTTTCTTCCTGACTTGAACTGGTGGCAGCCACCCTTGTTAAAACTACAGTGTAGGAGCAGCTAGGTGGCACAGTGGATAGAGCATCAACCCTGAAGTCAGGAGGACCTGAGTTCAAATCTGGCCTCAGACCAAACACTTGACACTTACTAGCTGTATGACCCTGAGCAAGTCACTTAACCCCAATTGCCTAAAAAACAACAACAAACAAACAAAAAAACCTCCAGTGTCTTAGCCTTTAGTGGAGTGGGTTTGGCTGAGATGGGGCTTGAGGGAAGGATGGGAACCATGGCTGCAGTAAGACCAGGACAGGAGCGCCTGAGCAACACCGCACCTTGCCCCAGGCATGTGCACAAGGTGGAAAGGTGTCTTTGGTGTGGGGAAAAGAGGGCTGGATTTGAAGTCAGAGGACTCGGGTTTGGATCCCAGAGCCGTCGTGTGACTTGGGGCATGTTTCTGCACCTTGGTGTTCTCGTTGGTAAAATGAGAGGATGGAATTAGAGAGTCACCAGCACCCACTCCAACTCTAAATCCTCCGGTCCTATGAATCTATATGCTAGCTATGTCGCCTCAGCCAGGGCTTTCCTCTCTCTGGACCTCAGTCTCCTCATCTGTGTAGTGGGCACATAGACTTCTCGAGAAAACTGGCGACTCCAGAATCTATAGGCACTGAACATTCAAAACAGAATCTGAGCTTGTCCCGTAAGTAAGGGATGCTAAGGTGTTTGGTGGGGAAGTCTGGCCTGCAGGCAAATGAACAGACCAAATGATCTCAGCAGATTATCGTTATCATTCATCTCCATAGCTTGTTGTTGTCTGTGACTGACTCGTGACCCGTTTGGGGTTTTCTTGGCAGAGATACTGGAGTGGTTTGCCTTTACCTTCTCTAGCTTATTTTACAGATGAGGAAACTGAGGCAAACAGGGTGAAGTGACTTGCTCAGAGACACAGAGCTAGTAAGTGTCTGAAGCCTCATTTGAACTCAGGATCTCCTGACTTCAAGGAGGAGTTCAGTCCACTGGCCACCTATCTGCCCTATTTTCATAATTAGTGTTCTTTTAACTAAACTGAATCTGCATGGCTATTATCCTACCTATTGTCCCTCAGTGACCTTGTTTCCCTGAAGGTGGGGAGGGGGCTCACTGGGTTTTACTTTTTCTTCTGAGGTCTGAGAAGCTCTCTCTTGAACGCCTCTGGCCATTTGGCTGCCTCTTCCTCCTTTAAACTCTGACTCAGCTTCAAAGACCTTTTTTCTCTGAAATTCTTATATTTGTAATTTCTTCTATTACATTAATATGCCAGTTTGTTCAGGGACCACCCTCAGCCCCTGCTATTAGTGAGCACCCGCTTGGCTTACCATCCTTTGTTACCACAAAAAGCATTGCTAATAATATTCTAACAAATAGAGGAAAAAGCTAGGTGGTACAGTGGATAGAGCACCAGCTGTGGAGTCAGGAGGACCTGAGTTCAAATCCAGCCTCAGAAACTTATGAGCTGTCTGACCCTGGGCAAGTCACATAAGCACAATTGCCTACCAAAAAAAAAAAAGCCATTAGAGTGGTCTCCCGTCCCTTCCTGGAGTGAAGGCAAGCAACAAGCATTTATTAAAAGCTCTTATTATATGTCAGGCACTATACTGAATTTGGGATGCAAATAAATGCAAAAAAGAAGGTCTCTGCCCTCAGGGAGCTGACATTCTAAAGGGGGAAGGCAACACATAAAAAAAGAACCAAAGTGGAGGGACCACAGAAGGAGGAACTTCATTTCTCTGAAAACCAAGAGGAAGTAATGATGAAAGACTAGTTTTGCTTGATAACCTGAGCAGAATGCAGTCTTGTAATTCTAGAAGTTTAGCTGTCTCATACACACACACACACACGTATGTATATACATACACACATACATACATGTATATATATACATACACACATGAGTGTGTGTGTGTGTGTGTGTGTGTGTGTGTGTGTGTGTGTGTACTGACCACACTGGTAGCAAGTGGCAGAGCCACCTGATATTCAAACCCAGGTCCTTCAAGGCCAAATCCAGTATTCTTGATACAACCCTCTTCTCTGGAAAACTCTCTTAGCCCTGATTTCTGAAGAGAGGAAGGAAGCACCCATGGAAAGAACAGTGTTCTGCATTCTGAGGATCTGGGTTCAAATCCTGCTTCTGGGGCCAGCTGTGTGACCCTGGGCAAGTCACTTAACCTCTCTGAACCTCAGTTTCCTCATCTGTGAAATGAAGGGTATGGATTGATAGCCTTTGAAGCCCCTACCAGCTCTATGATCCCATCTGAGCCCCATGACCCTAAACTTCTCTTGGGCTCTTCCCTGAACAGGAATGTAGACAAATAGAAGTGTGGCATCTTCAGGTCCTGCTTTGGGGCTGTTTTCACTCTTCTGGGTGCACCTTCACCTGATTCCCAATTGTCCAAAGGCCACCATTACAGTACATGAATTATCCAGGTCCCTTTGCTTCTCCCTGTCTAAAGGTCCATCAAAACCCAAAAATGAATGACAAAAATAGCTGATGTTTCTATAGCACTTTAAGATCAGCAAAGCCCTTTACATACATTCTCTCATTGGACCCTACAATAAATAGCCCTGTAGGTAATACAAGTATTATTCTCCCCATTTTACAGATGAGGTAGACTTGCCCAAGAGGTATAGGTAGTAGGCTTCCCTTTCAATGGGCATCTTTAGGCAGTCAGGCGATAAACTGACTGACAGGCCAGAGGTACGGGTTGAAATCCCATCCAAACTGTCATTCTGAATTATTGTTGTTGTATAGTCGTTTTTCAGTTGTGTTCTACTCTTTGTGACCCATTTGGGGTTTTCTTGGCAATGGCAATGGTGTGGTTTGCCAATTCCTTCTCCAGCTCATTTTTTACAGATGAGGAAACTGCGGAATCAGGATTAAGTGACTTGCCCCGGGTCACACAGCTAGTAAGTGTCTGAGACCACATTTGAACTCAGGTCTTTCTGCCTCTAGACCTGGAGCTCTATCCATTGTGCCACCTAGCTGCCCCTCTGAATTATTATAATAACAATAAACGAGCAAATGCTGTGTGGTTGGCACTGTTGAGAAAACAGAAGAAAGATGATACTTCCCCATCACAGAGCTTCGAGTCCAGCTGGAAATACAAGACATAAAACTATTAGTGAATAACGTAAGATGCTATGCTAAATCAGTCCGTCAGTGCACAAGCATTTGTTAAACACCTGTGTTCCAGGCACTGTGCTCTGAGCATCCTTTGTTCTGCCTCCTCTGTGTAGGCTGGCAATGCCTTAGGAGTTTGAAGGAGGAAATCACGATGGCCTGGAATCATGAGGGATGGCTTCCTGGAAGAATGGCGCATAAGTCAGGGGAAGGGCTGGGAGGACAGGGCGGGGAAGGATGAGGGGATGGGACAAAGGATGGGTGGGATTTGGGTACAAGGTGCCCCATGATTCAAACAGTATTTAAGGAAGATTAATCCAGTTTCAGTACTGGCAATGAGGAGAGACTAGGAATAGGACTTCTGCCATCCCTGCTCCCAGGGAGACTGCGACAGGAGAGAAAACTGGAATCCAGAACCCTACTGGCAGATCTGGAGGAAGGGCAAGCTTTTAGCTAACATTAGGCTTGGGAACAATAATTTGCACTGTCCCCTGAGAGTACCTCTCTCCTTCACTTTTTAGCTCCCTAAGTGTTGGTCTTCTGCCATTAGAATGCAAGCCTCTTGAGGGCAGGGACTGTTTTTCTGCTTGTATTTGTATCCCAAACACTTAGCACCATGTCTGGCATATAGCAAGAGTGTAATGAATGCCTGTAGACTTGATTGTCCTTCAGCTCATGTGTAAGGGTTGGCCCATATATGATAGACTAGAGCAGTGAGAAAAACAGGGGTCCTTAACTGTCCATAAAGATCCCTCTGGCTACATATTGACTTGGAAAACCACGCGTTATGGTCTCTTGTATTTTTATTTATTTGTTAAATGTTTCCCACTTAGCTTTTAATCTGGTTCAGCTGCACTTAGGAGGGCCCCTGTGTTTGACCCTTCTGGGCTACAGATCCCCAAGAGGGCCAGGAGGAGCCCCAGCCTGATCTCCAGCACCCAGAGCAGGCCTTTCAGCTGCACCCCATTAGAAAGTGGGACCTCGTCCTCAGCCGGGGTCTGTTTTAACACAAGGCCCTTCCTCATGGAGATCCTCAGACCTGGTGGAAACAAGGGCAGTGAGCAGTTAAACCATGTGTCAGCAAACACCAGTGGCCTTTGTCAGAACAGATGAATTCCCCACCAGATGCCCTGTGATTGTAGAAAGTCCCTGAGGAGAGACGCACTGTGATACTACTGCTCATACTGGTTAGCTCATAACCAAGGGTTTCGCATTCAGTTTCCGTCCTGGGCAGCTTGAGGAAACAAAATACCTTCTGTCTTATTTCTGTTTAATTACCCTCCTGAGGCTTTAGGCAGCCATCAATAACACATGGACTTGCAGACAAGAAGGCAACAGTCTCCTATTTATGGGGACTTCAGAACTGTACTGGGTGGCCTACCATGGCCTTCTCCCCAAGATGACTTTCTCCCCTACTCCCTATGCCCCCCGGTACCTGTAGACTGGCACTGGCGTTTGTCCCCCAAATAATTTTTTTCTGTAAAATTTTCTGGACAGTGTGAATGATAATAATAGTATGATATAAAGTTTACAAAGTGCTTTCCTAGTAACAACACTGTGAGGTAAATAATGCAAGCAATATTGTCCTCATTTTATAATTTGAGGGGGTGGGGAAGGTGAGAAGGGAACAAGCATTTATAAAGTACCTACTATGTGTCAGGCACTGTGCTAAGTGTTTTACAAATATCTTATTTGATCCTCACAACAACTCTGAGAGATAGGTGCTGTTATTACCTTATGTTACAGTTGAGGAAACTGAGGCAAACAGAGTTAAGTGACTTGCCCAGGGTCACACAGCTGGTAAGTGTCTGATTTGAACTCTGGTCTTCCCAACTCCAGGCCCTAGCTACTGTGCCAGCTAGCTGCCCCAAGGTGAGACTTTAGCCGAGACTTGAAGTCAGAGAAACTAGGAGGCAGAGATGAGGGGGGAGAGAGGTCTAGGCATGGGGAACAGCCAGGGTAAATGCTAGGAGTCTGGACATGGAGTGTCCTGTGGGAGGAATGGCAAGGAGGCCACGGTCACCAGATAGCAGAGCATGTAGACGGGGGAGTGAGGTGTGGGAAGGCTGGAAAGGTAGGAAAGGGCCGGGTTATGAAGGGCTTTAAAAGTCAGAGAATGTTATCTTTGATCCAGGAGGTAATGGGGAGCCACTCGCGTTTATTGGGACAGCCAGGTGGCGCCATAGTGCATAGAGCACAGGGCCTGGAGTCAGGAAGACTCATTTTCATGAGTTCAAATTCGGCCTGAGACACTTACTAGACGTGTCACCCTGGGCAAGTTACTTCGCCTTGTTTGCCTCATCTGTAAAATGAGCTGGAGAAGGAAATGGCAAACTAGTTCAGTATCTCTGCCCAGAAAATCCCAAATGGGGTCATAGGGAGTCAGACACAACTGAAAAATGATTGAGCAACTGAGTTTTTTGAATGGGGGAGGAGGAGAAACACAGTCACACCTGCGTTTTAGAGCGAACAGTCTGCTGACTGAGAAGATGGATAGGAGTGGGGAGAGACAAGGCAGGCAGACCCCTCAGCAGTCAGATGATGAGGGCCCACACCAGGGCAGTGGTGATGTCAGAGGAGAGAAGGTGGTTTATACAGATATTGCAAAGGTAGATACTCCTTGCTCACTGGTTAGTTATGGGGGTAGGGGGTAAGAAAGGGTGAGGAGTTGGGGATGACACCTAGATTTCAAGACTGGGAAAATGGTGATACCTTTCACAATAATAAGAAAGTCAGGAAGAAAGGGAAGTTAAGGTAGGTGATGATGGGAAATGATGAGTTCCGTTTTGGACGTGCCTTACAGGAAGGACATCCAGTGTGAGGTGTTTGAAAAACAACTGGAGATGTGAACCTGGAAGAAAGGAGAAAGGTTTGATCTGGGAGTTATTGGTCTAGAGATGATCATTGAGATCTGATGGGAGCTGATGAGGTCCCTGAGTGAAATAGTATAGAAGGAGAAGAGAAGAGGGCTCAGGACAGAGCTTTGGGGGATCCCCCAGTTAGGAGGGGTGACGTGCATGAAAATCCAGCAAAGGAGATGAAGAAGGAGTGGTCAGACAACGAGGGGGAGAACCAGGAGAGAGCACTGTCATAGTGACCCAGAGAGAAGACTGCTGCCTTCACTGATGGTTAGCTCTACCTGCTAGGAGAATACCGTTTCCCAATATGAAAATTAATTTTTTCCCTGACACTCCCAGCGATTGCCCCTGGTTCTGTCCTCTGGGGCCACACAGAACAAGACTAATTCTTCTTTCACACAATATTTGAAGGTAGTCATCAGGTCCCATTTGAGTTTTCTCCCAGTCAAACACCCCCACTTCCTCCAACTCATCCTCCTATACCAAGGACTCCCTGCCATGAGATTGTAAACTCCTTGAAGGCTGTCCTGGCACTTGGCACAGTGCCCAACACAGAGGGGGTAGTTAATAAATGTTGACCGGCTGATGACCTTCCATCAGCTTGGTCGTGCCACTCTGAATGCTCCGCAGTTTATAGACGTCCTTCCTAAACTCTGGCACCCAGCACAGAATTCCTTCTCTGTTCTCTTCAGTAGGCTGGGACCTGACATCATGGCAGCAGCAGGTCAATTGTTTCCAGGGCGTATCAGTCTAGAGATGATGCGGTCTTTGAGATGACATACAGGTCTTGTGTCACTTCCCTTAGTTTGAGGCCGTGGTTGGGGTGGTGGGAAGAGAGAAGAGTGAGGACATTCGAGTTTATCTCTTAGGAAAAAGAGGAACAGGAAAAGAAAACCAAAGTGGGGGGAAGCTTTGGTTTCAGAGCCCGAGTATAAGCTTTGACCTTCGGAACACAGGGATTTGGGGGGGTACTTTCCAGATAGCTCAGTTGTGATTCAGAGATGCCCCAGGGTATCTTTGGGATGTCTGGTGATTTACCCCAATCTTATAAATAATAATATTTCTCATTGTTACTATTTTATTCCTTCCTCTGATGCCTCATGGTGGCACTGAGTGACCATAGCTTCTCAAAAACTGTACCAGTGGAGAGACACTCTGGCATGCCCTACTAAGCAGGATGGATTTCAAGTCAGCAACACTCTGTGTGTTGTGGTGTTGTCTACAGATCAGCTCAGCTGACTCTGGGCTGTTTCAGTCACAAGGGCAGGCATAGGGAACCTGTGGTCTTCTAGTCCTCAGTCAAAGGGCCACACTTATGGACCTACAGTGCCACAGGTGGCCTTGAGGCTGCAGGTTCCCCACATCTGCCTAACCTATCAAATTCTAGCTTTTTGTGGGCCTTAGCTCTTGGCCCATTTCCTGGGCCAAAAAGTCTACTATGTGATGAGTCCTATGCACCTTTTATCCTATTCCAACTCAACTGGGTTTCTTCCACTTTCCCAGTTCTCTAGCTGAGTGGTTCTGTGGTCTGAGGACCTCTGGGGGTCCCTGAGAACTTTTCATGGGGTCTGTGAAGTGAAAACCACTTTCATAATAATACTAAGATGTTCTGATTTCTAATAAATATAACCCATATAAACGAAAGCTCTCTGGGTTGGGGGGGGTCTTCAGTGATTTTTAAGAGTATCAAGTAGTCCTGAGAACAAAAAATTTGAGAATTGCCACTCTAGGTGATTTGCAGGTTATTCAGATATCTCTGGGAAATGGTTTTACAAGGCAACCACTAACAAGTTAACAATTCTTCCCTTCCCCTTCCTCTTAGACGTGTGTGTGTGTGTGTGTGTGTGTGTGTGTGTGAGGGTGAGGGATGCAGTGCATGTTATTAAATCTCCCTGCTGTTTTCCTCTATCCTACCTGCTTCCCGGAGATACAATGAGAAGATATTAGATACCTTGTGAGCCTGAAGGCACTATAAGAAATGGGAATTGCTATCATTATTATATTGTTGTTATATTATCATTACACAGCACCATAGTGATAATGGGGACAGAGAAACCTTGTCGGACAAGTTGTTCTGAGAGGCAGGAGCCTTGTCTTTTGTTATGGAAAAGGGAATAAACTGAGCCTATTTGCCCAGCCTTCCAGAAGGAAGGCCCAGAAGGACAGCTAGGTGGCACAGTGGATAGAATGCTGGTCCTGGACTCAGGAGGTCCTGGGTTCAAATGTGCCCTCAGACACTTACTAGTGACCTGGGCAAGTCACTTCACCCTGCTTGTTTCAATATCCTCATCTGTCAAATATGTGGAGAAGGAAATGGCAAACCAATTCAGTATCTCTGCCAAGAAAACCCCAAATGGGGTCACAGAGAGTCGCATACAACTGATTGACAACAATTAGAAGAGTGATCTGTCTCAGTTTTGGGTGTGGAAAATCCAAGAAAATCAGTCTTGGGATGCCCATCATTTTGAGAGGCAGCATGGTATATAGTGGATAAACCACTGCTCTTGAAGTCAGAAAGGCCAGGGTTCAACTCTTGCCCTAAACATGTACTAGCTGGGCAAGTCATTTTATTTCCTTGAGCCTGTTTCCTCATCTGATGGCTAATAATAATAATAATGGTAATAAGCATTTATATAATACTTTAAGGTTTGCAAAATAATTTGTATATGTTAAATCATTTGATAATTCTTAAGGTCCTTTCCAGCTCTAAATCTATAATGATATGACCTTCTTGTGATAAACACACACATACACACACACACAAACACACACACACACACACATTCATACTACCTCTGTGACCAGGGGCAAGCCACATAAGCCTCAGTTTCCTAATATGTAAAATGGGAAGAATAGCATTTATGTAGCACTTTAAAGTTTGCAAAGCACTTTACAAATATTACCTCATTTGTCCCTTACAACCACCCTGGGAAGTGGGTATTAATGTTATCTCCATTTTACAGATGAGGAAACAGGCTGGGAGAGGAGCCTTCTTTAAGGGTTTTCAAGTGCTTACTTTGAGGCTGTAAAAGGGCAGTGAAACTAATTCTGGACAACGTATCTCCACCACAGCTAGTAGGTGGGTGTTAATAGCAGGTACCCAATCTCCACCATCGTTCACCTCACCCTGCAAATGACCAAATAGCCCTTGGGAAGAGAAAAAGAAAGGGTGAGCACTTAGAATCTCATCCAAAGAGTACAGTTGTGCTTTAAGAAATGCTGAATGGAGTGGTTTCAGAGAAAACCGAGAAGCCTTGATTGAACTGATGCAGAGAGAAGTGAGCAGAACCAGGAGAACAGTGCATATGATAACAGCAATATTATAAGAACTAACAACTTTTAAAAACTTCAGAATGCTGATGAATGCAGTGCCCGACTATGATTCCAGAGAGCTTAAAATGACACCTAAAATTGGCCTCCTGACAGAGAGGTGAGGGACCCGGGATGCAGATGGAGATTTAGCTCTTTTTCGGATGTGGCCAGTGCAGGAATTTGGTGTGCTTGACTATGCATATTTGTCATGAAGGTTTTGGTTTTTTTCTTTTTTTCATTTGAAAGTAGGGGAGGCAGAAGGGAGAGAGTGGATTTTTGTTAATTGGAAAAAAAATGATTTTTATAAAGAATCATGACAGAGTTTCAGATCTGGAAGGCACTCTGGTAGCCCTGTAGTCCAATCCATACCAAAAAAGAACTCCAGTTACAAGAGACCAGACAAGAAGTCACCCAGCCTTTGCCTGAAGAACTCCACTTCACAAAAAAATGCATTCCATTTTCAGACACTTCTAATTGTTAAGTTGGTTTTTTTTTCCTGAGATCAAGCTCAAAGTGGTCTTTTTGCAACTTCCACTACTCCAGGTTCTGTCCTGGGGGGAAGGGGTGTCCACTTAGCAGCCCATAGCTAGCCCCACCCCCACCCCACCCCACCTCCAGTCTTCCCTCCAGGTTACATCCCCAGTTATAGCAACTCATCTGTCTTTGTTATGAACTAATTTGTGAGTGAACCAAACATCAGATGCCTGGGCCAGTTTTTGCTAGGATTGTGGGTCTGGGGGAGGAGTAAAATGTGCATGGAGAGGAGCAGATAGGAGGCATGCTGGTGGCCGCCGCTGTGGAAGATGAGTGGGGGCCCCATCTCAAGCCCAGGCAGTCACACAAACATCTTTGATTAGTGGTAGATCTTAACATTTATCAGCTCTAAGGAGGTTGGGGAGTGGGAAGAGGAAATGACCTTGTATGATCCAAGTTGGTGAGACCTTCCCAGCCATCCTGGCTGAAAGCAGGGAAGGCAGAGGCTGGCTCTGTTGTGGGCACTTCTTTGGGGTTAGCCCAGCAGCTTCTTGACGTCGGTGCAGCCGTCATCTTCCCAACCTGGATGCTTCCTCCACCTCAGGCCCACAGCCTGAGAGTGCTGGAATATCAGAGAGGCAGGGAAAAGAGTGATGAGCTCTTTCTGCCATGAGAGTTTGCATCTGACCTTTATTTATTTTGTGCTGCTTGGCCTGGGGAGAGTCACCTCATTTTTCTCATCTGTAAAGTAAATCTTAACCAACAGAGACAAGACCTTGCTTTACTTTTGAATCAAGACAAGATGGTGCATGTCTCTGCCACCTGTAAGAATAAGAGGAAAGAAGGGAGGAAAGATATTAATAGAGAAATTCATAGGAAGTCAAGCAGGAACTGAAAATTGAATTAAATTTAATTTAAAAAATGTAAGTCAAGCAGGGTCACACGGGCTGTTGTTGCTTGGAAACCTTGGAATATACTCTTGTTCACATCCTGTGCTCTGGTTCAGCCTGGGTGTTTCTGGATGACTGTGAACCAGAGAGTATTAGAAGGGCACCAATCCCCTTCCCACCTCCCACAGGGGGGCAATTCACTCCCTCTCACCCCACAACCCCCCAAGCCCTGTTATTTATACATCATTAAGAATTTAGCACTTGCTTTGTCCAAGGCACCGGGAACAGTGAGATCTGCCCGACATCAGGAGCCTAGTTCTGGATCATGGTATTTAGAGCCGAAAAGGAACCTTATAGCTCATTAAGGCCAACTCTTTCATTTTACAGAGGAAACTGAGGCATAGTGGAAGTGTACTTAACTCACTCAGAGTCATACATAGACCATCTATGTCAGAAGTGAGATTTGAACCCAGACCTCCTGACCCCAGAGCCAGTGCTCTTTCCATCTACCTGCCAGGGTTGTTGTGAGTATCAAATGAAATATTTGTAAAGTGCTTAGTTGTGCCTGGCATACAGTAGGCAATCTATAAGTGTGGGCAATTATCATCACTACCACCACCACCATCATCATCATCATCACCACCACCACCATCATCACCATCACCACCACCACCATCATCATCATCACCACCACCACCACCACCATCATCACCATCACCACCACCACCACCACCATCATCACCATCACCACCACCACCACCATCATCATCATCATCATCACCACCACCACCACCATCATCACCACCACCACCATCATCACCACACCACCACCACCATCATCATCATCATCATCATCATTCTATCCCACTGCCTCCTAGATCTAGGAGTCCTCTCTCAGATTCTAATATATGGTAATATCAGTTGGTTTTTTCAGGTACACACCTTCTCTCTCCCCAACTAGACTGTAAACATTTACCATCTATGTCACCATGAGCACGTCATTTTCTCCCTTTGAGCCTCAGTTTCCTCATGTAAAATGGGGAGGAAAATATTTACACTACTGATCTGACTGGCTTGTTGCAAGGGAAATGCTTGGTCAGCCTCACAGTGCTCTAGAAGTAGGAGATGTTATTGTTATTAAGGATGATGATAAGAACCTGGCCAGGCCCGGGAGCAGAGGAACCTGTGTATGTTCTTTGTGTGCCCCATAGAATCCCCAGTTTAATGTCTGTTGAAGGAGGCAGTGTGATACCAAGGGAAGACCACTTGATTCTGGAGTCAGAGGTTATTTAGTTGCTTTTTCAGTCATGTCTAATTCTCCATGACCCCATTTGGGGCTTTCTTGGCAAAGATACTGGAGTGGTTTGCTATTTTCTTCTGCAGTTCATTTTACAGATGAGGAAACTGAGGTAAACAGGGTGAAGTGACTTGCCCAGGGTCACACAGCTAGTATCAAGTGTCTTTTTTTTTTTGCAAGGCAATTGGGGTTAAGTGACTTGCCCAGGGTCACACAGATAGTAAGTGTCAGGTGTCTGGTCTGAGACCGGATTTGAACTCAGGTCCTCCTGACACCAGGGCTGGTGCTCTATCCACTGGGCCACCTAGCTGAGGACCTGAATTCAGTCCCACTTCTGGCTTACCTCTTACCTCTGTGTGAACTCAGGCAGAGTGGGCCACTGTTTCTTCCTCATGAGGTGGGCTGGACTCAGAGGTCTCTGAGGTCCCTTTATATAATGCCCCAAGTTGCATTAGCGTGTGAGCACAGCACATCCAGGCCTAAGATAGCCCTCAAGTACCCACTCTTAACTGTCTCCCTGTGTGTTGGATCTAGGTTTGGAGTGCATTTTCAGAAATGGAAGACTCCATCGCTCAGATAACCGTGACAGCATCCAAACCTCATTGGGAGGTTTATAGCCACAGGGGCCGGAACATCAAGGGAATGGACAATTTCACCCACTCAAGCTCTGCCCTCAGATCCACCTTGTTGGAGGTGGGAGGCCTAGGGGGAGCCTGGCAGATATGCCGACTGCCTTCGGGGCTTCATATGCCTCCTGTTGACTTCTGGCCCCTGGGCGCAGTGGCCAGTGGTGACCTCTACAGTGGACAGGAGGTGATGGGGAAGGCTTGCTGTCTGCTAGGCAGAGCCATAACCAGCATTTTCATTCCTAGACAAGCTTCACAAAATCAAATGGCAAAGTAGCACAAAAAACTACTTCAAACCAACTTTTAAAAACAAACCCCGTAGAGGTGGTAGAGAGGGGAGGACAGAGACCTCAGGACTCATCCTTTGCCATGGGAAAATATCAGCTTGGGGTACAACCACAAAGGGGTGAAGCCTGCCCCATGTGACAGCTAGCTGGTACAGCCAGTAGACTGAGGTCAAGAAGACCTGAGTTCAAATGTGGCCTCAGATACTATTAGCTGTGTGACCCTGGGCAAGTCACTTAATCTCTGTTTGCTTTGGTTCCCTTAACTGTAAAAAGGGGATAATTATAACACCTACCTCCCAGGTTCTTGTGAAGATCAAATGAGATGATAATTGTAATGCACTTAGCACAGTGCCTGGTACATACTAGGCACTATAGAAATGTTAGCTATCATTTAAGGAACTTGTCCTTTGAGCTAATTTTTCTTGCTAACTAGGTGCTAACTTGTTAACTATGCTAACCACAGCTGTTTCTGTGCTACTATAGGTGTGTAAGTGCTATCAGCATCCTGTAAACTTTAGTAAGCTAAGACAAAGGCCCAGTTGCTCTACCCTAGTTATAATTCTACTGCCAAGCCTTTGGCTGGATGCCCACACATAATCACCTATTGGACATCAGCATTTGATGGCTCTGGGGTCACAAATGGCCATGTCCCTGCTTAAGCAGGAATCCAGTACTTCAGGCTACAACAAAAACGTATATACCAGCTTGTTTCCTTCATTTCTTTGAAGTAGGTGTTTAATGACTATTTCCTTCCTTCCTGTAAAATGGGCATTATACCATTTTCTCTACCTAAAATCTAGATCCCAAGGAATGCCCTGATTTTACATTTTACAAGTGCTTATGTATGAGAGGCATGGGCCCCAGTGACAGCATACAAAATCAAGACTTGGAGATTGAGCCCCAAGGCTGTGTAGAGACAAAGACAGTCATGAGAGAGAAGCCTCAGAAATCAGGGCAGGTCCTACATACTATATCTCCTTGGACTCTGGGGTGTTCTGTGCTCCCGGAGAAATCAGTCAGCCAATCAACAAGCACTTATTAAGCGCTTACTAGGTGCTTAGCACCTTAGCCATAGAGATTAAAAAAGACACAGCCAAGAAGCATTTATTAAGCACTTAGCAGGTGCTCGGCATCTTGTTAGCCATGCAGATGAAAAAAGATACAACACCAGAGGCAGACACAGCCAAGAAGCATTTATTAAGCACTTACTAGGTGCTTAGCACCTTCTTAGCCGTAGAGATTAAAAAAAAAAAAGACGCTGCAGATTATAAAAGCAGTACCTGCCTTCAGGAAGCTTCCATTCTAAGAAAATTCCGGACAAGCTTTCGCCGCTTTCGGAGACGAGGACTCGGTTGCTGTCGGCTCGGACCCTGGACGCGTGGCGATGCGCAGGCGCGGGACTCCCCTTGAAAGCAGAGGAGCGAGGGCCGGAGCGGTGCTTGTAGGAGGGCTTAAGAGAGCAAAATGGCGGACCTGGGGAACGAAGAAAAGGCTGCCATTGCACCACCGGTCTTGGTGTTTCAGAAGGATAAAGGACGAAAGAGATCGGCTGAGGGGTCAGTTCCAGAAGAGCGAGAAGATTCTGCCCGAGAAGATGGAAATTGCTGCCCTCTTGTGAAACGGGAAAGGACTTATTCATTAACTCAGTTTCCTCCATCCCAGTTAGTATCAAAACCCAACATTTTTATGCCATCAACCTTCTGTGAGCCATCTGCAGGCAATTCTGACTCTGAAGCAGAGGAAAAGAGCAGTGGATTCCGGCTGAAGCCTCCCACCCTTCTCCATGGTCAGGCACCTAGTGCAGGTCGACCAAGCCAGAAACCTAAAGAACAGCCGCAGATAAGCGTGCTACGCCGGGCAGTGTTACAAGCTCCGAAGCCGATGGCACTCCCGCGAACAGTTCTTAACAGTGGCACCAGTGGTGTCAATGTAACGTCAGACTGTCTAGGAGCGGCTACATCTGAATCAATAAGTAACAGTGCACCGAGGAGTCCTTCTGAGCCTGCTGACAAGGAGGAAGAGCCCCAGGAAAATGAGTCTAGCAATACTTCGGGGAATGACACTTGTGAGAGGAAAAAGGAAATTGCACAGCAAGCATTCGTATTTGGGCAGAATTTGAGGGACAGAGTTAAGCTAGGATGTGAAAATGCCGAAACAACTGACCTACAAGAATGCGGGGCATGCGAGCTCTGAAACGCCGTCCACAAGAAACTATTTCCTACAGTACATCAGCTCCAGTGTAGAGAACTCAAACAATGCTGATGCCTCCAGCGACAAATTTGTGTTTGGACAGAACATGAGTGAAAGGGTGTTGAGTCTACCAAAATCGAATGAATCTAGTATAGATGCCAGCCAGGCCAACACTGGTGCTGAATCTGGCTCAGGATCCTCCTCCCTAGAAGGTACTCCTGAGAAAGCTCATAGTGCTTTAGAATCCCTGGCAGAGTCAGCAGCCGCCTACACCAAGGCCACAGCCAGGCAGTGTTTACTAGAAACGGTGGAAGGGATCACTGGGGAAGAGGCAGAGAGCAATGTGTTACAGATCCGGTGCAAGTTGTTTGTGTTTGACAAAATGTCACAGTCTTGGGTGGAAAGAGGCAGAGGACTACTGAGACTTAATGACATGGCATCAACAGATGATGAGACTTTACAATCCCGACTAGTCATGCGGACCCGGGGAAGCCTGCGGCTCATCTTCAACACCAAACTTTGGGCGCAGATGCAGATTGACAAAGCCAGTGAGAAGAGCGTCCGAATCACAGCCACGGACGCTGAGGATCAAGGAGTCAAAGTGTTCCTGATTTTGGCCAGCCCCCAAAATATAGGACAGCTGTATGCAGCGCTGCATCATCGGATCTTGACGTTGCGGAGCAGGATAGAGCAAGAAAAGACCAAGATCCCGGCTCCAAAGCCTGAAGTGACGCAGTCAAATGAGGAAGACAGTGATGATGATGTTCTGGCTTCTTCTGCATCAGCTGGAGGGAGCACCGGTGATGAAGGGGATGGGCAGACGGTGGGGAGCACATAGCAGCTGGAAGCCCATCTGCTTTCAAGGCTGCTGCTTGTCCACTCACCCACCCAACCCCGCAGGCTCCTCGATCGTTCCTGGAGGCTCCAGGACATAGGCACAATGCATCCCTGTTCTATTTGTTCGTTTCTTTGGTCTGGATCAGTAGATTCCACACAAAGCAGACTCAGAAAACTGCCTGAATGTGGTTTGGGACATGAAAGCTCATCATATTGATGAGCAGAAAAATAACCTTCCTTCCCCCTCTTTTCATTGAAATGGCGCATTGACTTGTCACAAGCAACCCCTCCTCCGAACCTGAGGATTCCTTCTCAGTAGCTGCTTTAGCCATAGCTCTTGGGGTCTGTCTGTCCTCCTCCTCTCGCTACCACCCGACTCTTGGAGCCCCTGCCCAGCTGCAGGGAAGCAACACTGAGCAATTTCTATTCCCCTAAATCATCACCCTCAAACTGTTCCACCTCCCAAGTTTGGGCTCCTCAGAAAATGGACAGGCTGAGTATTTTGCATCTTGTCCATTTCACCACAAGGGCAATCTGGCCAGCTTCAGGGCCCCACTTTTTCTACTGGCCCCTGTTGTTCAGGTCCAAGCCCACAGGCGGCATTCATTGAAGGGCCCAGTGGGTGTTTCACTAACTCCTCCTCCCCTTCCTGTGTCCAATATCATTTGGGGGGGGGGTTTCTATTGTGCTGATCCTTTTTTTTTAAAGGTTTATATTTTCGTTGGTTTTGAATTTTTTTTTAGTTTTTAATAAGATGTTTTTATGTATTGAGAAAGTGAAGCTCTATTGTTTTGTACTTTTCTGTTACTATTTAAGGGAGAGGTAAGCCACTCTATATGATAGGTATTACATACCATTTGCTTAGTCAGTTTTGTTCTGGCCAGGTGCAAGCTCACAGATTGATGCCTATAAGTTGCCCAGTAACAGCTAGTGGGGAACACCTGTTAGCCTTTCAAAAGTAATGGGTCTTTCCAACAGTGGGGCCACTCATGGAGCTAGCATCTTTTGGAGTTAATTTTTCTTTCTTTCCCCCCTCCTTTGATATTTTGATGCAGTGACTCCTTTTCCCTTGCTAATTCCTATTTGCATGAACACCACCTTGGGAGCAGCTGAGATTAGGATGCTAAAGAGGCTGGTTGGGACAGCTAGGTGGTGGAGTGCATAGAGCACCAGCCCTGAAGTCAGGAGGACCTAAGTTCAAATCCAGCCTCAGACCAAACACTTGACACTAGTTGTGTGACCCTGGGCAAGTCACTTAACCCCAACTGCCGTAAAAAAAAAAAAAAAAGAGGCTGGGCTCCCTCCCAGTTCACCAACCGGAGGGGAAAGGGACTGTTTCTCTATCTTAGTCTTTGGATATGGGCAGGATGAAGGGAGGGGAATTGCTCAGCCCCGGTGTGTTCACTTCACCCCATGCCATATCAGCTTCACGTGTCCTTTCAACCTATGGCGCAAACTAGAGCTAACCCCAGACCCATCCCCACTATGCCAAAGAGAACAGCTACCCCATTGACCAGCATCAAGAAAGAGCTTGGCTTACAGGATATAATCCTGATGTATCCCTGGAGTTTAGGGACAGTTATAAATAAATCTGTGGTACCTTTTAACACAACTGGATTTGACTTGAGTTCTTGCTGCTCTCCACAAATAGGACACTCTTCCTGTTCCTTCCCACAGTACTGGGAACTGAAATCCCCCTCCAAGTAGGATTTTCTTTGGACTACTCTCATCATGGGACTGTTATTAGCAGTTTCTCGGGGAGGGCAACATCCCAGCAGTGCCATCAGACCTGGGCTGCTGGCAAATAACTGTCATTATCTTCTGGGCTTATTCCTTTTTTCCCCTTGGCTCTCCCAGCACTGTCTTGATATCAGGACATTTAAACATGTTTTTAGACTAGTTAAAGCCCCCTTTGGATGACAAAACTCACAGGTCCAGGGTCCTCAGGCTCTGCAGGTGAGCTTGGTGCTGTTTCCTCACCTTCCCCAACCCACATGGTCTCACACTGACTTGGCCAAAGCCCAGAAAGAAGATGGGACCAGCCGGTCTTGGGTTATGTTGGAAAGATCCAGCCGTACTTCCACACAGATCTCCCCCACTGTTAGGGTCATTCTTCATACTTGTCAGCTGCTTAGTGGGAACATGCGGCTTCACGTGGAGGCCTTGCAGAGTTCCTTCTGCATAGTGAAGGCAGACAGATTCCACTTCAGCCCATACAAGAAACTTCTTATGAATTTGGCCCAGAATTATCTTGAAGCCCCATCCAATGAAAGACATAGGCCAGAGCTAAACTTTATTACACCTCCTGCTTTCAGCCTTAGAAAACTAGTGACAGGTAAAACCAGATAATTTCCATGTGTTTTGGAAGATTTATGTAAGATTGTCATATGAAATGTATTTGGGAATTACATTAAAACTTTTAACAAAAAAAAAATTTCTGAAGAGCCCATTCTTCTCTCCACTTCAGTGGTACCCAGAATTAGAAGGATGAAAGTCCTGAGAAGGATTTTTTTTTTTTATCATTTTGTTACCCGCAAGATCAAATTCAGGCATAAAGTAAGTGTTTGTGCAAGATCGTATCTAGCTAGTGGGACCTTAGAAGACATCTGGCTGTTTTATAGATGAGGGAACAAAGGGTCAGAGAGGTCATCTTTTTTTTTCCAGAATGCATTCATGAAGTTCCTACCATGTGCTTCCATATACAAAAGCAACTCTTGCCCTCTAGGAGTTTACTGGCTGCTGGGAGGGGGAGAGGCTGATGGAGTGGGGTGACTTGACCAAGGTCACAGTAGAAGAATTGGTATTCAAAGCTTGGTTCTCTGCCTCCCATCCTGGATGTGCTGCCCGCATGGAATAATGCCCCCCCCACCTTCTTTCAGAATGTCTGCAAACCCGTGGAAGAGGAGAAGCGCCAGGTCCCCACACTTAAGGAAATCAAACAGAAAATTGACAGTTACAATAGCAAGGAGAAAAATTGTCTGGGCATGAAGCTGGTAAGTCAAGAGGCCCTGATTCCCATGTCTACAGAGCCTGTTCTCCCACGTAGGGTCTCTGCCTCCTTTCCCGTAGGTTCTAATCCTGCTCAGGGCTCATTCCCTATGTGACCTCCATCACTCTGGGACTCAGTTTCCTCATCTGTAAAAGGAGTAGGTTGGACTAGATGATCTCTAAGCGCCATATTGTAAGAGCTTGTTTGTTGCTTAGGTAGAGGCACTAAGTACAGGCTGGGGCGCGTGGGCACTCGGGGGGGGGGCATTGCAGACTTTAGGGGACCAGTCCTGCCCTCTGCTGGCGATTGAGCAACTACGGACCCTCATGGTTCTCAGAAAGGATGAAGGGATGGAGGAACAGTGTAGCCTAGTGGACAAGTCATAGAATCACAGGCTCCAGAGTGTCAAAGAACACTCATCTACTCCAATGCCATCATTTTACAGATGAGGAAACTGAGACCCAGAGAGATGACATGACTTGGGATCATACAGGCAGTGGTCAGCAGAGCTGGGATTAAAGCCTTCCTTTTAAGAACCCATGCGCTTTGCCCTGTACCATGCTGTCTCCTGCAGCCTGGTAGTTCATTTACTGGGGTTGGATCCTCTCCTTTGGGTCCCACCTTTGGAACAAGATGTAGAAGGAAATCCCAAGTGACTGTCCCTGATTGTGAGACCTGAGGCCCAGAGGGCCTGCCTTGTGAAGAGTCTTAAGACCCACGGTCCAGAACCTGCCTCAAATAGGGTGCAAGTTCTTTTGAACACATCAGGACATTTGTCTGGTGGCCTAGAGAGACCTATTGGCCTATAGTCTTTGCATTTTTCAGAAGGGGATTCAGAAGGGGATGGAGGGAGAGCAGTTGCCATCAGTTAGTCTACAAATGCCAACTGTGTGCCAGGCACTGTACTTGGTGCTGGGGATACAAAAACAACAAAAACATGAAACGGCCCCTTCCTTAAAGGGGGAAGCAACATGCACAAATACTAGTATATGGAAAATAATTGTACAGTATGGGGAAGAGGCATTGGCAATTGGGAGGAGGAGGATTAAGGAAAGTGGGTGGTTGCATTTATGCTGAGTTTTGAAAGACACTTAAGGATTACAAAGGATCCTTACCTAAAACACTGCCCTGGTTTGGGAATTTTGCCTGGCTTGTTAGGAAAGGGACCTCCCAATACCTTCCCTTTCCTGTCAGAACTGAAAGAGGCAAGGGGAAGCCCAGGGAGAGTGTCCAGTTCAGAAAGAGGGGGTCACTTTCCAGTATTTATACCCTTCCCAGATGAAGTCTGGCAGGCCCCAGGAACACCCCAACACTCTGCCCTACTGTAGAAGGCATCCCCCAAGGAGGGTTGTCACTCTGCGGCTATTGACACGAGTGTATTGACTTGTCTCCTTCCTCTCTCCAATGCTTTTGGGGTGTAGAGCGATGATGGTACCTACACAGGCTTCATTAAAGTGCATCTGAAGCTTCGGAGGCCGGTGACAGTACCGGCTGGGATCCGGCCCCGGAGTATCTACGATGCCGTCAAAGAGGTGAACCTGGCTGCCACCACGGACAAGAGGACGTCCTTCTACTTGCCGCTGGACGCCATCAAGCAGCTGCATATTAGCAGTACCACCACGGTCAGCGAAGTCATCCAGGGGCTCCTCAAGAAGTTCATGGTAGTGGACAATCCCCAGAAGTTTGCTCTGTTCAAGCGGACGCACAAGGATGGACAAGGTAGGAGGAGCGGCCCAACCAGAAGCCAGTCTCCCACACCCGCCTCCCCTCTCCAATGTCACCTCCAGTACAGGGGTGAGAAAGGGGGCTCTCCCAGGAGGAGGCACGGTGGCCAGCCCTAGAACTGCATTTCCTAGTTTGTGACCCCAGGGAACTATGATGTTTCATATAGTGAGAATAGGAGTTCTGTGAGGAAATCTCAATGCCAGCAATATTTTCACTCCCAAATATATTAAATGTAAAATTGCATTTGTATCAAAAGTACTTTTCTCTGGCATGCTTGGCAAATTAGACCTCGGAATCTGAAAGCCCTGGATTTGAGTTCTATTCAAGACACTAACTAGCTATCTGACCCTGGGAGAGTCACTTACCATCTATGAGTGCCAATTTCTTGATCTGTAAAATGGAGATATCACCCACCTCCTAAAGCTCTTTGTGAGGCTCAATGTAAACCTTCACTTGCTTTATAAATGTAAGCTCCTATTATAGGCAGCACTTTTCTGATATGAAAAAAGTCATTATTTTTTTTCAAAAATTTCCCTAAAACCTCTCCCTCTAATCTTAGGGCCAAACTGAGAGGAGAAAGTCTTACATGCCTCCTAGACCAACACTGAAGTGTTTTATCAATATACTTTCAGGGCCCCAAATGTTCTGTGGGCAAATTAGCTTGCCCTAAAATATTCAGATCTTTGGTAAAGTCAACACCCAAATAAACCCACCATCACAGAGGCTAGGAGGCGACACCCTCAGCTAGTGGCCTCCCAACTCCTATCTCCCTCTGGACTTAAATTTTCTAATCGGTGTAATGGATTTAGACCCTCCCGTTCTCTGAACAGGATGTAGAGAAAGGGAATATGTGTTCTAAGGTAGATATGTTGCCATGGACACCCATAAAATCATATTGCTGTGTGAAGTATCATCATTTGAGGCAGCATGGAGTAGTGACAGATTTGGGAGTCAGGAAGACCTGAGTTCAAATTCCACATCTGACATTTACTAGCTGTGTGGCCCTGGACAAGTCACTCTCTGAACCTCAGGCAGCTCTCTTAATACTATAAGTTGTGAACTGCCATGACATCTAGAGGTGGAAAAAGTTCACACTCCAGCTAAATCATTGGATCATAGAACTAGAGCTAGTTCAAGCCCATTTTACAGGGGAGGAAACTGAGGCCCAGAGACATTAAATTGCTTGCTCAAGGTTATAAGTCAGGTTAACAACTGGCAAAGCCGAGACTCCAGACCCTCGGTTCTTTCCACTGTACCACAGTGTTTCTTTACATGTTAATATTTTAGTATCTTATTTTTTTTTTCAATTACATGTAAAAACAATTTTTAGCATTCATTTTTAAAAATCTTGAATTCCAAATTCTCTCCCTCCCTGAAAGGGTAAGCAATTTGATATAGGTTACATTTGTTAATAAGGAGCATCTTGGGACTTAACACTGCTAAAAAGTTTACATCCTTAGTCTTATGGGCCAATGCCTAGTCAACTCCTGTGTCCTCTTGGTCTCCAATAAAGTCGGCAGCACAGTATGGTGAAAAACATCCTGGGATGAGAGTCAAAAGACCTTGGATCCAGAGCCAGCTGTCACAAATTGACTCTGACCTCAAGCAAATCACTTCATCCCTCTGGATCCGACTCCTCCTCTGTAAAATGAGGCGATTAAACTAGATAATCTCTTAACATTCTGGGATGGTTTTCTGTCATTGCCCTCAGCAGCTAACCACCCCTAGACGGACCCCTGCCCTTCCTCTCTGAGATGAAGGACCCTCAATCCATTCTCTTGTCTTTAGTGCTATTTCAGAAACTCTCCATCACCGAGTGTCCCCTTTACCTTCGCCTGCTGGCCGGCCCTGACACAGACATCCTCAGTTTTGTGCTGAAGGAGAACGAGACAGGAGAGGTGGAGGTAGGTCCAACCCTATCACTACCCCTCTGCCTGTGTTCCTTGCCTTTGAAGCCTACTGGGTTGGTTGTGGGTGGGTTGTGTTGACTCACCTGGTTGGCCCCATTGGAAAAAAAATGCCACTTTTCCAGTAACTTTTTGATTTGTTAAAGATTTTTTTTAATTGCTTTTGCTCTGAAGTGACAAGTGGGGCAAGTGGTCACAGGTGGGAAAAAATGATGTGAGCATTGTAGTTTTCAGACTAACCAGGCAGAATGGAAATAGAACTATAGGATCCAGGGAAGGAACACCAAGGTGGCTCTAAACCCAACTGTTAACGTGTCTACTGTGCTGCCGTCATTCCTCTCTCTAACTCTTCCCCCTCCCCCCACCTCTTCCCTTCCCCCTCCACAGTGGGATGCTTTCTCCATCCCAGAGCTCCAGAACTTCTTAACCATTCTGGAAAAGGAAGAACAGGACAAAATCCAGCAAGTGCAGAAGAAGTATGACAAGTTCAAGCAAAGACTGGAGGAACTCTTGAGAGATGCCCAGGGCAAACCTGGCTAACCCTGCCTGCCTCCCCTTCCTGCCTTGTCCTGGAACGGCTCCAGAGGAGAACGGATTGGTATTATTATTATTTTGCAACAGACACTTTTCTCAGGACACATCTGGCTGGGTACTCTTATGCTCACCCTCAAGTTGTTCCAGATGGGCAGTAACTTCTCCGATATGTTGTGTCTTGGGATTTTTCCTCTCGCCCCTTCCCGTGTCACCCCTCGGCCCCCAGAGACACTGTTGTGGGAGCAGTACCAGTGTTCTAAGAGAATCTTTCTCTTGCTCTGTCAAACTTCAGGCCTTTCAGAAACCCAACAGCTGCCTTGACGCATCACCAATCCAGGACCTATCACTGGTTGGCCAAGGCAGATATGGGAAAAACAAGGAAAAATGATTTTAAAGAGATGCGTATTCCTTCCTAGACCTCTGTTCTGTTCTCTCTTCCCTCCCTTCTCTTATTGAACAGCTTTATTTATTGAGTCACATAATAAAAGAGCTGAATGTTCATTTGTGGAGACCTAGCAGGCTCACAAACCACCAGAAGCAGGGGAAAAGTGAATAGCAGGAAAGGAGTGTGTTAGCTAGTACCTTCCCCTCCACCTTCACCCCTCCCTCAGCTACAGGTGCCTATAATTCAGGCTGAGATGCCTCCTAAAGTCACTGACCCCTGCTAAGAAACCCTGCACGCCTTAGGTTAGGGGTTTCCATAGAGATCATCGGTGTGAGCCTCCCCAGCACATGATGACATTATGATGGTGAAGTCTTAGGTGCATATGTGTGTGTGTGTGTGTGTGTGTTTGTGAGTGGGTGTGCACACATCCACATCTGTCAGAAAATTTTTCTCAACATAAATTTGATGCTGTTTCCATCCTCCTGATATTTCTCCCAAAGTGAAACTGGCCTCTTCCCTGCCCAGAGGTTTGTTTTCATTTTAAACTTTTGCTCTGGAGAAGCTGAGGTGAACAGAGACTAAAATGTATTTCAGAAAACCATCTGACAAGCAACCTCCAACCTCTGGGAGTAGGGAAGAGGCTCTGTTGTGCCTGAGATGCCCTAACTCCGTTGTCCCAGGGCTGCTACCACTGAGCCCTCTGCCTTCTGCCTCAGGCCCTGGTCGTGCGGGATTCCAGTTGCGGCCAGAAGACCTGCCTTCCTCACAGAAGTAGGGAATGACAAACTCAACCCTTCCATTCTGAAGACTGGGCACTATGCCTGGAGTGACCCCAAAATGGATGGAGAGCCCCAGGGGCCCTCGTCTCCCCTTTGACCTCAGTGCCTTTCTGTCTTTAAAGGGGGTATGGGAATAAGTTCTAGGTTTCAAGATGCTGCTTGCCCGGTGCTAGACAGCAGATGGCTGGCAGAGTGGGTTGAGGAAAGCCCCCCTTTCCAGCCTACCAAAGGGGAGAACGGACTTCTCTTCCCTATCACAGTTGCCTCTCATCCTTGGGGGTGCTGTACAGGGGGGGACACATGGCTTCCTGACTGACTCAGTGGACTGGTGCAAACTTCAGTTACTAACCAATCAACCAGTTCATGTTATCAGCGAGGTATGGAAAGACAAAGAGGCAGCATGAACCAGTGGGCTGGCTTTCAGAGTCAGGAAGACCTGGGTTCAGGTCCCTGCTCTGACAGAGTGGCTCTGTGACACAGGGCAAGGCACTTACCCACAGTGTCCTAGTCAACTTTCTAAGACTGTAAGCTGATGCTGATGTTCATTGGTAGATATTCCCTCTGCTGATGGAATCACAGGCTTAGGCCCAGAAAACAACAAAAACACACTTCAAGGCGAGGACAGAAGGATTGTAATTCTCAACTGAGGGTTACACTCCAGGCCCAGCCCTTGAGAGACCCTTTTTTCCCTTGCCCTCAATTTCCAAATCCCCAAATGCCCATTACTCTATAGGTAAGCTGATGTCCCAACTTCTCCAAGGCCTCAAAGGGTGGCCTTTCTCCCATCTCTCCCACTAAACATCCACCCTCATCACTGCCTCTGGAGGATACGGTGTGTGTATATACATATATAGATACATTATATATAATATAAATTATATATATGTATGTATAGGTATACCCACATGCAATCTTTATATCTGTAGAAGAAACAGCAACCTATACAAATACCCCTTCTCCCCCCATCCCACATCTCACACTGTACCCACCCCTTCAAAAAAAAAAACCCTCTCTCCCTCTGGTTTAAATTAAGGGAAAAAACCCATTTCTCTTAATCCTGCATGTCTACACCTTACCATAAGGCATGGCTCTCGCTGCAACTGCCGTGAATGCTGCTGAAAACCTCCCTCCAATGGGAAAGGCGATTTTATTTTTAAGGGGAATTTTTAAAAAACTATTACATATATATATATATATATAGTGTGAGAGAGAGAGAGATACAAATATAGTACATAGCTATATAGAGAGAGTGTGGCAGAAAGCATGGGACAGCTCAGATTCTAAAGAAAGCACAGCTAGATCTTGGACCTGGGCTGAGGTCTAAAGCTCTTTAAAAAAAAAAAGTATGAAAAAAGAATTCCTTCTCTCTCAGAGGTGGATGTGACTGCTGGCAGTGCCTTCCTAAGGGTCATGTTGCTTTGTGTGTCTGTGTGTATGTATATATGTGTGTGTGTGTGTGTGTGTGTGTGTGTGTTGTATGAACTTTTTAAAAAATGTCGGTCTGAGTTGTAAAAAAATATACAGATATATAAAAATAAAAAGCTTGTTGCAAAAGTGATGCATCTGGTACTATTGTTTCCTCTGGCTTTTCTAGCTTGCCCCAAGTCACCACCTTCCTCTAGGTGGAGAGTAGGATCAGAGAACATGATTTTTAAAATTCCTTTTGGACAGAATATTGACCAAATAGTTTGAAGACTTCAGTTGCCTAAATGTGTTTTAAGGGTGGTGTGATCAGCTGTTCTCCATCTTAATCATGACCCCATGGGGAAACCAGTTCAACTCTATACTGTCCTATTCTCTTAATGCCCTTGGCCCTTATCCTATGGAAGAGCCTACCTTACCAAGCCTGAGCCTGGGATTACTTCCACTTCTGCCTTTCTTCCTCTTCATGCGCTACTGAACAGAGCTAGTGAAAAACAAATCTTTGCTGACTAGGTCAACTATAAATTTGTTACATAATCTCAACTTGGTCCACACTGCAGCAAGGCAATAGTTTTAAACTTCCCCATTCAATTCACAATCTTCCAAACTTTTTCATCCTTTCTCAAACCTCCCATGGATCTCCCTACCCCCACCCTTTGCTGAAAAAATTGAGGCAATTTGCAGATGCCTTCCTCTCTCTCTCATACTTGTCTTGCACAAGGTTGCTGTTCTCCTTGGCAAGGCCTCTACACAAAGGGACCCCACTCCATCTCTACTGTCTACAAACTGCCCATGTCTTTGTCATCCACAAAAAAATCCTCAATCTGTCTATCCCCGGTAGCTATCTTCCTATTATCTCCTCCCTTTTGTAACTTGAAAAGGCCTCATACAATTGATGTCTTTACTTCCTTTCCTATCACTTCTTAATTCTCCAAAGTTTGGCTTCTGACCTCATCATTCAACTGAGACTGCTCTACCCAAAGCCATCGGTGATCTTAGTTGCCAAATCCAGTGGCCTTTTTCTCAGTCCTCATGTTTCTCGACCTTTCTGCTGCCTTTGACCAACATCATCTCCTTGACACTCTCGTCTTTCCAGGTTTTCGTGACACTGCTCTTGGTTCTCCTGTCTTCTCCTCAGACTCCTTTGCTGTATCTTCATCCAGGACATTCCCCCAAAAAGTGGGCGTTTCCTAAAAGTTCCGTCCTGAGCCTTCTTCCTTTCTGCCTCTATACTGTTATTTGGTGATCTCACCAGCTCCCATGGACTCAATGATCATCTCTACACAAATTATTCCCAGATCTATCTGTCCAACCCCAATCTCTCTGCTGACCTCTAGCACATCACCTTAACTCCCTACTAGTCATCTCAAACTCCACATGCTCTTCAATCCAGTGACATCGACCTCCTTCCTATTCCTCTCATATGACTCGCCATCTTCCAACTCTGGGAATTTTCACTGGCTCTCCCCCAAGCCTGGGACTTTCTCTTCTGACTGCTGGCTCTCCTGGCTTCCTTCAAGTCTCTGCTAAAGTTCCACTGTCTGCAAGGCTTTCCCAGTCCTGCATGCCTTCCCTCTGGGATTATCTCCCATTTATCATGGATCTCCTGGAAAGCAGGAACTATTTTTTGCCTTTCTTTGTATCCCCAGTGCTTAGCACTGTGCCTAGCACACAGCAAATGTTTAATACTTGCTGACTTGACTCCACAGAGCAAAATGAAAAAACTGCTTAAGGCACAGCAGGAGACAATTTTCAGTTACACAAAAGTAAGGACTTCAAAGAGCTAAGGAAGATTAAATATTAGGTCAGGAAAAGGGAAAAGATCTTTAAAAATTGGTAGAGCAACCATTGTCCTAAAAGGCTGAAAATGAGCTGAACTTAGAAGCAGGTGGCTAGACATGGTGATCACTTATTCTTGCTGCCCTCTCCCCCACTTAAACGCTGAGTCTTACAAATTTCGTAGTAAAGACAGAAGTCATTAGAATGCATTACGTCCTGTTCGTGGGTGTTGATTACACAAGGTACCATGCCCGGATCATTTTCGAGTCTAAAGCCTTTAACCTGGGGGAGCTTATAAATTATCGTCTAGCCCAGCCCCCACTCCTTCCTTTCTCTGAGCGCAGGCGCTTTGTGGTGAAGGCCTGTTCTAGAGGGTCACTAAATGAGACAGAGGCAGGGAGGTGATGTTAGGTGGAAAGCGCAGACTTTGGAGGTGATGTTAGGTGGAAAGCGCAGACTTTAAGAGTCAGGAGAGGCCCAAGTACAAATCCCACCTCTGATTCCCTACTGTGACAGTAGGCAAATCACTTGACCTGAGTCTCAGTTTCCCATCTGCAAAATGGGGATAATATCACTTGGGTGTCATGTGAGATAATGACATAAGATGTATATCATTAGATCCACACAAGCAAACGCTGTTAATGACTGGGCAGATGTAGAGTTGTGGCCACAAGCCGCTCATCAGACAGAGCCCCTTCTTTGCTGTGAGTGTTAGTTTGCTCATGCTGTCTTTATGTGCCCCCTAAATCCTTTCTGCTGTAATCTGAGGGCAAGTCTTTCTTCTGTGCTTATGAAGGCAGAGAACTGAGTCCTGTCCCCACTATCGAAGACTCTTTAAACACCTGCAGGAGAATGCCAGCAGCCACAATAGTTAGGTAGTATTAGGGACAGGGACATAGGCAGCCTGTCAAACGTTCTGTGGACTGGTGGGATTCATCCTTCCCAGGCTTGAGCAGAGGCAGCTGGCCCTGAAGCAACAGGGAACAGGAGGGTGACAAATGCTGCCCCACTCCAGCCTCTTTTCTTCAGCAAATTTAAAATACACTTGGTTAATCACGTTCATCGATACTGGTTTATTTTCTTTGGAAGGATTATGAAGATGGGACTGAGGGAAGTTTCCTTACCTGGGAGAGTTCCCTTTGCAGTGAAATCACAGGTCCAGTATTTATCCCCTCTATGGTATTAATCACTGGTTACAGGAGAGGGGAGCAATATATTTGGAAATGAGGGTGATATAAAAATAAAAGACAGTGCTAAAAATAAGATTTAAATATATATATATATATATATGAATAAGGAGCTTGAGAATAAAAATTTATTTTGGTAAAGAATTACATTTCATCCTCTCAAAAGTTGAAAAGTCACATAAATTACCAGTTCAGAGATTTCAATTTCCAAGAAATGTGTAATTTGACACTAGAGCCATTACTTCTTCTTGCCAGCTTTGGGGGCCTTTTCCAAACCTTGGATGTATTTTCGAGGGATGTTATATTCTTCTACAATGCAAAAAAGGCAGACAGAGACTTCTCAGCCTAGCAGCCTCCAAGGCCCTCTGCCAATCATCTCGTCCCCCCACTCTCACCCTACCCCTCAGCATCTAAACACTCAGCAGTTCCTCACCCAGACCCATCTCTGGTTCCTCCTCAGCTAAGCCAGCAGCAAACCAGCTCTTCAGGGTATTCATTGTTTTCCAGTCTTTGCATATTCAGGTATCAACAGCTAGCATTGCTCTCTTCTCTGCTAACCCTCACTTTGTCTGGGAAGCGGCTCCACTTCAGGACTGTTTTTACTACACAAATGGTGCTGGTGAATGACACTTTCTAAGCTTCCTTTAGTCATTTTCCTGTCAATTCAGCCTCTCCAAATAGAATGTAAACTCCCTGAGGCCAGGGACCCATCTTTTACTTTCCCCTCTCATAGCACCTGGAACTGGGGTTTACTCAAAACAGGTACCTAGCCCTAGATGACTGACTAACACTGCCTCATACTCTCAGAAGACCTAGACAAAGCTTAGCTAAGGGGAAGATGCTCACCAAGCAGGAGCCGACTGAGATGATTGATCTGATTCCCTTGGATTTGGACCTGAATGGCATCCTTAGCCCCAGGGACAGGGGTGATGGTGGCACTGGCCTGGCCCCGTTGCTGGAGGATGGCAGCCACAGAATATGGGTCAAGACCAAAGACCTCCAGGTTCCGGACCAAGGTCACCTGCCCACAAAAAAAGTCAGGACTAGCCGAGAATGGAAAGCAGAACACCCACATGCACACCCCCACCCACACACTCTTCTGAATTAAGTGACTCCCTAAAGTGGAGGAGGACTTATCTACCTTACAACTGCCTCCAAAACAAGAAAGCCCAGACTAGAAGCCACCCAATCTTCAATGTGCGCGGGCGCGCGCGCGCGCCCGCGCGCACACACACACACACACACACACACACATTTTAATTGCTTTTGTTTTTACAGATGAGGGTGTGCCCCTCATCAGAATGGGTTGAGCAAAAATATTTTAAAAGTCTATAACATTCCCCATGGCTACAAAAACAGGATGCCTCATACATAATGAGAAGAGATATTAAAGAATTTCTGCATTCAAGAGAGATATCGTTACAGATGTTTGAGATAGACAGATACATGTCCTAATAAGTAAGGTAGCTTAGCCACAACCTTGGGGTTACTAAGGGGCCGGTAGATCAATTAAGCAGGGCCTCAGAGATGATGAAAAGAACACAAACTGGAGTTTATAATCTGCCAACAGGGCCCCAGGAGTGGGTTTTTGGTTGGTCTGTTTGTCAGAATTTCACTTTTCAAGCCAAGTACTCAATCTGTTTGCAGAGTATAAGCTTGTGGACCGTGGAGGTGCTCAGTTTCCTGGTACAACACCTAACCCACTATACAAATGTAAATGGCAAGCAATGATCTCAGGGGGCTTCCAGTCCAGGAGAGAAACAGAAACAACCTTGATGACTCTGGTGACTGGTTCATGAGAAAGAAAGCATGTTGGGCTTGTTCTAAAGTTACACAGGCAGATTTCAGTTATTTAAGGAAAACCTTCCTAAGGATTAGACCCTACCTAGAGAGCCAATCTCAGATTACAAAAACGGGATCAATCCTCTCTTCTCTGGCCCAGGCACCAAATGCTCTACACTGTCTAATTCAGTAAGATTTTTGCCTATGTTCTACCAAAAAACCTCCATAAAGAAGATTAAGATAGGACAAGATGGGCTGCTATCTTCAAACACCTGAAGGTCTGTCATATGGTATAGGGACTAGATTTGTTCTGCCTGGCCCTAGAACTGAAGTTGTAAAGGGGCATAGTTAGAATTGGTACAAGGAAAAATTCCCTAACAATTAGAATAGTTGAATGGGAGAATAGGTAGCCTTGATAGGTAGTGAGTTCCCCATCACTGGTGGTATTCACACAAAAGTTGGATGACTTAGGAATATCACAGAAAGGGTTCCTGCTCAGGTAAATGTAGAAATATATGACACCCTGTGGAAGACATGGATGTTGCTTCTGCATATCACTCAATCAGAGGTTGGAGTCAGTTTAAAACTGGGAGGCAATGTGAGAAATAGTTGGGTTTTTTTTTTATTTCCACAAAAGTATAGTGGACAGGAATGTGGGCGAGGTGGGGCTAGGTGGAAGTTGTACAAAGGGATTTATATTAGAATAAGAAAACACTTTTGGTGGTAAATAGACTAACCGGTGAGAAACCAGTTCTGAGGTTAGGTATAGATTAACATCAAAAGGGGTGTTCCCAAGTAAGGGCCAAGGTCGAGGAATTATGGGGACTGGGAGATTATCGAGATAATTGAGGCGGAGACTCACGTGGTTAAATTAGACACTTCCGATAGGCTGTGACCTCTATAGTACCCAACAAAGGGGAAATAGGAAGGAAATTCAAATGGGGAATAGGGAATAAAAAGGTGTGCCTTTGTGGACACATGTGTTCTCACACATTCGGGATGCCCAGCCTTCCCAGATCATTAATAAAGCTTCTTCCTGATTCAACAATGACCCCACCCACCCTAAAGTCCCCACCGGCTCTGAGACTCCATGGAGTTTTTTACCTTTTTATTGCATGCTCTCTGTGCTAAGGTAATGTCAATTGGACAGATTTTTCCTTTCTTCACAGTAGGCTCTTGGCCATAAAAGGTCACTTGATAGGCAGGTTTCAATCTCTGCAGGCACCTGAAATAGAGGGGTCAATGAAGGTCAGAGTCCTCCAGGGACCCCACCCCCCACAAGGCACAAGGCATTCTCTCCCCTCCAGTGTCAGGGCGCAGGCTCCCACTGGGCAGAGAGAGAAGCAGAAAAGTTCTTTCTGTTACAACAGTGAGAGTAGCAACTGGTTGTAAGAAGATTACAGGTATCCTTTTGCTGGCACTGGGTACAGAACTCTGTTACATTGCTCATACCTGATTCTGGGTCACAGTCCCAGAGCAAGGAGGAGCACTAGCATACTTAGAACGTGTTGCTGCAGAAGAGTGGGGACCCTGGTCACAGTTCCAGGGTGGGAAAGATTGCCTGTAGTCACTCACAGACCAGGACAGGGCAGAAGAGCGGTGACCACACTGCTTAGATCATACCAATTTAGAAGAACTGAAAGCTTACAGACACCCCCAACCCCCAACAAGCTCTGAAAAATGAACAAACAACACAAAAAGAACCTGACCATAGAAAGTTATTATGGTAACAGGGAAGATCAAGACACCAACCCAAAAGAAGATGACAAAGTCAAAGCAGCTACATGAAAATTTTGTCTCAAAGAAAAATATGAATTGATTTCAGGCCCAAAAAAGAATTTCTGAAAGAGCTCAAAAAGGATTTAAAAAATCAAATCAGAGAGGTAGAGGAAAAATTGAGAAAAGAAATGAGAGTGCTACGAGAAAATCATGAAAAATGAGTCAACAGCTTGGTAAAGGAGGCACAAAAAAATACGGAAGAAAATGACACCTTAAAAACCAAACAGGCCAAATAGTAAAAGAGGCATAAAAATCCACTGAAGAGAACTTCTTAAAAGCAGAATTGGCCAAATGGAAAAGAAGGCACAAAAGTTCACTGAAGAAAATAATTCCTTAAAAATTAAAATTGGCGGGGCAGCTAGGTGGCACAGTGGATAGAGAGCACTGGCCCTGGAGTCAGGAGGACCTGAGTTCAAATCTGCCCTCAGACACTTGACACTTACTAGCTGTGTGACCCTGGGCAAGTCCCTTAACCCCACTGCCTAGCCCCTCCCTCCCCCCAAAAAAACAGAAAGTGGACAAGTGGAAGCTAATGACTCCATAAGTCATCAAGAAGCGATGAAACAAAATTAAAAGAATGAAAAAATAGAAGAAAATGTGAAATGCCTCATTGGAAAAACCACCAACCTGGAAAATAGATCCAGGAAAGATAATTTATTAATTATTGTACTATCTGAAAGCCATGATCAAAAAAAGAGCCTAGATATCATATTTCAAGAAATTATCAAAGAAAACAGCCCTGGTATCCTAGTGCCAGAGGGTAAAATAGAAATAGAAAGAATCCACCAATCACCAGATCCCAAAATGAAAATTCCCAGAAATATTATAGCCAAATTCCAGAGCTACCAGGTCAAGGAGAAAATACTGCAAGCAGCCAGAAATAAACAATTCAAATATCATGAAGCCACAGTCACGATAACATGAGATTCAGTAACTTCTATATTAAAGAATTGAAAGGCTTGGAATATGATATTCCAGAGGGCAAAGGAGCCAGAATTACAACCCAGCAAAACAAAATAATCCTTCAGCAGAAAAAAATGGGTATTTATGAAATTCTTATGGCAAGTTCCTCTGATAAAAGTCTCATTTCTCAAATATATAGAGAACTGTATCAAATTTATAAGAGTACAGGTCATTCCCCAACTGATAAATGGCTAAAGGATATGAATAGGCAGTTTGAGGATGAAGAAATCAACACTATCTAGTCATATGAAAAAATGCTCTAAATCATTATTGATTAGAGAAATGTAAATTAAAACAACTGTGAGGTACCACCCCATACCTATCAGATTGGCTAATATGACAGAAAAGGAAAATGATAAACACTGGAGGGGATGTGGGAAAATTGGGACATTAATACACTATTGGCGGAGTTGTGAACTGATCCAAGCATTCTGGAGAGAAGCTTGAAATTACACCCCAAGGGCTATAAAACCATTTGACCCAGCAATACCACTACTAGCTCTGTATCCCAAAGAGATTAAAAAAAAAAAAAGGAAAAGGACCTCTATGTACAGAAACGTGTCTCTACATACAGGAAATTTATAGCAGCACTTTTTGTGGTGGCAAAAAATTGGAAATTGAGAGAATGCCCACCAACTGGAGAATGGCTGAATAAATTGTGCTATGTGATTAGGATGGAATACTATTGTGCTATAAGAAATAATGAGCAGGATGCTTTCAGAAAAACCTGGAAAGACTTATGAACTGATGCAAAGTGAAGTGAGCAGAACCAGCAAAACAGTATACACAGCACAACAAAACTGTACAATGATCAACTGTGAATGACTTAGCTATTCTCAGCAATACAGTGATCTAAGACGGTCCCAAAGGACTTATAATGACAAATATTATCCACTTCCAGAGAAAGAACTGATGGAATCTGAATGCAAATCAAAGCATACTTTTTAAAAACTTCATTTTTCTTGGCTCTTTTTTTTGGTCTGTGTTTTTTTTCCCCCATAATATGATTAATATGGAAATATGTATGGCATGACTGCACATGTACAATCTGCATCAAACTGCTTACTCTCTTATGAAAGGGGGTTTGGAGAGGGAGGGAGGAAAGGAGGGAGAGAATTTGGAACTCAAATTTTTTAAAAAATGTTATAAATTGTTTTTACATGTAATTGGAAAAAAAAATTTCAAAAAAAATTAAAATGTGATGCAATCAGGTGATTCAAGGGAGAGAAAGAAAGGGCACAGAGAAAAATTAAGGAAAGCTAATAAAAGAAGGAGTGAATAAGCATTTATATGGCACCTACTATGTGTAGACAGTGTGCTAAGCACTTTTTTAAAAAACAAATATTATCTCATTTGATCCTCACATCCACCCTGTGAGGTAGGTGCCATTATCACCCCCACTTTATAGTTGAGGTTCTGTGAACCTCTATTACCTTTCAATGAGTTTATCCCATGGAAGCCTTGATATTGTGTTTTGTTCAGCTTTTTCCAAGATGCAGTCACACAAGATGGGATCCATCTTCACAAGACTAAAGGGAAGGAGAACGAATGATAATAGGACTTGTGCTTTCTTGTCCTAAGGGCCACCTCCTAAAACTTTCACAATAGTCTGAGAGTAAGATCATTTATCTAGTAACATGCCACACAGAGGGAAGTAATTGTGTCAGAGTTTCTGGACATAGATCATGTTCAAGTAGAAAGATCACAGGACTGAGAATTCGGAGATTTGGGCTCTGCCACCAACTAGCTGGGTGACGACAGGGAACAATGACAGTTGCTCACACTCAGAAAGTGCCTTACGTTTTCTCCCAACAACAACACCCCAGGGAGTCAGGTGGGATAAACCTCTCCACGTCACTTCTATGTGCTCACTTGCAAAGACCTCAGAAGCACATGTGGACATACAAGTGGTTGTGCGCCTCTCCCTAACTACTCTTGCTTGAGTCAGCCCACTCTGTTTTTGGACAGTTCTAATTGTTGGGAAATTTAACTTCATACCAAACCTAAATCTGCTTCCCTGCATAAACTCAATCCTTCCCTCTGAGGCCAAACAGGATAAGTCTAATCCTACTTCCAGAGAATAGTCCTTCAAATACTTGAGGACAGTTGTCATGTTCCCACTGAATTTTCTAATACCTAGGCTAAATACGTCTACATCCTTTAACTGACTCTTATATGGCCTAGTGGTGCATCTACAAAATCAAAGATAGATCTATAAAGATCTCCAATTTTAGCATTCTCTGACTCACCTATGAACGTGCGCATGCACATGTACATACACACACACACGCACGCGCGCAACTCAAGGCAGCCTGGTTTTTAGTGCAAAAGACCGCCACGTGCTTTTTTTACTTACTTTTTGTTGTCTGCATCAACTAGGTTGTTTTTCTTTGCATAGTCAATGATGATTGCACGGACTTCACTGCCTGAAAGGGTACTCCCCTTCCTGGGAGAAAAAAGGGGTACAAGGAAATAGACTCAACTGTGATAAGAGCCACATAAAACAAGCCAATGACTTCTTTCTGATAGGGTTCTCTCCCCTTCTTTCCTGCTCTATTTCCTTCCTGATGAGGTGGAAAGGGAATATGATAATCGACTATGGGTTGAACATTCTCCCTATTTCCATTAGACCCAGAGGAACTTGCTGGTGGAAGGAAGCTTAGAGCTAGACTTGGGCAACAGAAAGCCAAGGGAAGGGATGGATGTGCTAACCACAACAGAGAGACAAGACGAGCTGAGAGGCAATGTGGATCAGACTAGACAAGAGGGGGCATCAAACAGACAGAGCTGGTTAGCAGATGCTCTATATGACTCACTTGTGGCCAGACACCTGGAAGAGAGAAATCATGTTGGCTGGGATACAGTAAAGGGATTCGATCTCCGGTGGGTGATAAGGCTTTTCCTTGGTATCCTCTTGGACACTCTGGGCAGTTGGGGAGGGCTCAGGCACAACAAAAGATGTAATGCTGAAACCCATAACAAGGAAGAGATGAGAAAAAGCATTCCACACCGGTGTCTAGACATCCCCATCCCAGGCAGACCCAGAGCTCCCTGGGACCAAAGGGCCTTCAGCTCTCACCTGGGGTGTTTCCAGTCCACAGCCACAATGCTCTCCACACCTTTGCTCAATTCCTTCACCTGCACAATCTGCTCCTTCATCATGTGATGCAGAAACTTGGAGAGCTGAAGGAGAGAAGGTCAGTGGCCAGGGCCATGGGGCAAACCCAAGAACTTCATTCATTCAACAAGCAACTCTTGAGGACTTACTATATATGTAAAACATTGTACTAAGCTGTGGGGGGAACCAAGATGTTTAAGACATAGTCCCTACCCTTTTAAAATTGGGAACTGAGAGGCTCCTACCCTGTACTGGAGTATATGTAGTAGTGACCAGTATGACATGGGAAGAAGACTGTACCAGTTGAGCCTTACAGAACCCACATGAGATATACAGGGACCAAAATGCAAAGTGAGACAGGCATCCACCCCTCCGGGCCAGGCCCAGAAAGGTACTATTTCCTCATGCCTGAGACAAAGAGCTTCCAGAGCTGTCCTGGGCTGCTTGGGCCACAAGAACACTGGTTCCCCAGCAATCAGTTCCACTAATTCTGTCTGTCCTCCTCCCACCAAGAGTCAGGACAAGAGCCTCACTTGCCTTTTTGTAGCTTGACTTCTTTATGTCCAACTGTTGTCCTTCAGGGCTAGAGACAGCAGAAATGCATGTTAAGAAGGGAAAGCAATAGTGATGGAGGCTTGAGCACGGAGTAACGATGCTGGGTGTAGGGACTTTTCTTCCCTGTTCTCCAACCCATTCTTAGGAAAGGTGGGAAAGGAGACAAAGTGAAATTGTTTCAAAGAGGACCTGAGGATGCTCTCAACGCCTCCCAGTCCTGGGGCCCTTGTTACCTAGGCTTTTGCTGTGACTTGCTACTAGACAAAAAATGGACACTTCTCAATAGCCACCCCCAATACAGCAGAATTCTGACCCAAGTCACTGAGTCTTCAACATATACCCCAAGCCCTGGCACTTAGATAGGAGGCCCTGAGGAGACCTACAAGTGACAAAAGCAGAATCACACAAAAAAATTATTAAAAACGAGGTGAGACTCAGAAGAGGGGTCTGGCCTCAAAGTCAAATTAGATGTTTGATTTTTTTTTAAGGTCTCCCAGGTTCAGTTCCTCACTGCAGCTTTACAGACATGGGGCCCTTATTTGACTACCTGGCTACCTGGAGGGCATCGCTTTTAGCTATGAAGGTGGAAGAAAAAGCCTTTGAAAATTGGCTCCTTTAGAAACAGTTAATGATTCTGCCATTTCAATTCAACAAACATATTAAGTTTATATGTACATTATATGTACATATATCTCATATATATCTCATTATATGTACAAGGCCTCATAGTAGATTAAAAAATAATACAACTCTTCCCTCAAATGCTTACAGTCTAGTTGAGAAGGGATTTCCTGCACAGGATTTTCTCCTCTGTCAATGTGGGGAAATATTAACCACCTGAAGGCAGGGGTAGTTTCAGTAAGTGTGGGATCCTCAGTATTCACCTATGAAATTACCCAGGGAAAATTTCAGCTTAATTTTCTGATAATTTCATCATCTGCTCTGACCGGGAAAGGTAACTTTTTAGGACTTGGAATCCAATTAACTGTCTGGGTGAATGTGCCAACCCCACTCT
Organism: Phascolarctos cinereus; assembly: GCF_003287225.1. Taxonomy (NCBI): domain Eukaryota; kingdom Metazoa; phylum Chordata; class Mammalia; order Diprotodontia; family Phascolarctidae; genus Phascolarctos; species Phascolarctos cinereus. The sequence goes on along the minus strand of NW_027555958.1, from coordinate 375,679,451 downwards.
GCACCTTTTTCCAACATTCCCCCACCCTCTTCCTCCAATCAGAGGACAGAGATGCCAGATAAGCAACGGTGACAGTCCAACCCATGGGTCTTCCACCCCAATCTGGTCCTCTCCATACCAGCAGGAAAACATGTGGCTACCCAGGAAAGTGCTGGTGAGTAAAGGGAGGTCAGCCTTTGTGACCCGGCACTTCAGGGCATGGAAGAAACATCTCAGCAGCAGCTCATCCATTTGCTCTGGGAGAAAAAGACAAAAGCATATGCTGTTTGTCACTGAGTAGTCTACAAGAGGAAGCCAGGGGCTGGACAAAAAGTTCCCCCAAAGGCCTCTGAAAGGAATCCATTTCCCGGCACTGAAATGGCCACAGCTCCCTGGGAAGTGATTCCTTCTGACAGGGAAAACTGAATGAAAGAAAAGATATAATGATGAACCTAAGCTGTATAATCTCTCCAAACTCTGAGGACAACAATATTCCAACTTTGGCCTCCAGTGACCTAAATGGGTGGGCAAGGGGCCAGGAAAAGATGGCTGAAGCTGAAAAAGTATCCAGAACAGAGAAGAGTCAGAACTATGGAGACTGTGAGCCCATTCCCACCTCAAAACAAGGTATTTCCTCTCCTTATACCTAGGGGTTATTCTGTACAAAAAAGGAGAACAGAGAAGAGCAGTCACAGAAATGGAAAGGAGGAAAGCCCAAACTCACTTCTGCTAGGGCAGTACCTTGAAAAGTCTTGCTATCAGCTGGCTCCTGGTCCATTCCCGCTTCCCTCAACTCCTCGGTGGCTTCTGAAGGGTGTGTCTTGTGAGCCACACTGCTCTCCTCGTCTCCTTGCAGGGTGAGACGGTCCATGTCTCCCTGAAGAACAGAATCTACCTGTACTGGCCCCTCCTCTTTAGCGTTCCCCCTACATTCTGGAGGATCCTGGTCCAATAGGGGAATGGTGGGTGGAGATGATTTGTCCCCAAATTGCCTGGAAAAAGGCCATGTGAGAAATTCAGAGCAGAGCTGCAGTACTGACTAGAGACCTGGAAGGCAATTCAGGGAATGCCAGAAGCTAAGAGGGACTGAAGCTGAAGGGGCAAAGTAGATGGAAAGCTGAGGGTCTAGATTTTCATCCCAACTCTAACTCTTAGCTACAAAACTTCTACACCTTAAATCTGTCTTCTCTAAAATGAGGAAAGAATAACTCTTGCCTTGTCCCTAACCCCAATGGATGATAATAATGTACACAGCCTTCTCGTGGATGAAAATGGTTAAACCCAAAGCGAAGAAAAACCAAAATTTATAGTAGAAATAAAAACTCAAAAAATAATGTTGAAGATATATCTTAATATACCAAATAAGATTAAGCTGATTTGCAGTACCAGTATCCATTCTTTAAAGTATCCATGCCTTAAAAAAAGTGTTGATTTTTTTTTTGTTTTCACATTGCCTAGATTTTCCCTGTACCTCCCCCCTTTGCCTTCCCCCAACTTCAAATAGTCATCACTTGTAACAAATATTTTTTTTGTTTTTTTTAAAGAAAAGAGGAAGAAAAAATAGTTCAGGAAAACAGATCAACACACAGAGAAAATCTGACACCATATGCAATGTTCCACACCCATGAACTATATTCTCTTCCAAATTGCCCAATGTGGACCAAGAAGCATGAACTAGGAGGGAAGGAGCCACAGGATTGGTCCCACATCTGCCACGCTCTAGCTTTGGCCAGGTCACTCACATTTCTGAGCCTCAGTTTTCTCCTCTGTGAAATAAGGGAACTGAATGAAGTGGTCTCTAAGGAACTGTTAACACTTTGGGATTCTCTACGTAATAACAGGATTTATGACCAAACCCTCAATGTAAGCTTATCCCCTCAAGGTTCCAGAGCACTTTGAGGACACAGATGACTAAAAAGGAAAAAAACGGGACTTTTTTTGCTAAGGAATTTTCCTTTTACCATTTGGGCAAATGTTGAGGTTATTTTGTATGTTTTCAGAAATAACTGTGATCATATGCCATGGCAAGCCTGAAGGTTTGTGTGTGAGCCATGAAACACTGGCTATCAAAAGCTGGAGAAGAAAGCTAATCTCAGGTCATTGGGAGAACTCGAAGCAGGTCTGACTGCAGTCTACTTAAAATGGCCAGGAAAAACCGACCACATTTTCACAGCACAGACTTGGAAAGGCAGATGAGAACAGACTGAAACGTCCACAAACAATTCCAAGGTGTCAAAGGGTGAAAAAGGAATATGCTAACTCCCACGGCTGTACACAAGGCCACAGAGCCAAAGCCAAGCAGACCAGGTGGCCATGGGAGCCCCAGCCAGGGAGTCCATGAAAGGTGTGCTGGGGCATGCTCACCATGGCAGCCACCACCACCAAACCGCTGCAAACAGATCGAGAGAACCCTTGGTGGTGAATGATCTAAAAGAGTATCTATTCTGAGAGTACACTGCGGCTGCTACAGATCACACTGACCAGTCAAAGAGTGATCCTAATTAATATCTGCGATTAGCTTTCCAATCAGTGGACTCGGAATGCCAACCTAAGGCACTGTAAGGTGTGGGACAACGGGAGCAGAATGTCACATACACGGTCAGGTTTGGTCACTGAATTGATTGCTTTTGCTTAACTGTTTTTCTCTGTAACAAGGTAGGGCCCAATTCCAATGGCGGTAGGGTAAAAACAATGGATAGATCTGGAAATGACTAGGATGAAAAAACAAAAGGCATCAATAGAAAAAAAAATTTAAATATAAAAACAAGAAAATGCACTGTGAATTATGGAATCTTCGTGCTAAAAGAGACCCTGGAGGTCACCTAACCTAACCTCCACTTGAACAAGAACATCCCTGACAACTATTCATCCAGCTGCCACGTGAAGGCTTCCTGGGAGGGGAGCCCACCACTTAAAGAGGTCCCCCATTCCACTCCCAGACAGCTCTCACTAGGATAAAGATATAATAGGCCAACACATTAGTTGCTTTTCTATTTGAGAAAAATACAGCCAGGAAACATTGTTATTTCCTTCACAATTAGCAAAAACCCATGAACTTCTGAGAAAAAAAGTAAGAAGAAGTGAATCAAAATGATGAAACTGAGGAATGTCAAAATATAGCTGGTTATCATGAAAGTGACAGATGGCAGTCTATCTGGAAACAATTCTGAACTCCTCGACACTCTTCTATCACCAGGAAACAGCTTTTCTCCAGGTTCTGTGCTAAGCCTTATAACTACTATGCCACCTTCAGTTTCAGCAATGCCTTTTTACAAATAAGCATAGCTCTCTCTTTCAAAAGTCTCACACCAGCTTCATGACATGGGAAGAGACAGAAACAATTCTCTAGGTGAAGGGGGACTCAAGGATTACACTGGCCCATCTCCATTGTTTTTACAGATGACAATATTGAGGCTCAGAGAAGTCAGTGTTAAAGACAAGATCACAGCTCACACAGCTGGATCCTCAGTGCTGAGCTTTCTCTACTCCACCCCACTTCAGTAAGGAACTGAAGAGACAATATACCCACCACAAATGGTCAAGGTAGGTATGGAGCACCGTAAAACCTCTCCCCTTCAGTCCAGAGGCCAGCATCTCAGCTGTAGACATGGTGGCCACTCCAATTGCAACAGGAGCCCTAAGGAAAGAAGATGAAACACAATCAGGAGGAGGTAGAAGCTTTCAAGGGCAGATAACATTGAGTCACTCCTACATGGCAAAAGAAGCACATCCCCACTCATCATGGTAACTAAATGTAGTCAATTTTCATTTACCTTCAGGTGGTTTATTCATAAGAACTTCTATTTCCAATCAGTATTTCACCCTCTATGATTAAATGACATCTACGTAGATATCATTATCTAAGTTTACTCTTAATCTGACTCCATATACTTAGTAGCTCTGTGACTATTTAACCTGTTTGCCTCAGTTTCCTCAATTATAAAGTGGGGATAATAATAGCAACTACCTCCCCAGGTCGTTGTGAAGATCAAATGAGATAATAATATTCGTAAGTCAATTACCACGGTGCCTGGCATACAGTAAGCACTACATAAATGTTAGCTATTTTATCCTCCTCATCATCATCATTTTACACACCAAGGACTAAAAAACAAGAATACTGGTGGCACCCTTTGAAACAAAAAAAAAATGTTTTTAATTACCTTTCCCACTTGCAAGGAAAGAATGAGTTAGAAAATCATGAAAACTTTACACCAATAATCTGAACTAGTCTCAAAGATGATACTACCCATCTCTAAAGAGAAAGTAGGAAGCAGGAAGAAAATATCTATCAAGCAAGAGCTAAATGGAAAAGCTCTATTGTTTCAGTTTCTTCTAAATTGGGTTTTTATAGGGTAGCTTAGCTATTGTGACAGGTTGTAAATTCTTAGACTATTAGATATAAGCATGTATATTCAACCACACCTTGCAAAATTCAAATATAAAAACATTTGATCTACCCTGTTGGATCATTATGGTTTCCTTCCCTATTTTCACTGCTTTCTTCCACTGGCACAAATAATTAAGAGAAGATGACAGTGACCATGTGTATGGCCACTGGCTGAGTAGGCAGGGAGGGGAGGTGGACAAGTGAGAAGAGAGAAGAAAGGAATGGAGGGGCTATATAAGTCCTGTGAATAAAATTTAAAGCCAAAGAAAGCTTCCAGTACTTGAACTCTGAAAAAGTTTCAACAAGACTTAATGGCGCCAACCATTCTATGAATCAGTTTCTATTATGTACAAAATCCAGATCAAAACATCCAGCTGCTTAAGTTCTAAAAAGAGTGATTGCCATTAGGTTCAGAACAAAACTGAGTTAAAACTTAATATGATGTCATTTTATTAACAAATTTTCTAAAGGCCCAAATTAACCGCATCACCCTCATTTCCCAGCCATTCTCCACCTTGACTGTGATACAGGGAAAAAAATGAATGAAACAACCATCCTTTTCTATTCACAAGCAGACAAGTAAATATTTCCAAAGCTGCTTCAAGTACAGTACTTGATTCTAGGAGGCTCCAGTGTGAGCAGGTCAGGGGGAGAACCACCAAAGAAATGAAATTAAATTCTTTCTTAAACTCTTCCTTTCTTCTTTTTCCCCTTGTCCCACAATATGCACATACTCTCTTACTTGCTTTCTCTCTCTCTCTCTCTCTCAATAGAGATATACCAGCTGAGACATATGGAACCCCATACTACAGTCACTTAAGTGACCAGCTCTCCCTAACTAGGGAGGACCCAATCAAACTACTAAACTGTCTGTCTTCTCATTTCTGCCCCTATTTGCCTCACAAGTTTTTATCTCCTTCCCTCCCCCCTCATAAAGTTGTCTTTTCTCTGGTTCACCCTTCTTCTCTTTCCTTATCGCTCCCCAAAAGATGAAACTGGCTGGTACAGTACCTGCTGCCGACCAAGGTGACGGCACAAAGGTCACCCTGCTGTACCTGAGGCAGGCCACCAGGTGGCACCATGAGGCCAGGCAGCATCAAATCTGTAACAACAAAACAGAAAAAAAACATTTCTACTCAAAGCATTTCACTTGGCTAACTTCCTGCTTTGTCACATCAGTAAATTACAGAATTTTAGAGCTGCAAATAAGTAACCTCCAAGGTTATTTATTTCAGTTAGCTCAAAAGCTTCTGGAATAAACTACCGAAGGAATGCTTGAGCATTAAAAAATAAAAACATGGTAACCACCATTTTATTTACTTCACATGGTTTGGGTATAGTCCCATACACAGGTAGGAGACTAAACCCAATGACCCCAGGAATGACCTCTGTCCAATACCAGAATACCAAGACAACTCCCCTCTGAAGTCATCATCCTTTGCTCTATTGCTTTTCGGGGGATCTAGAAAGATAAACTGGAATTACCACCTAACTCTTAATGTCAACCCTAATAATGTCTTCTGTATGCTCTGACCAAAACCTGAAGGGAAAGGCTATATATATATACTCTTTCCATTCAAACGAAAGCCCCTATTCTAACCTTCAGGATTGGATGTTGTTTTTTCACCCCAAGAAACACCAAGACACTTCTTCACTAAAACGCAATCACATATCTATATACCCCTTTCTCTAATCCTTACTAATTCCCTGGACTCCTCTGACCCCTCTATCAGCTAGGGAGATTCCGAGATTTAAATTAAGGTGCTTGACTAGGAAATGCTAGTTTTGATTAGGAGCATGTCCCATTACCTCATTAACTGTGGATTCCTTGTAATTCACACTTACTGCTCTGGTCTGAAGAATACCCAAAACAAACAAAGAATTTTTCAAAATTTGTTTTCAGATCGAGAACAATTCCAGAGACTATGCACAAAAAGAACAGAACCAAAATTCCCATTCTGCCATTCACTTAACCAAGAAAAGAATGGTGCAAATCACAGTCCTAGGGGACAGGAACTCATTTGTAATCTTAACACTCAACTATAGTAGATGCTTAAAAAAAAAAGCATGTTGGATAGAAATGAATTAGTAGGGGGTGCTCCTGATTACCTAGATGATGGAATACAGAGGCTCTCCAGCTCCTGCCAGACAGCTCTGGGAGGATAAGTTTATATGGATATTTTTCTTTAAGAGGAAGGAGGGAGGGAGGGATGTACCTAAGGATATCTTGACCCCCATTCCAAAAGGGAAGCATGAACCTGGGGATACTGAAACTAAGGAAAAGAGACTTCATGGAGGAACTACTCGAGTCCCCCACATTAAAAGCAGGCCAGCTAGGGATCCCAAACTCTGACATGAAGTGTGACTAAAAGCTACATACAGAAGGAAAATTACCAATTTAATGTTATTACTTTGGCAAGATTTATGCCTGGTTTGAATTACCAAGAGTAACAATGCCGTTAAAAACTGAAAAAAAAATTAAGAACAGCATTAGACCTCTCTCCTTGAGGACACAAGTTGTTAGATGTATCACTGCAATAACAGGAAATGAGGTTAGGCAGAGAGGCAAAGCAATGGGACCAGATGGGCTTTATCACTACACTATGGTCTGTATGCTACATAGGCTCCAGATACATATTTGTGGATTCTTTTCAATGAGCCTCATAAACAAATCTAGACTCCTGATGCACTTATCTTACACCTCTTACCCCTTCCTTAGTGGAATCTTAAAAACAGCCCAAGTGAACAGACCGACACTTCCTTACCTGCTCCCCCAACCAGCTTCTCCAGCACAGGAGGCCATGTTGTGAAGACCGGCAGAAGATTAGGGTAAGACCATAAGGTGTACACTGTCCAAAAAGAGGCCCACAGTAATGAAATCTTACATTTTTGTGGAATTTTACAGTTTTCAAAACACTTATTGGCTGGTCCAAATGCAGTGGTAATTATAATTAATTTATTACAGTCAGTTACAGATTTCTTTAAAAGCAAAAAAAAGAGGGGAGAGGTGCAGCTAGGTGGTGCAATGGATAGAGTTCTGAGCTTGAAGTCAGGAGGACCTGAGTTCAAAATCTGGCCTCATACAGACACTTGACACTAACTGTGTGACCCTGGGCAAGTCACTTAACCCCGACTGCCTCACCAAAAAGCAAAAACAAAAACAAATACCACTCATTATCCTCATAAGAACTATATCAAATAAACATGGCAAACATTCTGCAAATGAAAAAACTGAGGCACAGAAAGGTTAACGGACTTGCCCAGGGTCACTTAGCTAGTAAGTAGCAGAGACAGGACTAGAACCCAAGACTTTTGACTCTCGGTGCAAGGCTGTTTCCAATACATCACATTGCTCCATAACTCTTATTATCTATACTGTTTTATTGGGCACTGATTGTTCTGTCTTGTAATGTTAATTTTTTCCACAGTGTGTGCCCCATATGCCTATCAGACAGGCTCCTTTGAAGGCCAGGACTATGTGTTATACTTCCACGTACAGAAGTGGGCCTGGAGGCCACCTGGGATTCTTAGTCGAGGAGCAGCTACAAAGCACTCACTAGGAGCCAGACACTAGGCTAAGGGCTGGGATTGCAAAGACAGGCAAAAACCCTCCCTGCACATTAGACTTACCCAGTCAGTCCAGCTTCTAAGAGAGCCAGCAAACTACAGCACTAGAATAAAGGGAAGGCCCTGGCTCAGCATCCAGCTGTGAGGTGCATAGTTAAGGGGCAGGCGCCACCCCATCTGTCACAAATGTCCTTTACATGTCCTCAACGGGCTGCTTCCCTTAATCTCTGTATCTATTATCAATGGTTAATTGGATTTCCCCTTTTCTGGGACCCAGGTGGGTATTTTAATTAGGCTCAACCCTTTTGAATCTTTTTCTCATGATATTTCTGTACATCATGCCAGGATGCTAAACAATAATGGAGGTCATGCAACTGTGCCAACTGGATTCACTACAAATTCAAAGTATTTAATTTCAACCAGGCCCTCAAGGTAAACTTTATGTTCTCCTTTGATTGCTTCTTTCCCCTGTTCCAAACCTGGAACTCTCTCCTGGCCCCACTCCAATATGGCACTTCCAAACCCACCCTTAGCAAATGAGCTCTTAGCTCTTTGCTTCCTACTTTCTGAAAAAATCTGTTCTGAACTCCCTCAGATCCCCTAATTCACACCTCCATAACCTACAATTTCACCCATCTTCCTCTTTCACTCCAATCTCTGAGGAAGGGGAGGCCATATATCTATTTCCAATGTCTCCTGAACTACAAGGCTATATTTGTGACAGTTTGCTAGATGTCTCCTCCTGGATGTCCCATTATCATCCATTGTGTCCGAAAGAGAACTCATTATCTACACCATTATAGGAACCACCAACCTCCCAGTTGCCCAGATAACATTGGGATCATCCTATTCCTTAGTCCACATACCAAGTTAGCTGCCAAGTGTCATTGATTCCACCTTCACAACACCTTTCACATACCTGTTCCTTTCTCAATTCCCAAACACCTCCACCCTAGTTCAGGTTCTCATCAGCTCTAACCTGGGATACTGCAATAGCTTCCTACTTGGCTGCCCTACTGCCATTTCTTCTGTTCAATCAATTCTCCACACAGCTGCTAAATCAACCTTCCTAAGGCACATGTCTGATCACATCATCTAAAACCTCCCACTGCTCTCAGCCTGACACTTGAGGCTTCCTATATCACGCTCCAAACTACCTTCCTAGTCTTATTTCATATTTCTCCCTTCCATTCACTCCATATTCCAGTCAAACTGGATTATCAGCTATTTCCAAAACTTGACATTCCATTTCTCACTTCTTTTCATTCATAAAAGTCCCTATGCCTGTAAAATACAGCCTCCTGATATCAGTCTTTCAGAACTGTTATCTTCCTTCAAGACTCCACCAAGTCTGGAAACTCTTCTGATGCCCACAGTTGTTAGCACCCTCTCCCTCCTCAAAGTATTTCATATTTACTTATTTATGTAAATGCATCTCCTCCCTCCCCCAATAGAATGTAAGCTCCTTGAGGGCTGGAACTGTTATGGTTTTGTTTTTCTATCCCCAGCACAGTGCCTTGCATACAGTTGGCACCTAATGAATGTTAACTGAAAGAAAAATAGCTAAGGATAGATTTCTCCCCTCCCCCTTTAAAGGAATATTATATGGGATACTTCATGAAATCCTACCATTCTCAGGATCCCTGCTTTTTGCCTGGTAATCCTATTAATAACTTTTTCTCCTTCACTTCAGAACTTTCCTTTCAATCCATTTCCTTCTATCTCCCTTCACACTAATTCCCCCTCTCTTCTTCCCTGTTTCCCATGTCCTCTTAGTCATGAGGATTCTCATTCTAGTATAAGGAAAACAGAAGTATGGAAAAGACTAAAGATGGGCAACTGGCTATTTTTTTTTTCAATTGTTCATTTAGTTTTGGGAGAAGCACAATGGAGAGGGAAGCAGAGGGAGAGAGAAATGGGAAAGAGAACTAAGTGTCACTCCAATCACATACCTGTGGGATACAGAGTTCCTTTCAGCTCAAACAGAACAGGGTTTCCACCACTCACATACACAGCGACGGCATCTCCTTTGTGAGCGTACAGCTTCACAATGTTGAGCTCGTCCTTCCCAGGCACTAGTTCCGACAGCTGCTCTGGCCCAAAGGCAGGGAAAGCAACTGCCACATCAGCCCGAAGCTTCCTCCTACAAAAAGCACACCCAGCATCATTAAAGGGGTGAATGCAGAGTAGCCTCCCTCTGACAAAGTGGGCTGGGGGAAATGACACATGCTTCAAAAGACAGGAAATGAAATCTCAAGGAAATATTGCTTCTGTAGTAGCATTTGAAGGCCTACCAAGTGCTTTCCTCACAACAACTCTGGGAGGGAGGGAAGAGAAATGGTAGGTATTATCACTTTCATTTTACAGACAAGGAACTGAGAGTCAGAGGGATAAATTCATTTGTCTCAGGTCATATGACCAGCAAATGGTCATATAAGAACTTGAACCCAGGTCTCCAGGCTCTTGGTACAAATTTAATTCCATTCACCACACTATCTCAGTAAAAAACACTTGGTTTCCTATGCCAGATTCCTTGCTCTTTCTACTATCCTTAACCTGTCCCCATGCAGTTTCCTGGTGAAGAGAAATGGGCTGGAAGGACTCATGCTCTTATTTATGGTACAGAAAATGGGCCTAGTGAGTTATAAAAAGTCACCAGGTATACATCAAACACAGATGATGGGGCAGCTAGGTGGCACAGAGGATAGAGTACCAACCTTGGATTCAGGAGGACCTGAGTTCAAATCCACCCTCAGACACATAACACTTACTTAGCTGTGTGACCCTGGGCAAGTCACTTAACCCCACTGCCTAGCCCAAAAGAAAAAAAAAGACAGCTGATAATAGCTAGCATTTATATAATGCTTAAATATTTACAAAGGACTTTGCAAATATTTTGTCCTCACTACTCTGGGAGGTAGGTGCCAATATTATCCCCATTTTACAGAATAGGAAACTAAGGCAGACAGGTTAAATGGCTTGTCCAGGTTCACACAGTTAGTGAGTGTCTGAGACTGAATTTGAACTCTGGTCTTCCTGACTCCAGTTCTAGCACTCTATCGACTGTGCCACTTGTTTTTCTAAATTGAAATGAAAAGACTCCTTAGCCCAGGACACTTCCCCTATGTACCTGTTTCTCTTCTATATTTGCCATGAAAAATGAGTCAGGCCACCAGCATATCTATGGTAGAGCAGAGGACAAAATAGCACTGATCCCAAAGTGATCCTTCATAATACTGCTTTGGCAGTCACAGGTCCTTATTATAGCTTTTGCCACTACTTAACCCCATAAGAATCTCATTCTCCACTTAATCTACCCCCTCTCTTGACTCCAAAGGCAGCTTACCCCCTTCCTAACTTCCTTATTTCTGTTAGGAACTTTACCAAACTTCCAGTAACTCAAGTTGGAAACCTCAGTGTTATCTTCTCACTCTTGCTGAACCCTCAGATCCAATTAGTTGCCTCTCTTCTCTGGGCATCACAAGGTGCCCAACCAATAGTGTGCCACGTATCAGAGCCCTCTGGCTGGCCACCTGCCATTCCTTAACTTTCCATATAACCCACCCTTATTCTCGGCCCTAAAGGTCCCTGATAACGTTCTCTAACTCCTGTTTTTACTTCAGTTTCTCCTTGGTTACATCCTGCAACCTGCTCATAGCCTCCATGCACCTTTCCATTACCCCCTTCTGTGGGATGCTCATCTTCAGGGAATCATACATGCCTCCTCAGAGTGCGTTCATGAATGCAGAGGCATCTGTGAATGCCTCTTGGGAGATATTCAAGTTCCAGGTTTGCTAGCTATCTCTGGACAAACTCATCTACTTCCCCTGTAAAATGAAGTAATTGGCCTGGTCCCTCCCCGCTCTCCGGGAATGTGACGGCTCTGCAACCCCAGGGACTGCCTGCCTTCCACCAGAACCTCCGAAATACTACTAAACACGTGCATCTTCGGGTGGGGCAGGTCCTCCCAGCAAAGTTTTCTCTACAGCCCAACCCCCCTCCCCGGCCCTCCCATACCCTGCCGGGCTGGGAGAGGTCCAGAAAGCCCAGTGGCTAGAAAGGAGTCCTGGGGGCCAAAAGTACGAGCCCCCTCAGGCTGCCCAAGCCTCCCCGGGTCCGGGCCAGCAAGCCCCTCCGGTGCTCACCATCGCCCAAGTGCACCGAGCCCTTCTTGGGTCCAAGGCCCCCAAGATCCCCCAGCGGCCCCCGGGCCCGAGGGCCCTCGAGATCCCCCGAGCCTCTCCCGGGTCCGAGGGCCCTCCTTGGGCGGCACTCCCTTCCCCCCCCCGCCCCGGACCCTCACCTGTCCGACCCCTTGACTGCCGTGTTGGACTTAACCCGAAAGGCCTTAGAGAACATGACGGCGTACACGCCGCTACCGCCGCCGCCGCCGCCGGGGAAAGCAAGCAGGGGGCGGAGGCTCGGCCTGGGCTGGGCTGGGAGCTGCCCCGGCGCGCCTGCTAAGGAAGGCACCCCATCAGGGCGACGACCATCTCGGCTCCCGGCCCGTGGCCCTGGGGGCTGCCATGTCGGTCCTGCTCCTAAAAAGGCCCGGCCAGAAACAGAGGCTCGTCCCTCTCCCGCCCCCGGCGATGATACACAGGCGGGAAGCAAGAGCGGCGTCTAAAGGAGGGCCCCGCCCCTTCCGGTTACAGGCTCCGCCCCCTAGGGACCACGCGCTCTCTGCTTCTTCGCGCGCCCCGTGCGGCTGCAGACCATTTCCTGTGTCTGCTCTCCGAAACTAATCCGCCAGCCTTCTTTTCTCTCTGTCTCTCTCTGTCGTCTGACTTTCTCTCTTCTCTCTCTCTCTATGTGCTCTCTCTGTCTCTCTCTGTCTTTCTGTCTGTCTGTCTCTCTTTTAACCATCTTCTCAGGCTCAGAGCCTAGGAGTCATCCTGGATTCCTTGCTATCTCTCACCCACCCTTATCCAAGATGTTGCCGAGGTCTGTGCGTTTCACCTTTGTAGCATCCCCCGAATACACCTCCTTCTCTGCTCTGACACTGCCACCCCTCTGGTGCAGGTCCTCATCACCTCCCACCTGGACACTGCAAAAACCTGCTAGCGGGTCTTCCCCCTCCCACCCTACTTAATAGACTCAGGTGGTTCCATATCACCTCCTTGCCTTGTAACTGGCTTGTGCTGAACTTTACCGACACTTCTTTGATGATTCAGAAGGCATCTTGAGATCTTTTGGTATCCCATAAGTCAATATTCTGAATACTATTCCTTATTGAATAGAAATGAAGATGTGGGTAATGTGCAAGCGTATTAGTGGAATTGAACTGTCTCTAAGGCAAACTCCCAAAGTGGTTTCACTGAATGAATCCCTGATGTTCTTTCAAAAGCCCTTTTTTCTCTAAAAGTGGATTATGGAGGAGGGATTTGATTGAAGGTTCTAATTATTTGGCCTCTGGTTAGTTGCGGTTTCCATATAACTTATGCTCTAAAATAAGGGAGTTGGATTGGAGGGTCTCTGAAGTCCCTCCCAGCTCTAGATCCATAATCCTTTGATCTTTTGTTATTTATTGCTGCCTGGGAGCCACGGAAGAATGGAAAGAGTACTGGTCTTAGAGTTAGAATATTCTGGGTTCCAGTACATACTAACTATGGGACCGTGAATGAGTCACTTTACATATCAGAACCTCAGCTTCCTCAACTACAAAATGAGGATAATAACTCACATTTATGTAAACCTGAAGAGCATCATGGTAGGGTGAAAAGAGGACTAGATTTAAAGTCAGAAGTCCTGAGTTAGAATGCTGAGTCTTCTACCATTAGAGGCAGCTAGAGGTGGAAAGCTATGGATAGACTGTTGGGCCTGCAGCCAAGAAGACCTGAGTTCAAATGTGACCTCGTGTACTTCCTAGCTGTGTGACCCTTGGCAAGTCACTTTACCCTCTTTGCCTTAGTTTCCTCATCTGTCAAAGGAGCTGGAGAAGGAAATGGCAAAATCACTCCAGTGTCTTCGCCAAGAAAATACCAAACGGAGTTATGAAGAGTCACACATGTGTAACCCTACTAGACAACTCATTTAACTTCACTGGAAGGGGCATCTAGGTGGCGAAATGGATAGAGCACCAGCCCTGGATTCAGGAGGACCTGAGTTCAAATTTGGCCTCAGACACATAACACTTACTAGCTGTGTGACCCTGGGCAAGTCCCTTAACCCCACTGCCTAGCCAAAAAAAAAAAAAAAAACTTCACTGGACCTTAGTTTCCTCACCGTTAAAATAAAGGAATTGGACTTGATGACTGTTAAAGACCCAACTCTAAATCCAAGATCTTGGAAACTATAGCCAAAAAGGCATGGCATTATAGATACAGGGCTAGAGCTGGAGCAAGGAAGAGTTGGTTTCAAATCCTGCCTCAAAAACAATTGTTGTCAAAATAAAACAAAACAAAAAAAACTCAACTGTTGTGTGACTCTAGAGAAGTCACTTCAGATCTCCAAGTCTCAGTTCCTTGTCTGTAAAATGAGGGTGGCCTCTAAGGTCTCTTCCCACTCTAAGTCTATGAATATCTGATCTAGTCCATCCTCCATATTTTTACATATAAAGAAACTGGCACTCAAAGAGTTCAGATTTGTCCATGGTCACTTGTGCAGCAAATAAAAAAGCCAGAATTCAAACCCAGCTACCTGACTCCAAATCTGGCATTGTTCACCCTGTTCTATGCTGCCCCCACAATGGGTCTTTATTGCCTCAAGGATTAATTACAAACACTTCAGCTTGGTGGGGGTGAGGGTGGGAAGAATGGGCATCAAAGTTACCCCACCCCACTTAGCTCTGATGCATTTATTAGGGGAGAACTCATAATGGATTCATAGACTCAGTGTGAACAAGGCTTGGATGCCTTCCTAAGTGGGATAGGAAAACTGTTCAGATTGTTTGAAGGACTTAGAAACACCCTGTGGGGCTGGGATAAAACTGGGAAGCTAATTGGGATTGAGATCCAAGCAAGTGGTGACCCAGAAGGAAGCAGTTTGGGTTAAAGCCTCTGAGAAGAAATTACTTGAAGAAAATTACTTAGCCTCAGCCTTTGTTTCTTCTCTCTCAGTCTCTTCTCTTCCCCAACATGCCTTGGCCAGAGGAAGAACTTATGCCCTTCACAGCTCCTCATAACTTACCGCACCCCCACCTCTCCAAACTTCTTACCTCTTAACCCTCCCAACTACACAATAATGTAGTGACAGCTGGTTTCATTCATTCATTCACAGTTCTTCGTTCATTGACAACTAGCTGAAACTCCCTCTTTGTTTCCCTTTAAATTTCCAGTTTCCTTCCAGTCTGAGCTAAAATCCCACCTTTTGCAGGAATCCTTTCCTGAGCCCTCTTAATCCTAGTGTAGCGGTGGGCAACCTGCAGCCTGGAGGCCACATGTGGCCTTTGAGGTCCTTGGGTGCAGCCTTTTGACTGAGTCTAAGTTTTACAGAACAAACTCTTTTATTAAGGGGATTTGGTGAGGTTTGGATTCAGTCAAAGAGCTGAACTTGAACACCTAGAGGGCCACGTGTGACCTCAAGGCCACAGGTTCCCTGCCCCTGTCCTAGTGCCTTTTTTCTGCTGATTATTTTCTGTTTATCCTGTATATAGCTTGTTTGTGTGTGGTTATTTGTATGTTGTCTCTCCCAATTAGACTGTAAACTCCTTGAGGACAGGGGTTCTTTTTTTTCTTTGAATTTGTATCCCCAGCACTTAGTACACTGCCTGGCACATAGTAGGTACTTAATAAGTGTTTATTAACGACAGTATCCCCAGGGCAGCAGTGACTATTGGTAGTGTCTTCATTAGGAATCAAGAATAAATTGTACTCAGTACAGAAAGGCAGATTCAAGGCTCCACAAGGAGGCCCACAGAAAAGCTACAACTTGCCCAAGGTGAAGGTCATGAGTACTCCCAGGAAGGAGAAAAAAAAGAACTTCCAGCAAACTGTGTATTCTAAAGCTTGAGACTGCTTTCTGTTGAACTCTGTATAATGTAGGAGAATATTTCACAGACTTTGGGGTCAGGGAGAAGAGGAAGTAATGATATGTTATATGTTACCATAGTAAATACTCATTTCTAAAAGCTGATTAAGTCAGGTTGATTAATTGATATCTATTGATAATTGTGGGGAAGGGGAATAGAGCACACAAGGGCTGGTGAGCTTTATAGTATTAGAAAGAAACCCTCAATGCTTCATTGCTACCCCTAGAATCCCTAGGAGAGACATAGCCAGTGCTGCTTGGAAGATTCAATTTGTCAATGCATTTAGGAATTCTAATAAAGACCTCTAGAGTCTATATGTATTACAATGGCATTTAGAACCTCTCACATTCTGGCCCCAGCCCACCTGCCAGGTTTTCTTCACATTTCTCCCCTTCATGCATTCTACCTCCTAGCCAGACTGGCCTATTTGCTCTTCTTTGAATTCAGCATTTAACCTCCTGCCTTCTGATCTTTTCACAGACAGTCATCCATGACTAAAATGTACCTGTTCTCTTAGAATCTGAAGATTTCTTCTAGGCTCCCCTGAAATACCACCTCCTCTATAAAGACCTTTCCTGACCCCTTTAGTTAGTAACCCTCTTTCCCTCCTCAAAATATCATACCCATACTTATCTGTTTTCCTGTTGTATCACTCTCTTTCCACATCATCGTACCTCTAACCCATAGCATTCTCTCTTTGAGAGTACCCCCAACCCACAACACTCTCTCTTTGAGGGCAGAGAATATTTCAGTCTTGTTATTGTACCATGAATCCCCAGCAGTGCCGGGGTACAGAGTAGAAATATTTTGTTCATTAGAGTCAGTTATAAGCAACTTGCCCAAAATCACAGTGAAAGTGGGGAGAGGCAACTCCTGAATCAAGGTCAGTATGCTTCTATAGAAAAAAGTGGTTTTGGAGTTAGAAGCTCTGGGGTTTAATTCCACCTCTATCACTTAGGATCTGTGTGACTGGGTAGGTCACAACTCTGTAAAATAAAGGGGCTTGATGCTTCTAAGATTCCTTTGTAGTTGTAAAGCTATGATCCCATAAACAAGTATAGAAGAGGTATCTTAGCTAACAGAAGAAACACTCATTTGGATTTTGGAGGGACCCACATAGATGGCTATTCACTTACTCAACGGCATTTTAGCACACTCTTCAACAGTGGAGTGTGTTTGGGTTTGAGTGTGTGCAGACATGTCTGTGCTGTCTGAAGTTGGTGTCCATTCCAGCCAACCTTTGATTCATTTGTGGGCAAATGTTGAGCCGTGACCCATGGTAGCAAGAAGGAATTCCATTTTCAACCAAACAGGCCTGCACGTCTGGCTCCAACCAGTCTAACTTTGGACCCAAGACAGGCAGTTTCTCCTTGATTTTAAAAGGGCACACTGAGTCAGGTTTAATTGAGCTAGCTGTCACTCACAGCAAGAGCAAAGTCACTAGAGATCCTTTGTGAAGGCTCCTTAGCAACAAGCCTTGGTGTTCATTGCAAATGAATTTTTTTTAAGGCAGGTCTGAACAAGCTCTAGGTAGTAAGATTTAAAGATTATGGGTCAGGTTTCCCTTCATTGTATCCTCTCAGGTAGTGGGAAAGTTCAAAGGGGATAGTCAATGACCATCTCTCCACCCTCTCAATTCCTACCTTCTCAAGAAAATACCATCAAATATGAGTCCCTCCTTGATCCTCTCAGTTGCTGGTTCCTCTCTCTCAAATTACCTTGCGTTTACTTTGTACCTGTAGTAGTTGGAGCATGAGTGGGAAGGGCCCTGGTCTTGGTAACTGCTGGAGTACCTATGTG
This sequence comes from Phascolarctos cinereus, assembly GCF_003287225.1. Classification (NCBI taxonomy): domain Eukaryota; kingdom Metazoa; phylum Chordata; class Mammalia; order Diprotodontia; family Phascolarctidae; genus Phascolarctos; species Phascolarctos cinereus. The sequence continues at coordinate 375,661,746 of NW_027555958.1, read as the reverse complement.
CTCTGGTCCCTTGCTTAAGGATTCATGCCTTGGGATGACACATTGTCCTCATTATTTCCTGTAACTGTGGGATTTAAAAAAAAAAGATGACTAGGGTTTGAGCCAGGCAGAACCTTTCATTCAGTAGTTTGTAAGAGGCATCAGGACAGAAGAAAAATTCCTCTATCTTCCTTCTTTTCAAGCATGCCACTTGGGATTCTGCCAGCTCTCATTTATACTTCCAAGTTGAGTGAAGGAGATTTTTCTTCTCCCTCCTCCCCCCCAGCTGCTATGGCAGATAAATACAGATGGCAAACAGACTATGTACTTGCCTAAGTGAACCTGAGACAGAACCTGAAGCCCTTGGATGCCTCTTCTGTTTGTGTGTCTATCTCTGAGCACAGATGACTGAACAGCGATCAGTGAACATTTCCAGCATTAGCGGCTACCTCATTAGCTCAAGAGTTCTGAGTCAATGACTTTGATGGACGTGGCTCTTCTCAGCAATGCAAGGATGTAAGATAACTCCAAAAGACTCATGATGGAAAATGCTATCCACACCCAGAGAAAGAACTATGGAGTCTGAATGTAGATGGAAGCATACTATTTGCTCTCCTTTTCTTTTGTTGTTTTGCTTTATTGCTTCATTCTCATGGTTCCTCCCATCAGTTCTAATTCATCTTTACATCATGACTAATGGAAAAATATGCTTAATATGAATGTATAAGTAGAGCCTATATCAGATTGCACACTATCTTGGGGAGGGAGGAGGAGAGGAAAGGGAAGAAAACTTAAAACTCAAAACCTTATGGAAGTGAATGTTGAAAACAACAAATTAATTAATTAATTATTTAAAAAAGAAAACTGTAATTCCAAAAAGCAAAAAACAAACAAAAAAAAGAGTTCTGAGTCAAGTGCATATTGCTAATGAAAGGTGACTTCTGCAACTAGCTATGGAGCTGGGCATCTGTTGAAGACACTTCCAGTGATGCCCATGCCTCTGGCTTCTTGCTAAAGAGCACGTGCTATGTTGGGGCTAGTTCAATTAGTCAAGCACATATTTACAATGCCACGGGTATGTAGCTGCCATTACCGCTAATGTGATGAAAGGGAGAGAAATTCTCTCTCCCTACCCATCAAGAAGTCAAAGAGAAAGGCAGCAGAGTGCCAAATGACACTCAAAAGAGACAGAGAGGAAGTTTCTCCTTAGTTCATATTAAGTTCAAGGATTTTCTTGGCTCAGTCACCAAACACCTTCAACATGGTTCCACAACCTCGGGGACCAATAAGGGATTACTGCATCATCCAAAAGCACCAGTTGATTAACAAGGGGCATTTGTGATCATACTGGAAGGTATCAAGGCGCAGACCCATCCTACTTCATGGGGGATGGCCCCTACCATATATTTAAGTTTATGTATACTTATATGTGTACATATCCGTATTCTCAATAGAATATAAGCTCCTTGAGGACAGAGATTTCATTTCTTAGTACCCCCCACCCCACTACCCTACCCATAAACACTTAGCATAGTACCTGGCACATAGAAGGTGTTTAATCGATGCTGGTTGGTTGATGATTGATTTGTGTTGCTACTAACTCCAAGTAACAGCTTTGTGTGTATGTGTATACATATATGGGTATATATGTATATACACCCATATATGCACAAATCGTTATGGAGATTGGAAGTTCTCTTTCCACCACTTAGTCTTTTTAGTTAAAGGCCACTACTGATGGCAGAGTCCCTTCCTCCACTACTCTCTAGGGCAATGTCTAAGCTAGACCAAAAGGAGGACAAATTGATTCAGAAGAAGAAATCAGAGATGACCACAAGGTTCTATGCAGTCTTTCTCTGAATGCATATAGTATTTACTGTCAGTATAGATTTACTTGAGAGCTTAAACATTAAAGGTAGGTAGAAGGTTAACAAATACTCAAGTTTCTGGGTTTGAACTGGCAGACAGAGAACTTGGAAAAAGTTTTTCTGTCCTTTTGGTTATGGCTGGCTCCACACTAGCTATCATCATGGGCAAGTGACCTTTCCTTGAACCAGTTTCCTCATCTGTCCAATGAAGCTATTACCAGCTCTCCTTACAAGTATTTGTGGGGGACAGGTTTTGTAAATCTTAGAGTGTAATAGAGATATTTGCCATCCATCCATCCATCCATCCATCCATCCATTCATTCATTCATTCACCAAGAATTTCTGAAGAGGCTGCTGTCTTAAGCACCATGTTAGGAAATATGGCTTCAAAGACAAAAACGTACCCTCAAGGAGTTCACGTTTCATTGAAAAGGAATGGCACGTACATATAATATTAAATATAAATGTAGCCAGGGTTACAAATAATACATGCAAAGTAATTTCTAAGAGGAGGGCCCTAGTAAGTGGTAGGATTAGAATGGGCTTCCTGTAAGAGGTGGCACTTGGAATACACTTTGAAGAAAACTGGGGATTGTGAGGTGGAGGGAAGAGGAGGGGAAGAAGAGAGTGAGGAGGAAAAAGTGAATTCCTGTCATGGAGGCATAGCTTGTGCAACTACATCAAGGAAGGAGATAGAATATCCTGTATAAAGAAAAGCAAGCAAGACAGTTTATTTATTTTTTCAATGAGCAAATGTTTATTTTTTCTCTCTCCCATTCCCCTGCCCCACCCTTCCACTGGGGGAAAAAAAAAAGAAAGAAAAAGAAAACCTTTGTAATAAACATGCATGGTCAAGCAAAACTAATTCTCATATGGGCCCCTTCCAAAATGTGTGTCTCATTCCAAGAAGGCCAGTTTGGCTGGTTCTAAGGTATATAAAAGAGAATAATGTGCAGTGAGCCTGGAAAGGTCATCTAGAGCTAGACTGTGCAGGACTTTAAAAGAATCATCATCATTGTCATCTTCATTATCATTGCAGCAACTGGTTGATGGAGCCCAGGAACAGGTAGGACTGTGCTGAGGACCTAAATCATGGGGGAAGTTGTTTGGGCTCTAGCCAAGCATCCTAGGGTTTACAAGTTAGGCTCATCTCACCAGCCAAGAAGTCCAGTGCAGGAAAAGGGAGAAAAGAGAAGTGCATTATCTTCTCCAAGGCAAAAGCTGGGAACAGAAGCCTGAGATGAGTTTTTTCCTTCCCAGGACACAGGGAGAGGGAGGCAAGACAATGTTCAAGGGTTTCAAGGAACTTAAATTCATGGCAGGGGAGTGTGTGTGTGCAGTGAGGGAGGAAGTGCAGGGATATAACCTAAATATAAATATACAAATAAATATGAAAGATGAAAAGAGTCAGCCATGCAACTCTCCATTGCCCTTTGGGTGACTTTAAATTTTAATTCTTCAGAGAATGTGGTATTTCATTCTTTTTCAGCTATACAATACCATGAAAAGAATATTGGTATTAATAAAAGATGGGTCTTTGTTTCAGGGAGAAGCCTGGGGTCATTACAAGCACTGGCAACCAGGGAGGTCATTTTCAAAAGAAAGGCTCCATGTACCCTAAACTTTTTATAGCAACACTTTTTTGCAGGAGTGAAGAGCTGCAATCAAACTAAATGTCCTTTGACTGGGAAATTGCCAAACAAATTGTGGTACATGAATGTAATGGAATATTGCCGTTATTCAGCTGTTTTTCAGCTGTGTCCGACTCTTCATGACCCCATTTGGCCTTTTCTTGGCAAAGAGACTGGAGTAGTTTGCCATTTCCTTCTGCAGCTTATTTTATAGATGAAGAAACTGAGGCAAACAGGATTGAGTGATTTGTCCAAGGTCACACATCTAGTAAGTGTTGAACTCAGAAAGATGGGTCTTCCTGACTTCAGGCAATGGAATGTTACTGTGCTATAATAAATAATGAACATGAATATTGAGATGTAAGATATATGAACTGATTCAGTGAAGTAAGTGGAACCAGGAAAATAATATACACAATGATAATAACGTAAATAGAAAGAACCACCACAAAATAATCTACACTGAATGTTGTGAAACCATAAAAACCAAGCATGGCCCCAAAGAAGAGACATGAGACGACACTCCCCTTCACCAGAGTGGACCACAAGTATGAAACACAACATATAAACTCTGATATTTTCAACATGTCGACTGGTTTTGCTAATTTTTTTATTCTCTTCCTGTTTTTAAAATAATTCTTCTTTGTCTTTAAAATATGGAATGGCAAATATGTTTAATAGGAAAAAAATAAGGAATGGCTCTCTGGGAGGGAAAGGTGAGGGATACAGGGGAAAAATTTAGGCAATGTAAAAACAAAAGATATAAATAAAAATCTATTTTTAAAAAGCACTGGGCAATTTTCCAGAGGCAATCCAGCCCATTATCTTCCTCCTATTTAATTCTAAGCCAGTTGATTTTCCACCTGCATCATCTGGCCAAGATCCTTACTGGTGGAACAACTCTATGAGATGCCTTTATTTTTTTTTCCTGCGTGGACAGTTAGGCCAAATTCTTTTGCATGATTATGCATCTCATTTAGGAGGTTTGTTAGTGCTCAAATAATTAGTGAAATCAGAACAGCATCATATGCAAACAGGAGCAATCTACAGATGTCACCGTTTAGTATACCAGGGAATGTTTCTTCTACTTGGACTGCACATTGGACAACTTCCATGACCAATCAGCTAAAACTCCAAGCTCAAACTTCAGGATGTTGCTTCCTTATTAACTGGATTTACAATTTATAGATGTGCCTAGGGGGCCAAGTTTCCTCAACCCCTCTGAAAAATAATAAATTCTTGTGCTACATCTCGTTTAATCTAAAGTCTTTTGAATGACTGAAACGTTCTCACCTAGTTAAGATACCAAAGCTAAAATGGAGTGGTTTCTTGACTCCATCTTTAGACACTTTCTCAAGTTTTTTTTTGTTTGATTTTTTTGGTGAGGCAATTGGGGTTAAGTGACTTGCCCAGGGTCACACAGCTAGTAAGTGCTACATGTCTGAGGCAGGATTTGAACTCAGGTCCTCCTGACTTCAGGGTGGGTACTCTATCCACTGAGCCACCTAGCCACCCCCACTTTCTCAAGTTTTAAGATTGGCTATTTTTAGCAAATCTACTGGGGTTCCTTTGGCAAAGATCAAATCCTGGAGCCTATTAGTGGCTTAGGGAGGTTCTGCCTTTTCATAGTACAGTTAGGTGGCACAATGGATGGAGTGCCGAGCCTGGAGTCAGGAAAAAGAAGACTTACCTTCCTGAGTTCAAATCTGACTTCAGACACTAGTTATGTGACTCTGGGCAAATCACTTAACTTGGCTTGCCTCAGTTTCCTCATCTATAAAATGGGCTGGAGAAGCAAATAGCAAACCACTCCAGTATCTTTGCCAAGAAAACCCCAAATGGGGTCAGGAAGAGTCAAATATGACTGAACAACAACAACCTTTCTATGCCTTCTCCAATGCCTAAAGAATATCTAGAAAAGTTGATGTCACAGTTCATAGTCATACCCAGTGATTAACATTCTTCCACACTTCCAAATACATAGTGATACAAGTTAGCAAACAAATATTAATTTAAAAAAGTTTTAAGAGGTTACAGTCCCGATGCTTGCAACAGCACCTCTCCCAACCCAAAAACAATAAAGAAAAGAAAAATCAAGATTCTCTTTCCTTATAGAATTCCATAAGCATGTGGGGCTTTCCCCACAGGAATGGTGAAACTTGAGTTGGCTGTCAGCCTTTCACCCTCAGGTGAGAAACCAAATGGAGCTGGCTTGATGCTTCACTACTCTACTAGTTTCAGTTATTACCTACTCCTCTTCTCCTGTGAGACACTCCTCTCCCTGGAAGATTTGAGGGCAAACTTTCCATGGCCATTCAGCAAGAAGAGACAGACAGATGCCAATATGCTCTATGTCCTTAAGAACTGCACTTCAAAAATTATCAAGGCAAAATGTCTTTAAGCCCACTGGCCACGTTATCTGTGGGCTGTCCAGCTTGGTGATTTAAGTATCCTTGGAGTTCTACTGGGTGATTTCTTCAAAATTCAGTTTATCCTCAAAGTAAGCAGGAGAGATCAGCAGTGGGAATTGAAAGTGATTTTTCTCTCATTAGAAAAGGAAAAATATAGAAGAATAAGGTGCACTCTTCCTCTTGCTAGAATTGTACGCCTTTGTATTGTTGAGTAGTGCGTACCATGGGTCAGGCCCAGTGCTAAGTACTTTACAAATATTGTTTCATTTGGGCTTCACAAGAATCCTGTGAGGTATTACTATGATCCTTATTTTACAGTTGAGGAAACTGAGGCAGAAGGAGGTTAAGTGACTTATCCAGGGTCACACAGTTAGTGTCTTAAGTAGGATTTGAACTTAGATCTTCCCAACTCCAGGTCCACCACTCTCTCCACTGTGCCCTCTAGCTGTTAATGGTCAATATCACAATTATCTCAGTGGGTGTTTATAAAAGAAGGTCCCTCTTAACTTTAAGGGAGTGATATCTGTATGTGAATGGGGAAAGAACTGTCTGATTTTTAATAGCTTTTTGGAAATGACATTACAACTGAATAAGCAGTCCTCAGTCCTATAGCTGTTTATGGAAATAGTCAGCCAGTTGAGGGGTGGCATGAAAGACCCCAATAATGAATGAATGCAAAACAATATTTTAGGATTACCTAATAACCAGGCTAGAGGAACTGTTTGAGTTTTTTTTTTTAAATTGGTATTTGAGAGGCCAAGCAGAATTGTACCACGTGAACTTTGTTGTAATTCTTTGGTGCAAAGCAATAGGGGAGACACAATTTGAAAAGATAATATGTTATTCCTTCCAAGAGGCAAGAGATATTTTTGGAATTGAGGATGTGGACAAATTTGCCGATTGTACCCCAGTTACTTTGCTAAGGACAAACAAGTGTGTCTTACCAGTTTAAAAACTTTCCATTCTCATACCTAAACTGTGAACTGCATCTCTCTCTTTCTGCAACTTCCAGTGAAGCCCATCCCCACCCCCTGCAGATCTCAGGTACCAACACCCTCCCTCACAATTGCAGAAATGGATATTGCTTGCACATGTACTGGCCTAGAAAGGTCTCTGGCTTTGAGGTTATTTTTTTGTTTGTTGGTTTGTTTTATTATGTGTCTTTCCCTGAATATAGGTGGGAAATAAATTAAATTTGATTTAAAACTTAAATCAATTTAATTGCAACTTTCATGGCAGCCTTGTGAGTTTGAGATATCAGGCCCTCAGGCCTTTAGTGGGGTTCTACTTGACAGGAGAAATTTCCTACACTGGAGAGGCTGACCACTGAGAATAAGGTGAAATCCACCCTTTTGGACTTTCCTGAGCCATCCTGAATGACAGCTACTGATATCATCAGCAGTGGTGGAGTAGCCAGGGACAGCGATACTGGCCTGCAGTGCCCATAGACCTCCTGCCAAACAGGAGAGGGCAATGGTAGTGCAGGCCCCCAGCAAAGCTCTGCACAGGGAGGCAGGCCAGGGCATAGGAAGATAGAGGGGAATTTCAACAGAGCCCAAGCCTATGACAATACTCTGTCCCAACATGGGTGAGGGCAGGGGTGTGGGGAGAGGGGGGAGAGCCAAAACAGACCCTGGTATGGGGGGTGGGGCGGGCAACATTTGACCTAGTCCAGGGCAGTGCAAGAGACCTCAGGACCTAGTAGTAGCACTTGACCTGCCCTGGCGCAGGGGGCAGTGATAGCACCTAAACACATAGATCCTGGTAAATAGGGAAAGCAGCGGACTTTGGCAGAGTGGGAAGAGTCACAGGACCCAGCATCAGAGGCCAGTGGGCAGAGACTTGAACCCCGCTGACAATGGCCAGAAGGTAGTGAGCAAAGATGTCCTCAGCAGAGCTGACAGTATTGGAGAATGAGGGGCTTGTAGAAGCAATTGCAGCTCAGCTCAGAAGAGTGGGTCCTAGCATGGGCGGTGGGAAAAGGCAGGCCCATTATAGCTCATTGCTTGCTGTAATCTAGAACTGACTGACGTCTCTGCATTGCTACCAGTACAACACTTCATTATCACTATACAAAGCCTTCCCAGGGAGGGATTGGTGGACCAAGGGGTGGCATTGCGGTCAGATAGCTTGCTTTCTGGCAACAAAGGGGAAAGTAATTATCTAACCAATCCCTACAGAATTGAGGCAGTCCCTCCTCTCCTCCATGGGGCTCCCAGAGCTGGTATGCCAGAGAACATTAAACAGGTGGTGGTGCAGGGCAGTTCTCCTAGTACCATGGTAAAAGTCAGAGACTATGAAGGAAGTGTCATCTTTGCTTTAACCCTGATACTCCGGAGTGGCTTCTTCCTACAATTACCTCTTTACATAGGGATACCCTCCATGGATTGCAAAGATTTGGCATGGACAAGGTCCACATGAACCTGATTACTTAGCCCCAGGGCTATGTCCTTATGCGTGGGGTGCATCTCCAACTCCTCTGAACATGTTTCCATCTTCACCCCAATGACCCTCTTATGCTGGCAATGCCTCCACTCCTGTTATTTCCTTCTCCAGTGGGTGAGTTCCTCCCCAGAACCTCTATTTAAGGAAATACCACACCCAGCCTCTGACTTCCCAGACTCCTTTTCCACCTCCCCCCTACTTCCTCTCAGCCCCCTTTTGTGTATTATCTTACCTCAGTAGAATGCTCCTTACAACTTTGCCTATATTGTATTCTCTGCTGTTAGCATGTCCCATGGTATTTAGTAAGATGCTGGGAGAAATTTACATGATGTAAAAAACATACACAAAAATGTATTCTTTTTTTTTTAAAGGTATTGAAATCATTCTCAAGACTCTGTTGATTCAGGAGACTAAAGATAAAGACTGTTGACATAATTTCCTGTCTGCCTGAGTATGAAACAGCCATGAGGACCAGAGCACCAGGCTCACTCTGATGCTTGGATGGTAGGCCACAATGAGCAATGAAGCAAAGGAGTTTTACTCAGCTGAATCAACTCTGGGAGCCCTCGGTGCTTGTTCATTGAACTTCCTTCTCCTGCTGTGGTTTAGTAAGTCTTGAATTATTTGTTGAATGACCTATGATTGCCTCATTTCATTCAAACACTGAACATAAACTCCCAGGGCACTAACTGAATTTGTTCCAACCCAGAACAAGGTCCTTTTCAAAACCCTTTCTCTTTGGCTGTGTTCCCTCCTGAGCTTTGTCCTAGGAAAAAGTTTCTCCTAGGAACTTCAAAATATGGTTCATTTTGCCGCCACCTGGATTATCTCCTGGGAATATTATGTCTCAGGTCTTCACAGATGTGAGGGAAGAGTTCTTCCCTCTCTAGCAAGCACTTTAATTAATAATATCTATCAGAAAAATAACATTTTATTTTTTATTTTATTATTTATTTTAGGTCACAGAAACAATGCAGAAAACACAAAAGACTCACAGGATCCTGTAAGCGAACACAGAAAAAAACGCAATGACTAACAGGCACCCATAACAATCAAGACATTCTTCTTTCTTCCAGAGAGTCCCACTTTCCACCCCAGGAACCTAAATGGGCCTCTGGTCTGCTTAATATAATACTACATTAAGGGTTCAGTCTACCTTTAGAAAGGAAATGAACTTAGATTTGCTAGAGAGTCAACCTCTCAACATCCTGGTAAGGCCTTCTTTCTCTGTGGAGTAGTGGATGGAGTGTTAGACTTGAAGTCTGAAGAACTGGGTTCAAATCTTGCTCTAACTGCTTTTTAACTATGTAAAATTGGGCAAATCACTTGATTTGTCTGAACCTCAGTCTATTCATCTGTGAAATGAGGAGCATCAATTAGGTGGTTTCTGGGAGTCCTTCTAGCTCCAAATTTATTGTTCTATGATCTTTAAGTCCTCCAGGCTTGTAGTACTGTCCTAGGGATTTAGACACAGCTGGAAGAAAAGGAGATAAGCTTGGCACTGCAGGAAGGATGACTCCTTTTCCTTCAGATCTTACACCATCCAAGCAAAATTCAGGTTTTACTGTTCTACGTTGCAGCTCAGTTTCTTGTTGTTCTAGCTCCGTACTATATGATCCCAGACCCTTATTTACTCTTGACATGCCTCCAGAAGGCTGAAGTTTCTATGAATGCAGTCACTAATCAGCACAGGAGTGAGCAGCTAGGTGGCACACACAGCAGATAGAATGCTGGAGCTGAGGAGTCAGAAAGATCTGAGTTCAGATCCAGACTCAGATACTTACTAGCTGTGTGACCCTGGGCAAGTCACTTAACCCTGGCAGCTTCAGTTTCTTCATCTGTAAAATGAGCTGGAGAAGCAAATGGCAAATTATTCTGGTATCTTTTCTGAGAAAACTTCAAATGCAGTCACGAAGGGTCAGATACGACTGAATAACAACAACAAAAATCAGGACACATGATTGAAAAGGCTCTACCACTGTGTCTCCACAGCAACCATTAGTAGTTCCCGGGGCAGAAATTGTATAGACTCACAATAATCTGCTATTTGCATTTTCATTCTCAGGTGTCTCTAACGTTCTCTCCTCATTTTGGTTCTGCTGCTTTTTATAGGCCATGTTCAAAGGGTGTCACTTAAACCTGAAAGAATCTCTGATGACTCAATCATCCATCCTCATGAAGCGTCATTGGTCACACCCCAGTAAGGTGATTTCTCAAGCCATCTCTTTGTGGTAGAGATGTTCACACTTATCAAAGTGATATAATCTAAGTCCCAAACAAAGGCCTTATTTTTTAACTTTGTTCAGTTGCCCAAGCTTGCTCCTAATTAGTTCTTCTGGTTTATCCTAAGCATGGAATAAAAACTGGAAAGTTCTGAATTCACTCAGTTTCCAACTCTCTATCTTTTATTACTAAGAAAAGACACAAGGGAGCTTCTTTAAGCTAGTGGTCTCCAAATTTTTTTAGTCATGTACCCCTAATATAGTGAAAGATTTTTTAGCATGTACTTCTAATATGTATATGTTTATTATTACTACTATTATTAAGTTTACATTTATATAATACTTTAAAGTTTGTAAAGTGCTGTACAAATGTTATTCCATTTGATCCTCACAACAAACCTGGGAGGTAGGTACTATTAACATCTACATTTTACAGGAGAAGAAACTGAGGCAGAGGTTAAATGACTTACTCAGAGTCACATAGCTAATAACTGTCTAAGGCCAGATTTGAATTCAAGTCTTCCTAACTCCAGGCCCAGTGCTCTATCCACTGATCTAGTAATTATGCATATTAGAAAACTGACTCAAAAAGAAAAATTAAAATGGATGAAATAAAGACAGAATAATATTTGATACTGGAGTCAATTAGGGCAGCTAGGTGGTGCAGTGGATAGAGTGCCAGGCCTGAAGTCAGGAAGACCAGAGTTCAAAATTTGGCCTTAGAGACTTACTAGTTGTGTGACCCTGGGCAAGTCACTATCCTGTTTGCCTTAGTTTCCTCCTCTGTAAAATGAACTGGAGAAGGAAATGGCAAACCACTCCAGTATCTTTGCCAAGAAAACTTCAAACAGGGTCATAAAGAGTTAGATACAACTGAAACAATTGAACAACAACAGAGTCAATAGGGAACCACTGAAATTTAATAAGTAAAGGAATAACATGATCAGATCTGCACTTTAGGAAAATCACTTTGGCAGCTGTCTAGAGGATGGAAAAGAGAGTTGAGATAGGGTAATAATTAAATGTCCTATTGAAATAGCATAGGTGAGAGGTGAGGATGGACTACACTAGGGTTGTTCAACTAGGGTTCTCTCAACTAGAGTTGAGAGAAAGGGACAGATGTGAGTGATATAGACATAGAATTGGCAACTGGCTATGTGGATGCGGGGTGTGGGAAAGTGATGAGTCAAAATGACACTGGAGATGTGAGAACCTGAGTGACTAGAAGGATGATGCTGTCCTTGACAGTAATAGGGAGGTTTGGGAGATGGATAGGCTTAGGTAGAAAATTGATATAATGAAATCTGTGATCACAGTCTTTCCACATCCGCTTATCCTGTGTGATTCACTTTGTTACCTCCTAAAAAAAAACTGGGAAGAAAGGAAGGACCTTTACTTTACTGCCCCTAAGCACAGAGATCACTGTCTGAGGGGCACCTCAGCTATGATAGGATGTGGGTGTGGGGAACAGAATATGAGGACAGAATTTTTCCAGTGGTACCTGGTACCAGCTGCTGTGGGCAATAGCTGTGAGTGGCTGATACCTGGTTCTGAACAGGGGGGCCTGGGAGTTTATACAGCACAAAGAGAGAAGAGTTGTCGAGTGTTAGAGGATAAGGGTTCACATAATTGTGTTACAGACAAACCCTACAAATGATTATGGCAGCAGGGGTGAAAAGTGACATCTCCCTGCCCTCTGATTGATTGATCTATATCCCTTTGGGTTAGGCCACCATGGCTTTCCAGGAGGCCTAGCCTGTACTTTGGAGATCACTATTGTAGACTTCCAATCTCAAAAGCTCTTCTGGATGTCAAGGAAGTTCTTTAAACACAGATGAGAAGAGCTTTTATCTGATGTACAAAGAAGTGGCTTTGGAGCACATAATTGGCTTCACTAGCATATTCAGAGCCCAATAAAGTGATCTGAGCTATCTCTATCTTCTTTAATCTCTCTCTTTAAATAGAAAATCTTTGAGGGCTGGGATGTCATTTGTTCATTCAACAAATATTTATTAAGGAACTGCTGTGCACCAGACATTGTTACATGCTAGGTGAGGGAGGTGGGAGTGCAATACAAAGAAAAAGAAGAAACAGTTGCAGCCTTCCAGACATTGACCTTCTCTTTGGGGAAGCCATATGAATAGAAATATATGAATACAAAATACATACAAAGTAAATACAAGCTCATTTCAGGAGGAATATGGCCCGGCAACTGGGGGATTAGGCTTGATATGGCATAGGAATAAGCACTGGAGCTGAGCCTCGAAGTCACTCTGGGTTCAATAAGGAAGAGGAAAGCATGAAGTGAGTTCTAAAACATGTTCTACACATCCTCTGCATAGGTTCAGTGATAGAAAATGGACTGGGAGAATACATCCCAAATTTTGTGGGGCAATGCTTTGTTAACTACTGTTCATATGAACAACATGAAAAAAAAAAGGATGAAGAAAGGATGATAACAGGGACCCCCATTTTATTTGGTTGGTCTAGGGCATAGAGCTTTGCTAGACTGGAACACCTTCCATGGAGCTGGATATGCATACCTGCTCCTTGTTAAGAGACACTGTATTGTTGGGATGATCTACCCGCTTGGTGCCCAGTGATTAGGATGAACCTAGTCTGTATAAGTCCAATCTTGAAGGTGACCCCTGAAAGGGAAAAGTCGAGAGTAACTCTAGGGAAATCTCTAAAACAATGTTTAAGTAAAGCCCATGTCTAGGATCTCCCTAATATGTGGGTTACAGAATCCTGTCTAAGAGAGAGACTTAGTCCTTAGTACAGATATCAGCTAGAGGGGAGTGGATTATTTCTCCTGAAATCACTGAATAAGATGTGAAAGACACATGAGCAAATGCCGATGTTAGGAGGCATATTTTTAGACTTCAATAAAGCTGAAGTTAGGAAGGGACAAAAAGACAGAGATATTGTAATGTAAAGGGTACCTCAGAGGTGAAGGCAGTATTCCATACCTAGAAATGGTCTGAGGTTTGAATAGCTTAAATTCACCTGAAAACAATGAACTTGACCCTTGACTACAGACTGTCTCTATTCTCATCTACATAATACCCCAACAGAAACTGGGAAGTGTAATATAAATAAGGGGAGGTTCCAAGGTAAGACTCTGAGGGGGTCAAAAAGGAGACTATTCTGCCCATCTTAGGACAAAGCTCATTGCCTTCGCTAAAAATAACAGTGTAATATGCTAGCTGAAAAAAAAATATACTAGGCTATCTAGCCAATCCACAAGCTGGAAGTGGTGAAGACTATATATCAAAGAGTGAGTCCGGAGAGTCCAGCAAATTAACCCATCCAGCAGAGGCACCCAGATCTGCGAGTGACTCAGCAGCAGAGAAGTTGACCAGCCCAGTAGAACCCAGACAGCTGTAGCCTAGAGGCAGAATCTGGCCCAGTCTAGCTGCAGTCCTGTGACTAAGTGATCTGCCCAGCCCAGTCAAGCAGTGAATTGACCCATCTAGTCAGCTTATCTGCCAGACCAGGACAGATGCTGTGACTTGAGAGGAGCCAGCCAGAACTGCCAATGGATCAATTCACCTGTCACTGACACCCAGTCCCACAGTGAATTTTGTGAAGATGCTCCAGAGAAAGGACACTGAAGTCCATGCTGTTTGGAGGTATGTTTCCTACCTGTGTGCCTCATTACCACTGTACTATAAGCTTGAGCTCATTCTTCCCCCACCCCCAAGGATCTGTGTATGTATGAGAGAGTAAATCCCAAGTTTTGGGGGACAATGATTTGTAACTGCCATTTTTGCTATGCCTTTTGAGCAAATGCCTTTTAAAAATCAATTTTTTATTTGGTTAAATGTTTATCAATTACATATTAAAAATTTATTATTCATTTTTTAAATTTTGAGTTCTAAATTCTCTCCCTCCCTCCTTTCCTCCCCTGCTCCTTAAGAAGGCAAGTAATATGATATTAATTGCATATGTGAAGTAATGCAAAACATATTTTCATATAAGCCACATCGCAAAAGAAAACACACACACAAATAAGAAAAATAAACTGGAAAAAAAACATGCTTCAATCTGTGCGCAGAGTTCATTGGCTCTGTCTCTGGAGATGGAGAGCATTTTTCATCATGGGTCTTTTGGAATTATCTTGGATCATTGTCTTGATCAGTAAATCTTTCACAGCTGATCATTGCTACAATATTGATATTATTGTGTGCAATGTTCTCCCGGAAATGCCTTTTATAAAGGTATTTTATAAATTTTTAGAAATGAATTTAGAAATTAAAACTACTGGAATATTGTTAAGGGAGAAGACACATGAAGAGCTATCATGTTAGTAAGGTAGTCAGAGTTACTTGTAGAACCTGTAATAGTAACCACCCTCCGGAGACCCATCTTGCCAGTCTGGTTGTGACTTGGGGGAGTGAATTCAGCTGGGATGGGAAAGTTTTAGAACCTGTAATATCTCATATAGCCCATTACATTGATTATACTCTTCCAGGAAGGTAAAGCCAACTTTGTGAAACTGTAGAGCAGTAAGTCCTCATTCACCTTGAATCTGCACTAATTGAACAAGTCACAAGGCCCACATCTCCTTCCCGGGCGAAGCATGGATTTTAGTTTTTCAGATACATGATGATCCTAGCTGTGGTGCAATTCAGCAAGGAATCAGTTAATGGAAATTATCCTCTTGTTCAGGTGATGTTTTAATCCCAAACATAGGAACTCTCAACCTACAAAGTAGCGAACAAGGCTGGAAAATGTCCACTTTTCAGTCCCCCTTACTAGTCATTGACCTATGCTCAGGAAGGAAATAGGAAGGAAAAGAAGAGAGTCAGGGTTTCAATCTCTTTTAGGAAAGCACACTTCCCACTGTCAGGTGCTTGTGTTGCAAGCAGCTATTGTCACTGGTGGGTGGGTGCAAAGGGAATGGGAAATCCCTGCTGGAAATCCAGGGGGTAGAAAATACTGGAAAGGTGTTCAAAATAAAGAAAAGCAGAGCTTTTTCCGTAACTCAAAAAAAGTCTTGACTCGACTCTCAGACGACAACTATAATCAGGGAAGCCCTAGTCACTGGAGACTAATAAATAATTCCCTGTCAAGTGCAAGATGATATCCCTCAGCACAGGGCCACATGTTCATGATAACGTCATTGGCCATGGACCAATCAGACAAAGGCCCATGTCCTTTAAATCTATCAGATGATCGGAGACAACCCACCATATTAATCAGGGCTTTCCTTGATCTCCCCTTTGATAGCAAGTATTTGGGGTGCAGTTGAAAACACGATTTTTTTGAGTCAAAAGATATGAATCCTCTTGACATCATTTACTAGGTTTGTGACCTTAGGCAAATTGCTTAACCTCTCAGCTCAGTTTCCACATTTGTAAAATGAGAATAATGATAATTGTTATATTAACTATCTAATGGGGTTATAAGGCACTTTGTAAATATTAAAGAGCTATGTTAATGTGAGCTATTATTATGTTTGTTTTTGGTAAATTTCATGTAAAAGTACCCAAGACAACATTAGTTGGGCATGTAAAGGGCTAAAAATTTTAAGTGGGAGTGAATCCTTTTTATTTTGGGGAAGCAATACCTATGGAGAAGCCAGCCATTCCCAATATCTGCCAACCAATTGCCACTCACAGAATAGGCAAGCTAGCCTGGCTGAAGCAGCATCCTGAGAAGCAGAGGGTAGCATGGGCCTGTCAAACCATCACCATCATATTGATCACCATCTCCCTTCAGATCAATGGATCTTTAGTTTCCTATCCTCACTACGATATCAATTTTCCAATGTTGAGTAATTAATAAATGTTTTACTCCACTTACATATTTTTTCGCAACAAAACATAATATTATTATGAAGAATAGAATGAGGGGAAGTATATCCTGAGTCTGAGAAGTCTGTGGGGTCTTAGGACTTTGCCTACACTCTGCATTGGGAGGAGAAGAATTGGGATAGGCTTTGGCCTGAATTGACAGGGGTGTTGAGTCTTCTTAGTGCCACCATGTGGCGCTGGTGTCTAGAATTTTGACATCCCGTTGACCACAGCTCTGCAATGAATTTAATTTTCAGTGGTGAGGCTGCATAGATTGTTGACCCTTTGATTGATCCAACTAGTTTATTGGCTCAGTAACGTTCTGAAGATATACTTTAGGCTTACAATTGTCTTCTTTTTAAAGTATTTGGAATTCAGTTTAAACGTCAACTCTTTTCCCACTGTCTGGACTCATGTAACTCAACTGAAGTTCTTCTCACCCTTGCTCAACTGATGCTAAATGAGTGTCCTTCACTAGGCTAACTTCTAGGGGAGATAGGAAGATAAATAGAGTGTTAACCTGCCTCATGGAACTTACAGTTTAACAGGGCCAACTTGAAACACATATATGACTCTAAGAGACAAGAACATAGGATCCAGAGACAAAAGACCTGGAATCTCAACTCTTTTCTATCTGTGAGTCTTGGGTCTAATCAATTCTCCTCCATGAGATGTAAGATGGACAAGGGAGTTGGACTTTAAGATCTCCAAGATGTAGCTCAGACATTCTAATTGTAGAATTTCCAGTGGGAAGGGATGTGAATCGAGGAAGGCCTTTATAGATGAGGTAGCTCAGGAATCAGTCCCTTAACAAGGGTAGCAGAAATGGTGGTCTTGGCAAAAGAGAGTAGAACTGAGGTCTAGTTTGGTGGTACAGTGGACAGAGGGCTAAGTCAGCAAGAGCTCTAAGTCAGGAAGACCGATCTTCCTGAGTTCAAATCTGGCCTCAGACACTTACTCGCTATATGATCCTGAACAAATCAATTAACCTCACTTTCCTCATCTGTAAAATAAACTGGAGAAACAAATGACAAACCACTCCAGCATCTTTGCTAAGAAAACCCCAAATGAGGTCATGAAGATTTAGACATGAATGAACAGCGACAATAAAAAAAAAAAAGGCCTACCCTTTGTAATTCTGGATGCTAGTCCTGCTTTCTTTTATTTCAGCAGGAAAGAAACTTTTGGAACTCCTTTCTACCCTCATCCCTACCTTCAAAAAAAAGAGGTAGTACAAGCCAAAAATATAAATAGATTCCCCCAAAGGGCTGAATGACTTAACAAACAACAAATTTGGAAAACTGGTTCCTAAGGGAAACTGGAGTGACATCTTTGGAGAAGAGTTGGAAAAGGTTATTATCATTGAGGACAACCATGACATTCCATGTTCCTTGAATGCTTCATACACCTTCCTCTAGGGGCATTTCCCTTGTCCTATGTCCTAGAAGCCGGCAGGGGGCACAGTGGATAGAAAGATCATTGAACTTGGAGTAGAAAATAACTGAGTTTGAATGCAGCCTCAGATACTTACTTAGCCTTGTGACCCTGGACAAATGATTTAACTTTTGTCTGCCTCAGTTTCTTCAACTTTAAATGGGGATAATAAAGCACCTAGCTCCCAGGGTTGTTGTAAGAATCAAATGAAATATTTGTAAAGCACTTAGCACAGGGCCTGGAACATAATTTATATATTAACATATTTAATTGATTTATACTTAATAAAAAATACTTGTTTGTTTCCTTCCATTCATCTTATGTATAGGCTATGTTCCTAGCCCTTTCCTCATAGCATTGGGGGAGGAGCATTGAATCTGAAGACACAAGACAGGTATTTAAATCCATGCTTAAATGCCTACTAGCTGTGTGGCTTTGGGAAAACCAATTCCCCTCTCCAAATGTCAAAGTTCTTATTTACAAAATGAAAGAGGATTCAATTCAATAAGTATTTATTAAGCGCCTACTATAAGCCAGGCACTGTGCTAATAGAAGGGGATGCAGAAAAAGGCAAAAGGCAATCCCTGCCCTCAAGGAGCTTACAGTCTAATGAGGAAGACAACACACAAAGGATACAAAGCAAAGGTCTCTTGCTCTCCTAGGGCAGCTAGGTGGAGTAGTGGTTAAGACTTCTCTTATTGAGTTCAAATCTGGGCTCCGACACTTACTAGCTGTGTGACCCTGGGTAAGTCACTTAACCCCGTTGGCCTCAGTTTTCTCATCTGCAAAATGAGCTGGAGAAGCAAATGGCAAACCACTCCAGTATCTTTGCCAAGAAAACCCCAAATGGGGTCACGAAGAGTCGGACACGACTGAAAAACGACCTAATCGTTTTATTCCTTTCAATACTCCTCTTCCCTTTGGCCTTCCTTCTCCCAGTTTCCATTTTCAAATTCAAATTCGGAAGCAACGACCGCGGGGAGAGAGTACCAAGCAATGGGCAGGTAGAGCCTGCAGAGTGTCAAAGGGAAACCAGATGCTTTCGAGGCCCGCCCCTCCCGCCGTGCGTCATTACGTCGGCCATGAGAGATGTTCCCAGGGGCGTGTCTTGTTGCCTCGGTAACCGGGCCGCTATCCCCGCCTCCTCCTCCCCTCAGAGGCTCCCGCCCGGCCCCGGGGAGGGCGGGCGGGGAAGGAGGGAGGAGACGTGTGCGGGCGCTGGCGGGAGCGGTGGTGTGTGGCCGGGGCTCCCGGGGAAGCAGCTCTGGGTAGGGCTGGGCCGGGCCCCCAGGCCATCCCCGCCACCGCTGGCGGCCTCGGCCAGTCCTTCCCAGGCCCCCTTCTCCCTTCGCCGTGGAGGGGTCCCGGGCCGCGCGATGGGCGGCGCTGCCCGCGGGCCGGGCAGGAAGGATGTGGGGCCGCCGCGAGCCCCGGAACCTCGGAGGTAGGGGCGCGCGCGTGGGGCCGGGGCTCGGCGGAGCTGGGGGGAGGGGCGCAGCAGGAAAAGGAGGAAGGGGACCCCAGCAGAGAGGAAGCGAGCCGCAGGGAAAAGGGGCAACAGAAAGGGGGCGTAAAGGGACACCAGCAGAAGAGACTAGCCCCCAGGAGATGAGGTGGGGGTGGGTGGAAGAAGAGGGGTAGCACAAAGAGGGGGAACTGGGTTTGGGGAAGACGACCCAGTAGAAAAGTGGGACCTAGCAATGGGGAAAGGGCATCCCAGGAGGTGGGGAGGGGGAAATTGGCATGAGGAAGGGGGACCAGCAGGAAAAAGGGGGACTGGGTTTGGGGAGGGGCACTCCTGCAGAGGATCGAGGTCCAGCTGTAGGGAAGAGCATTGCAGGAGATCGAGAGGGCTCTGGGCTTGGAGTAGGGGTGGCCAAGCAAAAATGAGGGCTGGGTTTGGGAAAGGGGACCCCGACGGGGAGCAGATGGGGATTAGGTTTGGTAGACATCACCCAGACACCCCAGAAGAGGAGAGAGGGAACTTGTTAAAGCTTTGTGAGCTTTCTGGGGAGGTGTTTGCAACCTCCACCCCCTGCTCCCAGTTGTAGGTTCCCTCCTTCTGCCTTCTGCCACCCAAGAAGAGAGAGTTGGAGTAGAGCCTAGGAGGGGAAAGAGAAGGAGGGGTTATCCTGAAAGAGGAGCTAGATTGGGAGGCATAAGCCGAGGAAAACTGAAAAGCCAAGCCATTTGCTAACTAGGGAAGCTGGGGAGCAGAATTCCTTCAGAGAATCCCTGTTGGTCATGGGAGATAAAAACAGGACTGAACACTTGGGGATTTGCACAGTGGGGTGTGGTCTGGTTTTGGAATAGGTAAGATGCCCCAGTAAGACTTTTTATAGTTTCTCTTTTTCTAATTCTTTGCCCCCTTCCCTTAATGTTTTGGGGGACATTCCTATCTTCTGTTTCCTCTGCTATTTATATAATCAGATGCTTTTTGATGCTATTAGGAAACCATAGGATTTAAAGCAGGAGGAGACCTTTTGGACTATCTAGTCCCTTTTCATTTTACAGATTAGGAGACTGAGGCCACAGAGGAGTCAAGTGGACCAAGGTCACACAGATATTACCCAATGATTCAGGTCTTTAAGTGTCTTTCTTTTTCTCTGTACTGTCTCTAGCATGTTTTCTGCAGCCCATTGGCAAAGTGTCAGGCAGTCTAGAATTCTTAGCCCTTGCCAATGAAACAAAATTCGATTAAACATATAGATTAGTCCAAATATACCACATTTGCCCAAGGAGGCCATAATATAAAAAAAATCTTTTTAAAGTTTTTTGCTGGTATTTTAAACCATTTCCCCAAAGGCAATTTGCAAATAGCCTCTAAACTCCAGGGCTAGAATTGGTTATGCAAAACAGTGCATAAAAAAAAAGACATTTTCCCCCTTCCTCTGTAACATAGTTATCAATGTACTCTTATCATGATATATGGTTATATTATTTCGGTGCCTGTGAGTAATTCAGTTATGTGACTTATTAAATGTTTTGCCTTAAAAACTTTTTTTTTTATTACTTGGCTGTTTGAAAAAAAATCGAAATAGTACAGAAATCCTTGGTACTGTGGCCTATCAGTAGGAAAAATAATGTGGCAAAATGTACCAAATGCAAATGCTTAAAAAAATCTAAATTCTTAGTAGCAGATAAACATGTTAACCAGTGGATTAACCAAGTCCTTTGCTTCTCTAGGCTATTCATATAGTCATTTCTGTAGATGTCTTTGTTCATTAATGTTGTTCCTCTGCCAGAAAGTGAAGTGGGAAAAAAAATGTGAAAGCTTGATACATTTTGTGACTTATTCACTCCAATTAGCTTGGTATCTGTAACCTTATTTTTTTTTTATCCCTGTGAGGCAGGGAGTGGGAAGGAATTGCCCTTCTCATTTTCTAGAGGAAGAATCTGAGGCCCAGGGTGATGACTACTCCAAAGAAGCACAATCAGAGGTAGATTAGAATCCAATGATTCTGCTTCCAGTGTTCTTTTCCATCTTCCTTAGTTTCTAGGATGAGGTTTTTAACTTTAGGTCTAAACTAACCTCAATTTTGAAGCGGTGTGGAAGAAAAGCTTTTCACTAAACAGTTTGTATAACTTACCAAAGAAAAATGTTATATGTTATTTGAAAAATGAGACCTGTGTGAGCTGTTAATTTTAAAATATAGGTACAGAAATGAAATAATTTAAATTAAAAAAAGAGGAAAAGAAAAGAAAATTGCTCTGCTAGATTATTTCAGTTAATCATTGTTAATTGTATTTGATGTCAAGGAGTTCTTACTGTAGCTATCTGAACAGTTCCTTGGAAACATAGTTAACATTAAAACCTTTTTGGGGGGGGAGGGGGAATGCCAATCAGGATGACTGTTTCCGACTCATGTCTACCTAATGTTTTCAAATAGGTTGGGAGATGGTGTGTATGATACCTTCATGATGTTAGATGAAACTAAATGTCCACCTGGCCCAAATACAGCCTGCAACCCTTCTGAACCAGCTCTACCTAGAAGATTATACGTAAGTAATTTAGCTATTCTTTGTACTCTACTAATTGGTTTGTTAAGAAGGAAGCATTACTAGACCTTCTGAAGACTTTGTCATTTGCTTTGTCATGGACCACAATATACCCTCTGATCCTGTTTCTCAAAACACTTATGTCCTCATTCCCACCACCCCCTTACTATGGCTCCTGTGTAAATGTTACAGAATGATTTTTGGAACAAACCCCAATTTCCATCTTGATTACTGCAATAAATATAAATCACTAGGGGAAAAAAAATAAACCAGTGTGCTACTTTTAAGTAGGTGGTATTTATTTTCAAATTATATGACTACAAAAGATCCTTTTATGAAAACCATTGATAAGTTTTGTGCTTTCCTCTCTCTGCTAGTTTTCCTCTACAAGATATTAGAAGTACTTACAGATGCTTGATGACATCAAGTTAGGAACTAGAACTGTGATTTAGTGATATGGGGAAATCCCATGTTACAAACTTCCCTCTACCAATGCAGTGTTGGAGTGTCCCAGAATGACTTGCCCAGCATCATATAGCCCGTATGAAGTGGAACTTGAACCTAGGACTACTTGGTTTTGAGGTTGGCTCTCTATTCTCTACACTAGCTACTCCAAAGCTCATTTGGCATTGGATTGCTTTTTTTTGAGGGAAGTGAATTTATCTGCTAATTGTACTTAAGTAAGACTAGTGGCCCCGTGTAAGCTAGGTGTTAGGAAAGCTGTCTGGTACTTAATAAATTTACTGTGGTTATAACATTGTGAACAATTGAGTTGATTATATGTGATAGTTCTCATTTATGCTTTTCTGTTTTAATACCTAAGGAGGTTTTTATGAGAAAGGAAAATCACTCATCTTCATTCTCCTCCTTAAGCATTGTTCAGATTTTGCTCTGTTTAATGGGAAGCCAGTGTGGAATCATCCTTTTTTTCTTGTTACTTTCTAGATGCATAATATTTGAAGCATGTGCCAAGAACATAAGGCCAGACATTTGGAAGGCCAGTCATTCTATTTTTATCTCTTTTCTGAAGTACAGTATCATTTCCTTCCCATTCACAGCATACAGTGGTTTGCTTCCTGGGCACGTAAAAACCTCTTAACAGTTCTATAACCACCATACCCCTTCAGATAGCCATCAGATCTCTTAATTGCTCAAAACCACCATATGGGGTTTCTCAGGGAAACTGAGTGAAAAAAGCAAACTACTTTTAGAAGTGGATTACTTTGTCAGTCATCTGACTCAAAGGGAAGTTCATTTGTATTCTAGTTTAAGCAGCCACTCTGCATTAGCCTAATAGAGCCATACTGCTAACAATGCAAAAGGTATTTAATTCCTGTCACTTTGTACTCAGTATGCTATTAAATTTTTGTCTACTAATTCTAGTCTACATTCTAGTCTCAACATTTTTTAGATTTGATTGTAGATTTAAAATTCTTACTTTACAGCTATGTAATGTATATACATATATGATATATGTATATATGTGTGTGCATAGACATATATTTATGTATATATGTTACTGAAGGATTGTAGACAGCTAGGTGCCTAAGTAGATGGAGTAGAAGACTCATCTTCCTGAGTTCAAATCTAGCTTCAGACCTTACTAGCTGTGTGAGCCTGGGCAAATCACTTAACCCTGTTTTTCTTAGTTTCCTTATCTGTAAAATGAGTTGGAGAAGCAAATGGTAGACCACTCCAGCATCTTTGCCAAGATAACCCCAAATGGGGTCACAAAGAGTGACAATAGCTGAAAAATTACTGAACAACACAGCAGTAACTAAAAGGATGAGAGAGATGGGTGAACTTCATAGCTGGCTACAAAGAATGATGTAAAATAAAATCCTCTTTTGAGCACAATAATAATAACTAGCATTTATATACCGCTTTGGGGTTTGCAAAGCTCTTTCCATTTTGGTTCTGTTTGATTCTCATAACAACCATGGTCAGTTAGGTGCTATTTATTTCCTGATCTAACAGATGAGTAAAGTAAGGCTGAGAGAAGTTAGCTGACTGAAGCAGGGCTACATAGCTAATAACTATCTGAGGCAGGATAGGAAATCTGGTCTTCCTGTTTCCAAGTCCTGTGCTCTATCCACTGCTTCATCTAGCTGCTATCCCTATCCCCTTCCTCCAATTAAATTTTGTCATTTAAGAACATTTAATATATACATTCTCTCAATAATTATAAATATGATGTGTTACCTGGTCACACTTGAGGTGGATTGGCTATGTTTGGTTTAACATCTGTAGTAGTTGGGTATATTTAGAATCAGATACAAATTGCCATGTCACTGTGACCAGCCCTAGAATAGAAATGTATAATGTTCCATAGCTAGTTTATAGTCTAATATGCTGAGTGCACAGTGGAAGATTTTCTCTAGAACAATGGAAAGATTTTATTTATAGCATAGGGCACTTAATTCCTTATTTATATGAGACAAAATTTGTATTAGTTGCACAAAAGGAAAGCATCCATTGGAAGGATCCCCCCCCCACTTGGAAAAAATTCCCTAACTTCATGTCTTCGATGAAAACTTTCACAGACATTGGTGGGAATTTTTCAATTCCTTTGAAATAATATCCTCTATCTTGATTTTGTATTTCTATGGAAACAGAATCTTTTACTTGAAGATTCATCTGTCCTTCCCAGTGCTCTGCATCTGAGATGCATTGTTGTAATGAACATAAAGGAAGCCTTTCAAAATGAGCTTTTTATGTATAGATATATGAGGTAAAGGGCGCATGCAGCATGTGCCCATCCCCAACTGTCTTCTCCCACCAGCCTAGTTGTTGTTGACTCAAATTCTACAATTTGAGGTTTATTGTTTTGGGGTAGGGTGGTGCAGCTAGGTGGCGCAGTGGATGGGGTGCTGGGCCTGAAGTCAGGCTGACTCATCTTTGTCAGTTCAGATCTGGCCTCAGACACTTACTAGCTGTGTGACCCCAGGCAAGTCACTTCACCCTGATTGCTTCTGTTTCCTCATCTGTAAAATGGGCTGGAGAAGGAAATGGCAAACTACTCCAGGCTCTCTGCCAAGAAAACCCCAAATGCGGTCACAGAGAGTTGGATACAACAGAAATGGCCGCAGACCTGCAGCAAAGGGCATTGGTTCTCTATTAAAATAGAGAGGTAGCACATTAACTTGGATAACTTCCCTAGATGGGGGCACCCTTGTTAGCTGTGGGCTGGGAGTAGTGTAAGAGTGTTGGGTGCTAGGTGGTGCATAGAGAAGGAGGAGGTAAGGGATACTGAAATGGAGACTAGAGGGTACTACCGAAGACAGGCTTTGACAGCTTCTCCATTTTGCTAAGAGTGAACACTGAAACTTCCAAAGATAAGTAAACAGAAACACTAAGATGAAGAATGTAAGAAGTAATGATTGAAATGCATACAAATATTTTTACCATTAATAAGTAGATCTCAGTTTTAATGAAGCTCATGAAAAATAGGCAAGTTCTTTCTATAGTTCAGCATAATATAGGCCTAGAATAGAACACCAGAATTTTAGACCTGAAAGAGATCGTTTAGTTCAAGCCCCTTAGTTGTACAGAGGAGGAAACAGACTTTTACTACCCCTACCAGTAGAAATACTTATGTGGCTTTCTAAACTTACTGAGTGGATACACTGTTTACTAATACAATCTAGCAATTATGTATTTGGGTTCATTGTTTAGTGTCTGTAGTTCTATTAATATCGCTGCTAAACCATAATTTTGGAACCAAGGGCTGAGATGGGCTCCTATCTCACCTTTTTATTTTAAAACTAAAGGCCAAAATGGGAAATGTCTGTGGCCACATTTGTAATGACTGCTCTGATGTTGCTTAAGAGAGTGTAACACTTTTCTTTTCTTTTTTTTTTTTTTTTGGCAACTTGAGACATTGGTGACCTAGAAGTAGCCAAGGATTAATTAATAGCCCTTACCCGGAGTATTATTTGAGGAAGCTGTCTGCAATCTGCAACCAGTTATTTAAAGCTGCACTTCATCCATCTTTTTTTTTTTCCCTTCATGTGTTTTCTTAGGCTGGATTTGATTTGATTTACAACAAGCTAGGCCATTTTGAATACCAATGGCTTTTTTGCTGAGGTTATGATTAAATTCCATTTTCTAAAGGTATAGCCTTTTTGGATTATCATCTTATGATGATTATCACATTACTTATGGAATCTAGAGACCAGAACTCTGGCTCAGGGCCATTGCCTTCATCAAAATCAAGGGTTCATCCTTAACATTGTTTGGTTCATGGACTCCTTTAACGTTTTGATAAAGCCTACAGACCCCTTCTTGGAAGGTTTTTTTTAATGCCTAAAACAAAATATATAGAATAACAAAGGAAACTAATATGTTAAAATACAGTTATCAAAATACTTTTTACAAATAAAAAACAAACTCACAGACTGAGTGGGGTGTCTGTGGACTTTGGGTTAAAAACCTGATCTAAAGTAATCTGCCAAATAGGCAAACAAGCAAAACATGATCTACTTCTGCTTCTAGAAGGTATAAAATTGGCCATATTATGATTAGGGCTCCAATTCCTTAAAATGTACTGAGAATAACTCTTTTGAGATATCCCAGGGTTTTAAATCTCTTCTTTCCCTTTTTCTGTTCTGTTCTTAACCTTTTCTACATCATTCATACAAATGATTCTTGACTGTTGCTTTTTAATTTTTCTTTTTCAACCTCTAACTTTAACATTCCCTTTGAGTAATCTTTCTACCTGTGACAAAGTCAGAGGAGCTTTCCTCTGAAGAATCACTGCTTATTGGAGTAGCTAGGTGGCACAGTGGATAGAGCACTGGCCCTGGAGTCAGGAGGACCTGAGTTCAAGTTTGGCCTCAGACACATAACACTCACTAGCTGTGTGACCCTGGACAAGTCACTTAACCCCGATTGCCTCACAAAAAAAAATCACTGCTTATCACCAAATAAATAAATAAAATATAACACAATGGAGACTAGATCGTGTTGGGATTTTTAGAGGGAAAATGTCTGTTTTATTGATCTGTTTTGAGTTTTGTGAGGTTTGATGCCTCATAGAGCTTTTTGTAAAAACATCTTTTCTACCAGAAACTTATTATTGAATTGCATAGAAATAGCAATGAATAACTGGAACCATCTCTAATTTGTAGATTCAGTCAACTAATATTTATTGAGCACTTATTATGTGGCTAGCAATTTGCTGGATGCTGTGGAGAAAACACAAGATATTTTGATATCATTCTTACCATCAAGGAGCTTACAATCCAACAGGGAAGGCAAAATATGCAAGTACTTTAGTTTGCTATTTTTATCAATTTATGATTTAATGTGTGCTAGTGTTGGCTCCACTGATGCGGATTACAGCTGTTCTTCATCATATTCTATGCAATTCTTTTCCATGTCTTTCCACAAATCTGTTCTGGAGGATCCACCCAGCTCACGGGGTGTTTTCATTTCATTCTTTTACCATCTACTCAGTACCAATGTACCACATTCATGATGTGTGCCATAAGATTGTAGATTTTAGGCTCAACAGCACCTCAGATGTCAGTAGTTCAGATCCTATAATCCCCATATCACAGATGAGAAGAGCAGTCCCATTGAGGGTTAGTAACCATTCTGGGTCCCATACATAGTCGAGGTGCTGGTGTTCAGATTGAGAACCTCTGAACCTAGAGGATACGCTGCGTAGCTTTCTCTTGCCCTTTGAATGACTCTAATTTTGCCTGTGTAGAAGCCCATTGTGGTACCTCATTCTGGTGCTGGAAGGGAACCTGAATTCAGGTGCTCCATGGAGGTGGAGCAAGCTCTGGCAGGCTAGGAGGGCTTTGGGTGTGAGCCAGATAACAGAAAATGACAGTCTCTCATTTGGAAGGATTGTCAGCGCCCACTGAGTCCTCCCCCCCTTACCTGAACAATACTCCTCTGTGTAGTCTATGTAGTAGTTCCCTAGCCTCTGCTGGGAGACTTGCAGTGATGGGAGCTCATGGTCTGTCTCTCAGGCCGCCTGATCCTCTTTGGAATGGCTTGATGGGGCGTTTCTGTTCTTATGTGGAGCCTGCACTTACCCTTTTGTAACCTGCACCCTCTGGGGTCAGGCAGAACATGTCTGATCTTTCAATGTGATGGCCCCTTGCATACTTGAAGAAAATTATCATCTCCTCCCTAAGTCTTCTTTTCTCCATGGGAAACATCATATTGTATGATTTGGAAGTCTTTCACCATCCCAGTGGCCTTCCTCTGAATGCTCTTTAGCTTACTAATGTTCTTGCTAAAATGGTTGCCTAGAACTGGACATAGTACTCGATACATCTCAGTGTTTCTATTTGCTGGGTCCCTCAGTGCAGCCCAAGGTTGAGTGAGCTTTTGTGGCAGTCATCTATATTGTTTGTGGGATCGTGGATTTAAAGCTGGAAGGGACCTTAAGGTCACCTTGCCCAACCACTTCCTTTTTTTTTTGCTTGTTTTGCATTTCTTTGTATCACCGATGCTTAGCATAATGCCTGGCAAACTGACAGACTGAGCAAATTGAGGCCTTGAGGGGCTGAGTAACTTGCTCAAGACCACCATGGCAAGGCTGGGAGTCCTGGTCCCAAATCTAAATCCAGTGGTTTTTCCACCAAGCCAAGTAGGCCTCCAAACCTCTAGGTCTCTCTCAGATACACTGCTATGTAGCCACACTTTCTCCATTTTGTAATTGTGAAATGTATTCTTTTGAATCCAAATGTAATTATCCAAATGTAATCTGCATTGTCTATATTAAATTTCATTTGACTAGATTCAGCTTTATATACTAGCTTGTTGAGATACTTATTTTTGGATTCTGTCATCCTGTGTATTTGCTGTCTTTCAGCTTTGTGTCACCTACACACTTGAAAATTATAGTTATACTTTCATAGCTTTTATAGCCTTATATAAAGGCTTCATCCAAATTCCTGATTCAGCAATGTTATATAGCACAGATTTCAAGGGCACTGCACTAGAGACCACTTCCCAAGCTGACATTAAATGATTAATGACTGTTCTTTGGGTCTGGCCATTCCATGAATTCCAGATCCCAAAGTATACTGTTATCTGGCCCACATCTCTCTATCTTTTTCACAAGAACAGCATGAGACATTTTGTCACAAATTTTATTTAATATAAGTAAAATATATCTACAGCATCTTCCTGCTCTCTCAATTTTGTGACACTGTCAAAAGAGGAAGTTGGGTTAGTCAGCCGTGACTTGTTCTTGATAAAACCATTCACTCTAAATAGTTGTGATCATTGTTTCCATGGCTAGATATGCACTAACCAGTTCTTTAATAATAAATTCTAGAATTTTGCCAGGAATCCAAGTCAAGGCCACTGTTCCATAATTTGTAGACTCCTTTCTCTTCCCTTTATTGACAATTGGAGTAGTCTTTGCCCTTCTCCAACCTGACAGGACCTCTCCCATTCTCCAGGATCTTCTAAAGCTCACTGAGAGTGGCTAAGCAATCACAACTGCCAAGTGCAGTTTATTGGTGACTTGAACTCATGAGTGAAAACAATAATAATAATAAGAAGAAGAATAAGAACTAACATTTATACAGTGCTTTAAAGTATTTAAAGAACTTTCTAAGGTCTCCCCCTCTCTCTCTTTTGTTAGTATTATCTCTTTTGATCCTCATAATAACCCTATGAAGCAAGTGCTATTATTCTCTCCATTTACAGATGAGGAAACTGAGGATGAGAGAGCTGTGTGACTCTGTATGCAAGGGTCACATAGCTAGTAAGTGTCTGAGGCTGGATTGGAACTCAGGTCTTCCTGAATCCAAGTCCAAGACACTTGTGCTGTGCCTTTTAGCTGCCTCAAGAGCAGCTAGGTGATTTCTTCCTATCTCTTATTGTGTTTTGTCTTTGTTAAGTTGTTTTAGTTGTGTCTGACTCTTTGTGACCTCATTTGGAGTTTTCTTGGCAAAGATACTGGAGTGATTTGTCATTTCCTTCTCCAGCTCATTTTACAGATGAGAAAACTGAGGCAAACAGGGTTAAGTGACTAGATTTGAATTCATGAAGATGAATCTTTCTGACTCCCAGGCCCAGCACCCTATCAACTGTGCCACCTATTATCCACTTTTGTTCTCTTCTTTCCAGTCTAAAGATGCTTCTCTTCAGCAGATTAAACTGCAAAATAAGGATTGAACAGCTCTACATTCACTTTTATCACTTACCATCAAATCATTCACCTTTAGGAGCAAATTTCCCCCTTCTTTGATCCTCTTTTCCTCATTATATAGTTTAAAAAAAATTAAGTCTCCTACCTTAGTTGTTGTCCTTATCTTTGCTGTCCAGGCTTAGCTTGTTCCAAGTTATAGTACCTATAACAGCATGGGCTCTAAATTTGTATAATCCATCCATCCATCAGTGTGGAGGGAGTTCACACACCAGGAGTTCCCTAAACTAATGAAATTTCAAGTCTGGGTCAAAAAAATTCTTATAATTTGCCTTTGCCTCTGATTTCTGTACATATCCTTTAAAAACCCATGTTGGTCAGTGAATCTCCTCTTTAGACAACTTTGCCTTTTCTTTCTTATCAGTAGTATTTCTCTGTGTGTCTTCAAAATTTCATTCTGAAGCCTAGCTTGAGTTTACCTCTCTTAGTGATTTTAACCTTATGTAATCTAATTTACACTTCCTCTAACTCCTTGAAGTCTGCTTTCCTAAAATCTAGAATGCACATCAGATTACATCTAGCTTTTCTCTTCTTCTATATCACCAATTTCAAGATGAAATGGTCATTTCCCCCACAAGGTTCCAATCATTCCCAATCCAGTAATCAATTCCTCTACCTTCTGAAGAACTGAGTTATCCTTCAAGCATATCAGCTTTTCTGATCTGGGCAGAGAAAGAGAGCATTGGAAGATGGGATAACTAAAGTCCCCCATCACAACTATGATGATACTTCCATGCTATGCTTGTGATCTTTTCCTCAACTCTCCTTTCTGGCCAGGTGCTCAGTAGTATATACTTCAATGACAATGTTTTTTTTCTGTTTTTGCTTTGTTGATCTTCACCCAAATTTTCTACACCATGCTGCCTTCCCCTCTGGTTCCTGAATTTTCTCACATGAGTATTTCTTAATATCCAGACCTACTCTTCCCAGCCTCCAAACTTATGCTGTTCCTTCTGAATAAACTATATCCCTCCAGGCTCTTTTTCAGTCATGGATCTCTCACCCCACTAAGTGTGAAACCTCTGAGGTCATATTTGTCTGAATTCATTTGGATGGATTGCTAGTTCATCTTCCTTATTACTCATCCTTTTTTGTATTTGTCTGGAGATATCTGAGGTGATGAATTTAACTGCTTCTTGGCTTTGGCCACCTCTCTGGGTGTTACTCTTTGTATTTTCCTTCCTATGTTGTAACTCTTTTCTTGGGCAGCTCTTTCCCTTTCCCTTTCTTTTTAGTTTACAGCTGTTTTGACTAGATTTGCAAGACTCCAGATATCTTCTTACTAATACATTGTACACTCCATCCATAGCAAGAGATGGTCACTTCTATTTTAAACTATTCTCTGCTATCTGTCTGTTCTCTGAGAAGCAGCCTGTTTAGTGCAGAGGATTATTTCCAGAAAGTTGACCACCATGTGATGAATGTTTTTAGACAAAAATTACATGACATACGCACATGGATGCAAACATGGTTAGCAAACAATAGAAAACCCTTTGCATTAAATTTTGTGGTATAGATTACAAGTTGCACAGATCAAAGAAAGAGGAGGGCATTCTGAGTTTGGAGTAGCCTCAGAGAGTCCAATGGAGGTGGTGAGACTTGAGCCAGCCTTTGAAAGCTGGTGAGATTTGGGTGGGGAGGAGAGAGAACATTTCCAGCATGAGCAACAGTACACAGACAAGAACAAACATGGCATATGTAGGGGACTTTTAGGAGACTAACCTGATGGAAGCAAATGTTTCATATTGGGGAGTAGAGGGATATAATCTTGGATAGATAAGGTAAAGACAGAGTAGGGAAGACCCTAAAAAACCAGAGAGAAAAGTTTGGACTTGATGCAACATCCCCATTGTATGATCTTGGGAATCTTAGACACTGAGATATTAAGGGACTAAGGTCTAAAAACAAGCTATTGTGAAGTCAGGACCAATAATACTGATTTCCTGATGCCTAGTCTAGAGGTCTCTAGTTCAATTTTCTTTCTCCTTTTTGGGTCATTTTAAGTTTAATAAAGGGCATTACTAAATTTAAGAGTTTATGGAATTTTTGTATGGTTCATTTTCTTTCTGAGTAGTTTCACATTTTTTTTTCTGTGGCCTTTTAAGTCTCATATATCTTCTTCTTCTTTCTAGATTACTACTGAAAAGCTAACAACCAGCCACACTCAACCAATCCCAAATGGAGGTGACATTAAGGTGGAACAGCTGTTTCAGGAATTTGGCAACAGAAGAACCAGTACTTTTCAATCCATAGGAACAAATACCTCTGAAAAGTATCCTTCCACCATTTCTCAGGGTAAAAGTTCAGACAGTTTGAACACTGTCAAATCTGGTAGCTCATCCAAAGGGCTAAAAGTGGTACCTCTGACTCCTGAACAAGCACTAAAGCAGTATAAGCATCACCTGACTCCTTATGAGAAGCTAGAAATCATCAATTATCCTGAAGTTTATTTTGTGGGTCCAAATGCTAAGAAAAGGCATGGCGTCATGGGTGGCCCCAACAACGGGGGATATGATGATGCTGAGGGAGGCTACATCCACGTACCTCGAGACCACTTGGCTTATAGGTACGAGGTGTTGAAAATTATTGGCAAAGGCAGCTTTGGGCAGGTAGCTCGAGTCTATGACCACAAACTTCACCAGTATGTCGCCCTGAAGATGGTTCGCAATGAAAAGCGCTTTCATCGACAAGCAGCTGAGGAAATCAAGATTTTAGAGCATCTTAAGAAACAGGATAAAACAGGCAGCATGAACGTTATTCACATGCTAGAAAGCTTTACATTCCGGAATCACGTCTGTATGGCTTTTGAGTTGCTAAGCATGGACCTCTATGAGCTGATAAAAAAGAACAAGTTTCAGGGGTTCAGTGTCCAGCTGGTGCGCAAATTTGCTCAATCTATCTTGCAATCTCTGGATGGTCTCCACAGAAACAAGATCATTCACTGTGACCTGAAGCCAGAAAACATTCTTCTAAAACAGCATGGCCGCAGCGCAACCAAGGTAATTGACTTTGGGTCCAGCTGTTTTGAGTACCAGAAACTCTACACGTACATCCAGTCTCGTTTCTACAGAGCACCAGAGATCATCTTGGGAAGTCGATACAGTATGCCTATTGATGTTTGGAGCTTTGGCTGCATTCTAGCTGAACTTTTGACTGGACAGCCTCTCTTCCCTGGAGAGGATGAGGGAGACCAGTTAGCTTGTATAATGGAACTTCTAGGGATGCCCCCTCCAAAACTTCTCGAGCAAGCAAAGCGTGCCAAGTACTTTATCAACTCCAAGGGTCTTCCTCGATATTGTTCTGTGACTACTCAGGCAGATGGGAGGGCAGTCCTTGTGGGAGGGCGTTCACGCAGGGGTAAGAAGCGAGGTCCCCCAGGCAGCAAAGACTGGGTAACAGCGCTAAAAGGGTGTGATGACTACTTGTTTATAGAGTTCTTGAAAAGATGTCTTCATTGGGACCCCTCTGCCCGCCTGACCCCAGCTCAGGCCTTAAGACACCCTTGGATTAGTAAACCTGTGCCCAGACCTCTCACTACAGACAAAATATCAGGGAAACGGATAGTAAATCCTGTGAATGCTTTGCAGGGATTGGGTTCCAAATTGCCTCCAGTCACTGGAATAGCCAACAAGCTTAAAGCTAATTTAATGTCGGAAACTAATGGCAGTATACCTCTGTGCAGTGTCTTGCCCAAACTTATCAGCTAGTAGGGAGTGATCTGTGTGAAAATATGCATAAATGATATTTTTAATCATCCTGAGAGCCTGCAAATTGGAAAATATAGCATCCTCGGAGCCCCTGTGTTTGGCGGACAAGACTTTTTTAAAGGCAAAACTTTTTTGTATGTATGGAAATGAACTTTTCAAGGGCTAATTATCTAACCACCTTGTTTCAGCCACATTTCAGCACCTATTAAATTACTTTTTATAGGTCAGTGTACTTTCTTGGTCAATAAGTTTAGATATACTTTAGTGTATTTTATTGAATTAAAATCCCCACTCCTGGGACAAAGTGTATAGAAAAATGTGTCCTGGCTATGATCTCCATTCTAATGTAACATCTCTTTCCATTGGTGAGCAGCTGAGGAAATCAAAATTTTGGAGCGTCTTAAGAAAGAGGATAAAATTGGAAGTATGAATGTTATTCCTGTACTAGAAAGCTCCACAGTCCAGAATTATATTTGTTTGTCCTTTGGATTGTTGGTGAGGAGTGAGAGTAGGAGTGGAGATGACTTTAGGAATATGGTGGCAGTTGGATGATATGGAGAACCAAAAATCTCTTGCCCCAAGAAGTTGTTTTCAGGTCTTCATGACAGGGAAAAGAGAGATAAGTCCTGTGGGTCCTGTTCTTTTTCCTCAGTACCTAGGATTCAACTTCTTCTTTTCTTATGATTCTAACTTGTTTTCTAGAAGCTCAGAGGGCATAATAGCCTTTGTTCCTCATTCTCAAATCACCCTGAAGATTCATTTGAGAACTGAAGCCCAGCCCCATGACATCTCAGTTGTTCCATGGTCACCCACAATGCTAGATGCAGAATCAGCACTAAAACTCAGGTTCATTAACTTGGCTTCTGTGTATACTAAGTTGCCTCTTAATATACTTCCCTTTGGCTCCCCTTCTCTACCCCAACTTTCAACACTTTTTCCCCCAAACCCAAATCATGTGTACGCAAACAATTTAAGTAATAGAAAACCAGTGTCAGAGAACCAAGAATGCAAAATAAATGCTTTGCCATTATCCTCTGCCCTCCAGCACCCACCATTTCCCATTTATCTCTCCTCTCCATTCCTGCCTTAACTGTCATTTAAGGTTATATCCTTGATTCAAGGTAGATTTTCGTGAGAAGCAGAGAGCTTTTATTTGTACAAGAGTCAGTTTCAATATCCCCAAACCTCAACCTTCTTTATCAGTGGCAAATAACAATCACTGCTAGCCAAATGGCTTGCTTAGCCCTGGAGGAAAAGCAGGGACAATTTTCAAATAATTCACTGGTTTCTTGTTGCCTTCTTTTCTCCTGTCCCTAGTCCCACTAACACCCATCCCTAGAACAAAGATTCAATGGCCTGCTGGATTCTTTGGGATAGATTCTCATAATGATCCATTTCCATCTTTTCACTATTGCTCTCTATATAAATTGTAACTCTGTAAATTACCTGGAAGGGAATTCCTTGCCTTATTCAATGGGGGCGGAGGGGGGGCGCCCTGGGATGGATGGTTTCTAAATTCCCTTCTAGCTGTAAATCCTATGATCCTGGGTTTCTGATAGATCAAGGGAAGAAAAATGTCGTGTGTGTAATTTATGAATATACTGTTCAGGTCTGAAAACATCCATGATTTCCTTGGGAAAGCCCCAGTAATCAACAAACACGTGTAAAGTGCCTATTATGGGTCAGGCTACTTTGGTAGTTTTCTAAACTTTAGTATACTTCAGCATGGCCTCAGTCTCCAAAGCAGAATGGATCTTTGGAAAAAATAGAGATGGTAAAAGTGAGGCTGGTACTTCCTTATAAATATCTAGTTCTTTTTTGGTGACTGAGGAGAGACTAGCACAGCTAAGAAGGTCCTTTCAAAAACAAACCACAAACACTGTTAAAAACACTGCTTATCTCCAGTTCTGGTTTGCAGAAGGAAGACTTCTCATCCAGCTCCTGTAGATCATTGTACCTCCTGCTGAGTTCTCTGGCTTCTTGGGCTGCTTGTTTGGGAAGCTTCTTCACTATCTAGACATAGCATAAGTTGAGGGCACCCTGTTAACTGTTATCAGGATGAAGGCACACTCTAAGCAAGTTCTGAAAGACTGTTGATATCTTTTTTAGGGGAAAAAAGACATAGCTTGCAGAAATTTTGTGCTTTAATTTAAAAGGGACTTAAGTTCAGCTGGCAATTTCTGCAGTTGCTGGGCCCAGGTTGTGTCCTTCCATTGAGAGATTTCTGTGTCAGAATATTTTGACTTGCTCTGGGATTATCGAAACTCACCCGAGTGGAAGGAAAAGCTAATAGGAACAGAGCTGACAAGACTAGGAAGACAAATGTTGGAAGGCTCTGGAAAGGTGAAGCGCTGTGTCTTTTAGTTCAAATTTTGCAGCCCAGACAATGACGCAGAGTACAGTCATTTTGACTTGGCCTTTCTGCGTTCCAAGAGCTGATTGCATTTGGGAAATTGCAGGAGAGTGGGCAGTTTTAAAGCATGCTGGTTATTGTACAGATGGTTTTGAGGAGGTTTTTGGATGGGTATGATGGGGAGAAACAAGTTTCTAGCTGTATTCTGTGTGGTAGGTTTTTAGTATCTGCTTCCATCATCATTATCATCAACAAGTACTTGTTAAGCATTTACTACGTTCCAGGAACTGCTTAGTAATGGGAATATAAAGAAAGGCAAAAAAACATGGTCCCTGTCCTCATGGAGCCTTTTTAGCTACTAGAGCATTTTACTACCCAGCAAGCTCTACGACTTATTTAGGTGATGATCAATTGGATTTTCAGTCAAACAATCACTCAAATTAACCAATTTGATGGATTCCCACCCCACACTGAATTAGTGAGCAGTAACAGATGAACAAGCCAAGCATTGCATTCCCATCCACAAAATGATTAATAGAACCGGAGGAGGGCTTGTAGCACATGGGGTAGAGCTTTCGTAAATGGAGAGGCATGGAATGACTTGGAATGAGAAAGCCTGGATATGTTCAGATCTTTTTTTAAGGAAGGAGGGCACACAATAAAGATCACTTAAAATGACCAGGTCAATAGGTTTCTTGGCATTGCAGCAGTGACCCCAGCATTTCTCACTGTAGGCTTTGTAACTAATGAATCAGGTGGAGAATGTTATGAATTTTGTTCCCACGTTTATCCTGGGTGTGCCACAAGGTCCCTTCCAGCTCTAAAGATTTTATTCTCTGTCATCTCACAAGCTATCAAGAAAGACAGTTTTGAGAGCTTTGCCAACTATAAGATTTCCAACCAAAAGGGAGTGGTTAATCCTGTTACTCCTACCATCAGACTTAATACTGCCTTCTATACTCATCATTAAATTCCTTTCCTTGTATTAGAATGTATACTCATGAAGGGCTCATGTCCTCATTATACTTTGTACAGTGCCCAGCTCCCTATTGGTGCTCAGATTCACCAATAGAAATTTCATGTGTGCTGAAGAAGGTTTCTGGTCCCTGTATAAATTATAAATCACACTATCCCTTTTGGTCCCTTATCATAGTGATCCATAGAATGCTCTAATTTTCTTTTGAGAGTGGAATCAGAAGGGAGATTTGTGAAGCTGCCTCTTCCAAGTCATTAGATAGATTTAATCTGATCACTGAAAAAAACCTGTGCCGTGTAAGCTCTGCTTTCCCACAGAGTGGTCCCAGAAATGAGTCAAGACGCCCCTGCAGTGTTCATCCACCAGGGTAAATGAGCTTCTTCTTTTGGCATGGCTGTATCAGTGTGTTGTTTTCTGAGGAATTAGAAGGAGTTTGGGGACAGCCAAGTCAGCTAGTCAATCTCATGAGGTTTTTGGTTTCCGTGACATTTAGTCTGTTGAGAATGGGGTGCTATTGCATAAACTGAACAACAAAAACAGAAAAGCTTCAATAAAAACTGCCGTTGGGCATCTGAGTTTGGAGCTGTGATAGCTGTTTGTATCGAGAAAACTTTTCTGTCCCACCTAATTCTAATAACTAGGCATAATTAAAGTTAAATTTCGGGTGGCCGCTGATGAACCACTCTAAATTTTACTTATTAACAGAATATTACTCCTACCACTTGGGTGAATCACAAAAAGTTTTTTCTTACACACTGAATTTTTTTTTCCTGATGCATCTGCTGTTCAGTTCTGACAACCCAAGAGCTGGAAAGGAGACCAGTACCAGAACGCTCATGGTTACTCTTCCTCCTTTGCAGGGCTCTCTGAGAGTAGCACACATAACATTTTTTTGTATCAGGTGCACTTGACATGAAAACACAGCAGCATTTTTCCACCATCTCATCAGTGTCTCTTCAGTGTCTAGCCAGAGATTACAGATCACTAAAACACTATAACGTGCTATACATAGTCACAGCCAGGGCAGACATCAATGAAAGAGGAATCTAGAGTCTGAACAAATAAGGAGTGGGACACGACTGGAAAATTAAGAGTTGTCTGCTGCCAGCACCAAGCTACAGAGTGGATTGGCTGTACTTTTATAGTCCTTTTAAAAACATCTCTCCCTCCCCTGCCTTGTGGTGACCTCAACACAACTGCAATCCTGAGGATTTGAATGAACTGACATATAGGTCCAGCCTCCAGCCACAGTGCACTTAGGGATAATCGGTCTTTCCAATTGTGTGTCAAAATTAATCTTGCTAATTTCAGAGCCCACACTTGGTATATCCATTTAAGGAATGAATACAGTTCTGTCCTGCAAAGGCATAGTCTCCAAGAAAAGGCAGAGCTACAAATACATTGTCTAGACTCCCAGAAGGGTGGGATTGGATTCAACATAGCTTGAAACATGGGAGAGAAACATATTTGCACAGGGCACAGCTGGACATGAAGTCATTAAATCCTAGGTTCAGATCCTGCCCACTTACTAGCTATGTGATCCTGGGCAAGTCACCCTCTATGCCTCAGTTTCCTTATCTGTCGAAGGAAAGGGTTGGATTCAATGACCTCTCAGGTTCTTTTTAGCCATAAACCTATGATCCCATGGACAAAGTAAAACTAACATCTGAAATGCCTCATAGTTTTTTGCACAATGGCTAACTCTTCTAGGAAACTTGCTTTTATTTTAGTGAATAAGAACCTTTATTTCTCCTTTCTCCCCTCATGACCAAAAAGGTTAGAGTTTGATGAGGTTTTTTGGAATCTGGCCAAGGAATAGCTTTGGATTGGTGTTTTGTTTTTTTTTTTGGGGGGGGTTAGGCAGTTGGGGTTAAGTGACTTGCCCAGGGTCACACACACAGCTAGTAAGTGTTAAGTGTTTGGTCTGAGGCCGGATTTGAGCTCAGGTCTTCCTGACTTCAGGGCCGGTGCTCTATCCACTGCACCACCTAGCTGCCCTTGGTGTGTTTTTCAAGACTCGAAATATTAATCTCAATTCCTAACCATTTGGGGGTTGTTGAATTATTTTACAATGAGATTGATTCTGCTAACACTTTTTCTATGAATTTTTTTAGGTGAGCTGTTGCTAAGTTCAGGAGGAATCAGTTTTAGAGGGCAAACAGGCTGTGGGTTAAATATTCTTTTTGCAGATGTCCTGTGAGTTTCATTGGGAACTCATGAAATATTGTTGCTATTGCTTCCATATACCTTGTACTTCAGCCTGAAGTTTTCAGCTGGGTAGATTTGGAGAAACAGGCTATGTAGGAAAAGGGTAAAGGGGAGGATTTGGGATGGGGAACACCACCACAAAGCTGTTCATGGCCTGGTCGTATGGCCATAAGAGTGTTATGGTGGAAAGAAATGGTATAAATATGTGCCTTGCTGGGGCTCTGTCACCCAGTTGGGACCCTGCCTATCAGCCTTCTGGTCTGATGTTGGCAGGGGGCCCTCCCCAGGCCTCAAGCATGGCTTTAAAGGTTAGGTTTGATGGAGCAGCATAAATGTTTGGGTGCTTTTCTCAGCCCACACAGAGTCCCTTTAATGGCTGAAGAAATTGAAAGACAGAAAGCAAGGAAAAGGAAGAGAAATAACAGAGGCTTTGGCCTCACCTCGGTTTCTCCTGGATGAATCCTGAGCCATATTTTGCCCTTGCAACTAAGGCTGACTTGAGATGGAGCTGATGTCTCCCTTTCTTTAGACTAGCTAACTGAGAAATATACAGGCTTTCCTTCTGGATGTAGGGCTGTGTCTAGCACCCGAACAATCCTCTGAGAGTTTGAATTACATTTTTTCAAAATGCCGTTGGTCTCTTGAATTTGTGAATGCCTAAACATGAGTTATATGGGCTGCTGGACATACTGTTTTCCAGGTGGCAATTAAAGGAATACTCAGCTGTTCAATTCAGTGTTCCTGGGGGAGTTAGCATACCCCTACAGGCTGCTCCCACAACTTTTTCTTCCATTTAAGGGGGAGAGAGAGAAGGGGGGGAGAGAGAGAAGGGGGGAGAGAGAGAGAGATTGATTGATTGATTGATTCAGACTTAGGGAATGGAAGCCGGCTACTTCCTGGATGATTGGGAAATATATGTCAGGCAGTCTGACAGCCAGGGCAACTAGACTACGGCAACTCTGGGAGACTGTCTATGTCGGAACCTGCCCTTTCTGACCCTGTCCAGTAGGGAAGGAAGTATCAGGAACCAAAGTGTTCAAAATTACTTAGGGATAAGGCTTCCTGGAAATCTGACCTGTCTGTTCTGTGAGTTCTGCCCAGTTCTGCTTTTGGCCCTGGTTCTCTGGCTGCTGAAGAGCTCTTTGCTGAAGGAAAACATCCAGAACAAACATTCTGCGTCTCAACTCAGGTTCTCATCATCTTTAGAATGGTTGATGGAGTTCCAGGTGCTGATATTAGAACCAGCTCTGTCCCTAATGAGGTTAGTGGGATCTTGGTCAAGTTACTAAAGAGCTCTGACTCTTGATTGTTTCTCAGCTGATTTGAAGTGGGTAAGGTTATAGGCCATTCATTTAACAAATATTGAATATCCACCATGTGCAAAGCATCATACTAGGCACAGAAAAGTATATAATAACTGATATTTGTCACCTTGTGAGAGGTGAGGAGATAAGTTCAATGGAGTGTTTTGTTAAAATGCAAAACAATAACCTACAAATTTCAGGCACTTGGGGACTAGAAGAAATCTGCCTGTGGCCTCGAGGCTGCAGGTTCCCCAACCCTGAAGGTAGGCAATAGGTCAAAAGAAAATTTAGTTTTGCTTATTCCCTCTTTCCTGGGTTCTTGCAGGAGAAGTGGGTATAGTGAGGGAAAGTCGTTGTCAGAGGCTATGCTCTGAGCATGTCCATATAATCGCTTATGACCTGCATTTAGTGAGAAAAAGAGCATAAAGGATTAAACAGAGGTGAAAAGAATGAGAAGGTCACACCTTCCCCA
This sequence comes from Phascolarctos cinereus, assembly GCF_003287225.1. Taxonomy (NCBI): domain Eukaryota; kingdom Metazoa; phylum Chordata; class Mammalia; order Diprotodontia; family Phascolarctidae; genus Phascolarctos; species Phascolarctos cinereus. Next base: position 375,620,760 of record NW_027555958.1, on the reverse strand, counting down.
GTTGCAACTGGTGGGCCATGGGGTCAGAGAATGAATGACAGCTATCACCCTTGGGATTTCATGAAGATGGGGCTTGATTCTTCTCACCATGAGCCCTCCCAAATCCTACCCTAAATGTGTATCCCAACGATTCTAACAGGTGGAGAAGCCTGGATGAGGAACCAGCTGTCCCCATGATTCTTCTTCCCGTTCTCTCTTCTGCTTCCCCCAGCAACTGGCTAGCTTTGGTTGCTGTTTTGCCTGGTTGCTAAATCAACATGTTTTATTTCTGTCCCACCAACACACCAAAACAGAATCTGGGGGACAGAGGTGAGTGTGTGGAATGGACCAGGCAACCTCATCCGCAGGGTGCCTTCTCACTTGATTGAAGCAGCTGCTCCAAATGTGTACCTTTGGTTCCCTTCCCTTCTCTTCTCTAAGGGACTGCCTGGTAAATAATGTTGTGGAGGTGCCCATGAAAGGACCAGATTCCACAGGTCTGGAAGAAGCTTTGGAGTTCTCTGAGAAGCTGAGAACGTAGTTGACAACCAGCTCCAAACTTCCTGCTTGCAGGTCTAGAGCATCCGTGATGGGTCTGGGCTCTGCAGTTATGCCCTCCACACTTGGTCTGCATCTCACTGCCTATTCCACAAGGCTTCCTGAAATAGTGGCTGGGCAGCAGCTGCCATGGCCCTTCCTATCCCTCTTCCTCCTCCACTCCCTACTCCTTCCCCTTTCCCTCTTAAGAGTCAACTGCATTTCCAAAGGGTTTCCAGTTTGAGCCTAGAAGAGATGGAGAATGAGCACAGCTGCAGAGGGGGAGGGCTTAGGCTTCCCCATATCACAGAATTGTAAAATTAGAAATACAAGAGGTATCAAATCTAGGAGTATTTTAGGCCCTCCTTGGAGTGCTCAGACTTTCCCAGTGGTAAGGCCCAGAGAGAATCCTTAGAGCACACCAAACCCACTCTTCTTACCCATCCCAATCCTGCTCTCCATTCAGCTAGGTGGTACAGAGGCTGGAACTCTAGACCTCCCATCAGAAAGGTCTGAGTTTGAATTCTCTTTGGACACTTATAGATTTGTTACCCTGTGCCAGTCACTTAATCTCTGTTTGCCTCAGTCTTCTCATCTATAAAATGGAGATAATAACAGCACAACAAGGTTGTTGTAAAGATCAGATGAGTTAATAATTGTAATGTGCGTAGCACAGTACCTGGCACATAGTAAGGGTTATTATTGTTTTCCAGAGATAGTTTCATGATGTTAAAGAGAGCATTTGGCCATGAGACAGGAGATCTGAATTCTAGCCCTTGCCCAGCCACTAGCCAGGTATGACCCTGGGGAAAATCATTTAACTTCTCTAGGTCTCAGTTTCCTTATCTGTAAAATAAAGACTAGATTATTTACAGGGTCCTTCCAAGATCTCAGTGATGCATTCAACAAATATTTGCTGAATATTTGTGTTGTGTTGTATTTATGTTGTATGTTCAGACTGTTAGTAGCCTAAGCTACCTCCTCAAGAATGCTCCCAGCCTTTTAATAATCAGAGCTGACATTTTTATATCATTTGACCCTCCTAATAACCCTGTGAAGTATATACTATAAGGGGTTGGCCCCATTTTGTGAATAATAATAATAATAATTCCTATTTACATAGCACTTTGTGAGGCTTACAAAGCACTTTTTATATACATTTCACATTTAAGCTTCACAACAACACAGTGAGGTAGGTACTATTATTACCTCCATTTTACAGATGAGGAAGCTGAGGCTCAGAGTCTTGCCTATAGTCACCAAGCTAGTAAGAGCCCATAGCAATTTATAATCAAGTCTTTCTGAGTCCAAGTACAACCTTCTATCTATCCATTATACCAAATTGGTGGTACCAGAGATCACCATCCCCTATTCCCATTCTTGCCCCTTTTTCCTCCATCACAGGTGCTGCCTGTTTACCAGCCTGATTTGCAATGCCCCAGCTCCCTCTTCTCTAACCTCCTGTGCCCATTCCTAGGTGCAACTGACAAAGTGGGAAACTGAGGCTCCAAAAGGTAAGATATTTGCCCAGTGTGACACATGGTATTAATAACTAGGCTAAGGATTATATCCAGTTATTCTAATTTTTCCCTTCCAGTAAATATTGCTGGTTATGATGAAATGCAGGAAATCAGAATTCTGTTATATCTTTTATGCTTTATTTCACTGCTCCCTTTCTTTCCCCTCCCACTCCTCTTCCCTTCCCAAAAAAGAGCTGAGTGAGCATTTCTTTTTACCTGCCTAGTCTAGGGGGAGGGGACTAGGTCAGGCGTCAGACAGGTCTTGCACACAATAGGAAAACCATATCCAGACTACTCTCTCCAGCCTTGGACCTAGCAGGAACTAAATAGCCTTGTGTGCCCAGCTCGAAGGTCTGGACTGCATATGTCTCCCTGGACAAATGCCAATCACATGAGCTGCTGCTGGTAATTGAGTGAGCCGGGATAATCTCTCAGCTCAAGTGTCTCTGCTGGCAAAGGGACTTGGCTCAGAGTTAGGAGTGTGAGATAAGGGGGGAGGTGGGGATTGCCAGCCTTTCATTCTGGGACCTGAGAGGTTTGGGAGAGGCAGTGGGAGGAGGGTTGGGGGGGGCAATTCAGGCCAAGCCAGAGATCCTGCCAGGAGGACTTTGTCCCAGGCAAAGAGCACAACATAAATTTGACTTCATCAGTCAGCAGGGGCTGGCAGTGAAGGGGATGATCAGAATGGGTAGGGGCTGGGCCAGAGGCTGGGGTGGGGTGGGGGCTCAGAGATGAGAAGGCACTTAGCTTGGCAACCTTTTTTTCTCCAAACTCTACTACCCCACAGCTTCCCACTAGTTGGGCATGACTGAATGGGGTGATTCCTGTTCTGGCAAGACTGGACTGGCCTGATGGTCTTCCTACTCCCAGCTTCACACTCCCAATTTCCCAATCTTCACTCCTGCCCCCCCCCCACCCCCACTGCATAGCAAACATGCAGGGAGCTTTCCTCCCATTCCCCCTTGCCACAACAGGCTGGGTGGTAATAGTCAGGTCCCCATTCCATGTGAAGTCAGGGAGCCCCTTCCAATCCTCAGCCTTGGCTTCCCACCTCCCATCTCCGCACACCCTTGGGAGTGGCAGGGCATCCCCGGCCAAGAGGGGGAGGCAGAGCAGCTTCCAGGCCCCTCTATGAATCAAACTTCTAGAAGCATATGGTGCCCTGTGGGCCATGTGGCTGCTTCTCCTTAAGAACTATCATGGGGCTTGGCCCAGGATTTGTCCACAGCACCCTCTGCTGGCCTTGTGGCAGCCTGGGCCTGGGGAGAGCCTCTGATTGGGAGGGACAGCTCCCTGCCTTGGCCAACTCCCTCAGCCTCTGTCCAGGCTGCAGAGCCTCAGGCCTTGGTTAAAGGATTCATTTACTCAGCCAGCCAGTCACAAAATCATAGATTCCTTCTTGTAGCCCAAGGGGAATCTTGGTGCCAAAACTTCTGTTTTAGGGAATATAACCTGAAGGCATTATCAAAAATTTAAAAGAGCTGGTTGTTAAAAAGATTTTCATAGCAGCACTTAGCAAATAATGCTTACAATTATATAGCACTTTTCTATGTTATTTGATCCTCACAACAACCCTGGGAAATAGGTGCTATCATCCCTATTTACAGATGGTAAAACTGAGGCTGAGAAGTTAAGTGACCTTCCCTGGGAAGGATTAGAACTCATGTCTTCCTGACTTCAAGTCCTTGATAGATATACACATACACACGTGTGTGTGTGTGTGTGTGTGTGTGTAGTTTTCCCCAATTACATGTTAAAACAATTTAAAAAAACATTTAGGGGCAGCTAGGTGGTACAGTGGATAGAGCACTAGCCCTGAAGTCAGGAGGACCTGAGTTCAAATCTGGCCTCAGACCAAACACTTGGCACTTACTAGCTGTGTGACTCTGGGCAAATCGCTTAACCCCAATTGCCTGAAAAAACAATGAAAAAAAATTGGGGGCAGCTAAGTGGCTCAGTGGATAGAGCACCAGCCCTGAAGTCAGGAGGACCTGAGTTCAAATCCGGCCTCAGACCAAACACTTGACACTTACTAGCTGTGTGACTCTGGGCAAGTCACTTACCCCCAATCGCCTCACTAAAAAAAAAAAATTAAAAAAATTTTTGAGTTCCAAATTCTATCCTTCCCTCCTCTCTCAAGCTCTTGATTCTAATGATAGTAATAACTGTCATTTATATAGGGCATTAAGACTTTTAAAGTGCTTTATAAATATCTAATTTTAACCTCATAACCCTAGGAGGTAGGGAAACTGAGACTGAGAGAGGTAAAATAACTTGCCCAAGGTCACACAGCTAAGTGTCTAAGGCAGGTTTGGAAATTGGGTCTATCCTGATACCAATGCCAGGACTCTAGCCACTTCACTACCCAGTTACCTGTAGTATTTACCTTACAGAGTAAGGACTTAATAAATGCTTTTTCATTTATTCATTCTCCCTATTTTCTGTATGAAGTAACTGAGGACCACTTGCCTGAGGTCATTTAGCCTTTATAGTGACCTCATTTAGGGTGCCCTTTCACACAGCAACATCTCCTTCCCTCCTTCCCTTCTTCCCTCCTTCCCTCAGAAGATGTGCTTAGAATCTCAGAACTTCAGCTCATGGAATCATAGGTTTAGAACTGGAAAGGATCTTCAAGGTCACCTAGTCTAACCTCTTTCTTTTACAGATGAGGAAACTGAAGGAGATTAAGTGACCTGGCCCCAAATCACCCAAGTAGTTAGCATCAGAATTTGAAGCTACTTCTTCTTTTTTTGGCTAGGCAATGGGGTTAAGTGAGTTGCCCAGATTCACACAGCTAGTAAGTGTTATGTGTCTGAGGCTGGATTTGAACTCAGGTCCTCCTGAATCTGGGGCTGGTACTCTATCCACTAGGTCATCTAGCTACCCCTTGAAGCTACTTGTAAAATAAAACTCTCCATATGTCCTTCCTGCTCAGAGATGTATTTCTCTGGGCTTTGGGGAGAATCTAGAGCCTCGAGCTCTTTATTCTTGCCTTCTTACCTTAGAGAAAAGGGAGTGGAGGGAATGCTCAAGTTTCACGAGCCTTTGCTGCCTGGCTGTGTGGCTGGGGGTGGGGCTAGCTTCTACTGTTTCCATAGTTACATTTTCAGTGTGAACATTGACACCTTGGAAATCAGCAAGCACTACAAATCAGGGCTTGACTTATTGTTTTGTTCACTGTCTAGACCAGGGGTGGGGAACCTGCAGCCTTGAGACTACTTGTGACCACACCAGACCCTGGTCTAGACTTTAAAAAGTGATGGAGAAAATGTTAATAATGCAAATTAAACTTAAGAGTGTGTTGTGATTACATCCCCTACCCCCACCCAGAGAACTAGTTGTTGAACATTTACCAGCACACCACTGTGTGGAGACAACTTTGGCCTCCTTCAGAGCAGAGCTGGGCTCTGTAGATGGCAGGGGAGAAACGAGTTGGCCCTTTGCTTAATGTTAGGGAGAAGCTAGACTGCAGCAGTCCCGCAGAGTCTGGACTAAGCGGATGGTGGTAATGGCAATGGAGAAGCAGAGGCAAGAGCAAATTCAAGCCAAGAGACAATGTAGACTAGGACAGGATTGGCAGCACTTGGTGATAGAAGGGATGGGAGTGGGAGAGGGTAAGGGTGGGGAGAAGGAAGCAAATGAAAAATGACTGCAAGGTAAAAGGTACCAAAATAAACATACCCTTTGTCCCATTTGTTCCATTTAAGGAAACATATCCTGAAAGCATTATCAAAAATATTTTAAATATTTTAAAAGAGTCAATTGTAAAAAGATTTTTCACAGTAGCACTCTCTGTAATTGCAAAAAAACCAAACCAAACCAAAACAAAACCAAAAAACCTGGAAAGAAGCTAAATGTTCAATTGTATGGGAATGGTTAAATGAATGATGTTACACTAATGTAATGGAATACATTACTAATGTATCAAGACAAGCATAACATTATTAAGACGGATGGGTATCAGGTCTGTAAAGAAATCAGGAAACATCTATGCAAAATAATGCAAAACAAAAAACCCCAAAACCAAAACAAATGCAAAACAACCAGAGGAACAGAGAACAAACTAAATTTAGCTTTAAGGATAGTGACAGGGACTGGGAAAGCCTCAAGCAGCAGACTTAAAAAACTGAGTTAGTTTTTTTTTTCAATCCTTAAGTAATAGTGTAAGTACAGTGCCCCTCTTCTCTCGGGATTCAGGAGTAAAACAAATGAAACAAAAACTTGTACTGATACTGAGTATATGACAAGGTCATGTAGCCAACAGGAGTTCTATACCAAGCAGAAGCTTAATTTCCAGCTTACTATATGTACCCAACAAGTAGTTAAGGATGTACCTGCATCGTAGACCCAGAGGTTTTGAGTATCAGTCATGGATTCAGGATGATGTGGTTTCAAACCCCACTTCTGTTACCTACTAGCTCTGTTACTTTGGGAAAGTAATTTGTTCTCTCTCAGCCTCAGTTTTTTCAAGCTATAAGATGAGGATGATGCTACCTCAAGTGCCTGCATCACCGAAAGGTTGTTTTATGAGGCTTAAGCTTGATGGTGCATGTGAAGTGCTTTGTAAACTGTCAAGTTCTAGGTGTCATTTATTTTTATTGACCTCAGGGGTTGTCCTATGTGATTTACCTTAAATTGGAACCAACCAGTGGTGGGCAGGAGCTGAAATATTTTGTATGGTACTCAAGCCCATTGGAGAGTCAAGAAATGATGAAATTGATAACCCAGCCAGACTCTCCAAGGCATCCTAGACCTATGGTTATGGCTGACTGTTATCTGGTCAAAGACTCAATGCTCTGCAAAGGACCTTGAAAAATCACAGAATCATCAATTCAGAGATAGAAACCACCTTAGAGCTTATCCAAACCAACCTCCTCATTTTACAAATGAGGAAATTGAAGGCTAGAGACATCAAATGATTTGCCCAGGGTCACATTGCTAGTAAATGTCTGAGGGAAAATTCAAAACCAGGTCTTCCTGACTCCAAATCCAGTACTCAGGTCATCTAGTTTATCCTTCTACTCCCTAGAGAAGAAGCTGAAGGAATTCCCTTGAAAGAAAATAGTCATTCCCAATCCCAGCATGTATCAAGGAGTCAGGAATGGACAGCTCTTTGCCAGTTTGGGCAGTAAGTGGCACATGGGGGCACAACTTCCCCAGCTGTCAGCTTAAGCCAGGAGCATTTTCAGTTTGATCTAAACATTGGGATGCAGCCAGAGACTCCCCAGCTGCTGGGGGATTGGCAGTAGCTATAAATGGCTGGCTCACTTAAGGATCCCTGGTCCCTGGAGATCCCGAGAGAGAGAGAGAGAGAGAGAGAGAGAGAGAGAGAGAGAGAGAGAGAGAGAGAGAGAGAGAGAGAGACTTACAGTGAATACCTCAGCTCCTGCTATAGATAACGCACCCTAATTCACATGAGTTAGATTAAGAGAGGAAACCTGGCAGCATGGATTACAGCACTGGGCTTGGAATCAGGAGGACCCGGGTTCAAGACTCATTTCTGTGATGATGGTCAAGATATTTAACCTCTGAACCTCAGAATTCTCTAAGACTATAAGTAATAGATGGATTGTAGAGAAGCTGAGACAGAGAGATCCTGAAAGAGCAGCTCTGTAAGGATGAGACCCTGGGACAAAGAGATGATAAACTATTCATTATGAAGTGATTGTGTTGTGGATCTGCAGAGACATGTGCTCAGGACATTTACAAATTATTTGCTAAATAAAATCTTCCCCCCATAATCTAAGGACCCTTGTCATCCCCAGTAACTCTCTCTACTTTTAGAACTGAAGTATTCTTTCCCTTTATCCTCTATCACCTACTCAACTGTCATGGTGAAGTGTCATAAAGAGATCTTCAAAGCCAATAGTGACATTAGCTGTGTTATCTTCGGTCAAGTTACCTGCCCTCTCTTGGTCTGTCTGTTATCACTGGCAAAATGAAGGGTTTGAACAAGAAGATCTCTGAGAATCCCTACCAGCTCTGACATTCTTTTTTTGGTCATTTTTTTAAAAAAAAATTCTAAACTTAATAAACACCAAATAAAACAAGCATTTCCATATACGTTGTAGAAGAAAAGATTATACATGAAACTGAATGTCCATAATGTGGAGCTTGTTTTTCTTTTTATGTATGTAGTAAATTCAACATATAATGTTCAAAGCTGTCTTGCTTGTCTGTAATTCCTCCTCTTGTTCTCTTCTTGTTTTGGAGATAGAGGGAAACAGATGCTATACTTCTCCCTCCTCTCCCTTTTATCTCCCCTGTCCACATAGTTGAGGAGGGGAAAGGAAAAACAAAACCTTGTAATAAAAACATGCATATTCAAGTAAAACAAATCCCCATCAGTCAAGTCTCATTCTGCATCTTGAGTCCATCACCTCTTCTCAGGAGGTAGGTAGCATGCTTCAGTATTGGTATTCTGTAATAGTGCTTAATCATTTCATTAACCATAGTCCTCAAGTCTTTCAAAGTTGTTTTTCTTTACACCATTGTTATTATAAAAATCATTCTCCTAGATTTGCTCACTTCATTTTGCATCACTTCATACAAATCTTTCTAGGTTTCTTTGAAACTTTGCCTTTTGTCATCCCTTATGGAGCAATAATATTCCATTATATTCATATGCCATAATTTGTTCAGCTATTCCTCAGCTGATGAATCCTCCCTTAGTTTCTAGATTTTTGTTATAATGAAAAGTATTTCTGACATCCTATGAGCCTACATTCTGAAATATTTCTATGGGAGTAAGACTAATAGTATGAAACAAAATCCTCTGTAAGTTTACTTTCGAGGGAGACAGTTCTCCAAGAGTGAGCAAGTAGTTATGGGCACATCATCTAGGGGAAGTCACTTATCTCCAAAACAAGTGGAAAGTTTCTTTAGTGCAAATAATGCATGTTCTGTTTCTTTTGGCTCTCCATAGTGCCTGGTGCCTAGGGGTGCATAATAATCAGTCAACCAATAAACATTTATTAAGTGGCTACTATATGCTGGGCACTGTGCTAAGCACCAGAGATATTAATAGAGGCAAAAGACAATTCCTGTCCTACAGAAGCTTACAATCTGTTCAGAGAGACAATATGCAATATAATCAGTTGCCAAATCTTATCATTTCCATCTCCACATCTTTCACAGCCATCATCTTCTCTCTACTCATATAACTCCTGGATGAGGAAATGCCCTATACTAATGCATTCTGTGCAACCTATAGTCTTAGAGAGTTGCCTAGGGCAATGAGAGTTTAAATGATTTGCTGAGGCACATACTGTTAATGCTGTCAGAGGTGGGATTTGAACGCAGGGCTCCACACTCCCAAGCTAGTTTGCTATCTATTTTCCAAACTGCCTCTCCACATTTATATAGAACTATTATTACTATCTCCATTTCATAAATGAGGAAACAGGCTCATAATGGCTAGGTGATTTGCTCAGGGCACACAACTAGTAAGTGTGTGAAATTTGAACCCAGGTTTTTTAGATTCTGAATTCAGTGCCCTGCTATATAAAATCATAGATTTAGAGTTCTGAGGTTACATTGGATACCTTCTAACCCAATTCTCTCCTTTTACAGATAATGAAATAAAGGTGCAGAGCAAGTTAGGTGACATGCCCAAGGTCACATAGGTAACAAATGTCAAAGCTCAGATTTGCACCCAGGTCTTCTGACCCCAGACCTATTGTTTTCCCCACTGCACCATATGGTTTCCCATATAGCATATCAGAGGAATGTTGGCATTAAAAAATTTCCCCCATTGCTGTTTTAGAGCAACAAAACCTAGAAAGTGTTGATTTTAGAGAAATTGAAACCATAGGTGATTCAAAGGGCATGTGGGTGTAAGTAGTCTATTGTATATTATCAAGAATGAATTGAGCTTTAGATGTGGCATAATTGATTGGCACTAATCAGCAAAGACACATATGACCAGAAAAGGGGGTGGGCTAGGCATGTAGGATGAAGTATGACCCATAGGTAGTCAGAGGGCAGTACTGGTATCCCTAATATATTGGAAGTGCCAACTAGCCAATAAGTCCATCAACAAGCATTTATGAAGCACCTACTGTGCGCTAAGAATTGTGCTGGGAAATACAAACATAAAAATGATACAGTCCCTGCCCTCAAAAAGCTTACATTCTATCATGCTATAGTGAAGGAGTCAGCAAACTATGACCCAAGGTCCAAATGTAACTTGCTGTCTGCTTCTGAATGGTCCTGAAGCTAAAAATGGTTTTTATGTCAAAAAGCACAATTTGGAGTACAATTTGGAACTATGCCCAAAGAGTAATAAAACTGTGCATACCTTTTGATCAGCAATAGCACTATTAGCTCTGCACCGCAAAGAGATCAAAGAAAACAAGGAGAAGAACCTATATGTATAAAAATATTCATAGCAGTCTTTTTTGTGGTGGCAAAGAATTAGAAATTGAGGGAATGCCCATCAATTGGGCAATGGCTGAACAAGTTGTGATGCAATACTATTGTGCTATAAGAAAGAATGCTTTCAGAAAAACCTGGAGAGACTTACATGAACTGATGCAGAATGAAGTGAACAGAATCAGGAGACATTGTATACGATAATAGCAATATTGTGTGATGATCAGTTGTGAATGAGTTATTCTCAGCAATACAATGATCTTAAAACAACTTCGAGGGACTCATCATGAAAAATGCTATCCACCTCCAGAGAAAGAACTGATGGAGTCTGAATACAGATTGAAGCATACTTTTTTTTTTACTTTTGTTTTTTGGTTTTTAATATTTTTGGTCTGTGTTTTCTTCACAACATGAGTAATATGGGAATATGTTTTGCATGACTACATATACAACCTATATCAAATGGCTTGCCTCTTATGGAGAGGAGAAGGGAGAGAGAGAATTTGGAACTCAATTTTTTTTTAAATGTTAAATTTTTTGTAACTGGAACAAAAATAAAAACTTTTAAAAGAAAGAATTAGAAGTGAAAAGGAATTGAATTCCAGGAATAGGGGACAACCAGTGCAAAGGCATTGAAATGGGAAATCAATGTCATGAGGAACAGCAAGAAGGCCAGTCTGCTTGGACTACAGAATATAGAAAGGGTAGTTACATATACATATATCATAACATATAACAAGGTAAGGTAAGCTGGGGCCAAGTTGTGAATAGCTTTAAATGCCAACCTGCTAAGTTTATATTTGATCCTAAAGGCAATAGGGAGCCATTGGAAATTATTTAATAGGGAAGTGACTTAATTAGAGCTACACTTTAGGCAAATGACAAGCTGCTTCAGGGACAATGGATTGGAAAGGGGAGAAACTTGAAGCAGGAAGACCAATTAAGGAGCTATTGACATAGTCTAAGTGAAGGGGGCCTGAACTGTTTCTTGGGAGTAGAGATTATTTCACTCTTTGTATTCATATTCTTAGTGCTTGGTACATAATAAGAGCTTAATAAATGCTTGTTGATCGATCATATGAGTGGAGAGAAGGTGATGGATATGAAAGATGTTGAGGAGATAGAAATGACAAGTTTTAGCAACTGATTACGTGTATGAGATGTCAAGGATAATGCCAAAGTTATAACCCTGGGTAATGAACTGAAAGGGCGATAGAACCTTGTTAGATTATCACAGTGCCTGACACATAATAGGCACCTGATAAACATTTATTGACTCTTTGCTCTTGACTACAGAAATAAGAAAGTTCAGAAGAGGGTAGGTTTTTGAGGAGAGATAATGGGTTAGCTCTATTTTGTCTGTGGGTCATACATCAATATGAAATATCAAGTAGGCAGTTGAAGATACATGTTAAAGATCAGAAAAGGGATGAGATCAAAAGACCTGATGTGGCAGTCATCCACTGGGAGGTGATAATTAAATCCAAGAGGGAGCTGATGAGGTTAATAAGTGAGAGTAGTAACTAGAAAGAAAAAAAAGTTCCCAGGATAGAGCCTTGGAGTAAGCCTGCTGTTAGGTAGCATTATCGGGATGATTAACCAGCAAAGCAGAATAAGTTTGGGAGTTCCTGTGTCCTCTGTCACTGGCTGGCTCAGCTGTCAGTTAGCATTAGGCCTATCAGAGGGGGATAACAACCAATTAAAATGGTTAATTGGGGGCCCTAATGCCAAGTGTAGCTAATGATATTGGTACATGTCCATATGCCCATAACTATTTCTAGGGCACCATCAATACAAAATTCCAATAAGGCACTGCCAGGGACTATAATTCTGAAGTTACCAAAGTCATTCAATTAGTCGTCAACAAATATTTTTAAGGAATCTACTATGTGCGAGGCACTGTGCTAAGCTCTGGGGATACAAAGAAAGACAAAAATAGTCCCTGCCCTCAAGGAGCTCACATTCTAATGGGGGAGACACCATGTAGACAATTATGTACAAACAAGATGTATAGAGGATAAATTGTAGACAATCTCAGAGGGAAGGCATTAATTAGCATTAAAGGGGATCAGGAAAGACTTCTTGCAGAAGATGGGGTTTTAACTAAGACTTGAAGGAAGTTAGTCAAGAAAGGAGACCTTGAGAATGGGAGTCAGAGATTGGGGCCTTTTGTATCTCCAGAGCAAGATGAAATACATCTTCTGGTATAAACTGGTGTCCTCATAGGCACATCAGATTAGAAATCCAGGCAGCCCTTTGGTTGGTTCTCCCTACGTAGATGGAAAGGCTTTTCTTACAGCCCTTTTTGGGAGCTCATAAGGTCAATCAGCTTCATGAATTTTAGGGGATCATAGGATTTAGATCTAGAAGGGCCTTGGAGATAATCTAGTCCAGGGGTTCTTAATATGGGGTCCAGAGATACCCAGATTTCAAGGGGTATATGACTTTGGGTGGAAAAAAATTACCTCTTTATTTTCATTAATCTCTAACTGAAATTTGGCATTTCTTTTAATTATTTAAAAACAGGTCCATATACTTTGTTATTGTTGCTCAGTCATCTCTAACTCTTTGTGATCTCATTTAGGGTTTTCTTGGCAGAGAAACTGGAATGGTTTGCCATTATCTTCTCCAACTCATCTTTATAGGGCAGGAACGGAGGCAAACAGGATGAAGTGATTTGCCCAGGGTCAAACAGCTTGTCCGAGGCCATATTTGAACTCTAGTCTTCTTGACTCCAGGCCTGATGATTTTTCCACAGCACCACCTAGTTGGCCACGTATTTTGGCAGAGTACTAAAGAGTTCCACAACACAAAAAAAGGTAAGGTTAAAAACCCTGGCTCTAGTTTAATCAGTCATTTTTTCAGAGGAAGAAATTGAGGTCCAGAGACTTACTCAACTTCTCTAAGATCACACAAACTAGTAAGTGGCAGAGATGGCATTTGAACCCATCTCCAGACTCCAGATTGAGTGTCCTTTCTACTCCCCTCTGCTACTCAATATGGTGATGTGGGTAAAGAGCCAATAGTGGTGGTAGATCATCTGTATCCGGTGTGCTTAAAGATTGGGAGCAACAGTTTAGACATTGACTTGTGCAACATGGAATGAGGAGAAGTGAGAAGGATGAAGTGATGAAGGTCAAGGGTCCTCAGTCCAAGGAGCATGACTGTCTCTGGAAAAGTCATTGAGTTGGAGCATCTGCTCCCTCTGCTGGTCAATTTTGGTTTAAGATGTGTATTGGGACACCTTCTGGGTAGCCTCTGTTTTCTGCAAACGGAGAGGAAGCATAAAAATCATAGACGCTCAGAGCTGGAAGTTGTTGGTGGGCTTTGGCTCAGCCTTATGAATCCAAACTTTACTATCTGTTGTTCTGCTCCTCATAGTGAGATTGGTGATGTGGGTAAGGAGCTCCCTGCCCTAGGGAGCATCCAGACCTTCTGGGCTGGGAATATGCTTGGTTGAGGGCCAGCCCATCAGAAGGACTGTCTTCCCTGCTTCAGGCTGGCATCCCTTACTCTTAAGCCAGAGCTGAGACACCCCATGAGGCTCAGCCTCGTGGCTGCCATGCTCCTGGGGCTGTGGTCAGGAAGTCACCCTTTCCATTTGCCCAGAACTGACTGCCAGAGGGTTGGGTAAACTGGTGATTGGCAGAGCTCCTGCTGGAAAGTCTTACCAAGGAGAGGAGAGCTTGGCCTATTTTTAACACTGGGTGCCCTGTATAAGAGACAGCTGGAAACCAGCAGTGACCCTAAGACTACTAGTGCATTCCCTCCTCTCACTGTCCCATTGCATGGAGGAGGCAGGAAAGGGGAAGATATCTGCCATCCCCACCACCCATGCCCCTCCTCCCAGCAGAAGTTCATGGAAGGCCAAGGAGAGAACAGGAACAGAACAGGACCAAGAGCAATTGACGAAGGCAGGCAGATTTCAGTTTGATGAGATGAAAAACTTCCCCCCAAGTTAAAACTGCCCCAGAGTAGAATATATTGCTTGGAGAAGCAGTGACTTCCAGCTGAACGAAGCTTGTAATTCCTATTATTGGGGAGGCTGAGGATGTATTGATTTAGTTTGGGAGTTCTGAGCTGCAGTATCTGGTGTCTGACATAAGTCTGGCATCAATATGGTGAGTCCCTGCCACAGGAGAGGAAAACTGGCCTAGTTTGGAAAAACAACAGCTTAAAGTTCCTGAGCAGATCAGCAATGGTATGAGGCCTAGGACTGACTGTTGAACCTCCAAGTCTCAACTACCTCCTTTTATAATTGATGAAACTGAGGCCTCTAGACTTGCCCAAGGTCACAGGGCAAACTTAGACAGACCACTTCCGAAGGGAGAAGGTTCTATGGCTTCCCCTGTGTCACCCTTTGCAGTAAAGAAGATCACAAGTGCTTTCTCGTCAGTCTTTAGCCTCTCTTTACTAAAATTCTCAGCTGGACCTTCCTATTGGGAAGTATCCAAGGACCATAGATTGAGAGGCATTGCCTCAGTCAGACTGAGATCTGGGAAAGACTTTGGCTTAAAAAGGCCAAGGTCTCCCACTGCATGAGGGTAGTCTCCAATAGTCCTGATCCATATGTTGCCACTGGATCCAGATGGCTCCAGAGGAGAAAGTGAAGCTGGTGACCTTGCACAGCCTTCCCTCACTTAAATCCAATTCACTTGCATGGCATCACCTCCCTGGCATCTGGGTCTTCTTCCAGAACAAAGTACTAACAACAACAGAAGAGACTGGAAAGCTTATCTAGTAGAGTGACTTGCTTGAAGGCAGACGGTCAGTGTGTGACTTAGACAAGATTTGAGCTCCAGATTGAACTTTCCCCTGCACTATGCTGTGGGTCCCAATCCCTGTGTGTTTATGTTGGAATTTAGGAGCAAATACAACATGAAGTGGAGTATTATTCTGCTGTACTCCAAATTGACTCTCTCTAGACTCATGATTCATTTAGTATGGTTCAGATAATTTGTTCTGTCCAATATTATCTACTGACCTACTGACTGGAGGGGCAGCTAGATGGCACAGTGGATAGGGCCTGGAGTTAGGAAGGCTCATCCTTCTGAGTTAAAATCTGGCTTCAGACACTTACTAGCTGGGTGACCCTGGGCAAGTCACTTGACCCTGTTTGTCTTAGTTTTCTCATCGGTTAAATGAGCTGAAGCAGGAAATGGCTCCAGTATCTTTGTTAAGAAAACCCCAAAAGAGGTTATGAAGAGTTGGAGATGACTGAACAACAACACTGCCTGAAGACATATGCCTTTCTCTCCTCTCCTCTCCTCTCCTCTCCTCTCCTCTCCTCTCCTCTCCTCTCCTCTCCTCTCCTCTCCTCTCCTCTCCTCTCCTCTCCTCTCCTCTCCTCTCCTCTCCTCTCCTCTCCTCTCCTCTCCTCTCCTCTCCTCTCCTCTCCTCTCCTCTCCTCTCCTCTCCTCTCCTCTCCTCTCCTCTCCTCTCCTCTCCTCTCCTCTCCTCTCCTCTCCTCTCTCTCTCTCTCCTCTCCTCTCCTCTCCTCTCCTCTCCTCCTCTCTCTCCTCTCCTCTCCTCTCCTCTCCTCTCTCCTTTTCTCTCCTCTCCCCTCCCCTCCCCTCCCTCCCCTCCTCCCTCCCCTCCCCTCCCCTCCCTCCCTCCCTCCCCTCCTCCTCTCCTCTCCTCTCCCCTCCTCTCCTCTCCTCTCCTCTCCCCTTCTCTCCTCTCCTCTTTTCTCTTCTTTTCCTTACTGTTTTTTTAAAAATAAGTTTTTATTACCTCATCATAGTTTCCCCATGTATCCCTCCTTCTCCCCCTCCCCAAAAGCCATCCTATATGACAAATAGGAATAACAACAAGAACAGCATTGCAAAACTGTGAAAAGATGAGATGTGCAGCATCTTTGGACTTCCTGCCTCCACATGCCTTCTCATATCTCTTCATTTAAGTCTTGTTTGAATTTTGTATTTTGTCACATTCACTTTTGTTTTTTGGTATGTCATTCTTCCATTTACATTATTGTGGTCACAGTGTACATGGTTTTCTTGGCTCTGCTTACTTCACTTTGTATCAGTTCATATAGTTTTTTTCCATGCTTATCTGTATTCATCACACACATCATTTCTTACGGCACAGTAACATTCAGCCACGTTCATGAACCACAATTTATTTAGCCATCCCCCAGTTGATAGAGACCTGCAGGGATGATTTTTCATTTTGGCTTTGTATCTTTTGTACCTTGGACATAATAGGTGCTTAATAAATGCTTTGAAAACTTGTTTAATGAATGAATCTTGTCTAAATAATGGTCTATTTCTAGGGGTGTGCTGGTAAATGTTAGTTAACTCCAGAAAAAAAGTGTGGATATACTTTTTAGTTTAATCTTGATTGTAAACATTTTCTTCGCTTAAGTCTAAACAATCATCAAAATGACAAATCAAGCCTTGATTTGTTTGCTGGTATCTGAAGTTCAGATGCTCACACTCTAGATTTAATAATCAGCTCACAGAACAGTTCCGGCTCCCTCCAGCACACCCCCATGGGGTATTTCTAACACTGGGACAGAGTCGTAATATGTAGCCCATCCACTTAAGCTCATTTATTCTTTTGTAATGTCTCTTGAGGTATCCTTTCCTCTCCCATCCTATTGTCACTGTGTAATATGGATTCTACTGTCCTAGAATATGGACTAATTGATCTCCCTGCCTCCTGCTTTTCCGTCCTTTGATTCATCTCACGTACTGTTGTCAGATTAACATTCCTAAAGCACCACTTCATCATGTCACTGTTTTTCTTAAGAACCTTCAAGGGCATCTCATTTATTGACTACTGGGTAATATTCAAATTCCTCATCCTGGTTACTTTAACCCTAACTTGTCACCTTCAGCAGCCTCTTGATAGGCCTCCCTGACTCCAGTGTCTCTGTTCTCCCACCTGTCTTCTACACAGATGCCAAATTGGTAATCCTAAAGAACAGGGCTGATCATGTCATTCCCTTTCTCAAGAAGGGCCAGTGGTTGCCTATTGCCTGTAGGATAAAATCCCAGTCCCCCTGTTTCTCATTTAAAGCTTCACAGTCTAGTTCCAATCTGTGTTTCCAAACTTATTTCATGTTACTCTCCCTTACACATTCTTTGTTATAGTCATATTAGTCTACTTAATGTTCCCTATACCTGACAGTCCATTTCCCACCTCCAAACCTTTGCATGAGCTGTCTCTTCCCTAGAAATCCATACCTGGAATGCTCTTTCTGTATGTCCTTCCCTCTAGAAACTTGTATCACTGCCTATAAGGCATTTTCCCCTGATTCTCTCGTTTATTAAGGCTCTCCCTTCCCCTCCCCTAGAAATTGCTACACAGTTATTTTGCATTTATTCATTTGTGTACCTGATGTCTTTCCTAATAAAATGTAACCTCTTGAAGACAGAAACTGTTTTGTTTTGTATTCTTGGCACCTTGCAAGATATCTGAACTGTTGGCACTTAAATGCTTGCCAGACTGAGTTTTTAACTTTTTCTGAGACTCTGTTCCAGCCAGACTGGTCCACTGGCCCTACAACAAACACACCTTATTTGTTTCTGTGTTCTGTGTCATGGTTGACATCACTCTCCCCCTCTCCCTGATCTGGGATGTCTTTCCTGTACTCCAGTTGCCCAAACCTTACCCATCCTTCAAGGTTTTCCCCAAGTTACATCTCTTCCGTGTCTTAGTAACTAACCACATTGTGCTTACCTTCTTCTGAATCCATAAACTAGTGGTCCTCACCACTGATTTGGCATTCAGCCATCTATTACCACATTTCACTTTTCATGTAGTAATGGCTTTTGATACATCCACATTGCTGAACTCCCAGATTTCTATGGTCTTAGAACTTTAACTTCAAAAGAGCCATGATTTTATTGCTGAGAGTCTTTTCTTCGTCCTCTTACCTCTCCTATGAAAGCAGTTCTCAACCCCTCCTCACTTTAGTAGACTTTATAAGCCTTTGGTAAGTTACTATAGCCAAAAATAAATAAGTAAAATCCAGTGGCTTGGTAATTTGGACAGCTTCCCCCTAGGGATGTGGTATGGTATTGTACAGTGGAAGGAATGCTAGCCTTAAAGAACTGGTTTCAAATCCTGCCCCTGCTGTTCACTAACTATGTAACCTTAGACAAATAACAACCTTGAAAGGTCTTCTAAATGAGATTCCTCATTTATAAAAATGAAAGAGTTGGGTTAGTTGACTTTTAAGGACTTCCTAACTCTAAGTCCATGATCCTAAGTAAATACCAGGCTAAACTTCAGGTAATTGATAATAAGACCTATATTTAAGGCCTTTTCAGTTTGGAAATGCTCGCCAAAGCTTGTACTCCACTGGCCCAGCCTTCAAGAACCCAGGGATACCTCTGTGCCATGATGAGGCAGGCATCAGAGGAAGATGTTAAATACTTGATAAGTGACGAATCAATGAGTCATTTTTTCCCCTTATCATTCCTCTGGAAACCAGACAGTTTGGGGGACTTCCCATGAGTCTATCAGCTGCATGGTTTTTACCCCTCAAAAGAGATTACATGGTAGTGGCTTGTGAAATGCTTTGGACTATGGTCTATAGGACTCAGAGTTAGCTGAGTGATAACCAATTTCAGCCCAGGTTTCAGTCTCTTATTAAGGATACAGCTTATGGGTGAGCAGCCTCTTTTCTTCTTGGCTCTGACTATTCAGGCTCCTCTATTAAAGCCCAGATGTGTCAGTGAGCCTTTGGTGACCATTAGCTGAGATAACTGGGAATCAAGAAAAGCTGTAGCTCAGTTTGGAATTATTACCCCAAAGTCGTTAAACTGTGTATGCCTTCGGCCCAGTGATAAAACTGCTAGGCCTATATGCCACAGAGACCAAAGAAAGAAGAAAAGGACCCATGCATACAAAAAATATTTATAGCAACTCTTTTTATTTATAGCAAAAAACTAGAAAACATATGGGTAATAAAGAAACAAATTATAGTATATCAGTGTAATGGAGTATTATTATGCCATAAGAAATTATGAAACGAGTTATTTCAGAAAAGAATGGGAAGACTTGTATGAACTGATGCAGAGTGATACGAGCAGACTAAAGAGAACAATTTGTATAATATCATCATAAAACCAACTTTAAAAGACTTGAGATTTCTGATCAATATAATGACGAAACATACTAGTAGACTAGACTAAGCACCCTAACCACCTCCTGACAAAGAGATGACAGACTCATGATGCAGAAAGAGCCATATGTTTTTGGACTAGGCCAATGAGGGAATTTGTTTTGCTTGATTATGTGTATTTGTTCCAAGGGTTCTCTCTCTCTCTCTGCTTTTTTTTTTTTCTCTTTCTTTGGCTGTCCATTCCTCCCTCTCTGCCTCCCTCCCTCTTTTCCTTCCTTCCTTCCTTCCTTCCTTCCTTCCTTCCTTCCTTCCTTCCTTCCTTCCTTCCTTCTTCCTTCCTTCCTTCCTTCCTTCTTTCCTTCCTCCCTCCCTCCCTCCCTCCCTCCCTCCCTCCTTCCTTCCTTCCTTCCTTCCTTCCTTCCTTCCTTCCTTCCTTCCTTCCTTCCTTCCTTCCTTCCTTCCTTTTTTCTCCATTGGAGGGGAAGTGGGAAGGAAAATAAATGCTTGTTAATTGAAAAAAAATTAAACTATTTTTTAAAAAGAGAGATTCTAGTTTTGCAGGCAGGAACACAGAGCAAGAATAAAAGAGGCAGAGGCTGGGAGAGGGAAGGGTATATATCCATATAGCCTGGTACCAGGAGTCAGAGTGGGATATAGCTGAGGGTTTCCTCTAGGTCTCTGAGTCACTTAAGCCAAGGGCTCAAGTATTGTCCAACTGAACTGACAACTAGGACAGTCTCCCTGATATGGAACCCTATCAGACAAACCAATATTTTCCTGGTGGCTTGTAGGTGAAGCTTCACGTTTTTCACTTTCAGAATGGGGAGAAGAAAGGAATAACAGTGCCACAGGCCTTTGGCAGGTTTATTGATTGGCCTGGCATCAAGGGTTTGACCCAATATGCTTTGAGGAGGTTATCTCTTTTCCTCTCCCTTCTCATTCACCTATACCCTCCCCTCAAACTGGAGCCGCAGACACCCAAGTTTCCCTTTTCTTCTTTGATGGATGGGACATTCCAGAGTCTTCAGAATCTTTTTTTTAAAAGATTCATTTAGGAAAGGAATAGGGTGATCAGCCTCCTAGCTCATCTGCCAAGAAGAAATTTGGCTCAGCTCCCTAGCAAAGGGCAGGACCAGATCCAATGGAAAGTCCATCTTAGTTTCTCCTCCTCACCACTCCAGATATAAAATAGTGAACCTCTAGCACTGCCCTGAATGTCCTGGATTCAAAAGAAATTAGGTTGTTTCTTAAATGAAATCAGGCTGCTGGTGAATCAGCATTTTAAACTGGGTTAAAATAATCACCTTTGGGGAATCTTCCCTAAGCAGAGGTTATGGAAACTACAAACATCTTACAAAATGAGCCTGGGATGTCAAATAGATGTGTGTGACAGAGAGTATATCAAATGGTCATATAAGGGAGTTGGCCCCATTGTCTTGCCAATCACCCAGACTTTAAATCTTCCTCATTCCCTACGCCTAATTTGTCACGATGTCTCATCAATTCTATCATTGTAGCACATTGTAAAAGAGCATTGGGGGGCAGCTAGATGGTACAGTGGATAGAGCACCGGCCCTGAAGTCAGGAGGACCTGAGTTCAAATCCGTCCTTGACCAAACACTTGACACTTACTAGCTGTGTGACCCTGGGCAAGTCACTTAACCCCAATTGCCTAAATAAAATAAAATAAAATAAAAAAATAAAAGAGCATTGGCTCTGGATTGAGAGGACAGAATCCATGATTCTGTAATCCAGGCAAGGGATATGTGTGTGTGTCTGTGTGTATGTATGTATGTGTGTGTATGTATACATACATACATACATATACATACATATGTGTGTATATGTATACATACATATATGTGTGTATACATACATACGTGTGTATGTATACATACACACATGTAAAATTTGCTATGCTCAAGTTGTTAGCCTAGTGGTGTTGTCAAATTCTCTCTGACACGTATGCAAGAGATCCCTTCCCTCTACTGTTTTACTATGCTTCAGGTTTGTGGAGGAAAACCCCTCTTTGGCCAGATTCAAATGATGAAAAGGCACACAGCTCCAAAATGACTAAAAATAGGAAAATCTCTGGCTTGCTCCGCCTCCACCCCACCACATCTGGGATTTTTCCTTGTAATCCTCAACTTCCTACATTTATAAAAAAGAGGTTTCCTGCGGCCACATTATTTATTATACAAATGAAAATTAAAGGGAAATTGTCTCAAATCATCTCTCCAAACTGAAACTTCTTCCTGATGGGCCCCCCCAGCTTTCCAAAGTTGTGGAAGGATCAGGAGAAAGAGTTGCATGTCTAACTGCTTTCAGAGTCAGGAACTTACTTATGCCAAAAGGGAAGCAAAGGAAGGGTGCTGAGAGAAGACTGTCCTTCCTCTGACTCATCAACTATAAAGGTTTGCAAAAGCTGCTAGCTCCAGGATATACCTCCTTTTTAGGATCTGATTTGTGACTCTGGTCCCCACAATCCTAGTAGGCTGCTAGTACCTCTCTGTTCACAGTCTTGGTCTTAGCTGTCCTGCACAATGCTCCTAGTCAGCAAAAGTAGAGTTCTGGGTGGTTAATGGTGCTGGCAGTGCCCCCAGTGTCAGTCTGAACACTGTGGCCCCCTGTTCCCAGCATGTCTTGGGCTCCAGCAAGTCTCCCACTCCCTGTACCCCAAATGCCCCTGGCAGAAATCTCTCTCAAAGGCAAAGGAGGGAAGCAGAGAACTTGCTACCTTCCTCCACTTCCTGTTCCTGGCTTCCTTCTCAGGGTGCATGCTCTTTGAGGCATCACTGTCTCCCTTGTCCTGTCTTGTGACTTCTCTCTGACTGAATTCATGTTTTCTCTAGTAAATGGGAAAGGGCATGGTGACCTCTCAGCACCCCAAATTTCCATCACCCTGGTCCCTGGGGTAAATAATAATTTGAAGCCAAGAGGGCATGGCGTGGACACAGATTACTTTGATAAACATGTTAAACAACATAGGGCTGAGCACAGATTCCCTGGAGATTTCCCCAGAACCCTATTGTCAAGTTCACAATGAACCATTCATGACTACTCTTTGAATCTGATCATTCAACAAATTCTTTATCCATCAAATTGTGTTACCTTCTAGCTCTCATCTCTCCATGCTTTCTGTAAGAATAGGATTTATTAAATGCTAGCAAAATTACACCTACAACATTCCTCTGATTTATTGGTTAATCTCATTTTTTAAAAAAGAGAAATAATATTATTCTAGCAGATTCTTGTTCTTTAAAAAATAATTTATTTTTTTTTAATTTGCTCAATGAGGGTAATGGGAGGGACAGATTAATTAAAAAAGCTTATTATTATGGCCAAAGGACTATAAAACTGTACATACCATTTGATCCAGCAATTCCACTACTAGATCTGTATCCAAAAGAGATCATAAAAAAGGAAAAAGGACCCACATATCCAAGAATATTTATAACAGCTCTTTTTGTGGTGGCAAAGAACTGGAAATTGAGGATATGCCCACCAATTGGGGAATGGCTAAACAAGTCGTGGTATATGAATGTTATGAAATACTATTGTTCCATAAGAAATGATGAGCAGGCGGATTTCAGAGAAACCTGGAAAGACTTACACGACCTATTGCTGAGTGAAGTGAACAGAACCAGGAGAACATTGTACATGGTAACAGCAATATTGTACAATGACCAACTTTGTTTGACCTAGTTCTTCTCAGCAATGCAAGGATCTAAGACAGCTACAAAAGACTCATGATGGAGATGCTATCCACATCCAGAGAAAGAACTATGGAGTCTGAATGCAGACCAAAGCATGCTATTTTCTTTCTTTCTCTCTCTTTTTTTGGTTTGTTTTTCATTTGTTCTTTCTCATGGTTTTTCCCTTTTGTTCTGATTCTTCTTTCACAACATGACTCATGTGTTAATCTGTTTAACATGAATATACATGTATAGCCTATATCAGATTGCATGCCATCTTGAGGAGGGAGGAGAGGAGGGCGGGAAATTTAGAACTCAAAATCTTATAAAAGTGAATGTTGAAAACTAATAACAAACAAATTAATTGATTTTTTAAAAAACTTTGTTATTTGAAAAATAAATAACAAACCTGAAAAACAAATACTTTAACACGTATCTATATAGTCCAGCAAAACAAACTCCCACATCAGCCATGTCCAAAAATGTATGTCTCTGTCTACATTTTATGTTCATCATCTCTCGATCAGAAGGTGAGTGACATGTTTCATTTTCATCCTTTTAGACTCACTGCTTATCATTTCACTGATCATGTCTTTCAAAGAAGCAGTTTAAAAGTTTTTCAAATTTGCTTTTCTCTATAATGTTGTCATTGTATAAGTTGTTCTCCTGGTTCTGTTACCTTTATGCTGAGAGAACATTTCATTTTATAGATGAGAACACCAAAGTCTAGGAAAGTAACGTGATTTCTCTGGGCTCACCCAGGTATAAATAGGAGACCTAGGACTTTCACAAAGGTCCTCTAGTTCCCATCCAGGGGTCTTTCCCCTATACAAACTGCCTTTCTATCTGAGAGGCACTAGGAAGACTTCTTATTCGACTCAGACTGTGATTTCATTGGAATGAGGAATGCCCAATGAGCAAAATCCTTCTGCTAATACAGAACTTCACTTTCTTTGCAACTTATAGTGTTAGGGAGTTGCCTGGATGGGGGGTGGGATGAGGTGGAAAGTATGTGTTGAAAGTGTCTTGTTTTTTAAAAAAAAATTATTTGTCATATATTACATTAGTATATATGATATAATATATTATATATAACAAATATATGTATTATTTTATTATATTAATGTAATATATTATTTATTGTTATTTATTGTCAGAGACAGTACTTGAAACTAGGTCTTCCTGATTCTGAGGCTATTTCTATCTATTACTTCACACATGCCTCCTAAGGAACAATAGGATTTCAAAGTCTGATGGCCGTTTAAGACCACTAGTTGTTTACCTTTATTTTACATGTGAAGAAATTGAGATAGACCGAGATAAAGACAAAGACAAAAAAATTGCTTGCTCCAGGGTCTACAGAGAGTAAGTGGCAGAATCAGAATTTGAACTCAGGTCTTTAAGAACTCACTTCAGAGTTCTTTTTCCTCATACCATACTTTGGGGTTTGATGAGTGAGTAACTGAGTGAATGAATGAATGTTTCATGGTAAAGATCTCTTGCCTTTCAGCTTAGGCAAAACCAAGTCACCCACCCACAATTTGAAATAAGAAAGACTGATTCTAGCACTCTGAGGTCATTTCCTTTCCCTCTTTTCCCATAAACCTTTATCCTTAAAGACCAATAGGGAGCCAAAACATCCTAACAGCTTTTCACTGGATGTGAGATGGACCTGTAGTCCATTTTACTTCAGAAATCACTCTTCTTTTGTAGAATTGGGTATGTTATTCTCCCTCAAAGAAGAAGAGGCTGAAATGAGATAATGGAGCTTTACATAAGCGCTCTGCAAACCAGAGAGCACCATGTAAAGGTCAGTTGTTTATTACTGTTGTTGTTAGTCTGCTGTACCTCAGCACTGAAGTCACCAATCTGGTGACGACTTATTCCCTGACCCTTTTACTCCACTCCTGCTAAGCTCAAGCAATGTTTATAGAGCAATACAAGGGTGCACTGGTAAAAGTTTAACAGCCAGACTCCCCAGAGGGGGAAAAATGTATACACATATGCTTTAAATTGAATCCACATAATTAACACTTTCTTATGTCTAGGCAATCAGGAAAACAATCAAGGCCTGGTTTGTAGTATTTCTTGATTTCTGAGGTATAAATGCTCATATTGAATATTTAATAATCTCCAGAGCTGGTTAGAGTTGGCTCCAGCACACCCCTGAAGAGTCTCTTTTGGAAGAGAAAAGGAGCCTGAAGAGCAAAGGGAGAATTCTGACAAGGAGGCTTTTTAATATTTCAGAATAATGGGATCTGGGGCTAGAAGGACTTTAGCTATTATCTAGTCTAATCTCATTTTCTAGATGAAGAAACTGAGGCCATGAGAGGGGAGTTCCTTGGCCAAGATTACACTGAAAATATGTACAGTTAGGATTCTCCCCCAAGTTCTCAGCTTCTCAAATCCCAGTATTTTCTCTATCACACTTCATTATACTTGCTTTTGTTATTTTAAACTTATTATTATAAACTTTATCCTCGGGCATGGTAGTGAGTGCCTGTAATTTTTGTTATTGGGGAGACTGAGGCTGGTGGATTGCTTGTGATTGGGAGTTCTGAGCTGCTGGCATCTGAACTCTAAGTCTGGCTCCAATATGGTGAGCCCCTGGCAAAGTAGGGCAGTAGGGGGGTGGGGCTGGAGCTCTTGGCTGCCTAAGGAGGAGAGAACTGACCCAGGTCAGAAACAGAGCAGGTCAAAGCTTCTGAGTCGATTCAGTAGTGGAATGTATTCTATTAGTAGTTGTTGTACTTCCAGCCTTGGTGAGATAAGGAGAACCAAGTCTCAAAAAACAAAAATGTTTACTGATATATTTTGTTTTTATATTACTTTCATTTTTGAATGTATTTCTCTCCCTCTTACCCAACTTCCCTTAACTCATGGAGCTATCACCAGAATAAAGAACAAGAAAGAAAAAGGGAAAAGAAAAACAATTCAGCAAAACTAACTGACATGTCAACAGAGGTTGAGAGTATTTGTAGTGTTCTATGCCATGGTCCCCATCCTTTGCAAATATAATGGTGGCAACCCACCCCTCCCCCATATGCCCTGGCTGGAGCACATTATGTTGGTGCTTGCACAGAGTTGAGCTGGTTTCCCTTGGCCACTTTCAGGCACACATGTGGCTCAGCACCGAAGGACTGGATGATGAAGCAATCCCCTTATCAGTCCCTTGTTCTGTGTCAAAGAGCTTTGGCCAATTTGAGTCAGGAAGAACCACCTATTTAGGAGTCTTTAAAAGGGGAGGCAATTTTTTCTTTTGTCCTAACCTTCTCACTCCTGAATGTGTGGTATGGAAATTTCTCACTGAGAATGGAAAAACCTTCTCCTTCCCTTCTCCTATCCTGGATAGCTACACTGGCTATTCATGCATGGCAGCAAGCATATCTACTCACTAGGCAAGCCTGGTTTGGGAACTTGGGCTGACTGCCTCTTCTGATTTGTGTTCCTTTCCTTTCTTTCCTTAGACATCTGTCTTAAGATGGATATTTCCACCTTTGGAGGCAAATTTGTCAGTTCAAGGAGTTAGGAGCTCTCGAGTCCATTAACTGGAGCTGGCTGGTAGCAGGAAGAGATTTTGTAGCCATATCTTTCTTGGAGGACCCCTAATAGGAGAACGAACCCAAGCCATAGCCCAGCTTGCTGGAAGATATGGACTCTGAGAGTTTGGACAACACAAAGCTGAAGTGAAGGTGAAATACATATTCAACAATCCCACAAAATGCTCCATATTTTAATATAAGTACCCGCTTTCCCAGACAATATAGGACTATAGGAGCTATAGGTTACTTGTTGTATTTTAAGCTTTTGTCAAAGTGAGCTTATTATTCTCTTATGTTTTGACCATTTCTCTAGTGTGGAGGAAATAAATAGCTGTCCCATCCCTGATCTACATTTTACTTTGAATATTTTTTTTGATCCCTTTTGTGGAGACCCTAGACTTAAGCCAAAACTAAGCTGTCTTTCAGTGGTTTTCCCTCAGGGTTCCTGTGTAGAGAGGGAACTAGGCGGGGAAGGGAATAAGCATTTATATAGAGCCTACTAAGTGCCAAGCATGGTACATGGAGCTTTACAAATGTTATCTTATTTGAGTAGGGTTTTAAAGAATCAGAGACAGTGCGAAAAAGAGCACGACCTTCTCTCCTCATAGTTTAGGCTCCCCCAAACATGAACCTGGTCTGTATATGAGACCAGAAATAGGTCTTTTAGTGGAAGAGGGCAAACTGTAGTCCTTTTGGGCAGCCCTGGTCTATTGTTACATAAAGAAGGAAGACAGAGGACTTTTCTCATCTCTTCTTCAGGGCCCAGCTTAGTCCTTATAATTATACAGTATTTGGTTTCATCTTATTGGTCTTCCCATTTACTTTGTTGTAACTGTTAGGTTCTGCTGATTTCACTTTGCATCAGTTCAGTTAGGTCTTTTCATTAGTTTCTGAATGTTTCATATTCTCACGTACTGAAGATCAAGAAAAGAGAATTCCATAGTCATTTGCTTCTTGGCCAAAGGTGAAAAAGGACTCTTGGGTCTGTGCAGGTTATGTCATTGTGGATATAGATCCAACCACAGAGTAAATAGGTCCCCTGGGAAGGGGAAGGGGATGTTAATAGGGTGGATGGGGCTATTGGTTGAGAGGAGTGAGGTGAGACAGGGCCTAAGGAATCCAGTTCTACCCTGAGCTAGAGTGATTCTTAGTCAGCTCTACTGTCCCAGGATACAAAACACCAGTGGTCACTCAATTGCCTCTCAGGGCCAAGCCCCTACTCAGTCTAAGTCTGTATCTATCAAGTTGATTATTCATGAGATAGCCTTTAAATATTTTACTTTTCAGATTATTGTTGTGCTTTATTTTTAAAAGATATTTAGTCATTCATAAAATAATAATATTCTAAATTTTTATTCACAGCATGTTAGAGCTAGAAGGGGCCCAAGAGACCGCCTCATCCAGATTCCTTATTTGGAAGAGGGAGGAGCAAAGGGCCAAAGAGGTGAAGAGATTTGTTCAGTGAGACAATGTATACAAACATTAAAGCCTTATGAAAATGCTAGCTATTATAGTTACTGTTGTTTATTCCATATATAACCATGATGTGACTATATTTCCAGAGTGTACAGACTGGAGAACATGGTCTGACAAAGGATACTTATAAAGCCCCATTTGGAGTATTTTTTAAAATGTATTTGAAATTGAGACTGTCCCAGAAAATCAAGGACCTGTGATTTTATATGAACAGATCATTCCCAACATTATCCTAAACAGTGTCCTAAGGGACTTGAGAGCTAGGAGAAACCTCAGAGAGGGTAGTGGGGCTCACTGTATGTATACGGGATGGAGTAAGGGAAAAACATCTTTTTTTTCTTTTTTCCTTCTGGAAGACAGAGAAATAGCGAGTGTAATAGAGAAGTCTGCCAGTGTCTGTGACCATGAAGAGGGAGAGAGGAGCTGGGCTGGCAGCATGGAGACCACCATGTTGGCAATGAGGAACAAAGCCTAGGGAGGTAACCTGGGAAGCAGTTACTACTGGACAGGCAGCAGTTTTAAATTGTCAATGCTAATGCTGTCTGCACTGAAATTCTCCTCCCTGGCCCCTCATCATCACAGCAGCTACAGAAGAATTTTATACCATCCAAATCTTTTGGAGGAACGATATTTGGTTTGATGAGGGCAGAATACAGACAACCACGTCCTTATTTCTAGAAGCTATGCTTCTCTCAGTGTAGTCTAAGATTACACTAGCTTTTTTTGATTGTCACATCACAGTGTTGACTCATGTTGGGCTTGCAGTTCACTAAAACCCCCAGATCTTTTTCAGATTCTTTAGCACAATATGAGCCAACAATGTGAGACTGTAAGCTCTTTGAGGGCTGAGACTGTCTTTCTTTTTTCCTATTTGTATCCCTAGTGCTTAGCACAGTGCTTGACACATACCAAGTGCTTAACAAATATTGATTGATTGGTTGATAATGCAGCATTAAAAAAAATCTTTAGTGTGATATTAAGCTAAGAGAGGCATAGTTTCTAGGAATAAGGAAAAAATTTTCCAGCTATCTATTACCTTGGTCAGAACAGATATGAAGTATTGCATTCATTTCTGAATGCCGTATTTTAAGAAAGTTGCTGATAAACTGGAAAATATCCAGAGGAGGGTAACACAAGTTGCTAAAGGGCCTTGGGATTATACCAAATGGGGACTGAGTGAAGAAACCAGGAATGTTTAGAAGAGAGAAGAGAAGACTTGAGGGACAGGGGCAAGACAGTTGTCTTTGAGGTGAAGGACTGACTTGGGCAAGAGAGATTGGATTTGTTCTATTTGGTTCCAGAGAGCAGAATAAGGAGCAGTGGTGGCAGATTCAGAACACTTCTGAGTAGTTAGTTAGAGCTGCCCCAAAGCGAAATCAGCTGCCTTCGACAATAATGGTTCTCCCCTCACTTGATGTCTTCAAGCTTAATGATCACTTGTCTGGTATACTGTGAAGTGGATTCTTGTTTCAGTACAGGTTGTAAGAGATGGGCTCAGATGATCTCTTTTAGCTCCGACATTCTGGGATTTTTGTAAGCCTCCCAGGTCTTAAGTCGAAGTGCTTCTTAGCTGTATCACCCAATGAGCTGGAGATATATCTATATCTATACCTATACCTATACCTATACCTATACCTATACCTATACCTATACCTATACCTATACCTATACCTATACCTACACCTCTACCTCTACCTATAATATCCATATGGCAGACATATACATGACACACACACATGCAGTACAATGTACATGCATATGCACATAGATACACCTATATGCACGCATATGTATGCATGTATGTATGTATAGACATGTGTACATACACACATATTTCTATCTATATCTACATAATTTCTTTGGGGGGAAGTCATCTGCATAGAGCTAAATCATTGAACCCATAAGAAAGGATGAAAGCACCAAGAGAGGTTATAGGGACAGAATAGAAGAGACCCTAGGGCAGAGGTCTATTGGCAGACAGTGAACTTTGTGCATGAGTCCAGAATATGAAATTGCCACTCTCCTCCACCATAGTAGTGTGGTAAGATTGGTATAGTTACACAATTCACGTTCCCCTCCCCCCCAGCATCCTTCAGCTTTGCACATCAGAGACAAGTGTTTAAGGCTCTGTTTGGTGGATATGCACTTTAATGGGTTGGGAGGATCATGATAATAATAGGAACTAACATTTTTAATAGTGCTCTAAAGTTTGTGAATCACTTTATGTACATGATCTCATTTGATTCTCCCAATAGTCCTGTGAGATGGGTGCTATGGTTTTCCCATTTATAGGTGAGAAAACTGAGGTTTAAAGAGAGGTGAAATAACTTGACCCTGGTGGCCACATTGGATTGAAGCCAGGTCTTTCTGTCCCTAGATCAGGCTCACCTTCCCTCTCTATTTATCAGCCTTCATGGGAATGGTCAGACAAGTAGGGAGAAGAACCAGCAGAAAATAATAACATGGAAGCTAAGTAGCCAGTAGGAAATTGTAGTCATAGCGTCTATCTAAATGTAAGGCTGCTACACAGCCTCTCTCTTATCTAAATGAAGTACTATTCTGGTCTTTTTTTTTTTTGGAGGGGGGAATTTATTTGCTTTTAGGTGATAGAATAATGGCACTATTACCATCTCCTTCCTCACTTCTCCTGTACTCAGATCCCCAAGGGGGAGGGTAGGACCTGTGGAGAACGGTCAGGAACTGTCATCAAGATAATAGCTCCCACCCCCACTTCCCTCCACTCCCAGCAGATTCCCCAGGGCCAGTTAAGTAATCAACCTTTGTCCTCCAGCGAGGCCCATTACTATACTTTAAAAAATTAGAAGGGTGGCTGTATCCTATACTGTTTAGGACAGGACATTGACCATGGAGGTCCCATTCCAACCTTGAAGACTGTCTCAGAAATAAAGCTTATAGGTCTTTCTGGTTTGTCCTGGAGTTTCAAATTTGCAGGGATTGATTGCACATTTTTTCCTCAGTCAACATAGTTGTGGTTTTTCCTAACAATTTAGCGAGTTCCCTCATAAGGTTGGAAATTCCCTTCATGGTTGCAGCTCTTGGCTAGGAGGCAGAAGAAACTAATTCTATTATGACTTCCCTGCTTACACACTGTTCAACCTTGGGAAAATCCTCTGAGTCTCCAGACACAAAAGTTCTCCAAAGAGAGGAAGAGTGAGGAATAGAGGAGAACTGTGCTAGGATGTAGAGGGGGAAAGGTGCTTGCCAATGCTCCTGTGGTGAGCCTGACCAGTTAACCCCTTTAGTTTCTTCCTCTGAACTGTGAATCCAGTAAGCCCCATTCACTGGTCCTTTGTGGCATTCTGAGTACTGGATTTAATATCAGAGGACCCAGTCTTGAGTCCTAACTCGGTCACTTACTAGCTGTATGGCCCTCCTTGGTGGGACTCAGTTTCCCATCTATAATATGAAGGGTCTGGATTTAATAATCTTTAAGATTTCTTCCAGCTCTAAGTGCTAAGAGATTCCCCCCAGGCACCCTGTTAGGATTGAAGGGAGTGTTCCATCCCACCTTCCCAACCCCCATTGGACAGGCTTAGATAAATAGAAGGTGAGACTACAGAATTATTATTATAATTATGATGATGATTATACTATAAACACGAGAAACCAGAAATGAAACTGACTAAAAGTCTCAAAAAGAAACAACTGCCTGTTCCCATCTCATCTAACAATACCCAAAAATGTACTGGAAGGGGGAAACTGTGGCAGACCAAATCCTGAGCTGTTGACATCTGGGAGGAGGGAGTGGGGTGACAAGAGGTCAGGTCACTGGTTTCCATCATTTATGGGGCCTCTTTCAATCTCCTTCCATCCTCCCACCTCATCCCACTGGGCCTAAAGTTCCTAATCCTTGACCTCTCCCCAGGGTGGGGTAGGGGGCCATCAGACGGTTTCTGACATCCAGAGAAAGAAAACATCTTTCGTCATTCATTTCTCCTTTTCATAGTTTTCAGAAGACACTGAAGACTCTGGTTTTATGATAAATTTGTTCAGGCTTCAGGCAACTTATGGACTCAGTTCAGTTCACAGTCTAGCACCTTCTTTGAATTGCCTTTTGCCCCCAGTGTGGAGACTTTAGCTGGGCCTAGGGTCTTTCTTCCCTCTCATTCCAGGGAGCTCTTTCTCCTTCCCAGCCCTTCCACCTGCCACTGGGTGGGCCTGGTGGATTATTCATGCCCTTTGTCTTCTGTAGGGATCAATTCTGGATAAGCAGTGGTTGTGGCTAAAGCTGCTGGGCCAAAACAATGAGGAGCAGCTGACATTTTCATTTGCAGCATTTTGGCATTCAGGAAAATGGTGACAAATGACTCTATTTTCATACTAGCTTGATAATTATACTTCCTGGGCAGAAAGGAAGGAAAGGATAGGGCAAGGGAAGGGAAGAAATGGAGTTAATGCTTTCTGGAAGCTCAAAATCTTCTCAGAGAAGACCATCACCATACTACTACTACTACTACTACTACTACTACTACTACTACTACTACTACTACTACTACTACTACTATCTGACTCTTCATGATCTTATTTGGGGTTTTCTTGGCAAAGATACTGGAGTGATTTGCCATTTCCTTCTGCAGCTCATTTTGTAGATTAGGAAACTGAAGCAAAGAGGGTGAAGTGACTTACCCAGAGTCACATAGTTAGTAAATATCCAAAGCTGGGTTTGAACTTGGGTCCTCCTGATTCCAGTGCCAACACCTCAATGCCTACTACTACTACTACTACTACTACTACTACTACTACTACTACTACTACTACTATTACTGCTACTCATAATAATAATAATGGTGATAAAGATACTTCAGCTATAGACGCTGCTTAGGCTCTTATTGTGGTCCTCAGGGGTGGAGTGTTTTCGCTAGGGTGGTGTCTTTTGAAAAATCCAAGACAGTGATTGTAGTTCTGACTAGGTGGAAGGATAATAATAGTTTGTATTTCAGTAATGCTTTTCTCACAAAAACCCTATAAGAAAGAGAATAGTAGCTGATGCTTAATATTGGCTTAAATTTTGTAGGCTATATTTGATCCTCACAATGACCTTGATTACCCACAAGTATTTTTATCCCTATTTTACAAATGAGGAAACTGAGGCTCAGAGAAATGAAGAGATTTGCCCATGATCCCATAGCTAGCAAGTGTCAGAGGGAGGATTAGAACTTCTGGCTCTCCTGCATCCAAGTCAGAGATCTCTTTGTTACACCATGTTCCCTGTCTGAATGATGATCATAACAGTTGAAATGCAGATAGAGCGCTTTAAGGTTTATGAGAACTTTATGAAAGCTTTTACATTATTAATCTAATTTTACATCTGAGAAGATGCAGCTGAGGTGAGGTTATTGACTTGCCCCAAGTCATAGACCTGTGAGGTGTGTTTCCATGCTCTTACTCAGTGCAGGTCCTCTAGCTCTAAGTCATGGGATCCCAGATACAGAGCTATAAGGGACCTCAGAGGTGATTCCAGTCCAGCCCCTTCTTTTTTGGATGAGGGAACTGAAGCCCAGAGAAGCCAGATGACTTGCCCTAAGGTAGGAAATGGTAGGAACATTATTTGAATTCTAGTCCTCTAACTACAAATACAACACCCTTTCCATTCTACTACAGGCATCTTAGTTCAGCAACTGTTCCTGTAAATCATGTTGCTTCATCGTACTGCCCCTCCAATATTCTCTGAACCCCAGATCAACCTGACCTAGGGGTTCAGAGAACACCATTATTTTAAGGGATGAGGGATGGTGGGAGTTGGTTCATTTTGGGGGAAGGGAAGTTGGAGAAGCTTCTTTGAGTGAAGCCTCAAGCTGATACCCAAGGCCTCCTGTAGGAACCTATTCCAGACCCTTCTCTTCTGGGAACCTTAGAAAATTGGTCAGATGAACATAATAGGCCCCAAAGGGCAATTATCCTCAAAGTAAGAAGGTCTGAGGGGCTCCAAGGCTCCATTTTGCTGTTTCAAATTCACTTTAATAGGACAAATGATGTCTCATTCTTAATATTAAATTGTGTGATCTTTATGAATATATATATGTGTATATATATATGTAGTGTATATGAAAGCTTGTTACTTTGATATCATAACAGTATGTTGATAGGTCAGAGAGGGCCCCTTGTAACTGTGTTATCCCAGGGTTCTACCTCTTCTTAATTTTCTGTTGTTTAGGTATGTTTTGGGTTCCTCAATTGCCTAGAAAGGGATGAAGGATTAGGTTCAGACCCACTGAGGGAAACTAAGGCAAGGAATATATGTTCAGACCAGCTTCCGTAGAGCAAGATCTCCTCTCCATGAAGTTCATAGGATTATGTCTAGAACTGGAAGGGACCTCCAAAGGTCATCTAGTCCAACCACTTCATTTTATAGATGAGAAAACTGAAGCCCATAGAGATTAATTTAAAGAAGTTGATCTAGGGAACATTATACAACAATCTATCCAATCAATCAATGAGCATTTTAAAAAACTTGATCTCTCTCTCTTTTCTTAAAATAGTTTAACAATATTTTATTTTTTCCATATTATGTGTAAAAACAATTTTTAACATTTATTTAAAGTTCTGAGTTCCAAATTCTATCCTTCCCTCCCTTTCCTTCCCCCTCCCTAAGATAGTAAGTAATCTGATATAGGTTATACATGTGCAATCATGTAAAACATTTCCATATCAGTCATTTTGTGAAGGAAAATTTGAACAAAAAAAAAAAAAGAAAGAAAGGAAGAAAGGAAGGAAGGAAGAAAGAGAAACATAGTATGCTTTGGTCTGTATTCAGACTCCATCAGTTCTTTCCCTGGAAGTGGATAGCATTTTTCATCATGAGTCCTTTGGGATTGTCTTGGATAATTGTATTGCCGAGAATAGCTAAGTCATTTCACAGTTCTTCATGGTACAATATTGCTGTTACTGTGTACAATGTTTTCCTGGTTCTGTTCACTTCACTCTGCATTAGTTCATGCAAATCTTCCCAGGTTTTCTGAAATCATCCTGCTCATCATTTCTTATAGAACAATATTATTCCATTGCAATCATATACCACAACTTGTTTAGCCATTCCCCAATTGATGGGCATCCCCTTAATTTCCAATTCTTTGCCACCGCAAAAAGAACTACTATAAATATTTTTGCACAAATAAGTTCTTCCCCCTCCACCCCACACTTTTTTTGGGATCTCTTTGGGATACAGACCTTGTAGTGGTATTACTGGGTCAAAGGATATGCACAGCTTTATAGCCCTTTGGGCATAGTTACAAATTGCAATAAGCAGTTTTTTTTTTTAAAAAGCTCCTACGGTGTGCCGATCACTGCATTAGGTACTGGGGATACAAAGACAAAAATAAAACTGTTCATTCTCTCCTGAAAGCTATCAGAGAGTTCAGAGCCAGTCCTGACTAAGGCTAGTCAGATGTTTCAGGTTCATCACAAGAATGAATTACACGGGGGAGGGGGGGCCCGGAGATACAGGAGATAAGTATAGGTAATACAAGGAGATACTTTGATAAGTATAGATAAAATAAATATAAGGTAATTTTTTTGGAGAAGACACTAGTGGCTGAAGGAAGCTTGGAAAAGCCTCCAGCAGAAGGGGGAATTTGGGCTCAGTTTGGAGTAAACCAGGCATTTTTAGAGGTGGAGGTGAGGTGATAACCATGTTCTGAAAGTTAAATCCAGGGCTTTCTCTCCTTCCCTCACTTGTCATATAAGTCATAGAAGAGACTTTAGAGATTATCTCCTCCAGTTCTCTCACATTACAGAGGAGGAAATAAAGGCCCAAAGACACAGTTGACTTGCTCAGCAAATTAGTGTCAGAGCCCAGACTTCTCTTTCTCTCTTTTTCTCCTCTTCTAAGTTGCTTACCTTTTAAGTAAGCATCTCAGAGTTCTGGTACAATATTGAGCATGCAAGAGGCATTCAATGAATGAATTGAATCAAAATGATGAATCCCTGTCCTCCTGCCTGGCTCTCTTCTTGCATGCCCCTCTTTCTGCAGTTTCCTCCTATCTCTAGAGTGCCACAAAGATATCTAGGTAAACTGAGGTTTTCTGACTCATGTTTACTGTTCTTCACGTAGGTGAGCCTGGGTGAAGGGGCATGAAGTGGCCTCTGGAGCACTGTGAAGAGCAGGGGTCCCTAGAAGCTCCAGGCTTCTCCTCTCACTCATCAGCTCTGCCATGGTGAGGCTGTCCCTTCTTTAAACCACAAGGGACTCGGGGCCCATCCACCATCAGGGAGAATGGGAGCTGTTCAGCTCTGTAATAACCATGCTTATTCATGGTAAACAAGAGCTAGATTCCTAGGAAGTGACTGAGAAGCAGCTCAGTCACTGAGGTTGCCATAATTATACCAAATACCAAGGGGATGAAGAAACACCCTGCTCCAGGCAAGCTGCTCCCGATCTGAATGGAGTAGTAACACATCAGGAAGAGGCACGTCAAGTTGCCTTGGGCCCTGCTGGTTCTTCTCTTCCTCTTCCCCTCCCAGTTGCCCCTCTCCCTAGGTTAGAGACAAGTCTTGGTGCCAAACAGCTATTCTTTCCAAAGACATGGGCAGCCCATCAGCCACAGACTCCCTGAGCATCCCTTCTCAGACACAGAGCCAAACCAGTGCTCTCCTCTACATTCCTTCCTCTTTGCCCAGTTTACTCCCTGCCCCCATCCCCATCCTCATCCCTATCCCTTGCTCATATCCAACCCTCCAACCTTTCTTATGAAGCCACTCACTTTTCTGCCACTTTCATTTTAAATTAATGTTCTTATTACCGTCCTGTGGGAGCATTTTGGTCTCTAGAAGAGGTGGGGGAATTTCTGTGGCTCCAGTCCTTTTGTTAGGACTTTTCTCTGGGCTGAGGACTGTCAACCCTATTTGGTATAGACATTTGGATGGCATGGCTTGTCCAGCATCTTCTCTTATAAGTAAACAATATGTTTTCTGGTCCTGGGCACCTACATGCCTGAGTTCTCTTTCTTATGCTCAGGCTCTGGAATTTGGACTGATTGACCTCAAAGTTTCTTGGACCTTTCTTGGACAGTCTGGTGAAACCTGTAACTGCCTTCTCAGAACAATGTTTTCAAATGCATAAAAGAAAGTGCACGGACTTATAAAGCAAACCAATTAGGTTGTAATACTGAAATACAACTCAAAATATTGAAATACAACATTGAAAAACAGTTATCAATTTTTTTTAAGTTCGGATACCTCAGGTTAAGAATTCTTACTATAGAGGCAGATAGAGCAATGGAAAGAGTGGTGGATTTGGAACCAGGTATCCTGGGTCTGAATCTTTTCTTTGCTACTTACTAATTATGACTAATTTAGGCAAAGTCATCAACATCTCTGGAACTCAGGTTCCAAAGATGTCAAAAGAAGGGGTTTGGACTAGATGACCTCCAAGATCCCTTTCAGCTATAAATCAGTGGTCCTGTAGCCCTTCCCTTCTTTCATTTGTCAAAGTGGAGCACAAAGGCTGTGAGCCTATTATGCAAGAAGTGAGGAAACTTGGTGTCCTGTCCCTGTTCTTCCATTAACTAGCTGTGTGATATTGAGCTAACCCTCTGTGGTTCTCAGTTTCTTCTTTTGCAAAGTGCAGAGGTACAATAACAACAAATCAACCCAACAACATTTATTAAGCACCTACTGTTAGTAGAGCTCTGTGCTAGATGCTAGCAAGGCTAGGATTGGAATCCAGGTCTCTTGACTCTTACAGTGCTGTCCTTTCTCCTATATTGGTACACAGTAGGCATACCAGGAAGGCACAAAACAAAGTGGAAGGTAAGGTGGATCTACATGTTCTCTAAGATCCCAATCCAGCTCCAAATGTGAGTCTTTCAGTCTATATAGGAATACCGGCTGCATTCCCTCTGAGGAGACTTCAAGTTAGCTTGTAGCAAGGAAGATTTAGGTCAGATTTTAGATTTAGGAAGATCTCTAAGGGACAGGTCACCGGACAAATTAGATTTTGTTACATCTAAGTGGTGAATAGTTCTGCTTTTTAGTGGTTTATGCAGAGCTATGTCTGGCCCTAGGCATCCAGAACTATTTTTTTCCCCAGGAGCCAACATCTGGTGGGGCATACTTGCTCCCCGTACTGCCGCATTCCTATTCCCTGCCCAGAGCGATGTTGGAGTGACCTGTTCTACCTCACAGGATCTTGTGGCCATTGTGCACCTTTCCTGTGACCCTTTGCCAACAGACTTCTGACTCACTGCTTATGGGACAACTAGGATTAGGGCAGGATCAGTAGGAAGGCAGTATATTCTTGCTACCACCAGCCCTCCAATTGCCTATTAATAAACTCAGTTTCAGAGTGCTAATTAGAGCAGGGAGACTGGGGGTTATGCCCCAGGGCAGGAAATTTAGGATTCTATCCTGGGGAAGGATACATTCTCTTCTGCCTACTTTTCCCTGCCTCAGTGGTAACTGAGATAGCAGCAATGGCAACGCCCTTAAAACCTAAGTGTGTTGCTGTCTCTGTTAGTATACCTTGTACTATCTAGAAGTGACCTCCCACCCACCTTGCTACTTTCTCCTGGGTTCAAAAATTCAGTATGGCTCACCTGATTCCTAGCCTAGGGACCACAGTCCCTACATTCTTCAACCCTCCCTTTCCACTGTGGCCCTTGGAATTCTCCTCCATTGTTATACTCCCTTTCAGGCTAGACTTCTTCTGGTGACATTCCTTCCGTCTTTTAAAGCTCACTGAAAACTAACTTTCTCCTGACTACACCTCTCTTAGTATGCTTTCTAAGGCTGGCTCCTGCTTTTCTCATAATCCATGACACATAGGGCCAGGAAGGGGAATTGTTCTACTCCTTGGCCCTCATTGACACTTTCAGACCTTCCCTTGGTCAATTAACTCTTCCCTTGGCCAGTGTCACTCAGAATTCACCTCTCCTCCTTGAAAGTTCCCTATACCTTCTCTAGATCCTTGTCATCATTTGTGAACCTCCAAATCATTCTTCCTCTCTCCCAAAAAGTTCAGTTTCTGGTTCACAATTTTCTTTTCTACTGTAATCCCTGCTCCCTCAAGTTCCATGCCTTCTGTCTCTAGTCTACTTTACCTGTGGCTCCAGAAAGCTGTAGCATGCTCAGTGGCCACACCCTAGCAAAACTGTCTTAACAGCTGAGCTAAACCAGGTTGAGGGTAACTAACAGGCCTCACACCCGTGGCTGAGTTAGGAGGATGTTTACCCCAAACATGGGCAGAATGGGCAGATGAGAATGATTTGTTCCAACGGCCATGAAGCAGTCACTGTGGGGTGCTTAGAGCTCAGTTAGATAGCGAAGACATCAAGTTTATCCACTGCATCCCAGGCCATTTCCAGTCATCTTGAAATTTTGTCCTGCCATTGGACTTCAATGACTCTGGAAGAATGAGTGAGGCTGATGAGTCTGTAATTCTGCCTCACTTAAATCCAATTCATTCAAGAGTCAAGACATCACCCCGTGCTGCCCCTGGTCCTCTTTGAAAAAGGAAGGATGAACAACCTCAACCACAAATAGGACAAGAATGGTCACACAGCAGACTTTTTTCCTACCTCCAACTGAATTTGCTTGAGGACAGGAATCCTAGTTATGCCTCTGGGCTTATATTACTGAGGGAGATGAGTCTCCTTTTCAAAGCACAGGACAGATCTCTCTGGTAGAATATAAAGGTTTCTAAAGGTAGAACCTGTGACCTCTTGAGGTCACCTTTAGCTCCAATAGTCAACGATTCTTTGATTTTGTGGGCAAAAAATGTTCAACACTCCTAGAAAAGTACCACACAGGCAAGAGCCTTTCATGTTGATTGAACATCTTTCTCAACCTGAAACAAAGTCAGCACTTAAGTTCATCCTAAACATTCGAAGGACTTCTAGGGACATTCTAGGGCCAGCATTGCAGTATCTGATAGCTCACTTCCTCAAGATGCTTCCTGATGATGCAAAAAGATATTTCTCTCTTTTTGGAGCTTCCCATTTTCCTCTGATACATTAGCTGTTTCTTTAAAAATATTTATATGATATTAAGTATTTACTATATATCAGGCACTATACTAAGGGCTGAGGTTACAAAGAAAGGCATAAAGAAAGATTTAATATCGTTTTCCATCTTTGTTGCAAAGTTGGTAGCAAGGGAAATGGGTCAGGTTTTGAGCAGGACAGTTAGCTGGCCAATTTTCCTGGATATAGAAATCAGCTTATTCCTTGAACCTTCTGTTTTTCTCACTGGAGGCTTAAAGATGTCCTATGATAAGGACTATTCATCTTGCTAAGTTGTGGACACTGAGAAAAATGGCCTACCCTAACACCAGGTCAATACATTTTCAGTTAGGAGGGAAACTTATCTGAATCATCTAGGCCCTAGGATAGGCAGAAGGATTTTCTTACTGATAGTTGTGAGCCATGGAAAGGGCTAGCAATGAGAGATTATGGGGCCCTTGAGATTCTTAAAATCATAGACATGCCTGCCTATGATGGAGAAGTTTGCAGTCTTAGACACAGCTATTGACCAGATGGCTTCCTAAACTTCCTCCTATCCCTAAAATTCAGAGACATGTGGTTTTCTAAAACTAACAGAGGAAAAAAAGGAAAAAGAATAATTCCTGATACAGGCTGTCTTGGGGCAGGGGGAAGAGGAACAAGAGAGAAAACTCTTTACATTTAGGTTTCCTCATACTTGAATCTTCAATAATTCAATAAAAAAAACCATTTAAATCAATTACCTACTTACTAAGAGCTCTAATCCATTAATGCTTAAATAGTCTTATTAATTGGCTTTGACTCTCATTCTGGGAAGGGCAGCTTCTCTAATGCTTTCAATAAAATGCTGGTAAGGACTGTGTATGTGTGTTTTGTTTCATGTTATTTTCCTCTTCTTATAGCTTGTATTTTGGCTGGCATGAGGCCACTCATTCACCTACTATGTGCGACACTGTAGGGATATAAAAAGAAAAAGAAAACAAATCTACTCTCAAAGTCAATATTCTACCCGGGAAAAGCAATGTGTGTGTATATAGATACATATAAATACATATAAATACATATATATATATATATATATATATGTATATATATATATATACACACATACATTATATATATATATATAAAAGTAAATAGTAATAGCTCACATTTTTTATATATATATATATATACACACATACATTATATATATATATATATATATATATAAAAGTAAATAGTAATAGCTCACATTTTTATGGCACTAACATGTACCAGAAGTTTTACAAATATTATCTCATTTGATCCTTACAGAACCCATGGAGGTAGATGCTGTTATTACCCACATATAATATTATTATGTTCATATAGACTATTTGTGCCTGACCTGTGGTAGAGCCTTCTGAGCTTGTACTGGTCTGATCAGCTACAATCAGACACACTCTAATTTGACTCCAACATAGTGATGTCATTTTGGTCCCCTTCGAAAACAAAGGAGAACAACCAATTATTACCCCATTTTACAGATGAGGAAACTGAGGTTAAGTGACTTGCCCAAGGTCACATAGGTAGTAAATGTCTGAGATCTAAATCTTCCTGACTCTAGGCCAACACTCCATCCACTCTACCACCTATCTGCCCCCTCAAACAGAGGGAAAAAATGGTAGCTGGAGGTGGCTATAGGGAGATTAGGAAAAGCCTCATGTAGGAGATGGCTCTTGACCTGGGCTTTGAAGAGTCAGAGGGGTTCCAGGAGACAGAGGTGAAGAGGCAGTACTGAAAAGAGGACAAAGGCACTGAGGTGGGAAATGGTATTTCAGCCGTGTACAAGAAACAATAAATAGGCCTATTTGGCTGGAATTCAGAGTATGTGAAAGAAAGTAACAAGTAATAGTCCTGATGAGGGTAAACTGGGTACACATTGGCTTTAATTGCCAAACAGTGTATATTTTCTCCTTATGTCCAAAGAAAGCAATGGGAAGGAAGTATTTGGGGAGGGAAGTAACATGGTTAGGGCAGCTCTTTAGGAAGAATCAGTTCGACAACTGTGTGCAGGCTGGGCTGGAGAGGGGAGGGACTGAAGGTTGGCAAACCACTCAGGTGGCTATTGGAGTGGACTGTCAAGATGTGCTGAGAGCCGTAACTAGAGTACTGGCCTAGTGGGTGAAGAGCAGGGGTGGGTGTCAGAGAGGTTTCAAACAGATAATTGGCAACCAATTGGATATTCGAATGGGGATGGTGAGGTAGAGAAAGTGAAGAATACTAGGTAGGCAAACAGATCTCTAGGAGACCAGACCACTAGGAGCAGAAGCATGTGGAGGCATCTTGAACAGGTTCTGGCCAACGGTCAAATTTTCAGCAAAAGTATTTAAAAGCAAACCAGGAAACATTTCAAATCAGGCCTTGCTGTATTGTTTTGTTGATTGGATTTAAGAAAGCGATGGAGAGAATGTTAACAATGTGAGTTGAATTTAGAAATTTGTCCCTAGTTCATTCCCTCCCCCCCCCTCCTCCCACCCTCCCCAGAGCTGGTTGTTAAACATTTACCAGCATGCTCCTAATTAGGAAGAACCTTGTAAGGCTTGCTGCTCTTGACTGTTGCCAAAACCATGGAGTGGTGGCTTCTCCTTATAGGATCATAGAGTCAGAGCTGGAAGGCACCTCAGAGGCCAAATTTAAACCCAAGTCTTCCTGACTACAAGTCTACTGCCCTATCCATTACAGCTTGCTTCTTCTCTTATCCTCCCATCTTCAAAACCTCCATACACAGACACACAGACAAGACACACACACACACACACACACACACACACACACACACACACATGTTCCCATTCACACACACACACTCATCTCCCTATGCTATAACTCCAGCCAGAAAACAGAAAAAGACCACCTCCTCTTATATTCCCAGGCTAATACCTTATTGACTTCCTTGAGGAGTTTCATCTTTGTCTAAATTGTAAAGCCCCCCAGATGGGCATAAGCATTTACTGGGGAAAGTGTTGGATTTGAAGTCAGGAGTCCTGAGTTC
The DNA here is from genome assembly GCF_003287225.1 of Phascolarctos cinereus. Taxonomy (NCBI): domain Eukaryota; kingdom Metazoa; phylum Chordata; class Mammalia; order Diprotodontia; family Phascolarctidae; genus Phascolarctos; species Phascolarctos cinereus. The sequence continues at coordinate 375,577,589 of NW_027555958.1, read as the reverse complement.
AAATTGTGCCACTGATATTGTGTGATCATGGCCAAGTCATTTAATCTTTCTGAGACTCAGGTTCCTCATCTGTAGAATAGGAATAATCATGTTTACCCTGACTGCTTCAGGTAGTTGTTATAGGAAAAATGTTTTGTGTGCCTTAAAGACTGTTATTATTGTTATGATTCCCTTCTACAATCCATTATTCAGACCTTGTATTTATTTGGGCAGGATCTCTGATATGTTTTGAAGGGTGGTAGTGGTGATGAGGCTGCTAATAAAGGAACAACGATCTTGGGACTATATTGAATATGGCCTGGTGTTTCTCCTCCTGCTTTCTCCTGTGCTCAGCTACAGTTTTCAATTACTTTATGTAATTGTAATTGCCCCTATTTATGGCTCAAGATGGATGTGTGTGTATGGGGAGGGAGGGGCCAGGTTTCTACTTCTCTTTCCTCTGCTTTCTTTCTGTTCCCTTATATGCATTCCTTCCTTATTCTTGTGCTCTTTTTTGCACATGTAGTCAGTATCATTCAGCTCTGGACCTGTTTGGAGTTGGGCTCATAGGATGAGGGAGAAGGGGAAGGAATAATGTTTTCATTTGGCTCACATATCCTTGGTCAGTTAGAAAACTGAGAACTTTAGAAGTGAAGTTGGGTCTATTCAGGTAATACTAGAATAAAAAATTCCATTCAAAATTATTACTGAAATGCTTATTAATAAATTATTATTAATTAAATGATTATTTTAATAATATTTTCGCATTATTAAATAAACTATTAATAACATATTATTATTAAAATATTTGAGGGTCACTTTACCAAAGCACATGAAATACTTGTAGAGATTCAATTACAAGTTCTTCTTAAAGAAAAGAGAAAAAGCTTAAATAGCTGGGAGGAATGTTCAGTGCTTGTGGCTGGTCTGTGCCAATATAATAAAAATGCCAATACTATCACAATTATTTTATAATTTTAATGCTATGCCAACCAAGCTATCAAAGGGGTACTTCATCAAAACCAATAAAATAATTTAAAAATTCATTTGGAGGGACAAAAGAACTAGAATATCCAGGGAAATAATGAAAAAAAAATGTCAGAATGAAGGGTGAATAGAACTTCTAGCCTTCAAATTACATTATATGGCCTAGTGATCAAACAATTTATATTGATTGAAAATATAGAAGTAGATAAATGGAAGAGACCATCTAGACAAGGCAGAATCAGAAATAATGGAACTCGACAATCCAGTGTTTAATAAACTCTAAAACATAAATTACTTACAAAAGAACTATCTATATGATAAAAACTACTTGAAAAACTGTAAAGCAGTCTGACAGAAATTAGGCTTAGACCGGCATTTTACACCACATCCCATAATCAATTAAAAATGAATATGTGACCTGAACATTAAAGATGATATCCTAAAAAAAAATTAGAAGAGAAGTAGTTTACATAATTTTCACAGAAATGTATTCTTAATCAAAAGTAGGATAGGGAAATTTAAAAAGATAAAATGGGATTTTGATTACATGAGAGTGAAAAGCTTCTATACAAACAAAATGAATGCATCTAAATTAAGAGAGGATGTGGTCGAATGGGAAAAAATCTTTGAAGCCACTTTCTCAGATAAGGGTTTGATATCAGAGATATACAGATAAGTGATCAAAGGAGATGAACAAATCATTTTTCAAAAGAGGAATATTGCAAAATATTAACAGCTATAAGAAAGAATGTTCCAAATCACTAACAAGAGACATGGAAATCAAAGCAATTCTGTAATTTAACTTTATAGCTAGGAAATTGACAAAGATAGTAAAGACGACATTAGTCGATATTGAGGCATTATGGGGAATATAGACACCACTAATGCATTGTTAGTGGAGCTGTACAGTTGGTGAATCAATACAACCATTCTGGAAGGCAATCTGGAATTAGACAAATAAAGTGACTAAAATATCTAAACCTTTTGACCCAGAGACTTGACTATGTTCCAAAGAGGTCATTGCTCCATTTCCCTTCCTTTCCAGATGTCTCCTTACTGATTCTACTACTGTGTCATAGACATATTGGCTCAAGGATCAGGAAAACATAATTTGTAATAATGGCCCAGGTATCCTGAGAAGTATCGTCTTTTCTGTCCTTAAACGTGCCCATTACACATATAGTAGCAGTCTCTTAAGAAGTAGCTGTTGAATTGAATTTCCTAGCTCCTATCAACTCCCATTATATTTCTATTAGGGTTTGGGGTGGAAAGGAGATGGAGGGACAGGAGATGGCAGAAAAATAAATGAAAATTATAGGGAGCACCATCATCACTACCTTCCTTCCAATGTGTTCCCATCGTATCAGTATTAAGTCTCTTGTCCAACCCACAGAAACAGGGATGGAGGAGGACTTTTGAGGCCCTTTAAGGTTTTTCAAGGTTTTTTTTTATAATGTGGTGATTCTTATATAAATATATTACTTTTCCTTAAGGGAAAGTCCTTACTTTGTCAGAGAAATATAGGTTTATGATATGGGGCTGGCTGGCGACTTTCTCTCTCTATGACTCAATTCATCTTTCTTGATCCTGGTGAGTAGATGATGAGTAGACCCACCCCTATGAATCATTTTAAATTCTGCATTATACTATGTTGCTGTATCAGTACATCTGATAGAAATATCATTCTACTCCACTCAATCACTCCATCCCTGCTTCTCATACAGGAGGCTCTCACTGGTATCTCTTACTTAGAATACAGTCCTCACATCCAAATTCCGTAATCCCTAAAGGAAAATGGCATATCAAAAGGAAAGGGGCATGCTACCACCCTAACTGTTGTCATGGGGAAAGTTTTGTGGGAGAAGGGGGATGGTTAAATATTGGTAACTTTATCTAGAATGTAACTCAGCCACACAAATGACTACTGACTTGCAGTCTGAAACTAATTAAGCCAAGTCTAAGAGAGATGGAACTATGGGATATTTATTACTTCTTCAGTATAATAGTAAGCATTTATATAGTGCTTTAAGGTTTACAAAGCATTTTGTATGTTATCTCATCTGATCCTCACAACAACTCCATGAGGTAGGTGCTATTATCACCCCCATTTTACAGATGAGGAAACTGAAGCACACAGCTGTTAAGTGACTTGGCCAGGGTCACACAGCTAGTAAGGGTCTGAGGCAGGATTATGAACTCAGGTCTTCCTGACTCCAAGTCCCATGCTCTAGCCACAACTGAGCTGCCCAATACTACAAAAACTGATTTCATCGCCGTGGGTACTCTCCCTACGAACTCAGAGATTAATGCTTTCTCACCTTAGCAGGCAGTCTTCTGGAGTTTCTGTGGCTGAAAAAATTCCATCATCCTGTAGCCCACCTGGTGATAAGCCTCTTCAAACTTATTATGGTTTTTATATAGAAGATGCAGCATCGGATCACTGGACCTGTGGATGAGCCTCCCCATCTTGTCAAGGAAGGCCTGCTAGGGTTCTGGTGGGGCTTGGATAGCCCAGAGTCACCTCTGTACCTCAAGGAAGCAATAGGAAAGAGCTTTTGTGAAAGACAGTATGTAGAGTTTGGGTAAAATTAAGAGAACAGTTTATATACCTAAAAATCAAATCAAGTTAATGAGCCATTATTAAGTACCTACTCTGTGCCAGGCACTGTGCCTTCAGGCTGCTTGTGTTCATAGCTATCAGTTGCTCCAGCTCCAACATAGGGACGTTTATACACACACACACACACACACACACACACACACACACACACATATGTAAATATATGCATGTAAATATACGTATATAATAATGATAGTGGACATGTTACAGTGATTGAAGCTTTTGTGGTTTTACATGTACTATTTCATTTGATCTTCACAACCGTTATATGAAATAAGCCTCTTTCTTTTTCTTTTCTTCCTTCCTTCCTTCCTTCCTTCCTTCCTTCCTTCCTTCCTTCCTTCCTTCCTTCCTTCCTTCCTTCCTTCCTTCCTTCCTTTCTTTCTTTCCTGAGGGCTTGGCAGTGTAAGGAAATGCCTTCCATCCAAGTTGATTGGCAACTTGCTCATAACTTTTCATTTCAGAGAGCACTGAGAAGCTAAGCACTCATCAGGAGGCACAGTGGAATAGCAGATAGATTACCGCAACTAGGAAGACCTGGGTTCAAATCTTGCCTCAGACACTTTCTTAGCCGTGGTTAAACTCTCTCAGCCCTAATTTCCTTGTCAGTAAAGTGGGGATAATGATTACACCTAACTCACGGAGTTGTTGTGAGGTTTAAATGAGGGTGACATACATAAAGCATTTGGAAACCTTAACACAATGTATAGATCTCATCTCCAGGCTCACAGAGTTGGTGTACATCACAGGTAGCATTGGAGTCTTCCTGACTCCTAGGCTTCCCTCTCCACTGCATCTCACTGCCTCTCCAGGCAAGTACTACAGGTGTTATTATCCCCACTTCAAAGACAAATAAATTACCCATGGTCCCATAGTTGATACTGTAAATATCTGAGGTAGAATTTGAAGTCAGGTCTCCTCAGACTTCACATTTAGTGCTATTCCCATGACTCCATATGGCCTCTCTTGTGTGTGTGTGTGTGTGTGTGTGTGTGTGTGTGTGTGTGTGTATGTGTGTGTGTGTCAAGGTATGCATGTTTTTATTACACTTGCATGTACAGATAAGGAAGGCTAAGAAACATTTTGAAAGTGGCAAGAATTTTAAAAATCTCTCTCCAGGTCATATCCAAGTGAAACCCCAACATGATAAACTTCATTTTTAGCTTTTTCCCCCCTCTCATGGAACCTGTAGCTTTTTAAGCAAACTATTTCCCGATGCAGGGTGGATGCAAGCATCCGTAGGTGGGTATGCACACAGTAATCTTCACCTATGCACGTGTGTACCTACTATTACATAAATGGCATCTGCATGGGAGGCTTACGAGGAAGGAAATAGACTAGCCTTGTGATTGCCTCTACCAATGCAAGTTGGCACCTTCTCTGCAATGTAAAGTCTTTGAGACCTGAACACTAAACAATATATCCATTTGCCCAGGGTCCCTCAGTCAGGATGTATCAGGCAGTCAGATTTTCCTGGTTTTAAGGCTAGCTCTCTATCCACTGGACCATCTTGCCCCTCATAGTAATAGTATTAATAATACCTTACATTTTTGCAGACATTTTTGTCTTCTAAAGCACTTTCATACATCCTTAAAATATAAATCATCCAGGGACCCTGTGCTAGGTGCTCCTCAAAGTATGGCCTCAATCTGGGGTCAATGGGAGCTTCTGATTTGATTTTATTCTCACAATGACTTTGCAAGGTGAATAAAACAGGCATTAATAGCCTCACTTTACAGATGAAGAAATTGGGGTTAAATGATGGGCTGCATAGCTAGTTAGCAGGATAAATGGGAAGCTTAAGCTGTTCTCATTCAATCATGTTTCCATATATGGATCATATATGATATTACTCATATGCTTGCATGCATGGATCCCTGTGAACTCTGAGTGTGTATGTATGTTGTGTGTGCACTTGGGTAGGAATGATGCTATAGGTATCTTTATTCATTTATAGTTTTCTCCATGCTCTGCAGCAGATTGAGGATTAGGAGACCTGACTGACTTCTAATTCTGACTACCCCAGTGACACTTAACCTGTCTGAATCTCAGTTTCCTCATTTGTAAACTTGGCATAATAACACTAGCCTTGCCTATGTTGTTTGTTCCTCACAACAACCCTGTGAGGTAAGCAGGGAGGCTCATAGCCATTTTACCGGGAAGGAAACTGAGGCTCAGAAAACTTAAGGGACTTAAGTCCCTTAAAAAGGCCCAACAGTAGGTACCAGAGTTAGAACAAGAACCTGATAGTCATTTGATTCCTGGTCTAGTACTCATCCCACACCCCTTCTAGTTAGGCAACAACAGTTCCTGTGAAAAAGATCTGGGGGTGTCAGTGGACTGCAAGCTAAATATGAGTCAAAAAGTATGACATGCTAGCCAAAAAAGTTAATGCTGTGCTGGGTTTGAAAAGTTTCATGGTGTGATGGAAGGAGTATTGGTGATGTAGGGTTAGGGTTAGGGTGAAGGAAGGAAAGAAACAAAGAAGCAAATTTTGTATTAAGTACCTACTAGTGCCAGGTGCTATGTTAAGTATTTTACAAATATTATCAATACTAAACAATCCTGGGAGGTAAGAGCCAGTATTATCTTCCTTTTATACTTGAGGGAACTGAGGGAGACAGAGGTTAAATGATTTGCGTATGGCCAAAAAGCTTGTAAGCATCTCCGGTTGGATTTGAACTCAATCAATTGACCTACTATGTGCTAGGCACTGTGCTAAAGTCTTCCTGACTTGAAGCTTATCACTCTATCCACTGGGCTGCCTAATTGTCACTTGGATAGAGCATGATCTCTCTACTATACTATCCCCTCCCCCTACCAAACCTTACAACCTATTAACCCTGTATACTCTAGCAGGAGTCCTCAGGTGGGGTTTTGGGTAACTTGTTTATCTTAAGGCCAGCTGGCTCCCCTGAGTCCCAGTTGGGTGGGAAGATAGTTCCTGATGTCAGGGGGGCAGTTCCCAGGGCACAGAGCAGAGAGGCTGTCAGCACCTGAAAGAAAGGTGTAGGTAGTATTTTCTACCCACCCTGGAGGCAGAGGAGGATTGTAAAAGATCTAGCTGTGGACAGCAAAGACAAAAGCTGGAGTCTAGCTAAGACTATCCCAGTCTGTAAAGGCACAACTTTCACTAATGGCTCTGGGTTGTGTCATCTGGGATCAAGCAGAACAAATATAAACTTTTCTCTAGGTGATAGCTCTTCTAATACTTGAAGATCATACAATCAAGTTTCCTCTCAGGTTGTGCCAGCTTGAAAACCCCATGTTCTTTCAGAATATCCTTCTATAGCATTTCAATCTTTTTACTATACTGATCTTCCTCTTTTGGATGTGCTTCTGCTTGTCAAAGTCATTCCTAAAAGGTGGTCTCTATCTCAGTTATGGGTATAGTGGGACTATTATTTTCTTGCTTTTGGGTATTTTGCTTCTCCTAATGTAGCTTACTACATCCCACTAGTGATTACTCACATTTATATTTAAGCCCTTTAAGGTTTGTGGAGTACTTTCCTCATAAAATCTCCCTTTGGTAGTACGAGGATTATTATCCTCATCTTACAGATGAAGAAACCAAGGCCCATGGTGACTTGCCCACGGTCATAATCAATCAATCAATCAATACTTATACTAAGTCCTGAGAATACAAAAAAACAGTCTTTGCTCTCTAGAAACTTAAATCTAATGGGGGAGACAACATACAAACAAATATATACAAAACAAGCTACATACAGAATAAATAGGAAATGCTTAACAGAGGGAAGACATTGAAATTAAGAGGGGTTGAAGAAGGCTTCCAATAAAAGATCAGATTTTAGTTGGGACTTAAAGGAAGCCAGAGAGGTCAGCAGTCAGAGTGGAGGAGGGAGAGCATTCCAAGTATGGGGGACAGCTAGAGAAAATGCCCAGAGATGGAGTGGCTTGTTCATGGAGCAGCCAGGAGGCCAGTGTCACTAGATCAAAGAGTACACATGGAGAAGTAAGGTGTAAGAAGACTTGAAAGGCAGGAGGGGGCTAGGTTATCCTAGTAAGTGATCAGTGGAGGAACTTAAAGCAGGTCTTCTACCTTCATATCCAATACTCTTTCCATCACACCATGAAACTTTTTTTTTTACCATGAAACTTTTCAAGCCCAGGATGGCATTAACTTTTTTGGCTAGCATGTCATACTTTTTGACTCATATTTAGCTTGCAGTCCACTGAAACCCCCAGATCTTTTTCACAGGAACTGTTGTTGCATAGCCATGTCTTCTCCATCTTGTACTTGTCCACTTGACGACTTTAAGTCAGTTCAAAAGTCACTTATTATGACCCATGATGTGGTCAGACAATGTCTGTGTCTTCATGTAAAGGGAAGACTTTACATGGACCTTTATTCATTTTCATTTCAGATTTGGTTCATATTTCTCACATGTCTTCTTCAGGATGCCAATGCTGCTGACCAGCATGTTAGCTATCCTATCCAGCTTTTGCTCATTTGGTAATTTGACATGTACACTATCTATACTTTCATCTAACTCATCAAACAAGATGTTGAATACTGCCTTAGTTTCTTCATATGAAATGAAAAAAGAGAGAGAGAAAGAGAGAGGGAGAGGGAGAGAGAGAGTCCTAAGACATTCCTTGTGTGTCTAGGGCAGCCCCAGAATCAATAAGGAATTTTTTTCAGATTCTCCAGTCAATACATGTCATCAAAACAATAAGAAATATTCAGGCTAGGATCAATTGTTGAGGAGAGGAAGGGATAATTAAAGGGTATATCTGGAATGTAAGGTCCTTGAGGGCAGGAATGGGTTTTCATTTTGTCATTATATCTCCAGCCTAGCCTGGTGCACTTAATAAATGCTTGTTAAGTTGAATTCAACAGGGCCAAGGATGGATACCTTGGGTATTGTACTAGTTGCCTTCTTTCAGGCCCATTGCCATGGATCTGGCTTTTCATTTTAGATCAAACATTTAGGCATTTAGTACATAAAAGGCACTTTTCCAGGTGCTAGATAACAAGGCCAGGGAATTCTGGAATTTGCAACATTTCATTCAAACAAATTGCTTGCAGTTATCAACATCATTGAAATTCTTTCCATCTTTTAAAGCCCAATTTAACTACCTCCTTTTTCTATGAACCCTCCTTCTATGTTCACTACAGCCAAAAGTGAGCTCTCTCTCCCTTCTAACTACCATACTACTGGCTTTATCTCTTTCTTATTGTCCTAATCTTATACAGTCTTATATTGCATCATCACCTTTCTGGCTAGATTGTAAGCTCCCTTAGGGCAGGAACCACAGCATGTTAAGTTTAATCACTTACATTTTTATTTAAAGTTTGCGAAGGTTTTGCTTATATAACCCAATTCCAAAATTCCAAATCCACCGGCCCCTTCCTCTTTGTGAAAGAGGCTAAGGGAATCATTACAGTGAGTTTTCTTCTCACGCCTGTTTCAAAAAGAAGCACCTCTCTGAAGGTCAAACACTTCGTCTTCTGGTCTGTTTTTGATATCCCTATTTTACAAAAAAAGAAGGCAACTGATGCTCCAAGAGGTTTTGACTCACAGGGAGGTAAATGAAAGAAGGCAGAGGACAGGAAGCAACACTTGAATCCAGATCTCAGGACATCAGGTTCAATGTTCTGCTACTATTCTTAGCACAGTGTTTCCTTCACTTGAGCTGCTTAATGTCTATTGAATGAATAACTGGCCAGCAGTTTTTACTGTCCCCTCTAGAAACACATGGTTTTTTGCACTCCCCCCCCCCCGCCCCCGCCATTGACCCGCTTTCTCCTTAGTGTCACCGTCTTTCTTACAAGCTAGCAGAGTCCAATGAAGCAAGACAGCTAATATAGTGGTTTGGGGATAGAAAACCTGGGTTTGCATCCTGGCTCTGATATTTACTACTAGTGTGATCTTGGCCAAGTCACTTACTCCCCTCCACTGGGTCCCAATTTCCTCTATAAAATAAAGGGGTTGGATGAGATGACTTCTAAGGTCACTTCCAGTTCCAGTTCCTATGGTTCTCAGCTTTTTCTTCTTGTTCCCTCTTTATCGGATCCAGTTATGACCCTGAGTCACAAAGCCGAAGAATATTAGAGCTGAAAGGGACCCCCTCTCTTATTCATACCAGCCAGAGCTGTCCAGGGTCTCCCCCCTTCCCGCAGCCATTGCTTTGGACGCCTGAATATGAATCACACAATTGAAATAAAAAGTGACCTTTCCCTTTCCCTTTATTTCGACTGGCCTCCAAGAGAAGCCTTCTCTTTCGATTTTCTCTTGTTCTGTTCCCTCCCCAGCTTCTCCAGGACGCTTCATTCCAACCCCAGTCTCTGATCCTTCCCTTTAAGGGTTCCCCCTCCCCTCCCCCACACCTTCCCTTCGCCCGTCCCACCCCCACCCCACCCCTCCCTTACATCCTCCAAACCCCGCCCCCTCTGGCCCTCCCCTTTAAGGGCCGTCCCCAGCGAAGCCGAGGCTCTGACGCGGCCGCCGGGCCCCGGGGCTGGATACATTGTCGCGCCGAGCTTCCCCCGGGCCGGCCCCCAGCCATCCCCGCGCGGCTTCCCGCAGCGCCAGGCCCCCCCGGGGGGCAGGCGCGAGCCCTCACGCCCGGACGGACCGACGGACCGACGGACCGACCGACGGAAGCCGCCGACGGGCCGAGCCTGGAGCCGGGGCTGAGCTGGTCTGGGGAAGCCGGCTCTGCCGCCGCCGGGGAGCAAACTTCCCAGCCGGGCGGGGGCTGGCGGGGGCCCCGTCCAGGGCTGGAGGAGGAGACGGCCCCGAGTCCTCCTCCTCCCGCTCCTGCTCCCGGGTCTCCCGGCACCATGCTGTCTAACTCTCCGGGTCAGACCCCGCCCGTGCTGTTCCCCAACCCTCCGCCGCCACCCCCGCCCCAGCCCCCTCCCAGCCCCAGCCCCCGGTGCTGCCTCTGCCGCCGCCGCCGCCTCCTCCTCCGCCGCCGCCGCAGCAGCAGCAGCCGCAGCCGCCGCCGCCCCCCCAGCCTCCCCAGCAGTTCCCTCAGTTCTATGTCAAGTCGAGCCTGCAGATCAAGAAGAATGCCATCACCGATGACTACAAGGTCACCAACCAGGTCCTGGGGCTTGGCATCAACGGGAAAGTTTTGCAGATCTTCAACAAGAAGACCGGGGAGAAATTCGCCCTCAAAGTAAGTTTGGGGCCCGGGAGGAGGAGAAGGGAACTCCAGGGGGCGACTGCCACCTTACAGGGGGAAGCCAGGAACTGCTTAAAAAGATCTACCTGACCCTCCCTTCTCCCCCTGCTCCTTCGTGGAAGCCCCCAGGGTAAGGAGGGGGAGGGGTAAAGAGGGTGCTGGGGGGAGAAGGAGGAGGAGGAGGAGGAGGTGCTGTTGTCTGAGTTATTGTTGGTAGTTATTACGGAGTGTGTGACTTTGGGGGAGGGGAAGGTCAGAGCAGATTTTTGGTGTCCCTGTGATCGCGGGACAGTTTCCGGTCACCTTAGGGAGTTAGAGTAGTGAAATCCAAAGAGACTGGGGAGGACTATACCATTTTGGGGTTTGAGCGGGCTTCATTTGAATCTGCATGGTCAGATCCTGAATCGCTTCTGCTTTAACGCTCGTAGTCGGTCTCAAGGAAGTGATTTTAAGGGGTTGTGGTTCCCCATCTCTCCCCTCTTTGCCTCTCCCTATCTCTTTCCTTCCCTTCCTCTTCCTCCCCCCTTCCCCCTCCCCTCCCCTTGCCTCCCTGTCTCTCTGCCGGCACAAAAGGCCCATTACTCATTGAGCTGGTTGGTTGGTTGGTTTGGAGAAGTCCGATCGTAGAGGTTTATTTTGCCTCTTTCCTTATTTGGGAGCCGGAATGTGTGATTTCACTTCCCTTGCCCTCTAGAGTAAAAGTCTTCTGTCTTCTACTGAAAATGCATTGGCCCAAAGAAGTGCCAGACCGGAGATTCCGGAGGGGGAACCCCGCCTTAGACCCATGGGTGGGGGAGGGTGATTTGTTTTGGCCAGTGTGCCTTTTCCCTTTCTCAATGTCCACCCTCAACCCCCATACACTCCAAAGAGGGAGGCTTTGATACCGAATCTGCTATTTTCGTAGTTCCATTGATCAAAATTATTATGCACACCTTGACTTGGCCTTTTTGAAGTTTTTAGTAAATCCTTGATGAGGTGCGTGGAGTGGAAACTCCTGCTGAAACCGTAGAGATGAGAGATTTGCTGTGTCCTTCCACTAGGTATTGCTTCAACTTTAGGAAGGAGGATAGAGGGACAGAAATCGGGAGGCACCAGAAAGCAACCCTGTGAGTCAAGGAGTTTGGCCTTGGAGGTCCCACATTGGGAATTGGGACAAAGCAGCCTCAAGTCTGAGCCAGGAACAGGTTAAGGGGAATCATCACAGTGAGTTTTCTTCCCATAGTGGTTTTAAAAGGAAGCACCCCTCTGAAAGTGAAACACTTCATCTTCTGGTCTGATTTTGATAGCTATCTTGGTGATTGGAGGAGAGAGGAAAGTCCTAGTTTGTGTGAGGAGACATCTGTGCAGTGGTGGAAAGAGTCAACAGAAGACCTGAGTTTTGAATCCTAGCTTTGTCACTTCCTCAAGTAGTGACATAGAGCCTCAGTTTCCTCAGATGTAAAATAAATATAGTATCTACAGTACCTCCCTGACGGGATTGTTGTAACAATCAAAGGAGATAATAGATGTGAAACACTTTGTAAACTGTGAAGTGTTTGATATCAGTTGTTAGTGTTAATATCCTTCCTTCCCAAAGTAGTTTTTTTTTTAAAAAGGTACATAAATTCTAGTTTGAATAGCCGTTATTCTTTCTCTGAGGGATGGTGAATAAAAACAGATATATTGGCTGTAGATGATGTACTGACTAGCTCCAAAGATGAGGGTTTTTTTGCCTTAAACTGGACAAATAACTTTCAAATTCTCTTTTGTAATTCCATATTTCTCTAAATCTAAGCTGAAGGTATGTTCTGAATTTTGAAGATCATGAAGGGCAGTTTTCTCTAAGGGACTAAATATAAGATTCCAATGACCTATTCTTTTTCAGACTGTCCTCTAAACCCCTTTTCTTTCTCAGTCCGTGATGGGGGAGGAAAAACTAGAGTTATGACCTTGTGGAAGAATGCAAAGTTTGACCAGAGTTAATTCACAGTGTTAAGCCCGGGACAAATTCTTCTTTCCAGGAGAGCTTGGTCATCAGCTGTTCAGGGATGTGAGTTATTTGCCTTTTTCCCAAGGAGTGAAAATACTTGTATGATGATATCAGAACAGTAGCCCTTATCATAAAAAGAAAAGGCCTGGAAAGTTTATATAATTCACCAAAAGTCTTTGAAACATTTATTTATTTTTGTGTTGGGAGAGGGAGGTGAGTGGTGGTGGTTAGAGAAATGATTGAATTTCTCTTCTAATTATCAGGAAAGTGACTTTGCCTTTTAAACATTTTTTTCCCTCGTGTTCCTAAAGGGAGAATCTCCTGATATTTTAACTGACACTTTTAGCACAATAGGTTTTTATGAGCACAATTTATCCTTCTCTTCAGGTTAGAAGTGGGTGAGAGGAGTGAAGTCACTCTGTTTTGACAGACAGCCTGCATCTAGATCTCATGAGTTGACTCAACTGTTAAATTGCACATTTCCCACACTTCATTGTGTAAAAACTTAATAACAGAGGAAGAAAGCCTGGGTGAGGCATCAGGAGAGTGGCAGCAGTGTCAACAGCTACAGCATATCCAAATATTGGTTAAGACATAATTACAGGGGGAGGAGGGAAAAGGAGGAATCTTGTTCGAAGAATCGTGCTCTGAAAATACACATGAAAGAGCTTGACTTTTGATAAATCTCTGGTGCTGATTAGGGAAGTAATATTTTGAAATATTGCTCTAGCTTGACTGGTAAGTTGGGAGAAAGCCTGGGGTGAGAGGAAGGGTTAGATTGGAGGCTTCCCAGACATTGCTTGGTTTGTTGAAGTCTATGTTTTGTGGGTAGAAATGGGTGATATGGATGGACCCCTTTGTGGCTCTGGCGGCTGATGAGAAATTAAGGTTGTTATGATAGTCTGAACCTTGTCTGTGGTCTAGTGACCTCTCATTCCTGTGAAGTGATGGCTTAAAAAAATGACCAGCTTTGCTCCTTCCTTTCTAACTAACCTTTAAATGTGTTTTGGAGGGTATTGTGGTCTTACCTTGTCATATCCTCCTTGCTCTTGTTAAATACTCCCCCCCCCTCCCCAATCAGTCTAGAGAAAGGCTCTTAGAACCTGGCAGGTCTGTGTTTGAATTCTGTCTTTGGTACTTCCCAAATGTGTGACCTTAGGTGAGTCACTTCAGTTTTCTTCATCTGTTAAATAAAGGGGTTGAACTAAGATGACTTCTGAGGTCCTTCCTAGCTCTAAATTCTTGATTTTATGACTATGAACTATAGAAGGTCTGACTTTAGTCCCCCCACCGCAAAAGCAAATCTTTCAAACTTAAATACTGTTTTAGGGTTTGGAAATTGCTTTTCATGTAATTCCCTTGTGAATCAAGTAGAGAAAGTACTATATTTTGCTGACAAGAAAACTGAGGCTCAAAGAGGTTGACCAGTCATCCAGCCAGTAAGCATTTGAGATAAAATTAGGACTTTTTCCTATGTTGAAACTCCCACTCCTCCTCCCTGTCATTGATTTTTACACTCCTTGACCCCTCCATCATTGCTGTGACGCTAAAGGGTGTTTTCCACTGTTAAACCATGCTCCCTTTGAGCCTGACACACACTGTTCTCACTATAGGTGTTACTTTGAAATGTAGGTGAGGAGCCCACAAGGTAAGAGTCTTGACTAGGTCATGAGAAATCGTCCAAAGTTTGAGGCGGTTTCTAAACCAGAACTCAGGGGATCATAGCTTTAGAGCTGGAAGGAGCCTTAGAGGCCATTTATGGCCAACCCTTTGATTTTACAGATGAGATTCAGGGAAGCAAGTGACTTGCCCAAGGTCATATTGGTAGTGAGCCTTGGAACTGGGATTTGAACCCAGGTAGATTCTCAGACTCGATTCCAGCATTTCACTGCTTCCTTCTTGCTGCTACTTGAAAAGCTTTTCTGTTAGAATCAATCCTAGAGATTGGTTTTTATTGTTTTAAAATTAAAATTTCTCTCAGTGGTGGGAGCCCATGTAAATTTCATTAAATATTTTACATTCTATCATTTTAAAACTGCAAGGGACCTTTAGTGATCATTTTGTCACAGGATATATCTCTCCTCCTCCTCCCCGCCCCCTTGCTTTTACAGATGAAAGGAACTGCTTTCTTGGGAAGTGAGGTGACTTATTTGAAGGCATACTGCTAATTTGTGGCAAAATGATTAAAACCCAACTCTCCTGAACTCCTTTTTTCTGGTTGATGGTAATTCTAGTCCCAACTCACATGTGCCAAGATTGGTTATATTCTCAGATGGGGTTCTTTGGTTCCTCAACTGTACTTTCTTCTCCTTCCCCTCCCCCCAATTGTGTAGTAATTACTCTTGTATACTAGCTTGACACACTTAATTAAAGCCAATCCTATTGTCACTGTTCTCTGATTAGTTGAAGCATGTTATTGCTTCATGAACTATAGGTTTCCAGAATGTGTTGTCATAACTTATCTCTGTTTGTCTTCCCATGGCATAGACTAAAGAAAACAAGAACTTGTGGTTTCTCTTCTTTTTCCATTGTTTCTTTCAGAAGCTGCATTTTCATTTCTTCCTTTTCTTCTTTAGATTTTTATATGGAAATATAAGGTGTAGTATCTACCTTAATTTATAATCTCATTGTAGTAAAATGTTCAGTGGTAGTCATGGCATCATAGATTTAGAACTGAAAAGGACCCAGTCCAACCATTTAGCAGTTGAAGAAACTGAGGCCCATTGAGGTGGTGACATGCCCAAGGTCATACAGTGAGTTGGCTGAGCAAGGACTAGAACCCTGGTTTCTTAACTTCAATTCCAATGCTCCTTTCACTAATATCATATGTACATACATACATATGTACATACATATTTACAAATACACATACATACAAGTAAATGATCATTGTTGAGAGTATAAGAGTAAATGTGTAAAATGCTAAATGGTGTAATGTAGGGGTTACCATGGGTTGTTCAGAGAAGAGGGAGAGTATCTAGGGCTAGTGTAGTTTGGAAAGGTAGGATTGAGTTGAACCTTGGGGAAATAGTATAAGACTTGGCTAAGTTTAGGGGAAGGCATTCTGAATGAGGGGGGCTATCCTGGGTAGAGAAGGAATGAACCTGTTTTCAGGACAGTGGTTTGACTAAAACTGAGAGTGCTGATGGTTAGATAGGGTCAAATGGTGACCATATTGTAAAATTCATTTCAATTTAAATTCATTTAAACATCTTCTTCATATAGGGAAGAAATGGTAACATTAAGATAGCAAGCAATTGGCAGTGGACAGGGCCCAGAATCAGGAAGACATGAATTCAAATTCTGCCTCAGAAACTTACTATCTTTGTGACCCTGGGCAAGTCGTTTAACCTCTGCTTGTCTCAGTTTCCTCAACTGTGAAATGGGGATAATAATGACACCTACCTCAGAGGGTTGTTGTGAGGATCAAAAGAGACAATATTTGTGAAAAGGGTTTGGCATAGTGCCTAGCAAATAGTATGTGCTATGTTAATGCTTATTCCCTTCGCTTACCCCAAGACAGAGGTCAGTTTGGAGGAGGACAGTAGTGTTTAGGTTTTCAGGAGACCCTTTCGTTTGTTTAATTTCTTGAGAACAAAATTCTATTATATGTAGGTCTGACCTATCTCTGTTTTTTTTCTGATGCAGCTGGACTGCTGGCATCCTGTGACACAGGCTCCAGGCTGAGACCTTTCAGTGATTTGCATATTACGAAGTCTGGGCACTGTGGTGCTTGAGACCTAATCTTCAGCAAACATCTAGGATAGATGGGTCCGAAGAGAGGAGGCTAAAAGCAGGCCTTAGACTGCAGCATCAAGGCTACAGCTATCAGTGGGTGTCTGGAGAGATAAAATGTTCCCTTTCTCAAAGGACAAGGTGTTCAAAATTGGGAAGGAATGGAAAATTTGCCGTTTGGTTTTCTGGTTGGTGTAGGAAAGGCTCCCCTGTGTTGGATGAGACCATTTTTAATAGTGGTCTTTCATCAGTGGGGGGTGGGAGTGGGAACCTCTTAAATATGGGGCCTCTAAACTATACATAAGGATCCCTGTAGGCTACATATTGACTTAGAAAATGTTTTATTAATAGATTTTAATTTGTTCTTGTTCAGTCATTTCAGTTAGGTCTGCCTCTTTGTGACCCCATTGGGGGTTTTCTTGGCAAAGATACTGGAGTAGTTTGCCATTTCCTTCTCCAGCTCATTTTACAGATGAGGAGACTGAGGTAAACAAGGTTAAGTGACTTGCCCAGGGCCACATAGCTATTAAATGTCTGAAGCTGGATTTGAACTCAGGTCCTCCTGACTCCAGAGCCAACACTGTCCACTGCATCATTGCCCTGTTATATTAATAGATTAATTATATATCAGTAATGAATAATGTGATTAATAATTAATATATAGATTATTAATAGATTAACAGATATTAGCATTATCTATGATCTATTGTATTTTTATTTATTTTGTTAAATATTTCCCAATTACATTTTAATCTGGTAGGCTTCATGTTTGTCACCTGACTTATGTATTAAGAAAAGGTATTTCTTTTCTTTTCTCCCCTGCCCCCACTCCACCCCTATCCCACTGCCAGATTCTCATGTAAAATAAATTTGGAAGATCTTGACAAGGATAATTGGACTGACTAGACAAGCAGATGGGAATCTGTGTCTTGTGGAAGTCTTGGTTTTCTGGATGGGACAGGAAGATCTCTGGTGGCCCTGGGTATGGGGGAAGAAGAAAAAAAATGATATGACTTTTGCCTGCTTCCCTTTCACCACAATCTTCTGGTCCAAGGCTTCATGAAACCTGTCTCTTTAATTGTGGTACATCTCGGTCAGTTAAGTCTTGATCCTAACCTTCTGATTCAGAAATGAGGGAGTGGGGAATAGGGAATAATGGAGCTGGTTGTTGACCATGAAGGCGTTTCTAAATATTGTGCCATGTTTCTTAGATCAAAGAATAGGCTATCAGATAGCAGGTGTTGGAGGTTGTGAAGTCCCTGAGACTCAATCCTTATCCGTGGTACTTCTCCTTTCTTAGATAATTGTTTTCTTAGTCCACTGGGAACTTGAGCCCCCATGAAGGGGCTTGGTTATCCTTACTGGAAATTTCAAGCATTCAAGGTAGCAGGAGCATACTAGAGAGAGTTTGGCAAGGGAAGGTGTTTGAACAAAGGGGAAAGCTACATCAGAGTATCCACCATCAATTCCTGTGCTTTCTCTAAAGGAGTTGAGGGTGAAGAGGAAGGGAAGGAGGACCATTTCATGCCTTAGAAAGATCAGCCGAAGGAACTTGGGAAGTGTAGGCTGGAGCAGAAGAGGCTTTTGGGGTACATGATGTACCTCTTAAAATATTTGAAGGAATGTTTTTTAGAAGAGAGGTTAGGCTTATTCTGCTTGGAACCAGAGGTCAAAATTAGGAGCTATGGTGTGGTGTTGAAGAGAAGCAGATTTAAGTTTGATGTAAAAAAAAAGGCTTAAAGAGCCAGTCAATGCTGTCCCAAAGTGGGATGAGCTGCCTTGGACAGTCGTGGACTCTTTTAGATGGAAGCCTTCGGGTGATGGTGACATGACTACTTTTGTTGGGGATGTTCTTGAGAGGATTCTTGTTCAGGTACAGGCTGAACTAGATGACACGAGGCCCCTCCAACTCTCAGAATGAATTCCATAGTGCTGGTCCATCCCTCTGTCTTTGCTCCCGGAACCCATTGTGAAGTTGCAACATTACAGCCAGGTGTCCCAGTAAGGAAGAGGTGAGACTGGATGGGGGTATCATTCTGTTGGACTTTAGGCAGGAAGGGAATCTTTGACCACTTAACCCTTTCTCATTTCACTCTGGTTTCGGATTCTGCCTTGTCTTGTACCATGGAAAGATCAAGCAATCAGAGCTGGTTTCCACTGTGTTTGTGTGGTGTATTGACCATTTTTTTGTGGCTCCAATCACCAGATTGTTATGGGGCTCCCAGCCCACTGGACATCTGCAGCCTGGCATCATGCCCAGGGCTGAAGGACTGTCTTACTTGCCCCTTCTGTCCCAGCCGGCTAAAAATAAATCTGCCACCACTGCAGTCTGCCCTGACAGCCTGGCCCCTGAGATTTCACTCCTGGCCACCTCCTGCTAGGCTGCTGAATTGTACGGTTCCCTTTCCTTCTGCTTCTCTCCCCTCCTCCTCCCCATTCTCCCCACTTGACCCTATGGTGTAGAGTTAGGCCAAGTCACAACCCTGGATGCTGGGAAGAGAACTGTGTGGTTGGTAATCTAACAAGCTTTGTTGAAAAGGCTGATTGGGTCTGCCTTGCCCCATCAAGTTCCCCCAAGGGAAGGATGAGAGGAGGAAGAGGAGGAGGAGGATTGGTTGGAAGGCAAGTAGAGCTTTTAGTTCTCTTCTCTGTAACTTGCATCCTGAACAAGTTTCCTCTGCCAGGAAGGGTTTGCAGGGGTGAGGATGAGAACCTAGGGGGGCTTTCCCTCACCCTAACTGCTCTTTGGCTTAGAGGAAGGCTCCTGCTTTGGCTCTTCCTGAGTCTGCTCCCAAATTTCTTCACCACTACCATGGAATGGGGCTTCAGGTTACAGCCCTCAGAGTGTGACCTCATCTTGATGACTTCCAAGAATAACTGGGCCCAGGCATGGTGCTGCCTGATTCATGCGTCATAGGGGCCTGTCAGGTCCCTGTTGCAGAAGTTTTCTCTGAGTACTGTCCCATCTGCCTGGCTTCAGAAAGCCTCCCTATCACTGGGCCAAATGCTACTGCAGCAACCTCCACCTTCCTTCTCCTGACTGGGGGTCCAGGAGGCCTTTGCAGTCTGGGTGGTGCACTTACAAGTGTTTAGAATGACATTTTGGTGCCAGGTTGGGGTCAATTTTTTTTTTCTTTAGTTTGATTTTGTTTGCTTCTCACTATTTGGTCCCCAGAGCAGGTGTCGGCGTTGCTAATTGTGGCAGAGAGATAGAGGTGTTCAGTAGACTTGATCTCTGATTGGGATTTTGAGTTGGTATGGCATGGGATGGTGTTATAGCCAGGAGGTAAGAATTCAGGGTCCCCCACCTTCCCCTAAAGTTGTATAGTTTGTCCCAGTCTCCAGTGCTGCCCCACCACCTCTGGGGCCTCATTTCCTCTGAAGGGAAAGATTTATCTGCCAAGGCTCATTGGCCTCTGGAGGGGAGGGGCAGGGCAGGGAGTGCTAAGAGTTTATTTTTAACTCTGCCAGAAGGAGCCTGTGCACTGGCCCCTGCCCTTGGAATAGTTTTACCCTCTCACCTCTCTCCCCCAACCTGGGCCTCCTTCCCTTGTTTTTGTAGTCTTTAGAAGAAACCTCACAGAACTCAGCCAACAGGAGAAGACATCCTCATAGTCATGGAAGGAAGGCCTCTTTGGGTAAAGAGTGCCTATCTACCTTTTGAAGAACAATATTGTCTGGCTTCTTGCCATCTCGGCTCCCCTCCCCCCCCAAACCCATCTCCCTGAGTCTCAGGGCTCCCTGGAATTGGAGGTCACATTCATGGAACTTGGAGCATCCCAGGAATGCAGTTTGGTTTGAAAGGTTCATCCAGGCCAAGCACATGCCCAGACTGAGGTACTGTTCTAGGAAGAATATCAAGGGTTCATCCCTTTCAACTCTTCTCGTTTTCCACCTACTGTCTCTGATCAGGCACAGAGAACCCCTGAAAGTCTCTCCCGGTCATTTCGGGATGAGTGAGGAAAAAAGAGAATTTTAATTTTAAGCTCCTCATGTTTGGATTGCTGAAAAGACTCATTCCTTTCCACTGGGGATCTAAGTAAGAATCTTGTTTTGAGGTCGAAACAAGCTCTCTTCTTGCTACTTCTTTTATATGTTCACCATTAATGTTTGTTGGTGAAGAAAGAGCATAAATGCCTCTGTGCCCCTCCTTCCCCCTTTGCCACCTTTCCTACTACTCCTTCCCTGCCAAGATGGGAGGGGTCCCCTATCTGACCAGCTGCTTGTGGTTACCTTGGTGACTACTCTGGGTTAGCTTTTAAAACATTCTCCAGCTAGGGTGTGATTAGAGAAGGGGGGCAGAGCAGGCAGAGTGAGGAGTTGGGCATAAAAGGTTTGTGAAGCCATCTGGATGAATATCTGAATTAATTAGTAGGCATTTATGGGGCCTGGAAGTGTAAAGTATATAAAAGAAGACCCTGCCCTCAAGGAGTTCATAATCTAATTAGGGAAATAAGTTTAACTGGTGAATCGGGAGATCTTGTAAGACAGTATGTAAAAGAGTACTGAATCGGGCAGGACAAATCTATAAATGTAGGAAGAAATCCTTTGAAGGGCAGGATACCTAGGGAAGGATTCATTGAAAGGACAGGACTTCATCTGTACATGGAGAGGATTTGGGTAGACAGAGGAAATGAGAGCAAAGGCATGAATGAGTGTTTAGGGGCCGGTTTAGGGGCCAAGCAGAAAAGATGGTCTATTTAGGGGAATCATGAGAAATAAGGTTGTTTCAAAAGGTCAGAACAGATTATTCAGAGCATGAGAAGGGGGAGGGGGTAATAGTGAGCCATTTGGACTGGATATCGTAGGAAGTAGGGAGTCATTGAGGATTGTTGAGTAGGGAATGAAGGACTAATGGATTATCCTCCCTCTCCCCTCTTCCCCAAGGGTTATCATCTGGCTATTCATCTGGCAGAGTGTCTCTGGCACTAGTCTCCAGAGAGGAGAGGAACAACCACCATTGGATGACGTTGGGCCTCTAGCACCTATTTCTGCTGTGTTTCTTGTCCCCCAGAGAACTTTTATGCTGCCAGGGTTAACTTTGCTTTACTCTCTCCCTTTTTGGGGGAGATAGGACTAGTTGGGGTGGGGGGAGGGTAAAACATACGTCAGTAAATGTTGTTTCATTAGCTGGTGAGAAAACTCAGGCTAACCTAGGAAAAACTCTAGAATTAGGGCTTCACTACTAAATTTACTTCTGAGTTTCTTAAATCCTATTTTGGGAAGAACTGAAAACAGATAAAGTTTAATCTGAGGTAAAGCCGTCGGACCTAATAACCTTATGGACAAAGAAAGCAATTCTGTAGAACTGGGAGAGAGGCAGGTGAATAGTGGGCTTGGTCTTGGGATCTAGCTTAAGGATGAACATTCAGCTAAAGGACCCTGGGTTCAGAGGTCTGATGGCTCTACATTATTCTCCAGAAATTGGGGTTTTCTGGTGGGAAACAAAAATAGTGCAAAAAGTGGTCCTCTAGGGGTTTGGGAGTAGGGAGGATACCGAAGATGACAGCTATCTTATGAAGAATGACCCTGGTCAGGATCAGTCCCATCCCTCCTTTTTCCTTCCAGTTAGTCTTCCCAGGTTTCTCTTCCTGGAGAAGAAACAACAACAACAACAACCACAACAATAACAACAACAACAGCTTGCCAGTTGATAACCTGAGGTTCGGGCATTATCGTCATCATGATGTTTGCAACTTCTTTACAGTTAATTGTGGCCAGAGCAGAGAACTCTTTCTTTTTCATTTCCGCCCCCCTTCAGTCTCAGCTACAATGTAAGGGCTCCTTTATAACCTTTTAAAGTAGTGTGGTGAAAAGTGTTCTGGCTTTGCTACTTACTGCCTGTGTGACCGTGGGCAAGTTACCTGACCTCTCTGGGCCTCAGTTTCCTCCTCTGTAAAATTAAGGGATTAAACCCGAGAACCTCCGAGTTTCCTTCTAGCCCTAAATTTGTGATCCTCTGGTTTTTCCACCTTTTGAGAATGTTGCCAGATGGATTTTCTTAAAGCTCAGCTCTGATTCTGTCACTGCTTAACTTTCAATGATTCCCTCTTGCTCACTGGGCAAATTCCACCTTTCTTAGTTGAATGCCAGGCTACGGCTTAGCCCCAGCCTACTTTTTCCAGCTGGATCTTTGTTATGCCTTTCCTAAACTCTAGGCAAAGTGGCATATCTGTTTTTCCCACTTTCCCATCTCCGTGTTCTTTCTTTTCCTCTTCTCAGTTCTCTTCCTCTTCTCCCATGTTAACTAATTCCCTCTTTCTATCTCTTCCTTTCATGATGTGGAACTTGGATTAGATGACCTTTAAGGTCTCTTTCCACTCTAAGTCTATGATTCTTTGAAGGCTTCCCTGATTCCCTTCTTATCTGAAATGACAAAATTTCCCCTTGTATTCTCTATGTCTTCCTAATGTACTTTTTGTATCCTGTCTTTATGGTTTATGTATTCTTTATTCCTGATACCAACCCCCGTCTCTCATCTCTTCTGCCCTAATTCAGCCCTGAGATCAGAAGTTCTTTGAGGTCACAGACTGTTATTCATATTTCCCACATAACTTAAGTCAACAAAGTTTGGGAAGAAAAGCCTTCTTCTTCACCTCTTGTGTCACTGAGATCCAGAGGGTAGTGGTCTGTTCATTCTGTCAAACTGACTCATTCCATCATTCATGAATTTCAGAGTTGGAAGGGACCTCAAATGACCCATTTAGTTCATTCTGTGCCTGGAAAAAGAATGCCTGTTATTATGTGCCTGACAAGTGTCACCTTGCTTTTGCTTTGAAGACCTTCAGTGAGAGATGCCTGCTCCCTCCCCAGACAGCTTCATCCACTTTTTGGGTTGCACTGATTGTTAGCAAGTCTTTCATTATATCAAGCTTATATTTGCCTCTTTCCAATTTCTACCCGTTGTTCTTTTCTCTAGTCAACACTGACTCTTCTTCCACATGATCGCTCTTTAAAATATTTGAAGATAAATATTGCGTCCCTGCTTGAGTTTTCTCTTCTCCAGGTTAGATATCCTGTTGTTCCTTCAGCTGGTTTTCATTTGGTGTAAACTCAAGGCCTTTCACCATCCTGGTTATCCTGCTCCAGGTTAGCAATGTCCTTTCTAAAATGTGGTGCCCAGAACTGACCACAGTACTCCAGTGGAACCATTGATGCCTTATTTCTAGAATCCATTTCTCTATTTCACTCCAAGATCACATTTACCTTTTTGGCCTCCATGTGACACTATTATCATATGTGGAACTTGTCTAATAAACCCCTCAAATCTTTTTTTTAGATAAACTACTTTCTCACCATGCTTCTCCCATCTTATACTTGGGGTATGATTTTTTGGAATCCAAATGTAAGACTCTACATTTACCACCATTTTGATATTCACCTGAATTTTAATTGAGTACAATGTTCTGGTCCATTAAAATCTATGTAGTGTCTCTAATATTAGATTGCATGCTCCTTGAAATCAGGGACTATGTCTTCTTTCTTCATCTTATTCTTTGAATTGAAAATGAATCACTTTCCAGGAGATTTGAGGAATATTTATGTACTGTAGCTTTGTGGGTCCTTAGGATGTTTTCTTTTTCTCCAAGCCCTCTTCAGTAAATAATAAGTTGTGGAATCTGCTAGGCTGAAAGAACATTGGATTTGGCATTAGTTGTTGAGATCTGGAGGATTCCAGTTTGAATACTGGCTCTGCTGTTTATTGCTTTTGTGACCTTGGGCAAGCCATTTCCCCTCTGGGCTTCAGTTTCCTCCTTTGTGAAATGAAGCAGGTTCTTAAGCTTTTTTGTGTATCTTGGGCTCCTTTGTCAATCTGGTGAAGTATAGAACCCCCTTTTCAAAAATAATGTTTCATTGCTCATATTTGTAATTGAAGGAAATGCTAAATTTTGGTTACAGTGGAAGTAAAAATGTAATTTCCTCCTCCCAAGCTTACAAATCTTATGAAATCTATTCATGGACCCCTGGTTAAGAACCTCTGTCCCAGAGGTTCCTGAGGGTCTTTCTAGCTCAAAAGCCTCATGATTGATTCTCTCAGTGATCATCTAACCTCTGAGCCTTTCTCTTTGAAATGGGTAGATAATGTCTAGTCTGCTGTAGCCTCCTAGCCCTCTGGTGGATGTAAGGATGCAGTGAGAGAATGGATGTAAAAATACTTTAGAAGCCGAAGTGCTGTGCTGATGAGAGGTAGTATTAGCTCGGTAAATGTCAGCTGAATGAATCAATCTCTTTGGGCAGGGGAGGATTGCATGGAGGTGGGAGTACTCTAGGGTAGTATGGTGATGCTGTTCCCATGGAGGGGGCGGCTTTCCTGGGAGCGTGACTCTTACTCTAGTAGTGCCTCATGACACAGCCAGGAGTTCTTTGAGGGTGTGTGAGGTTGTTTATGTGTGGGCATGTGCTTCTAGTAGGTTGAAAACGGGGATAACAAAACATCTACTTTCCGAGGTTGTTGAGAGAGGATAATAAAGCATTTACTTCCCAGGATCGTTGAGATGGCGTGCATAAAGCAAACCTTAAAGCACTATATAAATGCTATTCTTCTTCTTCATCACCTTCATCACCATCATCATCATCATCATCATCATCATCATCATCATTATTTAAAGTTGTTTTTTCTCCCTATGCAAATACTCCCTGTCTGCCCAGAAAAGAGACTTCAAAGTTGCCTTTCTTTCCTCCCCCACCCCATCTGCTGACTCAGATTGGCACCCTTTATTTCTTCTAACTAGGTTCTTGTTCTTGTAATCGGTCCTTCACCACAAGTCCCCCTCAAGGTTTCCCCTCACCTCTCTGCTTCCTTCCAGGGCTCTTCCTTTTCTGCTTCAGGAGCAGAGACATCCTTCCTCTCCTTGGAAATCTTGTATTGGAGGGAGCAGACTGAGCGTCAGGCTCATAGACTGTCAGACCTGGAAAGGGAGCTTA
Source organism: Phascolarctos cinereus (assembly GCF_003287225.1). Taxonomy (NCBI): domain Eukaryota; kingdom Metazoa; phylum Chordata; class Mammalia; order Diprotodontia; family Phascolarctidae; genus Phascolarctos; species Phascolarctos cinereus. Next base: position 375,552,216 of record NW_027555958.1, on the reverse strand, counting down.
CGGATGATGTAGTCCAACAACCTTGTTTGTCGGAGGAGGAAACTGAGGCCCAGCAAGGTGAATGAGAAATCACACAGCAAGGAAGGGGTAGAGCTAAGACAACTCAAGTCTTTGGACTTCTTATCTGGAGCTCTTTCCATTATGCCTCAATACTTCCATGTCACCCCTTAGTGGGGCTACTGTACACTATTTCTCCCATTAGTTGCTTCAAAGTTACCAGCTGGACCTCACTCTTGAGTGTCAAAATGGTGGTGCAAGAGGGCTTCCTGATTAGTTCATGTGGACAGAAAACCAAGCCAAACCTATGGGTTTATTATTGATCCTTGAATCAGCAGGCTATTTCCATGATAAAAACAGTACCTTTGACTCTGACGAAAGTATATCATTGCTCACAAAGGAGACTAGATAAGAGTGTAGGTAGATGCCTGGTATAGTGGAAAGAACAACTGGATTATGAGGGAGTCTGCAGACTAGGGTTCTGTCTTCTGCCATTAATGATGTGGGTGAGTTTGGGCAAATTGCTATCTATCTCTAAGGCCTCAGTTTCCTTACTTGAAAAATGATAAGAGTTTGGAGGTCTGTTGTACCTCTAAAGTTTATATTCTGTGTTCAGCATGCTTTCATCCCTCCTACGGGACAAACCGTTTAGAGTGTATGTCTTACCTACTTGAAAGAACTAATGAGGTACTGGATGAAAACATGGCAGCTCTGCACACTGGCATTATCTCTGAATGTCAATACAGAACAATGATTTTTGTAATACCTAATGTGAATGACTATATTAATGTTAACTAATTGGCAGATTTTTACCAGTTTGTAAAATCTATTTTCAAAGTGCTTTTGCTTCTTAAAAGTAAGCAGCTAGTTAGTGCCAGAGATATAGTGCTGGACCTGGAGTCAGAAAAACCTGAGTTCAAATCCCACCTCTGACATTTCCTAAGCTGTAAGACCCTGGGCAAGTCCCTTACCCTCTCTCAGCCTCAATTTCATCATCTGTAAAATGGAGATAATAATAGCATCCACCTCACAGGGTTGAAATGAAATATATAAAAAGGCTTGGAAAATCTCAAGGAACTATAAATGCTCACTATTATTATTATTATTATTTATTATTATTATTATTTATTATTATTATTATTATTAAAACCATAGCAAATTGAATGACTTCTCCCTAGGTCCTGTGCCTTCCACCCAGCCTCTTCCCTCACCTCTTGAATTTTTAAGACTGAATTTTGATTCCTAATCCAACTAAACCATGGACCTGTAGGATAACAATGGATAAAATGACACTTGTCCTCTGTCTCAACTGGAAGTTTAGGCACTTTGGGATCAAGGCCTAACTGCCCCTGACTTGTGTTCCAAATCTCTGTGGGCTTAATATTTTTCCCCCTCTGTGAAGTAGAGCTCATGGACATAGGAGATCTGATTTCTGCCTGAGACAATGCTGGGTGATTAAATTAATCTTTTAAAATTTAAAATTTATTTTTATTATTTAATTTAATCTTTTTTAGCCCTAAGTTCGTCATCTGTAAAATGAGGCTAATATTTGTTGCACTTTCCCAAAAATTGTTGTGAGGATCAGATGAGTTAATGTGTATGTATGAAACACTATATAAATTATTAGTAATGAGAACAGGTGGGAGGAAGTTGAACTGACTTGTTCCCCCTATCTCAGAATTGGAGTAGTTAGGTTAAGTGACTGATTGGGACTTAGGCACAGTTTGGGAGTGTAGTCTTCTACAAAGGGGAAAAGGCCTATTGCCTTGTATAAAATGTTTTGGTCTCCAGAAGGGTAAAGTCTTCCTCTCCTCCATTTTTCAGAGAGAAAAATGAGGCCTAAGTAATCTGTCAGGCTTTGATTACTGAACACCTGGACTCGTAGCTTATGGACAGGCCTAAGTAACAGCTTTATTATGTATTTAAACCTTACTTCGGTTGTCTTTCATATTATTTCCAGGCCTTTTCTCCATCCCTGTCCCCTACCTCTAGTTCCTTCTAGTTGCTGCGGCGGCAGCAGCTCCGCTTTATATACTCTACTCCCTCCACTCCCAACTTCTTCACCTGCATTTGGGAGAGGGTTAACTGGTGGTCCTGCAGTAAGAGCCCAGAGCCTCGGTCATCCACTGGGCGCTATAGCCTAGGTGATATTGCTGCTGTGTGAGATGGGAAGAATTTAGAACAACTGAAGTTCTACCTTTTCCAAAAGCTAAGCTCAGAGTCCCTCTCTGCAGATTCTGGAGCAGGCCACTTAGCTAAATAATCATGAAAAAAAATTAATTAGCAATCCTGGGGATTTGGCATTTGCTTTGTCCCAGAGGACAGGTAGGTCGAGACTACACAATATATTGTGTTTCATCCTGCCTTCTCTGAGCTGTAGGCAGACAACACATCCAGGTTTTCCTCATTAACCCTTGCTGGTTTGATCGTTGTTATTTCTCATCTCTCAGTTCTTATTTTTTCCGGTTCTTATTTTCATTTCATTTTCAAATATTTATATTACATTTACTCTGTATGAGGCGCAATGAGAGATGCCCTCAATTCAGCTGTCCCTTTCTGACTACCTTGGGGAGACTTTGTTCCACTGATTATCTCTGACCTCTCAAATTCATTTCCTCCTGGTGCCTTCCCCTGATTCTCCCATACTTCGAAGGGATCATTTTATTTCTCTCTCAGGCCAAACTCCTAGAAGGACTAGCCCTCATTTGATATGGGACTTCAGACCACTTTCTTCCTACTTGGTCCCTCCTCAGTCCCTCAGAATCTGGCTTTCGTTTCTAACACTCTAGTGAAACTACTGTTTCCAAGGAAACCAGGGATCTTCTAATTGTCAAATCTATCAGCCTTCTCCTAGTCTTCCTTCTTGGTATTTCCTCCTCCCTTGAATACTGAAACGCTACAATGTCCTGGTTCTCCTCCTACCACAGATAGTTAACTCATTTCCTTCTTCAGGCTTCTCTTCCTACCCTCGAAATTGGGTGATTCCCAAGGCTCTGTCCTTGACCTTCTTCTCTTCTTTCTTGTATCTCTTGGAAATTCTATCCCTTCCCCTGGCTTTGCATACATGACTCCCACATCAATATTTCTAATCCCAAACTCTCCTCTGAGTTCCAGTTCTGAATTTCTGATAGCATGAATGAGCTATCAGTACCTCACATTCAACATGTCTATACATTAATCTCTTCTCACCATTAACAAAACCCTCATTCCTCCTAATTATTCTCCCTTACCATTCTCCTAGTTAATTCTCCTAGTTAATCCAGAAATCCAATCAGTTGACAAATTCTATATGGGGGAGGGGAAGACTGGGCATCACGTAATCAAGAGTGTCAAATTCAGGATTGAGCTTAGGTCTCTCCTACTCTAAGGCCTACTGCCTCACTATAGGCCCTGCTGCCTCTCTAGGCCTTTGTTTTCTTGAGATCGGGGATTCTTAATCTGGAATAAACTTTCAAAAAATTGATAACTGTATTTTAATTAGTTTCTTTGTTATCCTATGTATTTATACTTTTGAAAACATTATTCTGAGATAGGATCCATAGGTTTCATGAAAAAGGGACCCATGACACAGAACAGTTTTAAGACCCTTAAAATAGCCTTGTCTTTTGTTTTCCCCTTTTCTAATCTGTCTTCCATATAGCTGCCAGGATGAGGTCTATACTTTGTATCCTTCAGGGGCTTCCTGTTGGGTGCTGAATAGCATTGAGAGGTAGGAGAGATCGTTTACCTTTGAGACAGTCAGGAGAGTCTGATATTTACTGTTTGAACTAGGCTTTTAAAGGATGGTTGGGTTTTCAGTAGGGGAGGGTAAGTAGGCAGGTTGAGAGGTGGGACATCCAAAGATGAGTAGAGTGAGTACAAGATGAATAGGCCAGTTTGGCTAAGAGTAGGTCAGTCAGTATTTTTGAGAGCTTACTGTGGTGTCAAGCTCTGTGCCAAGTGCTAAGGATAAAAAACAAAACAGGCAAAAACAAACAAACAAAAAACTCCCTACAAGGAGTTGTCATTCCAATGGGAGAACAACATATAAATAACTAGATTTGTACAAAATAGAAACAAAGTAGATGGGAAGGAGTCTTAAGAAGGGAAGGCATCAAGGGACAGGGAGAGTCCAGGCAAGGCTGCTTGTAGACGTTGAGATTTGAGCTGAAATCTCGAAGGGAGCTTGGGAAACCAGGAAGTCAGAGGTGAGTGGGCAGAGCATCCCAGGCATGAGGTTTAGCTAGTATGAAGGCATGAAGATGGAAGAGGGAGTGTCCTATTTCAGGCACTGCGAGTAGGCCGATGTACTTAGATCGTAAGGTTTGTGGAGGAAAGTAGTATAAGAAAATTGGAGTAGGGCAGTCATGGTTGTTTTGCTTCTGATTACTTGAGTTATAATCTTGTTTTATTAGAATATAGACTCTCTGAGCAGGGACTCTCTTCTCTTGTTTAGGGCTTTGCACATACAGAGACTATTTAATATGTGGTCCTGTCTGACCAGAGCCATGGAGGGATTGGGAAAAGGGAAACTATAGGGTTTTAAAGCTGTGGGCTACAGCAGTTATTTTAATCCTGGTTCTGACCCAACAAAGCTCTTCTCTGTTGCATCAGAGAATAGTTTCTTTGAGGCAAGAGTTTCCTAGGTAGGGTTAGTCTTGGGAGCAAAGTGAGCATGCAAGCTGCTCTGAAGAGGAGATCTCCGAGGAAGAAATTGCCACCACGCTTCCCTCCTTTCTCTTATTCTCTTGTTCTTGGGTTTTGGCATTTTGGGGAGGATTGAGTGGAAGAAACTTGGAGACATCAACCAACCGTTGGTGCAGATGGGAAAGTGAAACGGTAGGGTTATGCCTGTTTTTCCCGAGCGCTCTCTCGAGACAAAGGAAGTTGCAACACCCCTTTGTGTGTTTGTGTTTTTTTTTTAAATGCAGTGTAAAGGAGGAGAAAAACCCTTCCAGTAAAGGCCAGAAAAAAATAACTGGTCTCAAAGTAGATAGTTATCATCCCTTTTCTCTTAAAATCATTCATCTTCCTTTGCTTCCCTTTTCTTCTCCACACTGCCTCACAAACCATTGCCAAGGCTGAGTAGACAAACTTTCTTCCTCTTGAGAAACCAAATCCCTTCAGTAGGTTAGCTGTCTCTGCAAAGTGGACACTATGGCGTGGTAGGCACATTCTCTTTCAGGCAGGACAGTGACCAAACCAGCCCAGAAGGAAGAATGTTTTCAAACATATTTTTTTAAAAAAAGATCTCAGAAGGAGATCACATCCAGTCTTGCTTGATTACCTGTTTCTAATAGGGAAGTCTATTTAGGCATGGAAATTGTTCTGATATCTAGCTTTTGAGATTCTCAGTATTTTAGTTATAACCATCTTCTGGTTGATCTGCTGTGTAATGGCAGAGGTGCATCTAGCATCAAATTATTAATTTATCTGCTCAGTTCTAAGCATGTTTCTAGTACGATATTGGTAAATGAACTGAGAATTCCTTCCAGAGGACCTGGGTTCAAATTCCAGCTCTGAAACTTACTACATGTGTGAACTTGAGTGAGTCTCTGGTCCTCAGTTACCTCCTCAATAAATGGAACAGGCTGAACTAGATGACCTCTGTCCTTTCCAGATCACTCTCCAGACATCATCCCTTCGTGTCAGTGAAAATGGGGATCAGTTTAGAGAACCAATAATCAAGGGTATCAGGGAGAGCAGAGCTTTCTGAGCCATCTCTAGATTGTAGTTTGAGGGTGGAAGAGGGGAGTTTGTTAAGTCATTGGTAGTTGTTAACATTTTTAGCATTGGTTCTGAAGCATGTGAAGCCTACATTGGGTAGAGACAGTGACATTTGGGAACACAGAATGCCCTTTGACAACAGCACTAGGGATTCACATCAGAAAAAAAAAAGTTGCTTTTCAGCCAAGCATTGGATGATTCTGTATCTGCCTGTGTCTAGGGGCACAATCCAACTGGTTTAGGGAGACAGAGGGTTGATGCTGTCCTGTGGCCTCACTCCACAAACCTGGTATAGAGTGATTGAGGGTGGGCTGGTCTGTAAGGCAGCCCTGCAGGATATTAATTGCACCGAGAAGGGCAAAGTCCATTGGGATATAGGCTCTGTTTAGACTGTTCTGTTTTCCATGACAGGGTAGTTAATTATGTTGCCTATGGTGCAGCTGATAATGAGATTTTCCCCTTCTGAGCCATATCTAGATTGAAGCTTGAGGAGGCCGGTCAGTTGTACCAGGCAGCACTTGTGCTTAAGAAGGGATGGGACATTAAAGAGTAGCTGTATTAAAACTTATTTATTTGGATCTGCCGTTGAGATTACTTGAATAGAAAGTTCAGCCTTCTTGGGGATTCATTCAGCCAGCACTTAAATGCCTGCTGTCTACAAAGCACTGAATTAGGCTTTTAAGACAATACAAAATTTAGTTAAGGCAGCATCTCAGTCTAGTTGGAGAATAAAATACAAATGCAGATAACTAGCATGCCCCATATTTCTAAGTCCATTTGAGAAATAACAAAACAAATTACACTCAGTTTTGCTATAACGAGTGCTGCAAAAACATGAATTTGTTCCAATTTGACTGATAGAGTGGGGAACATTTTGAGCATAACTTGAATTTTGGATTTGCTTCTGAGAGATTTCTTCCACAAGAAATGAGAAAACTCAGAAAATTGCACCACTTCATGATAATAGCTGCAGCCCTTCTCATGCTCATTTCCACAAGCAAAGTTCAGGTCTTTGTCAAGGTAAAATGTCACATTTATTGTATATCTTCTGGTATAGGAGGAGCTGTGATTGGAGGAAGGCTGGTCCTCCCCCTCACTCCTTACCCCATTCTGCCTTAGCCTCCAGTCCCAACTTGCCTCTTCAGCCCAAGGTACAGGTGGAACAGCAGCCCTGAGGCCTCTGATTTAGCCACTGTTTACATTTCAGTAGTATTTACATATTTCTTTTTTCTTTTTTGGTGAGTCAGTTGGGATTAAGTGACTTGCCTGGTGTCAAGCATCTGAGTCCAGATTTGAACTCAGGTCCTCCTGACTCCAGGGCCAGTGCTCTATCCACTTCGCTACCTAGCTGCCCCCCCCCCCGATTTATATATATTTAAATGTGTCATTGGCAAAATTTTTGAGTTGTTCCCCAGCCCCACTTTCCCTTTCACCCTTGTGGTTTTTATTGCTTGCTTTTGTGTATTGAGGTGATTCCAGCATTTTCCCTGTATGGGTATTGATAACTTGGATTTCATTCTTTGAGAACTGCTATCTATTGAGGGGATAGCTGTGATTCTTGTATATTTGAACCCTATCTTTACATATTTTGGATGTAAGATCTTTAATAGAGAAACTTGCTGCAAAGGTGATTGGAGGTTTTTTGTTACTTACAGAAGGGTTGTTGTTGTGGATGTTTATCCTTCATTCTGGAAGAGGACCATGACTCAGGAAGGTGATGCCATGACTTGCAAGTGAACTGGATTTAAGTGAAAGCAGGCTGTGCAAAGTTATGGGCCTCACTTTCTCTTCCAGAGCCATCTGGGTCCAGTGGCCAGATATTGATCAGGACTACTGGAGATGGCCCCCTTATGCAAGGGCACAAAGAATCAAACACACTTAGATTCTTTTTCATCCTTAGGTAAAAACAAAACAAAAACCAAAAGGGAAAAACCAACCTTTTCCTTGACCTTTCTACCCCATCTATCACATGTCCTTTTAACAGCCAAACTCCTAGAAAAAGCTCTCTATACCCATTACTTCCTTATAGGATACTCACTTCTCAAGCCTTTGCACTTTGCCCCACAACTGAAACTGCTCTCTCCAAGGTTACTAGTGATGTTACTTAATTGTGAAATCTAATGCTCTTTTTTTTTTTTTACTAGCGATGTTACTATATAGTGAAATCTCATGCTCTTTTCTCAGCCCTCAACCTTTCTGACCAATCAGTATCGTTTGACATTAGTTGCCCCTTCCTTCTGAGTATTCTCTCCTCTTTGGGTTTGGATGACACTGTTTCCTCCTGGTTCTATTTATCTCTTCTTTCTCAGTCTCTATTGTTTTGGATCATCATAAATATCCCCATTCTTTGAAAGTGATATTCATAAAAATTCTGTCCTGGGACACTCTTTTTATACCTTATGCATGCTGGAGGGGATCTTGTAAGCTCCTGGGATTCAGTTATTTCTATAAAGGTAACTCCCAGATCTTTATATCTAGCCTTAATTATTCTCCTGACCTGTTTGTTGGATATTTCTACTTGGATGTTTTTAGGCATCTCAAACTCGGTATGTCCAAAGCAGAACTCATTCTCTCCTCTTCCTCCAAAGCCCCAATCTGCTCTTCCAAAATTTCCCATTTGTGTAAAGGGTGCCCACCATCATTCTAGTCATCGAGTTTTGTCAACTCTGAGTCATCCTCACCTCATTGCTCTTCCTTGATGCCCAGAACCAATCAGTTACCAAGTTTTGTCTCTAAGAAAACATCTCTCTTCTATTTCCTTCTCTGTACTGGTTTGTCCTGCATCCTAGATGGGAAAAGACTGGAAGCCAATCTTTTCCAATCTAGCCTCTGCATGGCTGCAAAATAACCTTCCTAAAGAATACCTGACCATGTCTCTTCCTGCTTCAGAAATGTCATAGGCTGCTTATTGCCTCTAGGATAAAATGCAAACTTCTCATGATCTGAAGCTAGACTGTCTTTCTAGGCTTATTTTATTTACTAAACGATCTAGCATAAACAGCCTACTGGTTGTTTCTCAAGCTCTGTATTCAATCTTCCATCTCTGTGCCTTTGCAATGGTTGTTCCAAATGCCCACAATGCATTTCTTTTAAATTTGCCTTTTAGGATCATTCCGTTTCTTTCAAGACCTCAGGTCCCTTTCCTGATCTGCCCAGTTGTTAATGCTTTCTCCCTTCTCATATCATCTTGTATATACTTATCAGTTTAAGTAATATATCCCTTTCTCCCCATACCCCTTCTTCTACCCTGAAGAGAATGTAAACTCCTCAAAGACAAGGACAGTTTATCATTTTGTATTTGTATTGCCAGTACTTTGCACATAGTAGACATTTAATAATTGCTTGTTATAGTAAGGACCTTAAATGTCATTCCCTTCTGTGGCCCTCCACTAGTGGCTTAACAAAATTTTATAAATTGTTTGTGAAACGTTTTACAAAAGTACTTCTTGAAACTTAGAAATTTAGGATGAACTCCTTTGCTTTCTTCTCCCTGCATCCTGTTCTTCCCAGTTCTGTCCTCAGTTCCTTTCTTTTCCTATGGTTCCTGGTTTCTCTATTCACCAAATCTGTCTTTATCTTCAAAAGTGATTCATGGGGAAGCTTTGGAGGCCAAGAGTGGTCAGTGATAGGGAATTTAAATACTTTACCAGCCTAAAGTCTGAATTGGTTTGGGAAACATTCTAATTCCAGTCTTCCATTTAGTCCAGGAATCTGTTCCTAGATAGAAGTCTTCCCAGGAGATTGAACCTTTGTTTCTTCAGTCATTTCATCTTTCACCTGCTACACTAAAATCTTCAACCTCTGAATACTTCCATTAATGGGGACTTTATTTCTTTGAGGCAATCTGTGTGATTTTGGGGTATTAAAATTATTATACTATTTTTTAAATGGATGAATGCAGATTTCTCTCCCTGTAACTTACATCCTTTGTCCTGGCTCTGCTTTCTAGAGCATTGCAGAATAAATGTAATTCTTTTTTCATATGGCAGCCCTGTGCATTTTTGAAAATACCTATCTTCTCTTCCCTAGATCCCCAGGAGTTCTCTTGCTAAAATAAGTGTCTGAGCTCTGAAGTAGGATAGAGAACGTAGTCCCTTACTCTGCATCTTTATTCAACAAGAGTTTAAACACCTGCTATGTTCTATCCTGGGAAATACAAAAACTGGTAGATCCTGTCCTTGAAGAGCTTACATTTTATTGGGGGAAACAACACGTACACAAGAAATGCAATAGTTTGCATTTTATGTATTTTGTAACTTCTTGGATGAGGACAATAGCAACCAGGAGGAGGATAAGGCTAGACTTCTAATGGGAAATGACATTTGAGCTTTGAAGGGAGCTGGGGATTGATTCTATAAGATGTGAGAGTGCATTCCAGCCATGGAGACTAGTGGAAAAGCACAGAGATTGGAGATGGAATTTTTTGTTTGGAGAAATTGCTAGTAGCCCATCTTAAGGGTAGATCAGACTAGATTTAGTAGGGCTGTTTCCATTGAAAGGAAGTGAGAAGACTTTAACCTCTGAGGAAGGATCTTCATCACGGTTTCTCTGAAGCTTCCAGCTTCAAGGCACACCAGGATGCTTTACCATCCTATGTATTTGATTAAGGAAACAAGTGTTTCCAAGTTCTGTTAGTTCTGTAGTTAACATTGGCGCCAGTTTACTTTCAGTTAACTTAGCTTTGGTCTGATAAGCATTAAGTGACTGCTCTGCCAGGAGAAGATGCTTCTTGGTCCATGTTACTTCTGGGGTTTCTCTCCTTCCTTTCTTTTGCTGCTGCTTTAGTGGCAGACACTCCTTCCCCCACCTCCCATCCCCACTTTTTTTTTTTTGGCATTTGGGAGTCACCAGCCCTGGCATCCTGCCTTGGAGGAGGCAGTACCCAGTGGGAAACATTTACAGAACAGCTGATTATTGAGCTGTAATGAGCAGGCAGCTCCTGCTTGGGAGACAACACTGGTATTTAAACAATAAAGTTGTTTTAATCAGGAATTAAAGTGTCAGTTGCAGAACCAGCAACTGGGAAGACTTCTATCTAGGAACAGAAAATAAAAGTGAAGTAGTGAATGTAACCAAGGAATTCTTTAGTCTGCAGTTGAATCTTTTGGGAGTAGGGGCTGGGCACTGGCGAGGAGACTCTTTTGTGTCTATGAGTTGCCTGGAGAAGCTTAATTTTGTTAGCCATATAGTTGCTTTACTGGGAACTAGTCTCTCTGCTTCCTCTTTTGTCTTTTCACTTTTTTGTAAGTTAAAGTGTATCTGTTGAGGAGGGCAGGAAGAAGGTTTCTGGAAAACCCCAGGATGACACCTCTACCAAGCTTGCCCACCTGGTACCATTCAGATGCCACCATGTATGGGAACTCTTGATTGACTCTGTCAGAAATGATCTTTCTTTCCTTGGATTCCAAAGACCACTGTACCTCTCTCTCGTGCGCTTTTTTCTGGTGCTGTTTTGTGGTATTGTTATTTGTGTATCCATTCTATCCCCCTGCTGGACTGCATGCCCTGTGAGGGGAGTGACCAAATCTGATCTAAACTTTATATCTCCTCTTGTGCTTGACATACTGCCTACTAAATGTTTATTACTAACTACAACCAAGGTAAATCTACTCAGTTCGTAATTTTGCTACTGGCTTATTATTAATAATTCTAAATTAGGGGTTCTTAATTTTTGTGTGTGTCATGGACCCCTTTGCAGTTGAAGATTTTGGACCCCTTCTTGGAATAATGCTTTTAAATGCATAAAACAAAATACATAGAATTACAATGGAAAGCAAAGTAAAATATAGTTACTAATTAAAAAAAAGTTTACATATCCCAGGTTAAGAACCTCTGTTCTAAAGCATATGCTGTTGTCAGCATAGTGTAAATTTTAAGGATAATAGGATGGATTATTTGAGCCAAGGTCCTGATCTGGAATGGGCTATAACAGGAAAAGAATGGATGTGGGGCCTAGGAGGTTTGGGTTCTACAACTTAGAAACAATAGTGGAAAGGGGTGGGGCATCTCCACCAATGAAACTGCTGCTCTTTGGGGAGGAGCTTATGGAAGTCACATTTGGTGTACGGATGAAACGGCCAGTAGGATGAAGCCCAGGGTTACTCGAAATCAGAATGTCATAGAGCTCGACAGTACTGTCTGCAATTATCAGTTTGTAGATCTTGCACAAGTGTATATTTTGCGACTGAAACTCTAACGCATCCTGATGCATTTATGGAACGTGCAATAGAAACCATCATTTGCTAGAGTTAAAAATCAGAATTCTAGGGTGAGGGTCCACAATGCAAATTTATAACATTTCCACTGAGTGCTCCTAACATTACATACAGAATTGGAAAAGTACTTTTTTTTTTCACAGAGGATAATTCTGTTGGTGATATTCATATAGACCTTTAAGGTTTGTAAAGCACCTTGCATACATTAACTCGTGTGCATATCACAGCAGCTTTGTGAGATTTTTGTTGTTTTATAGGTCAGGAAACTGAAACCTAGAAAGTTTAATTGACTTGTGCAGGATAGCACAACTAGTAAGTGTCTGAAGCAGAATATCCTGAACCCAGGTTTTCTTGATTCCCAAGTTCTATGCTCTAACCACTATGCAATGCCACCTTTCTATTAATATAGGCTTTCTGAGAGAGTTGAGTGTTCTCCTACTTCTAACAGTCTATGATTTTTGCCAGTGTTCAATCCTTAATGGAAAATGCAGTGTGATATTATGGTGAAAGCATTGAATTTGGAGTCAGAAGACCTATTTTTGAGTCCCAGCTCTATTTCATCCAGCTAGATGGCATAGTAGATAGAGACCACTGGACCTGGAGTTGAGAAGACCTGAGTTCAAATGTGGTCTCTGACATTTACTAGCTGTGTGACCCTGGGCAAGTCACTCTCTGCCTCAGTTTTCTTATCTGCAAAATGGAGATTATTATAGCCCTATCTCCCAGGGATATTGTGAGAATTAAATGAGATAATGTTTGTAAAGCACTTTGAAAACTTTAAAGAGCTACATAAATTATTATTATCATCATCATCATTGTGACCCCTTAGCAAGCTATTTCACCTCTCTGGGCTTCAGTTCCTCATTTGTAAAATTAGGGAATTGGACTGGATCTAAGGTGTCAAACTTGGTGCCTTCAGGCCCCAGCTCCCCACAAAACCCTCTAGAGTGCTGCCCAAACCAGATTAAAATGTCCTTGGGAAATGTTTAACAAAAATCCATAAAAATGCAACACAGATAATGTGAATTTGTAGTTTTCTAAGTCGATATCTATCTGAGTTTGACACCATTGGAGTAGATGATCTCTTAGATCTCTTCTCTCTATATCTTAAGCCCTGAAACCAAAAGTAAGCTGTGACTTTTGCTTCTTGTGACACAATCGTAGAGAGATATGGCAGATTTCTAGGGTCATTTCCTTTGCTTGTTTAGAACCAAAGGATAAAGAAATCCCCAGGCTGCCTCTGAGAGTGACAGGTGGCCCAGCTGTTCACTACAGCTTTCATCTCTGCAATTACTTCAGCCAAAGGGTATTCTAGAAAAAAAAAGTGTAGGCAGGGATAGGTTTGGATAGGTTGAGGGAGGGAAGTCTGTTCAGGAGGCTTCCTGGGTGAGGCAGTAGCAGGGGGATTTATGTCTCTGCCCCCTGGCAGCTGGGACTTTTGTTGCACAGGTAGATGGGACAGACTGGGCTTATGATTGTAACACAAAACCCACCTGGGGTGTTTACAGTAGGAGAAACTGCTAGCAGTAACTTAGGGGTCATTTGAACTGGTGGTGCAGGTTGGTGTGAACTCAGTGTTAGGGTTTGACAAGTTCCTCCATCACTTTGGTCCTTGAGTCACCTCAGGAGCATTTGCTATCCATGATTAGGCATGAGCCCAGAATGGGGTGGGGGAGAAAATTGAGTCAAAAGTGTTTTTTTGCCTCCTCCTTGTTAGGGTCTTCCTCATTTCCTCACTAGCTGAGTTTTTCTGTTCTTCTAGTCTTAATTGCCTGTGCTGAGTGAATGATTTATGGGAGCTGTGATATGTCTGCCTACCCCTGTAGGAAGATTATAGTACTGACCTGTGCTTTTAGAGCTGCTTTTCCATTAATAAGAGTGGGTTACATGAAGCCATCTATCTGTTCTTCCCTAGTCTTAGCAATGATACATATTTGCAAAACAGCTAGTTAGGTCCAGGGAAAAAAAAATCTGACTGTATAGGAGTAAAGATAACTGTCCCCTGTGGGGATTAAACCCACAGTCTTAGTCTAAATAGGACTGTGTGCTAACCATCCAAAGACTGAAAAGTCTGTGTGCCCTTGCATATTTTCTCATTCTTTGGGGACTACCATCCATCTAGGATAGTGGCCTAATCCTGAACTGAATTGAATAGGTAAGTATTCCAACACCCTCTTCCTCAAATCCTCTGTATAAACTCCCTGACCCAGGCAGGAGACTTTCCAAGGGCTCAGGCAATCAACCTGTCCCTCAGCCTGGAAGGGTTTGAAAAGGGATGTAGGAGAGCAGGAGGTGTGGCAGGGAAGGGCCCCTGGCAGGTGGCTTCTATTGAAGCTGGCTCTGTCTTGTTCCCTGTTGGCTTTGTGTTTCTGGAGAATGCTTTGTCCTGACCTGAAAAGGCTTGATAGTGGTTACATCTGTCATGGCCAGGAAGCAGCAGTTTGCGGCGTGGGGGGTGAACAAATACTCAGCAGACACCCTGCCTTGGGGCCCAGGTCATGGGAGACTTCTTAGTAAAGGCAAAAGTGATCAGGAGACAGCTGCCTGCTAATCCTGGAAGCGGATAAGAGAGAGATTTAGCTTTTTGACTCCTTCCTTATCTCTCTCTGGTTGTGTTTTCTTCTCGAAGGGGCACGCAGTTCTGAATATTAAGATAAAGGCCCTGAATACAACAGTATTGTTAAAGGTTTCTCCCACCCTGCCCCCAGTCATTGTGAATTTGACAGTGGCACTGGCCAACGAGATGCTAGAAGCGCTTGTCTTCCCCCCCCCCCATTTGTGTGTGCCCCTGGAAGGAGCTGCCATGTTTCACTGAAAAGAAGCCAAAAGGCAGCAGGCATATTATGAGAGGAGAAATATTGGCTTAGCTGTTAGTTTGAGGCAGTTCTGTGGGGTGGTGGATGGAACACTGTATTCAGTCAGAAAGACCTGAGTTGTAATCTTGCCCCAGTCACTTACTAGCTATGTGACTCAGGCAAGTCACAAAACCTCTATGCCCTCCATTCTTCATGGATAAAATGAGGAGGATAATAATAGTCCATATGTCCCCCACTACTGTGAGGATCAAGTGAGAAAATGCATGTAAAGCTCCTTAAAAATGCCATATAATTATTAGATATTGTTATTACCAGACCTTATGAAGAACTCAAAATTATAAGATGCTAAAAAGCCCGTGTGATCTTGGGATTGTTTGAATGCAGACTCAATGGGAAGGAACAGTGTAACTGACCTGAAGCTTCTTCTTCTAGTCTAAGGATTACTGGGGTATCCTTTATAGTCAGAAAGGATGACTTAGGGGGGCAGGAGATTGAGGCAGCAGATGAGGGTTCCTAACTTCTTAAAATAAAGCATTTTATTACTAAGTGTTTTGTTTTTACATCATTTTATGCCTCCCAATATAATCCTTCAGCCTTCTCCTATCTTTGTTGAGGGGGACCAAGTGTGGCCATTTGAACTTTACAGCATTTAGTTTTGATCATTTGGGGTTGTTTCCATTTTCATTTTTGTAGTCCGTCCCTATTCCCTTAATCAAAGTATCCAAGATACTTTGTTGCCTTTGCCTTTGAGGGTGCCTGAAGTTAATTTTCTTTGGCTGGGCCTAGCCGCTGGGTGGTGGTAGTTTAGGAAGTGGTTGCCAGTCAGTTTTACCAGAGGTATGGGACTTCTGTGTCGGAAGCTGCAACAGGATGAGGTCTCAATGGATTTCTTACTTGGAAGGAACCCAGGTC
Organism: Phascolarctos cinereus; assembly: GCF_003287225.1. Classification (NCBI taxonomy): domain Eukaryota; kingdom Metazoa; phylum Chordata; class Mammalia; order Diprotodontia; family Phascolarctidae; genus Phascolarctos; species Phascolarctos cinereus. Next base: position 375,536,570 of record NW_027555958.1, on the reverse strand, counting down.
TGGGGAAATCCCAGGATCTGTTTGTAGACCTCATCACTGGGAAGTTCAGCGAATACTGGAGTGTTTCCCAGGAAATCCAGGAGTCAGTGGTGAAGGATGAGGACAAAGTACGGGGAATGGAGTCATTGTTTAGAGTTCCTGGGAATTGTTTGCCCTTAGCAGAGTATCTGCTGCCAGGATAAGGAGAGTACTAAATCTGATACTTATGATATCATTCTTGCCTTTGTTCTACTTTCTCTCCACTAGCTTCTGCCTCTTCTGAGTGACAAGGGAGATGTTGACTTTGTTGGAAGGAGTGAGATCTAGAACACAGTCTTCTGAGTGTGCCGTTCATCTACCTGTATGCCAGACTCCTTTGCCTCAACCTCCTCCTCTGTACCCACTGGAACCACTAAGTTTTGGGCTCTGCTTGGGCTAGCCTTTTGTGGGGAACCTGTGGCCTCGAGGCTACATATGGCCCTCTAGGTCCTCAAGAGCAGCTCTTTGACTGAATCTGAACTTCACAAAACAAATAAAAGGATTTCTTCTGTAAAACTTGGACTCTGTCAAAAGGCCTGTGCCCTAGGACCTAGAAGGCCACATGTGACCTCAAGGCCACAGGTTCCCCACTCCTGTGCTAGCTCCTCATAGGCAGAAACAGGGAAGGAAGCCTTTGAGCTCAGCTGAGTAGTGTGTTGGTAAGAGGAATACTCTAGACCATTTAACTTGGATTAGCCCTTCCCCTTCCCATCATATATTCTTCACATTATTTCCAGACAGGAATGTATCGCTCCCTATGGCATCACACTGAAGCCATTTCTGGACAGAATTTGTCAGCATGGAAATTGTTGTTTTTCCCCTTCTTGGACTGGACCTGTCCAGATGAATCTGTAGAAGTGGCCCTTTGGGCTCATGCCTTGGAGGGTCAGACCATTACCACGTTTCACCATCAGAACTTGCCTTGTCATAGTGTCCAGCTAGGGACTGAATGAGTTCTCCCTAATGATTCCCTCCCTCATGGCCATTGTGTTTCCCTTCATCTAGCCATCAAAGTGCATTTGCTTTTCCAGTTCCTTCCCAGGTATTGTTTTGAGGTAGGAAGGAGATCACCAAACTTCTGGAGTATCATGAGAACTTTAGGAGTTAAGTGTTCATGACTTTTCTGAGGGGGATTAGGATGGTGTAGGAGGTTAGTATGGTACAATAGAAAGAACACTAGTCAGAATACATGGCTTCACATCCTGCCTGTGATGCTCATACTACCTGTGTGGTCCGGGACAAGTCATCTCACCTTTCTTGGCCGTACAATGAAGGGTTTGGACTGAAATCCCTTTGTGCTTTAGCCTTGTGATCCTATGTGCTATGGCCCAAATTTAGAGTTGGTCTAAACCAAAAGAAGTTAAATACAGACCAGTTCTTATGCTGGAATTTCCACTGCTAATCCAGGGGCAGGTTAAGGTGGCAGAAGAATAGAAAATTAGAAAGGGAACAAGAAATGGTTCCTTTGTTTTTGTTCTCCTGTAATCTGGGATGCTTATGGAGGTCAGAAGGCCTCAGTGGTTTTAGGGGTTGAATGATCTAGGGAGTAGAGGGCCAGGACAAATTACATTTTAAAAAATCCACATTTTTCTGGATGGTATCAGGCAGTCCTGAAGGGGGAAAAAGCTACCAAAGGGTGTAATTTGAGGACTGGGTGGGGGATATATTCGAATGGACTGGTAAGTGTTAACTTATTTGCCTTGGTGTCAAAGTGGAGGATTTATGCATTGAGTTTGTGAGGGCCTCCATTCTTTTTAGTACTAGCTTACTAAACTATTAAATTAATCAATTACCAACCAGGTGTTAAGAGGGCTTTTTGCCCTCCCCCAACTTCTCCTCATCCCCCCTCCCCCAAGTGTAACTACTTGAGAGGCCTTGGGTGATTTGCTAGATTTATGACTTTATATCCATTGGCCCGTACCTAGCAGCAATGGCTGTCTTGAATGTTGATGGAGAACAGGGGTCTCTAACCTGGGGTCCGTGAACTTAAATTCTTTTGGAAAACTATTTCAACATAATTGGCTTTTAAAAAATAATCTTGTATATTTCATCTATCATGTCCAGAAACATGAAAGTTTCAATAGGCTTCGGCAGATTGCCAAAGGAGATCCATTGCACACTACTGCTTTAGTAGGGAGAGTAAAACATATTCCTGTGGTGGTGGTGGTGGTGGTAGTGGTGGAGGAAGGTGTGGGGGATATCTTCTACATGAATTGATGATGAAGACACTGGGAGGGCCCCCTGAGGGCTGGGGAAAGCTCCTTTTTAACTAATGGCTTAGCTTGAATTTCTCCCATCAACTCTTCAGTGGCCAGGTTGGGGCTCTATTTCCTGCCCCCTAAGACACAGTCAGCTCACTCTGCAGCTGTTGTACATCTGGACCAAGACAAGCCCTTGGAGGTATGTCCACTGGCTGCTTCTTCAGGGGGTGGAGCCCGGCTTGTCCAGGCCTCTGGCCAAAGTTGAGGGGGAGGTGGAGGGATGGGATTTCCCTTGCCCCTAAGCATTTCCATTTCCTCCTGCTTCTCTGCTCTTATTATTTCTGAGTCTTGGCCTCTGAGCAGTGTGCCTCTTCCCAGAAGGGCCTGGGAAGGGAGGAAGTGCTGCTAGGTGGCTGTTCTTGGTTTGTGGGAGGCAGAGGCAGTTGCTTTGTGGTTTTGGGAACAGATGTGTATCTTCTTTCCCCCTACTCTCTAACTCCCTAAGGGTGGGGACCCAAGACACTATAATCACAATATGCCATAAGAAAAAGAATACTCAGTAGAGAAATGAGGAAGGAAAGGGCTAGTTGTAAGTTCTTTGCATTTAGGAGGGTACTCCTTTGGTGAATAGAATAGCAGTGTAGTCTTGTGGAAAGAGTATTGAACCAAGAAAGTTATTATATGACCTTGGGTAAGTCGCATGACCTTGGCCCAGATTCCTCATCTGTACAATACCTGCTTTGTCTATCTCAAAAGTTGTTAGAAGACTAAAATGAGGTAATGGGATAGGAAAGTATTTTCAAAAGTCTAATGTTCTATGTAAATGTAAGGCAGTATTATTATGTGTCTGGGAAGAGAGAAATAACAACGTTGAGATGGAACATGAGACCTAGAGCTAGAAGGAAACTTAGAAATGATCTGGTCGGGAGTACAATGAAACATACATTTTCAGGCATGGACAGTGTATCAAATTGTGCTTGACTGTATTTGTTCCAAGGGAGGGTTGAGGGAAGAGTATAGTGGGGTTAGCAATAGAGATAAAAAAAGAGCAGCAATAAAATGTTGAAAAAATGCACAGTAGAAAAAAGTTCTGAAGGAGATACAAATGAAGCAATTTTGTTACATTGCTAAACAATTTGTAACATAAATTCAGTTTCCAATACAAGCTTATTTTTTTGTTAATCTTTGCTGAAATTTTCATGGCTATTAATGAATAAATTCATCATCATCATCATCATCATCATCATCATCATCATCATCATCATCATAAATACAAGTAAGAAATGATCAGGTTCAGCCCCATAATGGTACAAGTGGGGAAAATAAGTTCTGGAGAAGTTAATTGATTTGCCTAATGAATTGCTACCTAAGGTAACATAGCATGTTAGTGACAATCTTGACCAGAATCCAGGTTTCCCATGAAAGAGAACAAAAGACTTGGGAGTCTATCAGGACCCAGCTCAGTGCTTATGTTGTCTAATGTCTCCTTGGTCTTTTAACTGTAACTCCTATACCTTCTTCCAGGGAAGAGGGAAGTTCTGGCTTTGGATGAAATGCTGCTGCTCTTCTCCCTGCCCCTACCTTTCGTTTTCACATGACACCTTGGCCTTGGACTTATCTTGCCCCTGCCACTTTCCAACGTGTCGCTGATCGTTGATCTTCTCCATACTCCTCTTCCCAATAAATGATGTTTATGTAGCGCTTTAAGGTTTTGAAAAGTTCCTCTCTCACAACCAACAACTCTGTGAAACAGGCAGGGCAGTCATGAGGAATCAGAATTCTAAGGGAGGGGAGGTGACCTGCTCATTGTTAGCCGGTGTCAGAGCTAGATCTCCAAACCAGGTTTTCTTACTTGAGACCAGTATTTTTTCTATTAAACAGTATGATGCTGTTTCTCAAATGAAAGAATCCAGTAATTGGACAGCACCTTTAAGGTGCTCAGCCCTCTGCATGAGGCAGCATTCCCATCTAGTGTCTCCCTAAATGCTTCCAAGGTTAGGGACTTCAGTGAAGCCAAGTCTGTTATTGGACATCTGTGGTAGTTTCTCTCACTCTCCTTGCTGCAGCTGCTTCTGAAACCAAAGAATCTAAAAGCTGGAAGGGCCTTGAAACCTTCTAGAGTCTTCTCCGCAAGCCTCAGACTCCCCTTCCACTTCCTCTCCCCACTCACTCACAGCAGATGGCCTTGCCTCTTCATTTATCGAGAAGACTGAGAGCTCAATTTCTTTCTTGGACTTCTTTGAAGCTTACAGTGTCCCGAAGCAATCTATTCCACATTTTCTGGTCTTGGAAGAGTAGATGGTCTCTTCCTTGCCAACGCTTAAGCCCTTTCTCTCATCCCTTCTTCTGTCTTCTGTGACTTACCTTCATAGTATTCTCTCTGTCTCTCCTCTCTTTTTCTTTCTCCCTTAGCCTAGCAACAGCACGATAATGTTCTTTCTCTTTCCACTTTTAGTGCCAGACTTATAAAGAGTAAGCTACACTTATGGTCTTTACTTTGTCACCACCTACTCATCTTTAACCCTTTGCAAGTTGGCTTCTGTCTTCATCATTCTACTGAAAGAGATTTCTCTAACGTTACTAAATACTTTTTATTGCATTTTTTCCTGGCCTCAGCCTTTTTGATCTGTCTCAGGCATTTGATACTGTAGCTTATTTGTTTCTTCTTTAGAAACCTTCTCCTTAGGCTTCTACGGTAACACAGTACTTTTATGATTCTTCTGCTTCTCTTACCATCCCCCACCTTTTTTTTTCCTGGCTCCACGTTCTGTTCCTTGAATTTGGTTATACTCAAAAGTCTTTTCCTTCTCTTTCCATTGTACTCATTCTGTCTTGGCCATATATGCTCCCATGACCTCAGTAATTCACTCTATACAGATTAATACTAAATCTACATCTCCAGACCCAGAGCTCTGATCTTGTATTTTTGTTTGGTTCAATAGCTCCTCCAGGATGTATTAGGGCAATTCAAAATCAACATTTAAAAAACCCAGCTCATCTTCTACCCCAAAACCCTCTCCTCCCCTGCCTGTCTTATTTTTATTTTTTTTATTTTTTTTGGCTAGGCAATGGGGTTAAGTGACTTGCCGAGAGTCACACAGGTAGTTAAGTGTTATGTGTCTGAGGCCAGATTTGAACTCAGGTCCTCCTGAATTCAGGGCCAGTGCTCTATCCACTGCACTACCTAGCTGCCTCAATTTTTAAATTTAATCTTAAAAAATTATAATTCTTATTTTCTTCCACAATCCTTCTCCCCTTTGAAGGAAAAGGGGAAAAAAAGCCTTTGTTTAAAAAAAATACATAATCAAGCAAAACAAATTCCTGCATTGGCCATGTCCAAAAAAATGTGTCTTAATTTGCACTCTGAGTCCATCAGCTCCACATCAGGAGGTGGATAACATGTTTCACTGTGGCTTCTTTGGTGTCATGGATGATTATTACATCAATCAGAGTTCGTAAGTCTTTCAAAGTGGTTTGTCCTTGCATTGTTGTTATGGTATGAATTGTTCTTCTGGCCCTACTCACTTTACTCTTCATCAGTTTATCGCAGTCTTTCTAGGCTGAAAAAGCCTCTTCATTTTTTATAGCACAATAATATTTCATTATATTTTTGTACTGTAATTTGTTCAGCCACTCCTCAGTTGATGGGAATTCTCTTAGTTTCCAGTTCTTTGCCACCACAAAAAGAGCTGGCAAAAGCATTTGTGTACATATGAGTCCCTTTCCTCTTTCTTTGATCTCTTTAGGGTATAGTTCAAAAGGGATGTGTCATAGGGTCAAAGGATATGTATAGATTAGTAACTTTCTGGTCATCATTCCAAATTGCTTTTCCAATTGATTGTGCCAATTCATAGTCCACCAAACAGTACATCAAACAGTCCAGTTTCCCCATTTTTATTTCTCTTACTAGTACTGACACTTTTCCTTATCTAGTCATTTATGACTCCCCTCTCTCTCTCTCTCTCTCTCTCTCTCTCTCTCTCTCTCTCTCTCTCTCTCAACCCGTATGGCCAGTTGGTTACCAAGTCCTGTTGTTTTATCTTCACACAATTTCTTGCTTTTGTCTCCTCTTTCACACTGCAGCCAGCTTAGTTCAGGATCTTCTTTTTTCTCACTTAGGGATAGGGACTAAACCTTTGATTTCATTGGCATAAGGACCACTTGGGTAAGGAAATGCCCTGTACCAGTATGGTTAGAGGTACCTTCTCTGCAGCTTATGACCTCACAGAATTGTCTGGAGCATTGGGAGGTCAAGACTTGCCCAGGGACACAGTAGTTATGTGTCTTCTGTCATCTGTTAACAGTGGAGCTTGTCTATACTGGCTTTTTTTTCCTTATTGCTTTAAAAAGCCCTTCTTCTTGTCTTTAGCATTTCTGTGGTTTGTTTTTTGGTTTTTTTTGCAAGCCTTAATTCATTTGAGGTAGTTAGGTGGGACAGTAGAATATTGGACTTGGAGTCAGGAAGATCTGAGTTCAAATCCTGCTTCCCATACTTCTAGCAGTGTGAAACTGGGAAAGTCACAACTTCTTTCACCCTCAGTTTCTTAATCTGTAAAATAAGGTTAATAATAGCATCTATCTTCTAGGATTGCTGTGAGGGTCAAGTGAGATAACGTATGCAAAGTGCTTTGGAAAACAAACCTCAAGGTGCTGTGTAAATGTGAACTGTTATGGTCATGGTCATCATCATCATCATTATGGGGCTATGTATCCCTCTCTTGTTTTTTTATTGTCTGTGTTTACATGCCCTAACTTCAGTGTTTTTTGTTTTTTGCATGTCTAGACAGCTAGGTGGCAGAGTGGATAGAGTGCTGGACTTGGAGTCAGGAAGCCCTGAGTTCAGATTCTGCCTCAGACACTAACTGTGTGATCCTGGCAAGTCACTTGACCTCTCTTAGCCTCAGTTTCTTCATCTGTAAAATGGGGATAATAATAGTACTTCCCTTCTAAGGTTATTGTGAGCAACAAATGAGATAACATAGATAAAGCACTCTGCAAACCTTAAAGCTATATATAAATGCTAGCTATTATTATTTATCATTGTTACTATTATTATTTTAAAAATTGAGCTCAAAAGAGGCCCCACTGTCAGGGCAGCTAGGTGGTGCAGTGGATAAAGCACCAGCTCTGAAGTCAGGAGGACCTGAGTTCAAATCCGGCCTCAGACCAAATACCTGGCACTGTTAGCTGTGTGACCCTAGGCAAGTCACTTAACCTCAATAACCTCAATTGCCTAAAAAAATAAAAGAGACCCCACTGTGAAGTTTGTTCTTTAAATATTTCCACTGTTTTTGCTCATCAGGAAAATTTATGATTTATATTGTCAGGATATCATTTTGAGAGCCTCTCATGTCTTTTGAAACATCTGCCTATTTACAATGTTTGGCCACAAGATTATACCTATCTTTTCTCAGATGTGTTATTCCCCCCACCCCCACCCCAAACTGCTTTCCTGAGGCCTAGGGCATACATCTTTACCCAAGTTCTCTTTCTATATTTACAACTTGAGTTGATACGCCCACTTTCTCCCAAGGTCTCCATTACTTCTGCATTATCAAGCAACTCTTCCTTGATTGGAATTAAGTTCTCTTTATTGATTCCTTTTACTTTCTGAAAGATGAGATGGTTAACTTATATAAGTCAGAAAAAATTCAGATTACTTTGTTATTAGTAAAATGAGATCTCTAGCAAATGTTTAAATAGTTTAGTTGAAGCCCTCTATTACTTCTGTCTATTGCCACTGCAGTATTTTAAAAATCACTGCTAGACATCATCCATATCCTTTGCCTGACTGCATTATATCCTTTGACAACAATGATTAATTCTCTTTCTTTTATTATCACCTACATGTTCTCCGTCATGCTTCTGCTTTCAGGTTTGTGAATTTTTCACACAAGTGTTTTTGCTAGGTGGTGCTGTTCGCCTTCTGTTTTGTTTTGTTTTTTCTTTTGCATAAGACTTATTTCAGTTATGAATCTTGTTTCTGGATTACCCAGTGAAATCATATTTACCTCATTGTGTTAAAATTTCAAGTTTGTATTTATTTATGGCTCATACTTTCTGCGATGATATGTAGCCACTTGAAGTTACAATTATTATTCCAGATTCTTTCCTCTACTTGTCATGTGAGAAACACTGGGCACCACCCTTATTATTATATTATGTCAAACTTCTTGTTGTCTTTCATGTTTGATTTTATAGTTTATCTTGGCCATTTTCTTCCTCCCCAATCAGATTCTAGTTTAAAGCTCTCTTGGTCAAGTAGGGCAATCTTCTGCCAAACACAAAATATGTTAGGCAGTGGGTTTCAATTTTGGCAGGTTATGTATTATGTTTCAGATAGAATACCTCTTGGTTGGTCAAATCAGATCTACTTAGGGCATCTCTACCCTGTAGCAAGCCATAACCCACCACCATGGTGATTTTCTTCTGGATTAGTAGGAGGATTCTTGGCACTTTGGAGTCTTCTTTACTATGCTGTGGACCAAGGTATGCCATTTTCTTCAAAAGTTCAGATCCTACCTAATGGATAGCTGTAGGGATACAGAGTTCCTCCTTATCTTTCTCCTCCACATCGCACTCTAATGCTTACTACTCTCTTGGCATTGGTTTTGGTTCCTACAAACACAGGGCTGGCAGAAGGGACCTCAGAGGACATTTGGACCCACTGGAATTTTTACTACCTCTTCTCCATAAAATGGTCCCTTCACCTCAACCTGAAGACTGTTGGTGAGAATGAACCCACTGCCTTTTGAGGTAGCCCATTCTACGTTGAACTCTCCCCCTCTCCCACCTGGTTCTAACCCCTGGAGCTAAGCAACATAAGTCCAATCTCTTTGGTAGTGTAGTTGTTAGAATATTTAGGAGGGAAAGCTTTGTAAGACTTACGCTGAGAGAGCTATCTTTGGCATATTGTTTTATGGAGCAATTGCGCTTTTCTACACCAGTCCTCACCTATTGAAGGAAAAAATGTATAGGGAAAGACTATTGGGTTGGGGAAGTAAGGAGGAGGGGGGGTAGAATATAGTCAATAATTACTGTAATAACTGACTCTTATAGTATATACTTCCTTCGTTACCTAATTTTACATGTATGAATTCAGGATGTCTAATCTGCTCCCTCCCCTCCCCCCGTCACTTTGATAGAAAGGGGGCTTGTTTACAGATATCAGCTAGTCTGTCAGTTTCCCATCTTCACTTCTGCTGATGTGCAAAATTGGGGTTTGAGATACCAGTGGCTCTCTTGTGAGCACCACCTTCCTGGCTTTAACCAGGGGACTATCTCCAGCCTACTAAATTAGAATTCTTATTTCCTTCTCTTCCCTTTACACATATATTAATAGATCCTCAGAGTTGACTTACTGTTTGCCTCCTTAGTTTCTTTCCTGGATATATGGATTATTTCTTCAATACTGTTGGAATCTATAGATAGAAAGGAGGTCTTCATTCTAGAAATATCCTTCTATTCCTTTCACTTTCTTGGGGGTGGTGGTGGAGATCAACTTACATTTATATGCACATAATTAATTGATGGCTGCCTTAAATAGGGAGATAGATACAGGATAGGTCTGGCAGGTTAACAGAACAATTTACTCTTTGTTCATATCTCCTGGGTATCTTGTTGAGTTCTTTATGGTTCCCTATGTAAAGCTCCACAGCAGATTGCCTATTTGATAGTTGGCTTCTGGGCTTTCAGACAGTACCTTCAAGCCAGCCTACTACTTCTCATCTCTTCCTTTTCCTGTCCTCAAAGATGTTAATCTCTTCTAGGTGATAGATCAAGGACAATTACTGCAACTATCTGTTCCAAGGCTAACACCCTTCAGTTAATATAAAGACCTTTGGCCCCTTGACAGCTGCATCTTTTTTCCTGGCCCAGAATACTCCACGTGGCAAAATTTGGCACCTCACCTAGTGGTGAAAGGAGAATTTTTATGTTCTGTTGTAATTTCTGGGTAATAGGTACCTGAGTCATTGTTCTTGTCTTTATAGTGATACCTTATTCCAAAGAAATTTGATGTATAGAATTACTGAACTTAATCCTTTGAAGCTATGAACAATGCCAAGTTCAAAATGCTTAATAAATGTTGTTGAACTTAAATGAATTTTGGGTTATAATGTCTAATGTGTTTGTCATATGTACTACACTGGTCTGAACCAAATATTGGACATACTCTGCAATGAGATATCATTGAAAGGAAATATATATATGTATGTACATATACATACATACATACATACATACATATGTATGTGTATATATACTGGAAAGTAATTGTGTGAAAAAATGAGCGTGAAAGTATTTTTATTTCCTTCATTTCACTTCAAGAGGTATTTTATTACATTTTTATCATTTACTACTTACTTAATCCTCTTTGCCATTTTGCCCCCCCCAAAATACAGTCATAGGCCACACTCTGGTTTTATATAAGCCAGGCTTGAAAGAAGAGTGTGGCTTGAATTTGGACAAATACAATAAATACTGTGCTAGAGCCTAAGCCCTAACCTATCAGGCATCCTTTAAATGACCAGGAGAAAGTGAATCAGTCATTTAGTTTATTTATCGCTCTAGAGGTCTAGGAGCTGTGGGTACAAAGTCAGGGTATCTCTATAGTCTAGGTGTCACAAGGGAGTAGGCACCGTGAGTTGATTGCTCATGGCAAGAGGGAGACCTTAGGGACAAGATGCTTTAGAGAAAAATGAATTGTTAAAGGGGTTTGTCACTTCCCAGCTGTTATGTTGTGTGTGGTACTACTGAGGGCTCAAAAGGCAGATCATAATTTTTGCTCTTTTCTTTCCAAAAGTTTCAGCTTTGTTTATTGGGGAATTTTTTTTTCTTGTGAACATGAGTTTATAATTTTAAAAAATAGATGTCAATGGCAAAAATAGAAGTAATTTGTTCACCATAGAGCCAGTTCTTCAGAGGGGTTTATTTCTTTTATAAGGCATATACCTTTATGCTACTTCCATGGTGCCTTTTCTGTGAAAGGCTTATTGATTTCTGAAGACTTGTTTTGTTTTGTGGTTGGTTCAGGTGGAAGGGGAAAATCATTGAAGGTTTGAATAGGAACCTCTGATGTTATCTAGCCCAGCTCCTAGATCTTAAAGCCTCTAAAATATGAAACTCCTCTCCAGCACCCTCTATGAGCAGCCTACTTGTTTTTCAGATGACTTACCCCTCTACTGGTGGGGAGCTCACTATTCCTTCTGTGGGCCCCTGCCATTTTGAGGAAACATGGCAGAGTGGAAAGAGTGCTAAATTGGGAGTCAAAAGACCACATCCAAATTGTAGCTCTGCCATATGCTACTTGGGTGATCTGGCACAAATCACCTTTCTGGGCCTCTCAGCCTCTTCATTTGTGAAATAAGGAGGTTGGACCAGGTGACCTCTATGATCCGTTCTCTCTCTAAACCTCGAAAGCCATTATGAGCCATCACTAGGCAGCTTTAGATATTATTTTTCTTTCTTTTGAGCTGGAATTTTGTCTTTCATTAACTTTCTCCTAGCCCTGCCTTCTAGGAACCAAGAGGGTTCAATCTAACTTTGGTGGAATAGTATTTCACATATTTGAAGACAAAGATAATGAGAAAGGTCGTATGACATGATAGAAAGGGCTCTGGCTTTGGAGTCAAAGGGCTCGAGTTCAAATTCTGGCACTGCTGATTTCTGCCTATATGACCTTGGGCAAGTCACTGAACTTCTCTAGTCTTGTTTTTTTTATCTATAGGATAACTCAGAAGGTTCCTTCAGGCTCTAAATCTGTGATCCTGTAATCCTGAAGTTTTCCTTCAGCCACATCTCATGTGATGTGATTTCAGGTGCCCTTGACTGTTATTCACATTGGTGCTGAATTCCCCAGACATATAGGAAGAAGAAGAGTGTTCTTCCTTTTTTTTTTTTTTGGTGGGAAATTCTTTTATTATTATTTTTTAAATTTTTATTTTTTCTACTTAATAGTAGAATAAGTAGAATATTTTTTTCTACTTAATAGTATTTTATTTTTTCCAGTTATATGTAATGATAGTTTTCAACATTAACTTTTATAAGATTTTGAGTTTCAAATTTTTTTTCTTCCTCTTCCCTCCCCAAGGTAGCATATCATCTAATATGTACAATCATATTAAACATACTCCACGTTAGTCATGTTGTGAAAGAAGAATCAGAAGAGGAAAAGTTCTTTTTTTTAAAAAAAAAAGTAAAAACAGAAATTAGAGACTAAAATGAAGGTCATTAATCTGGAGGTATTTTTGAGTAACTGTGATGGTTGGGCGCTGAGGAATCAAGGGAATGATGAAACCTAGTCACTGTCATCAAGGTTATAACTTGTTAGGGACTGAGATGAGACAAAGAAGTGTGCAGTAAAATCGTATGTTAATACTGTGGCTCAGGCTGTAAGTGTTACAAGGCATCCCTTGTCCTTTGCTCTTTTCTCATCATTTTCCTTTTCTTTGTCTCACCACTCAGCTCATGTCACAATTTAAGAGCCTGGCTGAGGTCACAGATGGTAAACAATGAAGTAGCTAAACTCTCCTGCCATGGATCTCCCTTGTGAAGAGAGTCAGGGCAGGGAGAACCTTGCCAGAGTTAAGGAAGGGGTCAGGCTTGCAGGAGGGGGTAACCCAAAGGACTCAGACACCTCTCAGTATTATTGTGAAATGAGTATTGCCTCTGGAGTATGAGGACCTGAGTTCAAATCCTACCTCCAACCGTTACTACTTGTGTGACCTGGGGCAATCCACCTAACTTCTGTGGGCCTTGATTTCCTGATGTGTAAAATGAGGGGGTTAGACTAGATCTATGATCCTTATGATCTCTTCCTCCTTCTCTCCAAGCTTTAGAAAGAGCTAAATAAAAAGAACCAGAAAAATAATAATGAAATCATATAGAGACCAAAAAAAGAGGTCGAGACTCTCAAGAGAAGTGATGAAAAAATGGGAATAAAGTGGGCCTAGCAGTGCCAGATCTGAAACTGCACTACAAAACAGTAATTTTCAAAACAATTTGATTACTGGTTAAAAATAACTTGCTCATTGAAACAAAGTAGGCAAACAACATGCACAGCAAATGAATCTAATGCCTAGTGTTCAGTAAACCCAAAGACCCCAGCTATTGGAATAAGAACTCACTAATTTAAAAAAAAATTGCTGGGAAAACTGGACAGCAATGTGGAAGAAATTAGATTTAACCTAACACCTTATACTAAGATAAGCTCTAAATAGATGTTCCAAATATAAAAGATTACATCATAAACAAATTAGAGAAACATGGAAAAAAATTGCATATTAGATCTATGGATTGCTGAAAAGTTAATGACCATTCATGGGCTAGAGGATCACAGAAGATAAAATAGATCCTTATGATTACATAAAATTTGAAAGTTTTTTGCCTAAACAAATCCAATAATGCTCAGATTAAAGGGGAAACAATTAACTGGGGAAAATTTTTTTGATGTAGCAAGTTTCTTTGAGTAGGGTCTCATTTCTAAAACAGATAAGGAATTGATTCAAATTTATAAGAATGAGTCATTCTATAACTGATAAATGGTCTAAGGATATAACTTCATTTCTCGAGGGAGAAAAAAAGCCTCAGGGCTATCTCTAGTCATAAGAAAAAAATGCTCCAAATCACTTATAGAGAAATGAAAATTAAAATAATTTTGAGGATCCACCTTCCACCCATCAGATTGGCAAAGGTGATAAAAAAGGAAAATGACAGATGTTGGAGGATCTGTGGGAAAGCAAGCACATTGATGCACTGTTGGTGGTCCTGTGAATGGGTACAACAATTCTGGGAAACAGTTTGGAGGTATACACAAAAAGTTACTAAACAGTGAGTGTCCTTTGACATAGCTGTATCTTTGTTAAGCCTATACCCAAAAGAATTAAAAGAAATAGGAAAAGGTCCTACATGTACAAAAACATTTAGAGCAGCTCATTTTTTGTGGTTGCAAAAAAACCTGGAAACTAAAGATTTGCCCATCATTTGAGGAATGGGTTAGATAAATTTTGGTACATGAATGTGATGGAATACTATTGTTCTGTAAGAAATGAAGAAAGAGATGATTTCAAGGAGATGTGGAAAGACTTCTGTGAAGCGATGCAGGGTGAAGCGAGTAGAACCAGAAGAAATATTTCTACTATTTACATCAATATTATAAAAATGAACAATTTTGAAGACTTTTATAAACTGATGAGTGATGAAATGGGCAGAACCAGGAGAAAAATTTGTACAATAACAGCACTGTAAAGACAACAACTTTGAAAGCTGTAAGCACTATGAACAATGAAATGGCCCCCATGATTCCGGAGGACTGATAATAAAACACCTCCAGAGAAAAGTGATGGATTTAGGGGGGAAAGCAAGTATATTTTTGTTATACAGCTAATGAGAGAATTTGTTTTGCTTGACTCTGTGTACTGTATTTGTTACAAAAGATTTTCTTTTTTTCCCCCCTCTCTTTGGAAGATGAGGGGGGAGAAAATAGATTGCAGTTAATTAAAAAAAACTTTAAAAATAGAGGTTGAGGGATTACAGGTGTGGAATATTGCATGCCCTTTCAGATGAGATCACTATATTGTTAGTTTTACTGAATTGTTTTACCTGATTCCAAGAGAATTGTCATGGGATGGGGATCATCTGGAAATGTTTGTAATGTAAAACCAAGTCATGTTACTAAAACTTAAAAAAAAAAAAAAGAGCTAAATCAGAGTAGTAAGGTTAAGGCCAAGGGAAACTGGAAGAAGGAACAGAGGAGCGTGGAGGAGTAATCCTTACTTTTCTCCTTTTTCCTTCCTTGTGGGGAAGCCTGAGATTCTCTTCCCTTTGGCTTAGTCTCCTGGAATGTGTATTTTGGGAGGAGGGGGAGAAGAGGTCTATCTGTAGGTGTCGTGTTTCTTATCCCTCATTCCCCCCCCCCAACTCCCCAGACTCCATGTTACTGCTGTAGGCTGAATTCTTTCCACCTGCTGTCACATCAGAGGCAGCCAGGGCCAGCTGGGCATCAGATGCTTTCTCGGATGTGTGCTTTGGCCTTCAGGTGTGGGGGAGTAGCAACTGCAGCTCTGGGTCCCTAAATTTTGAAGCTCGCTTATTAGCAGTGATGACCTTGTAGAATCAGGGCCCTTTTTTCTCTGGCTTATTATGCTCTTAACCCTGAACTCTGGGGAAACAGGATGGGAGCCAAGGCTCCTGGAGGTGAAAATGCAGATTTTGGTCAGCACCTGGTCTAAACTTGGGAGGGGATGTGTGTGTTGGCTACGAGGAAGGAGTGTTGCACTGAGTTCCTGTTTCTGACTAGTGATAAGAACTTGAAAGGAATCCTGACAGTGAAAACTCAATGAATACTTATTGAGCACCTATTCTGTGCCACGTACTGTGCTAGGCACTTGTGGGGAGGGGTACTGGGAACAGTCATTGAAAAAGAAAAATCCCTGCTCTCAAAATGCCTAACGTCTAGACCGGGAGGTAAGCTATTCATGGATGTCAGCGTGCGCTGAGAAGCATCGCAGTAACAGCCTGGGTGCTGTGCCCAGGCAGAGGAGGTCTTGTTTAACAAACACAGAACACTAATGCTTACACGCACCGTGGGTGATGTTCTCATGTCTGCATCAGATTTGGTGAATCAGAGTCCTGGAGAGGGAGGGAAAACTTGGTAGCATTTTTCCTCTTTTCGACCCCTCTCCACCATCTGTCAAAGTTAATTAAGTGATGTGAGAAACAGAGGAGAAACCTAGCATTGGGATGCCAGAGCTGAGCTTCCTTTGGTAGTAGTCCCTAGGGGATCTGTATCTCCCCCCACCCCCACCCCAAGCTATTAATAACACCTTCTTTGCAGAGCTGTTCATCCTTCTAAAGGAAATAGGTTGAAGCAGGCATGTTTCCCAGTGCTCCCTGCCCCATCAGAGGATTTCTGACGCCACTGGGGGTTGGGGAAAGGATAACATGGGATCTGTCCTTGGTTGCCTCTCTTTGCTCTTACTCTCACAGTAGCCTGGCCAGTGGTCAGGACCTTGGACCCAGCTTTTCCTTTGAACTATCCAGATTGGGTCAGGCTTAGGGAGCACATTCTATGACCTCCAGCGTCTACCCTGTGTGACTCATAGTTAACAACAACACTGGCAGCTGAAGGGCTTGTCTCGTTGATTGGACAACCTGAGAGAACCCTGAATCTTTTCCCATTCATCCCCACCCCCAAGTCTTTATTTGAATCTGAATGTTGCCTAATAATAATTTGAATTTATATAACATTTTAAGGTTTTCAAATCACTTCTCCCATGGTATGTAGATAGTGCAAATTATTTCTCCATTTTATAAATGGGGAAACTGAGAATCAGATGCAGAATAACGTGACTTGCTCATAGTCATATCTAATAAGCATTAAAGCCAGGATTCAGACTTACGCCTCCTGACTCCATGGCCTGTTTGCTTTGTACTGTACCACACTGATCCCAAACCATGGTAGACAAGGAGATGCCCCTAAGGGTTTAGTGCGGAGGTTCTTAACCTATGGTCTATGAAATTATATTTAAAAAATATTTTGATAACCATAGTTTAATATAATTGGTTTCCTTTGTAATCTTCTCTTTAAAGCATTTAAAAACATTCTGAGAAGAGAGCCATTGGCTTCATTAGACTGCCAAAGGGTTCTATGACATAAGAAAGGTTGAGAACCCCTGTTTTGATTTTTTTTGAATCCTACTGTGTTCCATCCAAGTTTTGCCTACAGAGAAAGGGATGTGATGAAATGGGGTATTATACTACATCATAGGACAATGACTTAATCTGTGCTATCACACTATAAGGGTAAGAAGTGTGATGGTACTCCTGGGCCTCTACCTTTCTTGTGCTCTCACTGCCTTCCCAGGCAGGCCATCCTGTCCTCTACAGCCCATCACACATAATTAGTTCACTTGTTACATACATTGTGAGGAAATAAGCCATATATATATTTAAGCTAACTCACTCATCATGGCATTGTATTTTTCAGCTTAGCCAAGGTTAAAAATATTTAGTCCCCCTTTCCTAGACCTAGCAATTATATAGCTAGCATTTATATAACTCTTTAAGGTCTGCCAAGTGTTTTACAAATATATTATCCTGGGAGGTAGGTACTATTATTATCCCCATTTTACAGAAGACTTATACATCTGTCTGAGTCAGTCAGAAGGTTAAGGGACTTGCTTAGGGTTACCCTAGTAAGGGTCTGAGGCTAGATTTGAACTCATCATCTTCCTGACCCCAGGTCCACTGCACCAACTAGTACTCAGTATAATTGGTGTTCCCTCACACCTCACCCACCAAATCTGAAGTCATTTCCTTTAGGTCTTACTGGCTCTTCTGGGCAATTCACCTGACTTTTACCCTCTGATATCAGACCATACTATTGTTATTAGTCTTTCTTTGGTTACCAGAAAAAAATAAAAATAAAGTTCTTTCTTAATTGGGTGCTTTTTTGGGATTTTTGTTGAAATTGCTGCCTACTTAGCCATTATCAAGTCATGTGATATCCCCTCTGACCCCCATTTTAAGCCCTCAGTCCCTGTACTTTAGCTCCACTGCAATGTGATTCTCTGTCCATTCTTTGTGTTTGCTCAGCAGTTTTCTGAAAAGATGTTTCAAGTTCTTCACAGCTCCATCTGATAAGCCCAGTAGCCCCCTTGCCAAGTGAAGGCTGCTTCTTGTTGTCTTCTCTGTTTTCAAGATGATTCTTCCTCTATGTTTCCGTATTAAAAGAAACAGTAGTCTTTCTTTGGAAGTCTTCTTTGACCATCCTTAATCCTTCAAAAAACCCGACCCTCCCTCCAGTTACATTTTTTTGCAACACAATCAATGTTTGAAGAAAGGAGCATTTTGATACAAGGGCTCATTGGATACCCAGAGAAAGGTGTCAGTGGGCAGTGGTTGGCTCAACACTGCAGAGTTTGACCCTGGTATGTGGATCAAATGAACAAATTTACTAAAAGTATATACTTTATACAAGGAAATAATGAGAATTATAAGACATAGTCTTTGCCCTTAAGCTTATAATCCGGTTGGGAAAAAGAATTATACATCTGTGAAAACACAAGTGAGAGAGAAGGGGGGGGGGAGAGGGGGGAGAGAGAGAGAGAGAGAGAGAGAGAGAGAGAGAGAGAGAGAGAGAGAGAGAGAGAGAGAGAGATGACACAGTGAAAGATATAATAAGGCAGAACATGATTCATTGCTGTATAAGCAATATAGACTGTGAATTTGGAGAGAGGAGAAATCATTGTGGGCTGGACACTTCCTCTGAAGTGGTCTTGGGCAAGTTCCCAACTTTTAGAGCATGAAGATCTCTTTATAACATCAAAGATTGTGTGAATCATAGCATCGTACAGTTAGACTATTAACATTGGAGGGGTTTTTTTTTTGATAAAAATATAAGTTACTAGGAATTCAGTAATTCTCTTATATTTTCTCAATCACAAAAATTTTTGCATATCTTGAAAAAAGAGTAACATGGATATAGGATCATGGTGATAGAGTAGTGATTTGCTGAAGTTCACATGCATAGTAAATGTTGAGTCTTTAAGACCTATGACTTATTCAGGCTACATAAGTTATATTTATTTACCATGCCATGCTTTGTTGATGTGCCTATGTATGGATTGCATTAACTCTGTAATATCATCCAGGACTAGGACTGTGCTGGAGCCAGCTTGAACCAGCTCTTGTGCACCAACTGTGAAATTTTTAGTGTGAACATTTATACCTCAGAAAACACTGCATATCAGGGTTTGATTTATTGTTTTGTGGTTGTCTAGATGTTTGAAAGTGATGGAGAAAATGTTGATAATGCAGATTAAGCTTAAAAATGTATCAATTTGTACATCATCTCTCTCATGCGCACTCCACCCCCCCCCCCAAGCTAATTGTTAAACATTTACCAGCACTCCTGCTAGGACCATAGATTAGGAATTATTGGTCTGGAGTTATGCTATACCAGTGGCTGGACATGATACTAAGAACTGGAAGGTCTTCAAGCAGGCTTACTCGTTTTGCTTTGTTTCTGTGTCTCAAACTGCCTCTTTAACCTCAACTAGCCATCTTTCAATTGCCTGCCATCAGTCAGCAGCAGCACTGGCCGGTAGTTTGTGGGCAAATCGACAAAGAGTATGCTGGAAAAGGCTCATCAGTATAGGAAAGGTATCAACGTAAGAACTAGGTGAATTTGAAGCCTGCATCGTTTCTTCCTCCCTGAGCATCAGATTTTTTTTTCTTCTTCTCTCTCATCAGTGGATAGTGCTGGCATTTACACAATGTGGCCTCCTACTGACCTTTACAAAATTATTTCCTATTACCCCACTTCATGCACTCTCCTTTCTAGTCAAGCTGGCCAGCTTAGTCTTCCCCATATTCTTCTTTCCTGTCTTCCTTCCTTTGCACAGTCAAACACTAAATCCTAAAAACCTAACCTTAAATCCTTCATGTCTTAAATAGACACTCCACAGTTTTTAGAAACCTTTTTTGTTGTTTTCAATTGTTGTCTGACTCTCCATGACCCCATCTGGGGTTTTCTTGGCAAAGATGCTGGAGTGGTTTGCCATTTCCTTCATTTTGACAGATAAGAAAACCAAGGCAAACAGGGCTAAGTGACTTGCCCAGGGTCACACAGCTGGTAAATGTCTGAGGTTGAATTTGAACTCAGGAAGAACAGTCTTCCTGACTCCAGGCCAGGCACTCTGTCTGCTGCACCACCTAGCTGCCCTCTTAGAATCCTTATTTTTCTTCAAATTACAATTCGGATGCTACTTAATACACAGAGCTTTTCCTTACCTTTCAAGTTGTTAAATTCCTTTGGGCCAGGTGGTGCAACAGATAGAGCAACTGGGCTAGAGTCAAGAAGAATTGAGGTCAAATCCAGCCTTGGACACTTACTAGACTTGTGACCCTGGTCCAGTCACTTAACCTCTGCCTGCCTCAAGTCTCCTCATGTGTAAAATGGAAATAATAATAACACCTACCTCCCAGGATGAGTGTGAAGATCAAATGGGATAATATTTCTAAAACACTGCTTAGCACAGCGCTGGCACATAGTAGGTGCTTAATAAATGCTTGTTTCTGTTATTTAGTATGTACACTTTACTTGTATGTACATTATCTCATCTGTGAAAGGAGGGGGTTGGACTGGATGGTCTTCTCAAATCCCTTCTGGATAGGGAGAAAATTTGGAACTCAAAATCTTGTGAAAGTGAGTGTTGAAAACTAAAAATAAATAAATTAATATAAAAATTTTAAAGATCCATTCACATTTAAAGTTAAAAAAAAATCCCTTCTAGCTCTAAACCCATGATCCAGTGGTGTGTATTGTATCCCACCCCCCACTTTCCCCTCCCCACTTTGCAAATGAAAATTCCTGGAGGACAAGGACTGTTTGGTTTTTAGCTTTGTAGTCTAACTCCTAGCATATGAGATGTATTTTAAAGTGTTTGTTAAATGGAATCAGATAGTGAAGATTTCTTTCTCTTGCTTGGTGCCATGGGAGGAGTTTGTAATAGGTAAACAGATTAGTGGCAGCCCATTGTACATATCCATCCCTTAGAGTATGAGAAAGGAAAATTCAAGTTTATTTCTGGCTTGGGGTTGGGCTAATAATCAAGTTAAAAGGGGAGGGGGCCCCGACTGAGAATCTGTGTAGTGTTTCAACATAGCCGTTAGGTGGCAGTGTGACTCCATAGCAATATTTCATTTATTTTGTAAAGGATTGCGGATTTACTCTAACCCCCTTGTTTTACAGATATGGACATGCCCAAGGTCAGGCAGGCAGTAATCGACAGGAGCCAGGTTGGGCATGTTCTTATGGCTTCCAAGGAAGTCACAGGATCATCTAGCTAAAGGGTCTTCTGGAAGACCATCCCCAGCGTGGACTCAAAAGATCATGAAATTTAGGGCTAGAAGAGACCTTAGATATTATCTGGTCCAACCCTCTTATTTTACAGGTGAAGAAACTCAGTCTGGATGGGTAATCATTTGTCCAGGGTCACACAGAGAATGTGTGTGGCATGGCCTGGATTCAAACCCAGGCCCTTTGACTGGAAGCCCAGTATTTGCACCTACACTAAGCTTCATTCTCTTGGGATATTCTTTCTCTTTCAGGCTGAAAACACATCTTCCTGGTTTCCAAAGTCCTCCACAATCTGTCTCCAACCCTGCCTATCGAATTTTAATTCCTTCTCTTTCTTGCTTCCAGCCCCCCATTACTTAACCTTTTTTCTAATCCAGGCATTCCCTCAGTCTCCCACACTTCTCAAGCATTCTTCCTCCCCTGTCTGCACCTTTGTTTCTCCTCACCCTAGGATGCCCTTCCTTCTCTTCTCTAGCTGGTCATATCCTGTCTATCCTTCAAAGACCAGGTCAAACCCTAGCTGTTTCAAGTAGCCTTCCCTGGCCATGCCACCCTCACTGTCACATGTGGCCATGCCACAATCCTCACCTATGAATACAAGTCACTGCTCATTTGCATGCTGTCTAGTCTTCATGATTGTCTTTTGCAGGGAATCTTATATATTTTTTCTATGAGATTGTAAGATTTTTGATGAGGAGGACCTTGTCAGTCTTTTATGTCCCCTCAGAGTGCCTAGCATTATGCTGGGCCTCCTGGTGGGTGTTCAATAACTACTTATTAGCTGGTTAAGAAAACAGGAAGCCACCTGAGTGGACAGAAAAGTAGAATGGATTTGGACATATGAGTCCTAAAGTACCTTCTGGGGATGCAGCTAGGTGACCCTTGGAGGTACTTCCAATTTCTCCTCTATTTAAGCCCCTTCCACCTCCCTCTATGTCTTAGTTTAACCATTCTATCAGACATTTCCGTCTCTTGAGCGTCTGTATCCCAGCTCCATAGGCAGATGGGCTCAGCTGGAAAATGTAACCTAAGAAACTGGTAGGAAGCTGTCTGTGATGGTTGCCAGTTCCAAAATATCCCAGAGAGATCAGGTTTGGTTTATTTCTGATCTCACAATCACTATGAGAGAGAGGGTGGTGAAGTGGTAGGAACCTTAGACATGAGTCCGATCCAGGCTCTTAGGTTTAACAGGTGTGTGACTTTGAATAAGCTATGTCATCTCTCCAAGTCTGTTACTCTATCTGAAAAACAGGCTTGATAATACTTGTACCAAAAAGGTGGTATCAGTGAATAGAGAGCTGGGCTTAGAAAAGGAGTTCAAATGCTACCTCTTGATCACCCAGAGCAAATCACTTCCCTGCTCAGTGCTGTCCACAGCTGTTGAAGGAATGAAGGAAACTTTATTTAGTTTCTTAGCATTTACTAAGTGCCTGCTATGTACCTGATACTGTTAAGGACTTTACAATATTATCTTATTTGAGCCACACAACACCCTTGGAAGCTGTTATCATCCCAATTTTACAGAGGAGGAAACTGAGGCCAACAGGGTTAAGTCACTTGCCCAAGGTCACACAGCGAGTAAGTGTCTGAGGCAGAATTTGAAATCAGCCTAGCCCTTTATTTGCTCCAGCTTATAGTTCAGGACTGTAACTTACAGAACATTGGTAGTGGGAGTTCCCATACTCCATAGGAGTGAAACCACAGGTCTTGTCCAAAAGTGCTTGGTATTTTGCCTCTGTCATAGAACTATTGTGAGGGAAGGACTCTGCAATGTGCTGGGTAACTGTGAGCTATTAATATTCTGATGCCTCACTGTGGTACAGACACACTCCTGACCCTGGTTTTCAAAGGCTGTGCTGTCAAACATTGGCAGGTCCCCTCATACGGGAAAGGTTTCAAGCACAGACCTGGGGGATCAGGGTTGTTTGGGGAGCCTTCCAACTGATTTTTGGAGAAGCTCATCACCAAACTAATTGCAGGGTGGTGATTTTCCCACATTAGAAGAATAAACAAATGAATGGAGAAGAAAGCATTAAACTCTTTTTGTTGTTCAGTAGTGTCCAACCCTTTGTGACCCCATTTGAGGTTTTCTTGGCAAAGATACTGGAGTGGTTTGCCATTTCATTCTCCAGCTTATTTTACAGATGAGGAAACTGAGACAAACAAGGTTAAGAGACTTGCCCACGGTCTCACAGCTAGTGTCTGAGGCTGGATTTGAACTGAGGAAGATGAATCCCGACTTCCTGCCCTGCACTCTGTCCGACTTCCTGCCCTGCACTCTCTCCGCTTCACCACCTAACTGCCTTAAACTCTTATTATGTGCAAAGTATTCAGCTAAGTGCTGAGAATAGATAAAACAGTAAGTTAGTCCCTGCTGTCATGGAGTTTTCATTCAGATAGGAGAAGACTAAACATACTGAGGGCTTCAGCTGCAAGAGACATGGCTAGGACAATTGACAAAACACGTGGCAATGCCTCTACTTTAATGAATGACATTTCTGCTGATCAAATCCTATAATTTTCTAGTGGCAAGAAGTTTCTTTTCTGGGTCCTCAGTAGCTATGACTGCAGTAACCCACAGAAGCAGTTGCTAGGCCACATCTCCATGAGGTTTGTACTCTCAAGATGGTGGCTGGGATGGCTGGGCTGGAAGCAGGACCAGTGGCTGTGAGTGGAGGATTCAGGGGTAGAGAGGAGGGATGGTGCTACTCCCCAGAGCTCTTGGGCTCACCTTCCTGACACTGGTAAGTCGTCCCCAGTGAATTGCTCCCTCCAATGCAGGGTTTGGTCAAGAAGTAGAATGAGGTGTCAGGAGGACACTCCTATTCCTGAGGTTCTAAAATTCAGGCTCCTGCACTGTTTGTAGCTGCATTTCGTGGAAGGTTGTGGTTTAGTGGTGTTGACTCACCTGGTAACTTGCCTCCTGTCTCTCCTTCAGGGTGCTTTGCTGGTTCACGTGGTTTGGTCATTCTTTCATGGGCTCTGTTTCTCTCTGCAGATGCTTCAGGATTGCCCCAAGGCCCGAAGGGAGGTGGATTTGCATTGGAGAGCCTCTCAGTGCCCACACATTGTCAAGATTGTGGATGTCTATGAGAACCTGTATGCTGGAAGGAAGTGTCTCCTGATTATCATGGAATGGTGAAAGACTCTTCTACACACCCCTCCTTTTGCCTCCCCCTCAAAACCCTCATACCCTGCTTGTCCCTTTGTCTCAACCTCCTACTCCTTCCAGCTCTACTCCCTGCTCAACCCTTCTGCCTCTCTGTTCCTCTCCAGCATTTTCTTCAGCCCCATTCAATCCAGTTATCCAGTTTTTAGTTCATTCTCATAGCAATCTTGGCAGTAACAGGGAAATCTTCACATGTAAATGCTTAATTTTTTTGGTCATTGTTGAAGGATGGTGCCTGATTAGGTAGGTGGGAGATAGCTAGAGGCTCATTTTCAAAACCCATCGCTTGTCTGTTGGCTTTTATTTCAGCATGAATGGTGGAGAGCTCTTCAGCCGCATCCAAGACCGAGGAGACCAGGCCTTCACCGAAAGAGGTAAGCAAGCCCTCTTGTGAGAGGCAAAAAGGTCTGAGTAAGTTCCCTAGAAACTACGATTGCCAAAGGACACTTTCTATAGTAGGGTTAAGGGGCTACTCTATTAGCCGTGGCTCCCTGCCCCCTACCCCATTCTGGAATTCTGGCAGGCTGAGTAATTCCAGGCTGGGGTCATGACTGACCTTGCTGACATCATTCTTGGGCAATGTTCTTAAACTTGTTTGTGTCATGATGTCTTTGGCAGTCTGGTATGGCTTATGGATCCCTTCTCAGAATGTTTTTAAATGCACAAAGTAAAATGCTTAAGATTACAAAGAAAGCCAAAAGTTAATGAACATAAAGAAGTAATATTTTTCCTGTATCCAAGTTCATAAACCCCTTGAAATTTTGGCGTGGACACCTTGGAGGAGGGGTGTCTGTGGATCCCAAGTTAATAGCCTGTGTTCTAGGGATGGCATCATTAGAATGTAAGCCCCTTCAGTACAGAGAGTGTTTGTTTCTTTGTATCCTAGTGCTGGAGATCCTTGTGGGTTGACTGATGCTGTCTAAGGGCTCACACCTGTGAAGCTCAAGGCTTCCAATGCTGAGCACCATTCTACTCTATTGCAGTTCCATATTGAGGTTAGGGCCCCTCAGTACGGAGTTGGAGTTGTGTTAGAATTTCTTCAAGCTTCAAGACCCTTTCTTATTCCTTCCCCCAGAGGCTTCTGACATCATGAAGAGCATTGGTGAGGCAATTCAGTACTTACACTCAATCAACATTGCGCACAGGGATGTCAAGGTAATTGCTGTGAGGCCCCCTTCCCCCCAATCTGGAGACTGTGGAATCATACTAGCAAGGGTTGGCAGTGACATAGTAGGGAAATCATTGGATCTGGAGTGAGAAAACTGGTATTTAAATTTGTCAATCCCTGTGTGTCCTTGGACAAGTCACCTAACTATTGTGAACCACAGCTTCTTTTTCCATAAAGTATGGATAATGCCTGTTAATATCAACTTCCAGGTTGTTATGGGGCTAAAGTGAGATAATTTATATTAAGTGCTTTGCAGACTTTAAAGCTTTATATGTAATGTTGATTATCATTCTTTGTGCCTCAGTTATCTGCAAAATGGGGACAAAAATATCTGTAAAATCATAGGGTTGTTATGAGGATCAAGCAAACTATTGTATGTCAAGTACTTTGTAAACTGTAAAGTGTTAACTGTCAGCTCATTTATCCCAGATGAATATCCACAGTGATGATGAGAAGTCTGGTTCATTTCCCTATACCCACTTCTGTAGGCTGAGACAGCCTCTCCCTGATTTTGGCTGCTGCCAGCTCTGAGCGTAGCCAGGTCCATGCTGACTTCATCAGATTTGGGTTATGACCTTTTGCTTGCTGGATTTTGGAGAAGAATTTGCCTTCACCTCCCCTCCCTTCTTCTCTTTGCCTATCTAGACCAACCCAAATCACGCCCTGCCTCCCCCATGAAGTCGTCCCTTCTTCCAGCCCACAGGAATATCTCCTTCATTGTACTTCTGCAGCCATGAAAGCTGTTAATTCTCTTGTCTTATATTGTTTTCTCACAGCTGTTTTGTGTATCTTCTCTCCCAAACTTGATTATAAGCTCCTTCTGTTTGAAGACTGCATGTGCTTCTATATTCTCCTCAGCATCTAGAAGAGTTCTAAGCTTTTAAGATGCATTCAGTACTTGTTGATTGGTTAAAGGAATGAATAAGTGAGTGAATGAAGCTTCAGTGCATCCCCATGAGCTTTGGAATACAGGGAAAACTCCTGTTTACTGTTTAAAGCCCTTCGCAATCTGGCTCTAACCTACCTTTCCAGATTTATTGCATTTTGCTTCCTTTCCTTTGCTCTCCAGTCCAGCCAACTTGGCCTAAATAGGCCAAACAGTAAATACTGTTTTCTGTATCTAACATTCCAACTTCTGTTTTTCTGCTGGTGCACAGGCTGTTCCCCATGCCAAATGTACTCCCTCCACGCCCTAGGGACCTTTGACACAATCTCTAGCTTCCTTCATAGCTCAGCTCAGGTGTTACCTCTTACATGAGGTCTTTCTTGATTTCCTGGTCACCACCCCCTCCCCTCTTTCTGTCATGTCCCCAGTACCTAACACACACACACGCACGCACGTGCGCGCACACACACACACACACACACACACACACACACACACACACACACACAATGCCTGAGGTATAGCAGACCCTTAATATATGTTTGTTGAATGGATGAATTGGCTGTCCTCGTGGCTCCTAGTTTTGGTCCCACAGGCTCAGTGAGGCCTTTCCTTCTCTTTCTCTCTTTTGTTTCTGTGCAGCCTGAGAATCTCTTATACTCCTCCAAACGGCCCAATGCCATCCTGAAGCTCACTGACTTTGGCTTTGCCAAGGAAACCACCAGCCATAATTCCCTTACTACACCTTGCTACACACCATACTATGTGGGTAAGTTCTAAGAGTAGATTCAGAGGGTTCACGCTTCCCCTACCTCTCCCCCTTGCCGACAACCCAAAGAAAGTCATGCATTTTGAGCCTCAGTCTGAGGTGGGTTTTGATAAATAGTCATGACCAGAAGCAAGAGCGTGGTTAAAATGGCCTACTAAGGTTTACAGTTTCCATATTTTTATAGTCTTGGGACCTTGGACAGGTCATTTCATCCCTAGGAGCCTCAGTCTTCCACATCCTTAAAATGATGGGGTTGAACTAGATGGTATGTAAGGTTCCTTTCCACCTCTAAATTCTAGCATCAAATTATTGATGGTTGTAGCATTGGAGTATCTGGGGGGAATGACAGATGTTTCCTCTCCTTCCAGGAGAAAGGAAGGTCTACATCATTCTCCATTTGGGTTTTCCCAAATGGGTCTCTTCTGTGGGGCTTGGGATGGATGTAGCAGTCTACCCAGGAGAATGAAGATAACCCCTTTGTCCATTGGTTCTGCTGAGGGACTGATGAGGAGTATATTCCAATCCCAGTAATCTCTTCTCCTTTACAGCTCCAGAGGTCCTGGGCCCTGAGAAATATGATAAATCCTGTGACATGTGGTCCTTGGGTGTCATCATGTATATCCTGTGAGTGCTGTGGGAAGGTGGTGGGCAGGCACTGTGGGCAGAGCTTGGATGAACAGTGTGTGGTGGGGTGGGAGGGTACTACCATTATTTTTCTGGTTAGATGGGGATTTCTGTGGGAGATCTTTGCAAATAATCTGTCCTCTCTTCCCTGCCCCTATCCTTGAAGCTGAAAAGAAGGTGGGAACTACTTGGTGCACAGGATTCCTGATTACTATTCTTGGATTGCTTTTTACAGTGGAACCAAGTTATTGAGATCCTCTTTCTTCTATCAGTGGGACAAGGGAAGAAGCAGGCTTTCCCCCTTTTTCCTGGTATATGTTTCTCAAATAACACCTCTCATCTTTCCCTTCTTTTCCTCTTCTTTTCTCTGGGTCTAGACTGTGTGGTTACCCTCCATTCTATTCCAACCATGGCCTTGCCATCTCTCCTGGCATGAAGACTCGAATCCGAATGGGCCAGTATGAGTTTCCCAATCCAGAGTGGTCAGAGGTATCAGAGGAAGGTAAGAGACCTCAGCCTTCTGGGACATATAAAATACACCCATGTGGGTATTTTTATTCATCTGTGGATGTATAAAGCCATATATTTTGCAAGAGAGAGGGAGGGAGGGAAGGAGAAAGAGAGAGAAAGAGAGAGAGTGAATTGTGTGAAGGAATTTGAGAGAATGCCTGATTAGGTTATCAGAGCTTGTGGGGACTTTGAAAAGCTTAATTGTGGTCAAACCTTAGTGCTCTCTCCACTGGGGAATATTATCCCAAATGGGAACTTGTTCTCACTTTTAGAACTATAGGTAGTTGGTAGTGGGGGTAGGGAAGCATGGAGCTTGAATTCTGAAATCAACTTCCTTTTCCTCTTGTGCAGTCAAAATGCTTATCCGGAATCTGCTCAAGACAGAACCCACTCAAAGAATGACCATCACTGAGTTTATGAATCATCCTTGGATTATGGTGAGATGGGTCTGCTGGGAGGACCCCAACCAAACCCAGGAGTACCCCCTCTAGGAGTGGGGAGAGCAGGAGTCAGCTCTTCTCCAGGGGAATCCTCCTGACTTTGGTCTGATCCTAAATCCCCTTTTCTCTTATCCAAGCAATCAATGCAGGTCCCTCAAACTCCACTGCACACCAGCAGAGTCCTGAAGGAAGACAAGGAGAGGTGGGAGGATGTGAAGGTAAAGGAAAGGCATTGCTTTGGAGTTGGAGTGGGGATGAAAGGGTGGGTGCTGACTCCTGGATGGGGATGGGAATAAGCATTTATGTAGCACCTACTATGTGCCAGGCAATGTACTAATTAATCGCTTCACAAATATCTCATTTGATAATAAAGGAGGGAGAGGGAGGATGCTATAGAATCTGGTGGCTTTGGTCTTTTGTGGTCTCAGGGCATTTGTGTCAAAGAAACAAAACTCCTGGTCATCCCTAGACAAACTCCAGTCCGTGCTATGGGAAAAGGATTCAGTTTTCTCATAGGTTCTGTTACCACTCCCCACCATGATGAATCGTCACTTTATTTAGTGTCATAAAATGTTGGAGTTGGAGGAGACCTTATAGATCATCTAAGGACATAGGCAAAAATTACACATAAGTGTCAGAGCCTAGATTCAAACCCAGATCTGGCTGTGCTTTGTATCTGGGCAGTCAGTCGATAAGCATTTATTAAACACCTGCCATATGCCAGATACCCAGTTAAGAGCTGGAGATACAAGGAAAGGCAAAATACAGTCCCTGCCTTTGAGGAATTCAAGCTAATGGGGACATTCCATAAACATGGAAACAATCATCTACAAATAAACTATATACATGTGAAATGGGAAACGATCAACAGGGAGAAGGCATGAGCATTAAGAGTGATTGGGAAAGGCTTCCTGGGCACGTAAGAAATGTTTGTTGAATTGGGTCATTGGACTTCCTCCAGTGATCCTTCTTCCAAACTTGCTGTCCTGTCCTTTGGGGTCTGGGGAGAGTTGCTTGAAATAGTGATGGTGTCCATGTGAAGCTTGTGGTCCATCCCTAATATGGAGGTGCTGTTAGCCAGACCCAATGTTCTGACTGTTCTATGTCCTCTTACCTTTTTTCTTTTTCTTTTCATTTTTTTTAAACGTTCTGCTCCCTCTTCTTGTACCTTTGTGCTTCACTTGGGTCTTCCCTTCTCATTTTGTCCTCATCTGGCCTCATTTCTTCCTCTCCTTCTACTCACCCTTGCTGTTCTCCTCCTCAGGAAGAGATGACCAGTGCCTTGGCCACCATGCGTGTTGACTACGAGCAAATCAAGATTAAGAAGATTGAGGATGCCACCAACCCTCTGCTCCTAAAGAGGCGGAAGAAAGCCCGGGCTTTGGAGGCAGCTGCCCTCGCTCACTGAGCCACTCTCAGCACTCCTCCGGCCCTGATGGAGGGAAAGCAATAACTCTCTATTTTTTAAAAGCAGAGACACAGAGCTGTCCTCCCCCAGCTCCTATTTGCGTGGAGCCCAGAAACTTGTCAGCAGATGAATGCTGGTCCTTTAACTGCCACCTTCCCTGGAGCTCCTGGACCTGACTCCTGGGAGGTTGGGAGGGTGAGGACAAGGGGGCAAGTTGCTCTCAAGATCTTCCTCATTGTGCAGTTTTTCTTGGCTGATTCGGCCTTGAATTTTTATAAAATTTCTATTTTTTTCTCCTCCTTTCCCCCTTTTCCCTCCCAAGTCACAGGATGATTTTTTTAAAAAGGTATTTTGGGGAGCCACTTCAGGGAGATGGCTCAGTGTTTGTTACCTTGTTCCCTCTGCCCTCCCCTCACCCCAGTCTGAGGCTTCAGTAGACTTGGGGGCCAAGTGGCTGGAAGGCTGAGCCCTGTGGAAGACAGAGCCTTGGTGGTATGGGATCCAGGGGGCTTGGCCTCAGGGGGCTCCCCCTGCCTTAACTCAGAGGCCTTGGACAGCTGGAGCTGTGGCCAAGGGGTAGGCATACAGGGCTGGATGTGTGTGTGGACAAGGGGTTATGAATCGGTGTGCAGAAGTAGTGTGTTTGTGGTGGGTAGGGGACCCTGAGGCTGCTCAGAGGGGCTTTTCTGTTAGGCTCTGACGCAGCCCAGGGAAAGGTCCACATGTCCATCTGTACGGGAAGCTGGCTAAGACTGAAACTAGCTCAGGGTCTTCTCTCTAGTAGGCAGGGCTCTGAGGGCAGGGAAAGGGCTTCCCTGCCATTGGCACTGAGATAAAAGAGACGGGAGCGTTCCTCTTTCTCCTCCTCCCTCCAAATCTAGCATTTAGTGCAGAATTTCAGAGTCTTCCCTCCCTCCCTCCTCAGTGAATGGAATGGAGGAGGAAGTGGTCCTAGGCTTCAGAATGATCCCTCTTTTCCCACTTTCCCTGAACACTATGTGTTTGGAAAAAAAAAAAAACAACCTTCCCTCCCCTTTCCTAACCAGAGGTATAGAGGGCCAGGGAGTGGGGAGTATAGTGTCCAGGGCCTTGGTTTTTTTTTTTTTTGCACACCTTCCTCCATTCCCCCCCAACCCCCTCCTGCGCAGATCTGGAGCCAGTCTGAGCCCACAATGTCTGCTGCCTTAAGCTGGGAGCAGACAGAGAGCCCCACTCTGGAAGATGAGTGGGAGATAAGGTCCTTTGGGCCTCTGTGGATAGGGCCATCCAACTTAACCCAATTGCCTCTCACCCTTATTTTAAAACCCTCCTGGTTTTATGTTTCCTGGATTTTAGCCTTTTTTTGTTGTTCTTCTTGGGCCACCTTTTAGCCTCCCACCCTGTCTGGGGATGAGCCTGGCTATTTGTTGTGACCATAAAGATTTTATGTTTTGCTTGGCCCTCCCTCCAGCTGTGGGACCCCCCTGCCTTTTCCCCTTCTCTAGGCTTGTTTTCTCTGGGTTCTCCTTCTTGTCCTTCCTTTGAGTGACCTGGAAGACAGAGAGGAAGCCTTCTCACCAAAGATGCCCCACCTCTACCCACTTCTTCACTGATGGCTCTCTTAGCCCCTCCATAACTTCTCCAGCTGGCCAATGGGGGTGGAGAGACACCTCCTCCCCCTTCTTCCCAGTATTAAGTAGGAGTGGAATTGGAGGAACCCCCTTAGTGTCTTAGGCCTTCTCCCCCCACTGGTGCAGTGGAGGGGGCAGAGGGGAAGGAGCTGGGAGTAGCTCTTCAGTTCTTCATCTCCCTCAGGGGCATATGGGGGAGGGGCATTGGGGGATTGGATTGAGTGCCTGCCATGCCTCCTGACCTCCCCTCCCCTCGCACAATGGTATGTCTGGCCCTCGGATTATTGTTAACTTGTTGTTTTGTATGATCAAAACTGTCTTTACTAAACAGATTTAATAGTTGAAAGTTTCTCATCTTTCTCTTCCTACATTGCGTTTTCTCCCAGTTCCTCATACATCTCCGGCTGGTACGACATCTTTCCCCCTCCCTTCCGAATCCAGCATTTAGGGGATTGTAGGAGAGAATGAGTTGAATCCATGGTTCAGGGAAATCTATTTGCAAGGGTCTTTGGGGGGAGGGGTTTGGAAAGGCAAAGGAAGTAACCATTAGGGCAATGGGAATCCTCAGTGATGAGCTCTTACTTAATTTGATGAGATAAGTTGTGGAGACCTCAGGTGGACACTAAGCCTGAAGCCCACAGTGCATGTTTAATGAGATGTGGTTCTCTGGGTTTAGTGAAGGGAGTGTCAGTGGCTTGTAGAGTTGTATTTGTGAATCTGTGCCACCCTCCATATGATGAAGAAGATGCCGGGGAATGGAACCGAGCTACACCAAGCAGAGTTTCCTTTTGTGGGGGACAAAGCAGGGGCAGGACCCCTTACTACCTTTGCTGTTGGACCCTATGATTATTTTACATGGCTTCCATTTTCACATAAGGTAACCTTCTAAGCCAGGTAGGTGGGGAAAAAGCTGCCATATTAGGTCCTTTATTGAGAGAGTAGATGGAGATGGAGAGCTGCCACTTTGGTTGAGACATGATATGGACTGGGAGTGTAGTAACAAGACAGTCCAGCAGAGGGAGGTGGGAATTCAGCATTCATGGCACCAGCAATTAAACAAATGTATTGTATACGTGTAATGTGTAGAGCCAGAAGAAATAGAAAGTTTAGATAAGATACGACACCTGTCTTCCTGAGGCTAGTAACATCTCACAATGAAATCATAATCACTGATATTTCTATAACTCTTACAAAGTACTTTATTTCCAATGACCCACTGAGGTAGGTGTGAAGGGAGTAGGTAAGAAGGGTAGGCAGGAATATGGCACATGTAAGAATAACTGTACTAATGATCAGTGCATCAGAGAGACACAGATGAACCATCTTGTGAGGTTGGAGAGGTGCATTGGGGGTTGGGTTATAGGGAAGGTCATTACTAATTCAGAGATTTGGGAAGCCTTCCTAGAGGGGGGTGGTAATTGGGATAGGCTTAAAAGGGTAATGTATAGATCATCTAGTCCACTCTGACCTCTCCTTCCAGTTTTTTCAAATGAGGAAACGGAGGCTCAGAGGAATTAGGTGATTAGTCATGGTCATACAAGTGAGCAGCTTCTGAACCAGGATTTGAACCCATTTCAAATGCAGCTCTTCTTTTACCATACCCCACTGCCTCTGATGGGTCAAGATTAAACCGGTAGACTGAGGCCCAGAAAACTATGAGTCATGGAGGTAGGGTGATACAAAATGTGTTCAGATAGACTGTTTCGGAGAGGCATAGAAGCAGTGGAGGTGAATTCAGACTGAAAAGGTAGGTTAGCAACAGATTGTGTAGCCTTGAATACCAAGCAAGGCAAATCTATACTTAAAAGCTACTCTGTACTACCGTGTGGCATGATAGGTGGCACCATAGTGCATAGAGCGCTGGTCCTGGAATTGGGAAGACCTGAGTTCAAATCTAACCTTAGATACTTCTTAGCTGTGTGACCCTTGGCAAGTCACTTCTGTTTGTGCTCACCCCAGCAAGACTGTCTTTTTACTCCTTTCTAATTCATTCTTTTTCCTGCTCCCTAAAGAAGCTGTTCAAACTTTTCAACTCTCCCACCATTTTCTCCCCCTCATCCTTTAAGCTGAATCATATTAGATTGAGAAATTAGAGACCATTCACTGTGAGCCTCTTCTCTATTCCCCCCCCCCCACACCTTTTTCCTATCTACTGATTTTCCCCTAGCTATTGATTCTTGTTCTCTACAAATGTGCTTGTCTCCCCTATCCTGGGAAAAAACTTCAGGAGGTCCTACTGGCTCTCAAGCTATCATCTTATAGCTCTCCTTTCTTTTATAGCCAAACTCCTAAAAAAAAAGACAAAAAAAACCTCATGTCCACAGCTGTTGTTGTCTTCACTTCCTGTATCACTCTTCTTCAACCCTTTGTCATTGTTGCCTGGCTTCCAATCTCATCCCTCAACTGAAATTCCTCTCTCCAAAGTTACCTATGTTCTCTTTTTTGTCAGGTCAGAGGATCTTGTCTTCATACTTACTCTTCTGAACCTCTCTGTGGTGTTGGGTAGTCCTGCACACTCTTCATAGGTTTTCGTGACACTGCTTTCTCTTGGTTTTCTTACCTGCAGGACAGGTAAGAATACAGTCTCCTTTGCTGATTCATCAGCCGTATCGTGCTCCCTAATTGAGAAAAGCAGTTCGTGTGAAGAAGATCTTGGAATTATAGTGGATTGTGGTTCCAACTGAGTGGGCAATGTGATATTGCAGCCAAAAAAAGCTAATACCATCCTAGACTCCATTTAGACTGGCATAGAGTGGTCCTGGGCTCCGTCCTCTCTCTGTGCTTACTCAGTGGCCTTATCAAGAGGCTCTGTCCTGAGTTGATTGTATATCTCCAAATGCCTTTTGAATATTTCAAACTGACATGCCTCTAGGCATCTCAGATTCAACATGTCTAAAACTGACTTCCATTTCACCCCCTTTCAACCAGTACTGTCTCTGTTGAGGACACCACCATCCTTCAGTTACTGAGGATTTCAACATGGGTGCTATCCTCAACACCTCACACTTCCTCACCCCACATAACCAATCGGTTGCCAAATCTTGTTATTTCTTACTCAACACGTCCACCCCCTTCTTTCTGCTCGCACAATAGTTGCCTTACTGTGGGTCCTTGTCACCTTTTGCCTGCATTATTGCCGTTGTCTTCTGATTGGCCTTCCTGATCCAATCCATCCTCACTCTGATCTCTCCTCCATTTAGCTACCAAAGTGATTTTCATAAAGTAAAAGTCACTTCCCCTGCTCAGTAAACGGCGCTGGTTCCCTTTTGCTTCCAGGATCAAGTACCGGCTCCTCTGTTTGGCTTTCAAAGCCTTTCACAACCTGGCATTAACTTACTTCTCCAACCTGATTATGTATTACTCCTCTTCCTGCACTCTCTGGCTCAATCAAATTGACCTTGCTGTTCTTCGGTATAACACCGTATTACCCAGGTTTCCACCGGTAGTTCCTCCTACCTGGAATGTTCTTCCTCCTCATTTCTGTCGCTTACAGTCCCTTGTTTCTTTCAAAACATTGTTCTGGCTTCTTCTTGTGTGTGAAGCATTTCCTGATCTCCACCCGTCAGCTACCCCCGCCAATTTTCCTGGTAAGTTATTTTGTCTACATTTAGTAATCCAGGAGTTCAAGTCTTCCTCCTGGCTGTGTGTGACCCTGAGAAGCTCACTTACCCTTTCAGTGTTCTAGGTAACTCTCAAAGACTAAAAGCCATAGAAAAAAAGCACCACCCTGCACTGGGAATAGGACTTTGCTCATTCAGGGAGTTTCCTCTACCAATGAAGTCAGAAGCTCAGTGCCGGTCCCTTGTGCATGCTTAGTTTCTGTATGTCTTAACTCTTTAGTAGAACGTAAACTTCATGAGGGCAGGGGATTTCCTTTTGTCTTTGCATTCCGGGCTTCTAGCATAAGGAAGTGATTAGCACCTAATTTGCACTTAATAAATGCCTATGGGTTTCTTGTTGCAAGATACACCAAAAAGAGTAAGATATGATTCCTTTTATAGCTGCATAAGCTGAAACATATATACCACTGTAGTACAGAAGAGGTCTAAAATGCCATGGAAATGCAGAAAGCTGACTTCTCCTTGGAGGAGGAGGGAGGAAACGCTTCATGGAGGTGGTGGCATTTGAGCTGGACCTTGCTGTTCAGTTGTTTTCAGTCATGTCAGACTTTTCATGATCCCATTTGGGGTTTTTGTGGCAAAGGTATTGGAGTGTTTTGCCATTTCCTTTTCCAGTGTGCCCCCATTTTACAGATGAAGAACTGGGGCAAATAGAGGTTAAGTGACTTCCCCAGGGTAACACAGCTAATAAATGTCTGAAGTCAGATTTGAATTCAGGTCTTCCCGACTCCACAGCCAGTGCTGTATTCATTGCACCACTTTGCTGCCTTAAGTGGTTTCAAAAGTCCCATTCGGCTCTGACATTCAACATTCTGTGTCTTAAACATCCTCTTCTAAAGCCCCTTCCAGCTATCTCTTAATGGCAGAACCTCAATCCTGTATTTCTTGTTCTAAGACCTAGCAAACTCAACATGATCCTCCAGCACTCAGGCTAGATGAGGATTGGAGTGGGAAGAGGTCTCATAATCTGGGAATGGAACCCATCCTTGGAATGGAGTTTCTCAAGCACATGGAGAGACTTAGAGACAAGTAGCAGGTAGAATGAATTTTCATCACCATGCCTTTTAGTCAACAAACATTTATTTAGTGTCTATTATGTGCGAAGTGCTAAACATATAAAGAAAGGCAAAAAAACCAGTCCTGCTTTCTGAGAAAGCAGTCTGATGGGGAGACAAGATGCAAACAAGAATGTAAAAACATGATACAGGCAGGGTATTTAGGCTTAATATGCAGAAAACCTTGCTAGCAGTTGTAATTGTCCAAAAACATAGAATGGACTCTCAGGGGATGCTGGGTTCAGCCTCCGTGCCGCTCTTCAGTAGAGACTGGATGCAACTGACGGAGAGGACGTTTTTGTTCAGGTGCATCGTCTGAGTTCCCTTCCAGCTCCGAGGCTGTTATAGGCAGAAGCAGGAACCAAGCTGAGGAGGAATGGGGAGCCCTAGGGTGGAAGTAAGAGAGCTCTGGGAAGAATCAACTTGGCCCTCCGCTGGCTTACAGGAGACACTGCATTTGGTTTAGTCATCTATTGTTGGGGCTGGATTTGACTGGTTTAGTGTCACAGAGCCAGCTCCTGGCCAACCAGGACGTGGGGTGGGGAACCTTCAGCCTCCAGGCCACATGTGGCCCTCTAGGTCTTCAAGTGTGGCCCTTTCACTGAATCCAAACTTCACAGAACAAATAATCTCCTTAATAAAAGAATTTGTTCCGTAAAACTTGGACTCAAAGGGCTGTACTTTACCTAGTGGGCCACATGTGGCCTTAGGGATGCAGGTTCCCTATCCCAGACTTGGGGTTTGGGTTCTGTCTTTTCCCAGATGTGTGACCTTAGGCAAGTCACTGAACTTCTCTGAGACTCAGTGTCCTCATCTGTCAAATAGGCACAATAAATGTGTGCTCCTTGCCTTTTGCAGACTGTGGGATGGTTTGCTTTGCAAACTTGAAAGCATTGTAGATATGAGGGAGCCTGTTAAGGGAGGTGAATGAGGGACCCTGGTCTCCGAGAAGTGATTGATGGGTTGCTGAGGTTGAGTTCCTAGTCAAAACTTTTACTCATTGCTTTTGGGAACTGTAGGATCCAAATAAGCCAGCTTGAGGTTTTGTGTTCAGAGAAAGCCAGTGCACTTGTTTGGGCCTTGGGGAAATGTCAGAAGTGATAAGAACTTAATAGAAATGAGAAGTTGGGGGAGGGGAGTGTGGCTGGAGGGGTGGTTGAAGCCCAGGAGCCCCAGCACTTTGGCCCACGCTGTCCACATCCAGATTTCATTCCATCCAACTACCTGCCACCCTCTTCTCCTGCTTGGGCCAGCCCAGCTGGGCAGGCGACATTGGCTAATAGGGGGACTGCGAGGTTTGGGGTTTGGAAGGAGGCAGTAGCAAGGGCTCTGATGGGCTTTTCTCTCGTGGACTCCCAGGCTCCCTTTTTTCTTACTTTGAGACCTGCCCATCCCTAGTCCTCCAGGAACACACCTTAAAGAAGATGCTGGCTTGGGGCTTACCCATGGAGCCTAGGGACTGTGAGTCTTAGTACTCTCCATGTTCCAGGCCCTCCAGAGAACTGAAGCTTCATGGGCCAAGGCAGAGGAATTTTTTTTGTTAGCACATTGTCATATACTGATTTGTAGTTTGCAAAGTACTTTCCTCACAACAGTCCTGGGAAGTAGGTGCAGTGCACAGATCATCCCCCTTTTAAAAAGGAGGAGGCTGAGGCTTGGATAGGTGAAGCCACTTGCCCAAGGTGACATAGCCAGGAATTGGGAGGGCCAAAACCTGTACCCCAGCTCCTTGGGGGACCATTCAAGGCCATGATCATATAGCTAAGTGGTGGAATGACTCATCCAGGGCTTCTTACGCATTCTGTAGTATATGATTCAGGGGGAGAGAGTGGGAGAAGGGAAGGGATTAAGCCCTTATTAAGTGTCTATGTAGTAGGAGCTTGTTAGTACAGGAAGGGAATAAACATTTATAAAAAACTCCCATTATGTGCCAGGTACTGTACTAAGTGCTTTGCAAATAGGCAAGATGTCATATTGGGTAGAGCACAGGATTTGGGGTGAGAGGCCATGTGTTAGAATCCTGGCTACCCTCTTGACCTCTAGAGCCCCATTCACCTCTAAATTCTCTGTTCCTTGAAGGTCAAGGTGGTGTAACAAGCACTCTTCACTATCACTGCCTAAATCAGGCCCAGAGAAAAGAGTTCTGTTTTCCATTAGGGTGTGAGGACCTTCTTAATGGAACTCCTCTTGAATTCTGCCTTTCACTAACCCTCTACTAGTCTCTGCTTGTTTTCTCTAAAATTAGGGGGCCACTTTAGATGGCCTTTGAAGTCCCTTCCAACTCTAGATTCTGAGATGTTTTTTTTTTATCTGGAGTTTGCTCAAATGCACATAAGGCCTGAGGAGGCCTGGCTAATCCAGCCATCCCACCTCCTAAACAGCTGTTGCCACTGGGAGCCAGCATGAGCTACTGCTCTCATACCCTGTGGGTAATTTGGTGTTTGAGGTGGTAAACAATAACAGTAAATTGTTTGGGGTTTCCTTTGAATTGGTAGGCAGCAGGAAGTGGGGGGGGGGTGTGGGTAGAAGACTAGGGCTAGGCTTATGAAGGAAACACTTTTTGAGGACTGAGTGGGGGTGGAGTGGTGAGGCCAGGGGAAAGTTGTTGGTGAATGTCAACAAAATTCTGAATGAGGGCCCAAGGGTAGGCCATTTCATAGGATGATAGATTTAGAGGCCACTGAGTCCAACCCTTTCATTCTGTAGATGAGGAAACTGAGTCAGAGATTAATCTACTCACTGAAGGTCATCCAGCTGGTAAGGATCCAAGGTGGGATTTGAACCCCGGTCTTTTTGACTTCATGTACAGGGTGTTATCCCTAGTCCACGCTGCCTTTCAGAAAGTGAAGCCCAGGGAGATTATGACTCACCCTAAGGTGACATAGGAAGCAAGTCTCAGAGGTATGAGTTGAACCCAGCATTCCTGTGCCCCAGGCCAAGTCCTAAAGGGTATCAAATTGTGTCCAGATAGGGTCTGGGTAGAGAGAGGGAATCAAGATGGTGGAATAAAGGCAGGAACTCACTGGAGCTCTTCCCCAAACCCCACCAAATTCCTTTTAGAAATGACCCCAAACAGATAAAAATCTGGGGAGATACTAGTTATTTGAAAGGGAGTCACACCTGATGCCTGTGGTGGTCCACAAGGTTGAGTGCATCTATGCTTCTCTTCAGCCTAGTCCATACAAGACCAACATTTTCTCTTAGAAAGGAGAGGACAGAACCTTATATCTCAATACCCTTTCCCTGAGGCATATTGTCTTGGGTCTTTCAGAACTGCCATGGTCCAAAAATTTTGTCACTCTTGTGGCCAGCATTGGTGATGAACCTCTCTGAACAGGTCTGGTTCCAGGAAGGCACATGCCTTCCAAGTTGATAGGACTTTCTGGGGCTTGCCCAGCACTGACATGTAGGGTCACTACCACCGCATAGGGAGGCAAAAGGAGAACACAGCCTCTTGTGGTTAGAGCAGCAAGCATCAGAACTCCTGTGTGCCCAGCACTAGGAAGAATGCTTTAGAGAACGCAAGAAATACTCCCAGCTCTCAAGGAAAGCTTACAGTTGTCCAGAGGAGACGAGTCAGATGTAGAAAGCACAATGACAGGTCAGTACCAGGTAGTGCTGGGTAAAGTGGGGCCTGTGTACAGATTGGGAGCACCAGTTGGTCATAGACTTGTCCTGGGAGCCAGGAGAATTGGGTTCTAGTCTTACATTTGACTTGCCCATTACTACTTATCCTCCCTGGGATTCTCTGTTTATAAGACAGATGTGATAGTACCTGTTCTGAATTCTGTCCAGGGTTGTGAAGATCAGAAACTAAGAGAGAAAGAAAGAATAAGAAAGTAAAGGCTACTCAGGGAAAGTGAGGCTTTGCTAGAATTTGTTCATTTTGCTGGCACTGATGTAGAAGAGATTTCTCTATTAGAGTCTGCCCCATGGTCCCAGCCTCTCACCACTGTCTCCTCTTGTGGGTACCCCCTTTGCCTGCCCTATCTATTGCACCCTAGTTCTTACAGTTTCAGATTTCAGTTTAGTGTGAGGAAGTTGCTGGCTACAAATTAGATACTGCTGAGGTAGGTCATGGACTGACTGCTAGAGCTAAAAAGGGCCTAGGAGATTATCTATTATAACCCCCTCATTTTACTGATGTGGAAAGTGAAATTAAGTAGCAAAATTAAGAATTGATCAGGGTCTCCCAACTCCAAATCCAGTATACTTCCCATTCAAGTTTCTCATTCCTTAGTGAGGCAGATAGTTAAAGCATTTAACCATCACCTTCCAGGTTTTCACTCTATCTTTCCAGTCCTGAGATCAGAACTTCAGAATTACTCTTCTTTCAGCATCTGTCTCTATGTTTCCTCCCTCCAGTCCAAGATAAAGTTGTTTTCTTTTGAGCCCAGAAGTAGCAAGGCCATTTATTTGTTTGGTCCAATTCTTTTTTGATACCTAGTCAAAACCTTTGTCTAGAGAATCACCAGTTCTGCCTAGTTGTCACCTATCTGGACTCTGTAGTTTAAGAAATACTTGACTCATTTTTCTACCTTTATTCTTTTTTTTTTAATTTAATTTTTAAGCACCCTTAATCTTTTCTCTCCTCCCTGTCTCTTCCTTTATGATGTGATTTAAGCTTTGCTTTGGGTCTTTTCTTAGTAATTTTTAAAATATAATTTTTTTCAGTGAAAACTTTTTTATTCCTCCCACTATTCTCACCTCCACTGGAAAAAAATAAAAGTGAAACCCTTGCAACAAATATGCATAGTCAAACAAAACAACTTTCAGCATTGACCACTTAGAAAAATTATCTCTCAATCTGTAGCCAGAATCCATTGCCTTCATATCAGGAGTTGGGCAGAATTCATCTTCTCTCTATAACTGGTCACGAATTCTTGATCCTTTTGAAGTTGTTTGCCTTTACAGTGTTGTTGTGATATAATTTTTTCTTCAGGTTTTGCTCACCTCATTCTGAATCCGTTCACTTAAGTCTTCATGAGTGTCTCTAAAACCATCCCTTTGGATCCTTTCTTTGCATCTCTTCATTTTGCATCAGCTTGTCTTGGCTCACCGTCCATCCCACCCCTAATTGTTATCAGTCATCAAGTCAGCTCATGACAATTAAGATCCCATTTCTCTAACATCATGGATCATTATCCTTTAACCCAAACACATCAGCTCTCCAGAATTCAAGATAGCTGTTACCATGTGGAAAATGATCACCACTTGGTCCTGGAAGTTCTCACTAAAATGCTTGTACTTCAAGATCAGTGAGATGCAAGGATTTCATTGATGTAAGTATGCCAACCCAACTACTCAGTAGCCGGTCTTCGTGAGCTGCTGTGGCAAAAAATCTCATTGCCTAGATAGATTCAGGCTACAGATAGAGGCATATATTTTTTGACATGGCCAACGTGGAAATTTGTTGCTTGACTGCATATTTGTTACAATAATTTTGTTTTACTTTCTTTTTCAATGGGAGTGGTGGTAGGAGAGAAAGAAGGTAGATTTGTGTTCATTAAAAAAAATAAAACGTAAAACTTATCACTTGGTCAAAGTTCTAAGGATGAGATTAAAATTATAGATTTAGAATTGGAATGAGTCATTTAGTCAAGCCTACTTATTTTACAGCTGAGGAAATTGAGAGCCAAAGAGGTTAAGTGACTTGCTTAAGGGCCATACAGTTAATTCAGTAGTAGAGATGGGATTTGAAGTCAGGTCCCTTGGCTCCAAATACAGTGTCCTCTCATTTGTTTCATGCTGTCTCTCATACTTAACACCACACTTAAAATTTTAACATGCAGGCTTTGTACCTCCTGCCTAGGATTCTTCAGTGTCTTTGGAGGGGAGGTTATCTTTGCCTCAAAAAGTGGAATCGTAGAATTGAGAGCTGGAAGGGATGAGAAAGCTGATTTTCTAGATGAGGAAACTGAGGTGCAAAGGCACTGACGTCCCCTAAATCTTCTCTTTCCCCAGGTAAAACTAGCCATGTTCCTTTAAAAAATCTTTAGGTAGCCTGATGTTGAGGCCTTTCACTGTCCTTCTGGTTCACCTTACATGCTTTTCAGCCTCCCCAATGTCTTTTTTAAAATGTGACATCTACAATGGAATACAATACTCCAGGTGTAGTCCAGAGAACGGCAGGATTCCCAGCTTCCTGGTCTTGGATCCTACGCCTGTCTTAATGTAGCCTAAGATTTCGTTGCCTTGATTGGCTGCCCTTTCATGCTATTTATTAACTCATTGAGCTTTCAGGCCACTAAAACCCCAAACAAATTTTCCCAAACTTTCCCAAACAAATTGCTTTTTCCACTCATTTGCTCCTCTCAGAAAGTGTCTTCTTTCTGCCTAGAGACCAACTTGAACCTAGGAGAAATGAATGAGGTGGAGAAGGAGGTCTGAACCTGCCTGGGGCAAGTTAT
This sequence comes from Phascolarctos cinereus, assembly GCF_003287225.1. Taxonomy (NCBI): domain Eukaryota; kingdom Metazoa; phylum Chordata; class Mammalia; order Diprotodontia; family Phascolarctidae; genus Phascolarctos; species Phascolarctos cinereus. The sequence continues at coordinate 375,493,820 of NW_027555958.1, read as the reverse complement.
TTTGAGGGGCAAGAGCAGTAATGAAAATCTCCTCATTTGCATAACCTTCCTGCTTTAAGGGGTAAGGAAAATCTTGACTGCCCTTACCCTGGCACTCTCTTCCACTCAGACAGGATTTGCAAATAAAATACTGGGACTGACTTTCCCCCTCGCTTCCCCATTCTCCCCTCCCCCAATTCTTTAGGGTGACCTTTTCCCCATGCAGTTTTGGTTCAGTTCATGTGATCTTAGACTTTTAAGCCTTTAGAGCTGGAAGGGATCTTAAGGAATACAACCTGTGTCACCCAGTGTGTTGATCTTAACTTTTCTGGTACTCTGGAAGAGAGAATTCCCCAGTGCTTCTGATACTAAATGATATGCAATCACATGTAAATGAACATTTACAGCTTCTGGGCCCCTGCTGAGTGTGCTCCACATTGTTATCACATCTGGGAATGAGTCCCATGGCAGGCTTCCCAAAAAGCTGCTCCTTAGCCTGACCTCTTACAATTCTGCGAACTAGTGATTCCAAATTCACCCATAACAAAGCTTATCCTTAAATTAATGCTAAAGAAACAGCTCTAGCCTTTAAATTGCTGCACGGTGTCCTCTGAATGAGGATGTAGCTTGCTGAGTACCAAGAGAATGGAGTCCGAAGCCCTTCCTCGAGCATGAAAAACAAAGTCATTGAACGCGTACTGAATGCAGAGCACTGTGGTTGGAGGGGAATGAAGATTAAGTGAGACACAGCCCGCAGACCTCCTGGCTTTTGTGATCTAATACACTATCATCGGCACAGATACACACAGTCATCAAATGGGACAGTGCTCACTCAAATAAAGAGCTAATCCAAATCCTCGGTGGGAAGGAGAGTTACTGAGAGGGGAAGGGTGAGGCGAGCTGGCTTGGGGTGGCTAGACCTCTGGCTTTGAAGTCAGGATGACCTGAGTTCACATCTGGCCTCTTACTAGCTGTGTGGCTGTGGGCAAGTCACTTAACTCCAAATGCCTCACCTTAAAAAAAAAAAAAGGAGGGAAATTGGGCTTGGAAAATGGCTAAGCATTCAATGAATTTTAGAACTTCAGAGTAGTTTTCAGGAACCTCAGAGATCATCTAGCCTAGCTCTGACCTGAATAGGAATTGTGTCTATAACATTCCCCACAAATAGCCATCTAGTTTCCCTTTAAAGACTTCCAATGGAGAGGAACCCACTTCTGTACCTCCACAGGCAGTCTGTTTTACTCTTACTCAACTCTAATTGATCATTGATTTTTTTCCCTCTTTACAATTAAACCTAAATCTACCTCTTTGCATCTTCCCTCATGGATCCTAGTTTGGCTCTCTGGGGATACTGCTTCCACAGGATAACCTTACAAATACCAGAAGACAGCTATCACATGCCTGCCAAGCCTGCTCCAGTCCAAATATTGAATTCCTTCAATTAGTCCCCATGTTGAGGTCTAGAGGTTTAGGGGTGCTGGGACCCCAAAATTATGACATGCGGGTCCTGCCCAAAAGAATTGGACCCAAGCCTTCTTTCAGCCAAAGACAAGGCTTATTAAAGATGAACCACATAGGCCAGACTCTTAAGGAATCTGAACATTTGTGACACTCATAAGGATGAGCAGGTGTGAGGGAGTCTCAGTCCCTAAATGGCAGCCAGGATGGGAGGGATCTAGGAGTGGTCAGGTGGTTTGGGGTGACTGGGGCCGGGGTGCTGGGAGAATCCCAATGGGAGTGTCTGGGAGGTTGAATGGGGTTATCCAGGAATGGAGGACTAGGCTTAATTAGGATAACAAAGAATTGGGAGATTGGGCATAGATGAAAAGGAAAGGCCAGTTGAGTGGATTATAGCCTTAGGCAACCGCTTGAGACTTCTTTGACCCAGTAAGTGAGTTCAAGGAAAGTTTAAGGGTTTTCTGGGGACCACAGACAAATTTGGCCCAAATTATTTTTTTGGGGTGAGGGGCAAAGGTCTCAGATTCGATCTGTACCCCATCACCCACAAGGTATGGGCTGTCAGTGCTACATGAAGCATCATGGTTATCCTCCTCTGTAATATCCTCCAGTTTATCAAAGACATTTCTAAATAGTGGTGCCCATCACTGAAGACAGAACTCTAGGAGTAGCTTGATTAGGGTAGAATCCAGGGAGACAGTCATCCCCCTTGGTGTGCATGCCATGCCTCTCAAGAAAGCCTAAGTTTGAATCAGCTTTTTTTTTTTAAAGCTGCCAAGTTGTATCTGCAGTCTGCTAAAATGCCAGGATTTTTTTTTCTTTCAAGCAAATGGCCAAAGGTGGGAAAAACATTTCAAGTTTATGGAACATTCTGAACAAAGGCCCTGAGAGGATGTTATACTTCCAGAAAAATGCAAACATCTTTAAGCCTTCAGCCCCAGTTAATGGAGCAAGTTGAAGCAGAGTTTTTGAGGATACTAACTAACCAGTCAAAAAGAATGAAAATGAATCCCTTTAATTCAAAGTGAAATCATCATCTAGATGTCCAGTAAACTGATGGGGAATTCCAACTGTGAATATGTCAAGCATTGGAGTCGCTGATATTAATTTTTCTAGTCATTTAAATAGAAAAACACCTGAATACAGAATATATTATAATACTGACTATAAGTTTTAAAAGGCTACTTAGTTTGATGTGGCTGGCCTCACATGTTGACATAGGACTGGAAGCCCAAGGTGCTCAAACTCCTAACAAACTCTTTTCTGATATATTCATTACCAGTGGTGAATCTTTTCCCTTAATTTCCAAGGTACCTTAAGCAACTTCTAGTCCTTAATATAACAGAAAATGCCCAAAGAGAAAGGGAATTACTTGCAATATTGCTTTATCCTATAGATCAAAGCAAAGGGTTAATTAAAAAAAAACTAGACTGTTTATTAAGTCCGATATTCAAAGCCAACACTAAGAGGCTGTTGTATGGCCATAGTTCAAGCTAACTTTTTTTGGGAGGTGGGATTAAGTCTGGGCCTGTGATTTTATTGGAGGAAACTCCCAATGAGGAAACTCTACCAATCAATCAATCAAGCCTTTACAAAGATAAAGCAAAGCAGCCCCTTCCCTCAAGAAGCTCACATTATAATAGGGAAGACAGTATGTGTGTGTGTAAAATAGGGTTATCACCCCTAATGGCCAAGAGGTCATTTCATGGGGAATGCATAGGAATACTACTTGAGACTTGGAACACTTCTGTATAAAAGTGATAAGGATCACCTCTGAAAGCTTTACACTTTGGGATAAGTGCAAACAACCTCTTATTAGTCCTTCATTCCTGTGATGAGTTGAAGGGTGTGTATGCCATAGAGGATTGGCCACTAAACCAGAAGAAATAGCCCACTCACTAGACTTTAATAGTCCCTCTGCCTTTTGTTTCTCTCTCCTATACTCTTTACACTCTTCTTCAGATTTCCAGTAAGAGGCATGGAGACTTTCTCTCCTCTCATCTGGCAGCTATGGTGACTCTGAGCATATGGCAGTGAGTACAGGTAACCTACGTGAGTTTGAGACTGAATCTTAAGTTCCTCACTGTTTCCTCTCCCTTGTGTTTTTTTTCTTTGAGAGTTCCTACAGTGTCGTACCTACTCTGGTGTTTAGCTACCCTTCAAGTCATGCTTAGTGGGGATCCTGGGAGGCTACCACCCTGGGCCCGAGAAACTCTATGGGACCATACTCCTAAAACTATAATTAATGAGTCCCCACCTGTTTATTCACTCTTAATAGTTAGCTCAAAGCAAAAACTTTTACTGAAATGGATTAGCTTGAACGGTAGTAACAAAATATCCCTGCCATAAACCTGGGACTCACTCTTCCACAAATATATACAGTGCTGGTGGGTACATGACACAATGTCCATTAATAGATACATATAGGGAATATCTGGCTGAGCCAATTCAGTCTTCTGTCCTGCAGGGGCCTGACGGTATTGTTGTACCGAGAAATCAGCGAGCGAGACCCAGACATAATTTGAAATGTGGATTTATTAGTGCACAGCTGCCAGGGGTATGCACATCCAAATCAAGCAGCAGCGATTAGGGGTCGAGCTGGGGTTTATATGGAAAAGAGCATGGGAGAGAAATGCCAGGAACACTGATGAGGTAATCCAAAGGTGCAGGTGTCTTTGGGGGCTATGGATGGGAAAGTACAGGGAGTATACCGGACAGGGAGGGGTATGGATCTTTGGAGTCTGGCAGGAGGAAGAGTCCTTGGGCTGGCCAAGGACACCCCTCTCCCTCTGTCTTGATGAAAGAATGCTCTGCAACAAGGGAAAGCTTTCTCACAACACAGGAACTTACTGAGGAATTGGGAGGCTTCCAGAGACATGATCTGAGGGCTGGGGCCTGAGCAGCCCAGCTCTGTGTAGCTGTACCAGGGAGAGAGATAAGGGTCATGCTGAGGCCCATGCATGAATAACTGGTAGGCACAGTGTCCTTGGGCTGGGGAATGGTTGTTAGAGACAGTGTTTCTGAGACTAGGGAGAAATTGGGGCACAAGTACAAGCACAAGCACCCAAGCACCCCATTATTACGGGTCAGAGATCACACAATTTATCTAAAGCAATTATATTGCAAGGTTTCTTATCCATTTGCATTGGAGGTAGGGGCTGTGCTGAGCTATGCAAGAGTACATTTCACTATTGTTTAGATTTAGGAGGAAAGAGGTCTGGGGCAAGATTAAGCACCAACTTTTGCTTTCCACGGCTTAAAGGGCCCTACTACCTAAATGGCAAAATAATGTTCTGCATTACAGTATCATTGTATTTCTCAGTATCTTTGCTGGGAATGTTATCTGATTGGGTTCCTGGGACTATTTTTCTCTGCAGCTCAACTCTGGAGTTCCACTTTTAGGGCTTATTTTATGCTGAGAGTTGTATCTGATACTGGGAAAATTGCTCCACCACAAGATGCCATTATTGATTTAGGTGGGAGGAGAGAGATATCCCCTTCTGTCCCTACTGCTGGACTTTGAAAGAGATACTAGGGAAAGGTGAAGAATAATTCTCAAGGGCAGGATTTTTCTTTGATAACTGGCTCTTTTCTTGGTTGCCAGAGATGACCCACCTAATGTTTCAATGACTCTGGATCTCTTGAGGGAACCAATGTTGGCTAGGCACAAAACAAAAGATGAACCTGAAGACTTGAGACCTGGCTTAATGCTCACCTAGCAAGCAGATGTACTCATTGTCATGTGCTCATAGCCACCATAATTTAGCTCTCAAGGAAGAAGGAAGGGAGATTGATAGGAGTTTGAAAAGGAGCTCAAAGAGTCCTGATTCAGTGGAAGAGGAGGAGAGAGAAGGAGAGAGACAAAGAGTCAGAGAGATGGGGTGGGGGAAGAGGAGTTATATTGGCGCAGTTGCAAATCATCTTTTACATAGCACTTCCCCAATCTTGTAATGAACCCAAGGGACCAATAAAGGATGGCTACATCATCCCAAAGTTCAAGTTGCCAGAGACCAAAGACTTATGTATCAGTTCACGGAACAAGTCCTTCATCACTGACCTGAAGCATTTTTCTCCAGAATTGGTCCATAATCTTAGGACCATATTTATGCATGACCCATGGAATAGTTCCTGCAGGTTCCAATCCAGTAGGTCAGGTGACTCTTGATTACTGCCCTGCCCCCCATTAAATTTTCCCTTTAGTTATTTAGTTTATTCATCATTTAGTTATTTCGAAAATTAACTGGTGTATAATTTCTATGTTTGTCCACATCTCCAGTTTTGGAAAGTTAGCTGGGGACCTCAAGCATTGTACTTTCAAATGTCCTTTCTCAGGGCCTTATACTACAGAATGTAAACAAAGTCCATTGTGCACAGTTCTTAATGTCCTCCTGGATGCCACATAAAGAATGCCTGCAATCTATTCAGCACAGTTTTTAGACAATCCCATAATTAGTCTTTTTTGAAGACCCAGACCTACCATAGCTAAAGTGGTCATCCTGGAGATTACACATATCTTCAAATATATGGTTGCACAAATTTAAACACAAAACACTTTACAAAAATTCTCATAAAATATCATTTGCAAAGGTCTACCCTAATCTGAAGGAAATTAAAAAAGAAGAGTTTAAAAAACACACACACACAACTAACTTCCACCCCAGGAAAGTCTGACTCCCCAAAGGGAAAGATTTCTGCTGTTACACAGAACGGCCCTGTTGGCGGTCTAGATATAACTACATCCAATGTATCACTGTAATGGCAGCAAGGTGGCGCAGTAGATAGAGCTCTGGGCCTGGAGTTAGGAGGACTTGAGTTCAAATCCTGCCTCAGACACTAGATGTATGACCCTGAGCAAGTCACTTAATCCTGTTTACCTCAATTCCTCATCTGTAAAAATGAGCTGGAGAAGGAAATGGCAAACCACTCCAGTATCTTTGCCAAGAAAACCCCAAATGGGGTCACAAAGAGTCAGATACGACTGAACAACATCACTGTAAATACATAGGGTGACTGAAATTTCTCTGTTGGATCCCTGCAATACATTGGACATTCCAAATGGCAAGGCCCAAACGTTTATCTTGCTAGGGTAAGCATGCCAGCTTAAAAAAAAAAAAAGCCAAACTCATAAAGGCTTAAAAAAGGCATAGGGCTTTCCAAAAGGGTTTAAACTTTTGGAATAGAATATTCATGGCTTCTAGGCCATCAGGCAAATCTTATCCTACCAATCTGTAATCTATAAATACCTGACAAATTGTTCTGACTTATGTCACACTAAGGCAAGCAGTCTAGGTATGCTCTTTAAAAGAAAAGAACATAGAGAAGCCCTGAGAGTGTGTTCTATACCCATTGCTAGGCACCAGTATTTATCCTGGGATATACAACATTCAAATTGCTCATAACTCATTTACCCAAGGAGCTCAGTAATAAAACAGAGATCAGTACTTCAGCTACATCCATGCAAAAATTATCACAAAGAAACCGGTCTGGTTTGTAAAGGAAACACACCAGAAACTGAAACATCAAATCAGTTTAAAAGCTAAAGAGTTTAAAGACAATCCTGCTAATTTTTCTATGGTGAGTCCCTACAAATGGATGGAGTTCACCAAATATATCCCAGATGAAGGCTCCAGAATGTAAATCCCATGACTCTAACCCTAATTCTATTTCTAACTCAGCCCTAACTCCATTTTAACCCATCAGACATCAAACCTAATTCTGAGGTTGGGTAGTGTTAGAGTTAGAAATTGAATTAAGATAAGAGATGGAATTAGGGGTAGAAGGTACCCTCTTCCCACCAAGGAGTTCCAGCTCTGGACACAAGTGGAATGAGTTCAGACCAGATTATTCCATTGATTACATCCATTATACTGATGCATAAAGAACAGATGTACAGGTTACCTACAAAACACATATAAAGCAGATACAGTGTAATCTTGGAGAGAAAGACATCAGCTGCTGGGGAAACTAGGAAAAGCCTCAAATCATCAACACATTTATAATTTCTTGGTGGTACACTGAAAAGTTAAGTAACTTAAGTGCTTAGGGAGGGGTAGGGAAGGAATCAAGCATTCATTTTAACCCTAAACATCTCATTCCATCCTCACAACAACCCTGTGAGGTAGGTGCTAGTATTACCCCCATTTTACAGTTGGGGAAGCTGAGGCAGACAAGTTAAGTGACTTTCCCAGGGTCACACAGCTGGTAAGTGTCTGAGGCTGGATTGGAATGCAGTGTCTCTAGTCTCAGTGCTACATCCACTGAGTCACCTAGCTGCCTCCTAAAAGTGGTTTAAGCACTTGGTGTCATTGATCACTTGGGGCTTCTAGTGTAGATATTTATTGTATCACTGTGATCATTAGGCATATTATGAGTTGTCTCTCACAGAGTCCTTAATTTTTGGCAGCTCTACTAGGTGGATTTAGGTATAGCCAGATACCTAAGTGGCAGCTCTTTGGCTTTTGGTTAGGTGAGAATAGGATGAGGATACAGCATTTAAATAGTTTAGCCACCTAAACTCTTTATTGCTAGAGCATTGCACATTTTTGCTCAATTCAGCAGCCTGAAAACTTGGGTTCTAAGCAGTGTGAAGAAAATGTGAAACAGGGGAAAATGAGCACTAAGCCTTCTCTGGTACCATTTTGCTACTGAAAATGGATTCTATGATCTGATAATTACTAGTGTGAAATTCTGCATTTACTTTGCAAAACTATTTTTCTTATGCTTCAAATGGTTTTGGCAGACATTTCCAGAACATATTTTTAATAAAATATTTAAATTCCTTGACATGATGGTAGAATGAACATAAAAAGAAGACATATAGTTTTTGTTTAAATTAAGCAGTACCTTTTAATTTTGGTGCTGCTATTCTGAATTCTTTTAAATTAAAAAATTGTAATGAACTTTTAATGTTAATGAATTAGCGCCTTCCAGAAAGCATGAACTCAAAAGGGAATGCCCAAGAGGTAAAAGGAGCTAGGGACTTTGTGGCCCTGCATGCATCAGTGAAGAGAAGTCTCTGTGGTTTTGCAGTTTTGTTTTTCTAGCACATTTTCTTCCACTCTGGGCCTCAGTTCCCTTTTATATAAAATGAGGGTGTTGGACTAGATGAGCTGTAAGTTCTCTTCTAGTTGTAAATCTATGATCTATTACTTTGGAGGCCACTGCTGAGTGTTCCAAATTTGCTGGCATATTGAATGCAGCACTTTAACAGCATCATTTTTTAGGATTTTAAATAGCTAAACTGGAATTCTGTCACCTCCACCAGCCTTATTGCCCGCAATACTTCCTAAGGCCCACTTGACTTTCTTTTTCAGGATGTCTAGCTCTAGATCAGTAACCACACCATTATGGTTATCGATGATAGTAAGATCTTTCTTGTACAGTTCTTTTGTGTATTCTTGCCACCTCTTCTTAATCTCTTCTACTACTGTTAAGTCCCCACCATTTTGTCTTTTATCATGCCCAATTTTGCATGAAATGTTACCTTGACATCTTTAATTTTCTTGAAGTTATCTCTTGTCTTTCCCATTCTTTTTTTTTTTTAATTTCTTTGCATTGCTCATTTAAGAAAGCCTTCTTATTTCTCCTTGCTATTCTCTGGAATTCTACATTCAGTTGGGTATATCTTTCCCTTTCTCCTTTCTCTTTTGCTTTCCTTCTTTCCTCAGGTCTTTGTAAAGCCTCATCAGACAACCATTTTGCTTTCTAGCTCTTCTTTTTCTATAGAATGTTTTTGTTGCTGCCCCCTGTGCAATATTGCAAACCTCTGCTTCTTTAGTTCTTTAGGCACTCATCTACCAGAACTAATCCCTTAAATCTATTCATCACTTCTACTTCATATTCGTAAGGAATGTTATTTAGGTTATATCTATAGGGCTTGATGGTTTTCCCTGCTTTCTTCAATTTAAGCCTGAATTTTGCAATAAGAAACTCATGATCTGAGCCATAGTCAGCTCCAAATCTTGTTTTAAATGACTATATCAAGCTTTTCCACCTTTAGCTGCAAAGTATATAATCAATCTGATTTTGATGTTGACCATCTGGTGATACTCATGTGTAGAGTTCCCTTTTGGGCTGTTGAAAAGGAGAGTTTGCTATGACCAGTAAGTTATCTTGACAAAACTCTATTAGATCTTTGCCTTGCTTTATTTTGCACTCTAAGGCCTGACTTGCCTGTTATTCCAATTATCTTTTGATTTTCTACTTTAGCATTCCAATTGCCTATGGTGAATGTGACTCCTCTCTTTTTTTGGTGTTATTTCTAGAAGATGTCGTAGGTCTTCATAGAACTGATCAACGTTGGCCTCTTTGGCATCAGTGGTTGGGGCATTGCTTCCATTGGGGTAAGGCATGCCTTACTGCAATGGTAAATGGTTTGCCTTGCATTCAAACATATATCATTTTGTCATTTTTGAGATTGTACGCCAGCACTGCTTTTCACACTCTTTTATTGACTATGAGGGCTAGCTCAATCTTTCTAAGAGATTCTTGCCCACAGTAATATATGCAGTGATCATCTGAATTAAATTCACCCTTTCCCATCCATTTAAGTTCACTAACATGCAAGATGTCAATATTTAATCTTTCTATCTTCTGTGTGACCACATCCAGTTTACCTTGGTTCATAGATGTTATTCTTAAATGCCCAGAATTACACTCATTCTCCTGATGCTGCCTGACTAGAGCAGAGTACAGAGGGAGTATCAACTTCTTATTCCTGGAAACTAAACCTCTCAAAGCAACCCAAGATTGAGTTAACTTTTTTGGTGGCCACATCAAACTGCTTACTCATACTGAGTTTACAGTTACTCAACCCCCAGATCTTTTTCAAACAAATTGCTATCCAATCCTGCCTTCCCTATTCTGTATGTGTGAAGTTGATTATTTTTAAACTCAGATATAAGAACTGACATTTATCCCTATTAAGTTGTAAAGAGGACAATTTAGTCTTGATGTTGGGAAACATTTTCTAACAGCAAGAGCTGTCAGAAAGTAGAGTGGACTGCCTTGGAAAGTAGCTGATTGCCCTCTCCGTGGAGGTCTTCAAGCAGAGGCTGAATGAGCGCATCAGGCCTGTTGGAGGGGTGATTCTTTCTGAGTTGGATTAGTTGCTTATTGAATTCTTTCCAACTCAAAAATTCTGTGAAAATGAAGGAGAATTTCCTGGTTGTTCAGGAGATTAAATAAAATTTATTCCATATCTAATGTCTCATTATCTTTTTTAAAATTCAATTTGATTTTCAGTTCCAAATTTTCTCTCTCCTCCTTCCCCTTTTTCTACCTATTGAGAAGGAAAGAAAAACAAAAACCATTATAAATATGTTTAATCATGGAAAACAGATCCCTGAATTTAACCATACACCTTTCCCTCTAAAAACAGAAAAAGAAAGAAAAGAATATGCTTCAATTTGTGCTCTGAGTCCATTAGCTTTCTATCTGGAAATAGCACGTTGATCAGGAGTTTTTGGAATAAGGTTGAGCATTCGTTGATCAGAGTTACTATATCTTTCTTAGTTCATTATCTTTACAATATTGTTGTTATTATATAAATTACTCTTCTGGTTCTGCTTGCTTCACTTTGTATCAGTTGATTTGACTTCCCAGGTTTCTCCGAAATCATCCCCTTCGTTATTTCTTATACCACATTAGTATCCCATCACATTCATATGCCATAATTTGTTTATCCATTCCTTGATAGGTGATAGGCATTCTCTCAGTTTCCAATTCTTTGCCCCCTTCCCCCAGAAAAGTTTTTATAAATATTTTTGTACAAATGGGTCCTTTTTTATCTTTTGGGGGTATAAAACTAGTAGTGATATTACTGGGTATTCCTTTTCCACTTCTTAACCACATACAGGTTCAGTAATAGATCCCCAAATGGCCACAAGACCCCTCACCATCCTGGGTATGCACAGTCTAATAGCTTTTTGGGCATTGTTCCAAATTTTCTGTCCAGAATGGTTACTATTTCATAGCTCCACCAAGAGCATTCGTGTTCCTGTTTTTTCCTACACAGCCCTCCAGTGTCTCATTATCCTGAGTGCTAATTGGAAAGATAAAAGCCTTTAGAGAGACAAATCTAATTCTGATGGTCTCAGGAGAAGTGCTGATGGGGGGCAAAGTGAACCATAGAGATTACTATTGACAGAAACATCCAAGGCGCTCCTTCCTGCCTTCCAAATTTCTCTGTTACTATTGGGTTACCACTGTCTTCCTAGTCACTCAGGTTTGAAACTCAAGTGATATCCTCAACTCTTTTCTCTCACTCCATACATCCAATTTATTGTCAAGGCTTATCATTTACTTTTGTAACATCTCTTCGATACATCCCCTTCTCTTCTCTGATGCTGCCACCACCATGGTACAGGCCTTTATCCGCCCACACCCGGACTAGTATAATAGCCTGCTGGTGGGTCTGCCTGCCACAAATCTCTCCCTCCTCCAGGCCATCCTCCACTCAGCAGTCAAAGTGATCTTCCTAAAGTGCATGTCTGACCAGGTCAGGTAACTCCTCCTCCCTGCCTTCTCTTCAACTCAGTAAACACCAGTGGCTTCCTATCACCTCCAGAATTTAAAAAAAAGTCCATTGTTTGATATTCAAAACCCTTTATAAGCTGCCTCTTCCCCTCTCCTCCTCTATCTTTCTAGTGTTCTTAGATAATAAAACATTATAGGGATTCATAGCTAGTTGAATGATTGTTCTTCAATCATTTTATTTGTGTCTGACTCTTTGTGACCCTATTTGGGGCTTTCTTGGCAAAAATACTAGAGTGGTTTGCCATTTCCTTCTCCAGCTCATTTTACAGATGAAGAAACTGAGGCAAACAGATTTAAGTGACTTGCCCAGGGTCACACAACTAGGAAGTGTCTGAGGCTGGATTTGAACTCAGGACTTCCTGATTCCAGACCAGGCACTCTATCCATTTTCTCACTTAGCCCGCCCCTGTACAGATTGGTGGACCCCATTTCTATCTGAGTTTGATACCACTACCATATGGTATCAGTCAGTCAAAAAGCTTTACTAAGAACTTACTATGTATCAGGCACTGTGCTAAGGTCTGGAGGTATAAAGAAAGTAAAAAATACCACCCCTGCCCTCAAGGAGCTCATATTCTAAAGGGGGAGACAACATACAAAAAGATTTATACATGCTATTTACAAAATAATAGGTTTGAAAATTTGGACTCCTTTCTGTCTTTAAGGTGGAAGGAAGCTAGCAGCTACAGAGCTAGTGAATGCAGATATTTCAATCTTAGAAGAGATCTTGATCACAGACATGTAATTCTTTACCACTTTCCTTCCTAAGAAATAGCTTTTAAGAACTACTGAACACACTTCTGGTGCCAAGATGGCAGAGTGAGGAAGGACCCCTCTGAATCCCTCCCAAATTCTCCTCCAGAGGACTAGAAAACCACCTCAGAAGTGATCTAGGACAGGAAAGGTCTGTCTCACTGGGCTGGGAGGGGAGAGAAGTCCAGGAGAAGCAGCAGCAACAGCAGCCAGCCTCACAGCAGGGGGCCTGCAGCAAGGCCCCAGGTGAGGCTCAGCCATCCTGCAAGCCAGCAGCCCCCTGGGCAAGTGAGCAAGCTGGGCAACATAGAAAGGCCCCACCTCAGAGACCCCACCCCCAGCACAAGCCACTAGCCAGGCTTTGACCCCATTACTGCCCAGTAGTGAAGCCCCGCTGGGACTGGCCAAGAGTGAGATCCTGCCCCTGGGAGACCTAGTTTCCATAGCAACCCAGCAGTAGGGCCCCACCACTGAGGCAGGCCAACAGCTAAACACCACACCCAGGGGAGGCCAACAGGGAGGCCCTAGTCAGCCTACCCTGAGTAAAGCAAATAGCCAAGCCCTGAAGCCCAGTGAAAGCCAGCAGTAAGACCCTGGGCCCCAGCACAAAAAGCTTGGGACAGTGCAGGAACAGAGCCCAACTCTTACATAAAAACACCAAGTCACAAAAAAGGCAGAAGAAAATGAGCAAAAAACAAAAAAGAACTTCACTATAGAAAGTTATTATGGTGACATGGAGGATCAAGGCATAAACTTAGAAGAGGGCAATAGTGTCAAAATGGCTGCATATAAAGCCTCAAAGAAAAATGTAATTTAGTCTCAGGCCCAAAAAGAATTCCTGAATGAGCTTAAAAAGGATTTTAAAAAGCCAATTAAAGATGTAGAAGAAAAATTGGGAAAAGAAATGAGAGTAATGCAAGAGAATCATGAAAAAAGGGTCAATAGTATGGGAAAAGATATACAAAAATTTATGGAGGAAAATAACTTTATAAAAAATAAAATTAGCCAAATGGAAAAGGAAGTACACTGAAGTTCACTGGAGAAAATAATTCCTTAAAAATTAGAATTGAGCAAGTGGAAGCTAACAACTCCATGAGTCATCAAGATATGATAAAACAAAAAAAAGAAAGTAAAAAAAATAGAGGAAAATGTGAAATTTCTCATTGGAAAAACAACTGACTTAGAAAATAGATCTGGGAGAGAGAATATAAATAACTGAAAGCCATGATGGAAAAAAAAAGCCTGGATAACATCTTTCAAGATATCATCAAAGAAAACTGCCCTGATATATTAGAACCAGAGGGGAAAATAGAAATCGAAGAATCCCAATCACCACCTGAAAGAGATCCCAAAATCAAAACTCCCAGGAACAGCATCGCCAAATTCCAGAGCTCACAGATCAATGAGAAAGTATTACAGGCAGCCAAAAAGAAACAATTTGGATATTTTGGAGCTACAGTCAGAATTACACAGGATCTGGCAGCTTCCACATTAAAGAACTGGAGGGATTGGAATACGATGTGCCAGAAATCAAAGGAGTTAGGATTACAACCAAGAATCACCTACCCAGCAAAACAGAATAGAATCTTCCAGGGGAAAAAAATTGACGTTTAATAAAATAGAGGATGTTTAAGCATTCCTAATTAAAAGACCACAGCTGAATAAAAAATTTGACCTCCATGTACAAGGCTCAAGGGAAACATAAAAAGATAAAACAGAAACAAGAAAGTGAAAATGTAAGAAATTCAATAAGGTTAAACTGCTTATATTTCTACATGGCAAAATAATATTTGTAACTCTTAAGAACTTTATTACTACAAGAGCATTTAGAAGGAGTATATATAGACAGAGGGTGTGGATATAAGGTGACTTTGATGGGATGATACCCTTAAAAAACAAGATAAAGGAGTGAGAAAGAAAAATTGCATGGGAAGAAGGAGGATGGAGATTAAGTGCGGTAAATTATCCCACATAAAGGAGGGATGAAAGAGCTATTATAATGGAGGGGAAGATGAAGGGCAGGGATGGCAGGCAAAGCTTAAACCTTACTCTCACCAAAATTGGCTCAAAGAGGGCATAACATATACAGTCAGTTGGATATAGAAATCTATCTTACCCTATAAAAAATAAAAAGAGATAGTGATAATAAAAGGGGGAGGAGAGACTAATAAAAGGGAGGGTAAATTGGAGAAGGCAGTGATCAGAGGTAGAACACTTGTGAGGAGGGAAAGGGTGAGGGGGTAAAAGAGAGAGAGGGAATAAACAAGCAAAAAATAGCAAGGAGGGAAATACACAGTTAGTTAACATAACTATAAATGTGAATGGGATGAACTCACCCATTAAACAGAAGTGGATAGCAGAATGGATTAAAAACTAGAATCCTGCAATATGTTGTTTACAAGAAACACATTTGAAGCAGAGAGATATGCATAGGGTAAAGATAAAGGACTGGAGCAGAATTTATTATGCTTCAGATAGAGCAAAGCAGGGGTAGCAATTGTTTTGTTGTTGTTTGTTTGTTTGTTTTTGGCAAGGCAATGGGGTTAAGTGACTTGCCCAGGGTCACACAGCTAGTAAGGGTTATGTGTCTGAGACTGGATTTGAACTCAGGTCCTCCTGAATGCAGGGCTGGTGCTCTATCCACTGCACCACCTAGCTGCCCCAAGGGGTAGCAATTGTAATCTCAGACAAAGCAGTAGCAAAAACAGATCTAATTAAAAGAGGTAAGGAAGGAAACTCTATCTTGCTGAAAGGCATCACAGACAATGAAGTCATATCAAAACTAATTATATATGCAGCAAATGGCATAGTGTCTAAATTTTTTTAAGAAGTTGAATGAGTTGAATGAGGAGGAAATAGATAATAAAATTATACTAGTGAGGGACCTCAACTTTCCCCTCTCAGAACTAGATAAATCAAACTAAAAAGTAAACAAGAAAATTTAAGGAGCTGAGTAAAATCTGGAAAAGTTAGATATGATAGATCTCTGGAGAAAATTGAATGGGAATAGAAAGGAACATTTTTTTTTCTCAATAGAACATGGCACCTACACAAAAAAATTGACTATATATTAGGCCATAAAAACCTCACAACTAAATACATATTCATAATGCCATAAAAATTACATTCAATAATGAACAATAGAAAGATTAAATAATCTAATCCTAAAAAATAAGTAAGTCAAAGACCATCATAGAAACAATAGATAATTTCATTAAAGAATATGACAACAATGAGACAACATACCAAAATTCATGGGAGATGCAACCGAAGCAGTACTTAGGGGAAATTTATAACTTCAATTGTTTGCATCAATAAAATAGAGAAAAAGCAGATCATTGAATTGGACATGCAACTAAAAAAAAAACCAACTAGAAAAAGAACAACTCAAAAATCCCCAACTAAACACTAAAAGAGAGATTAAGAAAATTGAAAGTAAGAAAACTATTGAACTAATAAAACTAGAAGCTGGTTTTATGAGGAAAAAAACCCAGTAAAATAGACAAACCATTGGTTAATTTGATTTAAAAAAGGAAAGAAGAAAACCAGATTACTAGTGTCAAAAATGAAGGGTGAATTCACCACCAATGAAGAGGAAATCAAGACAATTGTTAGGAGCTATTTTGTCCAATTATATGCCAATAAATTTGACAATCTAAATGAAATGAATAAATATCTACAAAAATATAAATTACTCAGATTAACAGAAGAAATAAAATACTTAACCCAATCTTAAAAAAAAAATTGAACATGCCATCAATGAACTTTCTAAGAAAAAATCCCCAGGACCAGATGGATTCACCAGTGAATTCTATAAAACATTTAGAGAACAATTAATCCCAATACTATATAAACTATTTTGAAAAATAGGTGAAGGAGTCCTACAAAATTACTTTTATGACACAAATATGGTACTGATACCTAAATCAGGAAGAGGCAAAATAGAGAAAGAAAATTATAGACCAATTTCCCTAATAAATATTGATGCAAAAATTTTAAGTAAAATGCTAGCTAAAAGGTTACAGTAAGACATCACAAAGATAATATACTATGATCAGATGGGGTTTATACCAGGAATGCAGGGATGGTTCAATATTAGGAAAACTCAGCATAATTGGCTATATCAATAGCAAAACCCACAGAAATCATATGATTATCTCAATAGGTGCAGAAAAAGCCTGTGACAAAATACAGCACCCATTCTTATTAAAAACACTAGACAGCATACGAATAAATGGAGCTTACCTTAAAATGATAAGTACTATTTATCTACAACCATCAGCAAGCATTATTTGTAGTGAGGATAAACTAGAAGCCTTCCCAAAAGAATCAGGGGTGAAGCAAGCATGTCCGTTATCGCCTCTATTATTTAATATAGTACCAAAGATGTTAGCTATAACAATAAGAGAAGAAAAAGAAATTAGAGGAATTAGAAAAGACAACAAGGAGACAAAACTATCACTCTTTGCAGATGATATGATGTTATACTTAGAAAATCCTAGAGAATCAACTAAAAAACTAGTTGAAACAATGAACAACTTTAACAAAGTTGCAGGATACAAAAAAACCCCACATAAATCACCAGTATTTCTATATATTATCAACAAAGTTCAGCAGCAAGAGATAGAAAGAGAAACTACATTTAAAATAGCTGTAGACAATATAAAATACTTGGGAGTCTACCTGCCAAGGCAACCCCAGAAACTATATGAAAACAACTATAAAATACTTTTCACACAAATAAAGTCAGATATAAACAATTGGAAAAATATTAATTGCTAATGGGTAGGCCAAGCCAATATAATAAAAATGGCAATTCTACCTAAATTAATCTATTTATTCAGTGCCATACCAATCAAACTATCAAAGAATTATAGAGCTAGAAAAAATAATAACAAAATTCATCTGGAAGAACAAAAGCTCAAGGATATCAAGGGAATCAATGAAAAAATGAGAAAGAAGGTGATCTAGCCATACCAGATCTCAAACTGTATTATAAAGCAGTAATTATCAAAACAATCTCGTATTAGCTAAGAAATAGAGTGGTGGATCAGTGGAATAGATTAGGTACAAATTACACTATAGTAAATGACCATAGTAATCTAGTATATGATAAACCCAAAGATCCAAGCTTCTGGAACAAAAATTCATTGTTTGACAAAAACTGGAAAACAGTATGGCAGAAACTAGGTATAGACCAACATCTCATACCATATACCAAGATAAGGACAAAAATGGTACGTGATTTACACATAAAGGATGATAACATAAGCACACTAAGAGAGCATGGAATAGTTTATTTGTCAGATTTATGGATAAGGAAAGAATTTAGGATCAAAGAAGATAGGTAGAGCATTAAAAAATATAAAATAGATAATTTTGATTACAAAAAATTTAAGTTTTTGCACAGAGAAAAACAATGCAACCAATATTATAAGGAAAGCAGAAAACTGGGAAAATTTTTTTGCAACAAATATCTCTGATAAAGGTCTCATTTCTCAGATATATAGAGAACTGAGCCAAATTTATAAAAATACAAGTCATTCCCCAGTTGATAAATGGTCAGAGAATGTGAACAGGCAGTTTGCAGTTGAAGAAATCAAAGCTATCTATAGTCATATGGAAAAGTGCTCTAAATAACTATTCACTAGAGAAATACAAACTAAAACATCCCTGAGGTACCACCTCACACCTATCAGATTGGCTAATATGACAAAAAAGGAAAATGTTGGATGTTGGAGGGAATATGGGAAAACTGGGGCACTAACGCATTGTTGGTGGAGTTGTGAACTGATCCAACCATTTTGGAGAGCAATTTGAAACCATGTCCAAAGATGGTAAAACTGTGCATGCTCTTTCATCCAGCAATACCATTGCTTGGTCTATATCCCAAAGATGTTAAAAAAAAAAAAAGAGGAAAAGGACCCATTTGTACAAAAATATTTATAGCAGCTCTTTTTGTGTGGCTAAGAATTGGAAATCAAAGAGATGCCCATCAATTGGGGAATGGCGAAACAAGCTGTGGTATATGATTGTAATGGAATATTATTTAGCTATAAGAAATAAAAAGCTTGATGATTTCAGAAAAACCTGGAAAGATTTATATGAACTGATACAAAGTGAAGTGAACAGAACCAGGAGAACATTGTACACAGTAACAGCAATATTGTTCCATGAAGAATTGTGAATGACTTAGCTATTCTTATAAATACAATGATCCAAGACAATCCTAAAGGACTAATGGTGAAGCATGCTATCTGTCTCCAGAGAAAGAACTGATATTGTTTGAACACAGACTGAAGCATGCTATTTTTCACTTTTTTTCATTTTTTTTATTCAAGTCTTCTTGAACAAAATGATGAATATGGAAGTGTTTTGCATAATCGCATATGTATAACCTATATCTGATTGCGTACCATCTCAGAGATGGAGAAGTGGAGGGATAGAATTTGGAACACAAAACATTAAATAAAAGTGTTTAAAAATTTTTTTTAAATTAAAAAGAACTACTAAATTTAATGTTATTTGGAGGTGTAGTGCTCATATTAACAAGCAAATTTCAGAAGGCCATTGAAATAGAGTTGATTTCAAACAATACTTTGTTGAATTGAATGAGCTGAGTGGGACATTTGTCTTCCAAATGAAAATATTTTCTCTGAGAGACCTGAAATGCTACCCATTTGGAAACATCTGGATTAATCTCAAACCCTCTTACCAGTGTCCTCATTCACAGGGCAGTTAGGGTTAGCTTAATCAGACTGCTTTTCTGGCTGAGACGAACCAATGGATTAGAGGAGAGGAGGAAGGAGGCAGGTAGAACCCAGAGCACCTCAAGCCTGGGTTAGGGAGCAAGGCGGGTGAAGGATAACCAAGTTCAATCCTGGCTTTGCCACTCCCTAGGTGTGTGAGACCTTAGATAAGCTGCTCGACCTCTTTAGGCCTCAGTTTCTTTATCTGTAAAGTGAAGAATGTACTATCTCCCTGAGAATATTGCTATGAGTATCATATGAAATGGAAAAACTTTACACGTCAGCAGTTGTTTGGAGGACTTTGGGTAGCATGAAGACATTGGGTTCCTGGAAAGGAGGAAAGGGGCAGGGTCCCAGGGGTAAACTTTGCTTACTTTGAAATTAATCTATGATCTTAGATAGTGCCAAGATTGTTACTACATTTCTCCTCATCTTGCCTTCTCTTTCTTTCCCTCTTTTCCACCCTACCCCAGGGCCTAAAGCAATTATCATGTCACCCTTGACAGGGTCTGTGATTCTCTGTTTCCCCTCCCCTCCAACTCTCTGTTCTCTTCCCTCACCTCACTCTGCCTGGAGTGGTGAGGTGGTATAGTATAGGGGAGGCAGTTATGGGAGTGGGGGAGGCAAGCATTTATTAAATGCCTACTCTGTGCCAGGCATTGTGCTAAGTTCTTTATAGTAAGCTGTCACTGGAATGAAATACCTAGAAACCTGGAAATCAGCTGTACACAGTAAACAGAAGTGTGTGTGGCATGTCTGGGTGGGAGGGGTACTATTTTATGGATTGTAGTTATCCCTGGGCCTTACTCAGGGGAACTCTCCGTGATGATCAGGATGGTGTGGGAAGCACATGCTTCGTGTAAGACTGTGAGGTGGGAAAAGGCTGACTGGATGAAAGGTGAGTCAGAAGGAGTCATGAGTAACATCTCTTCCTGGCTGATGTTTTAGGGGAACCTCTGTTTGGAGGAAGCATCTACCTTTGAGGAAGTCTTTTACTTTTTCCTCTTCTACCAGTTGTCAGACAGGAGTAACCACAGCAGCTTCCGCTGGTGGGTACCAGTGTCCCCGCCCCAAATCTCAGGGGACTACAGAACCTGTATTTCTCTCTCCAGCCCTTCAGGTTTCATACCTGAGTGGTAAAATGGGAATGGAAGAGAAGCACACCAGGTGGTGATCAGTGATGTCAAGGGAATTTCTTCTGACAAGGGCCCCGTTCTCCTTGAGACAAATGACTGATCTCCTTGGCTCTCACTTGAATCTTCCCTCTGAGATCTTCTTAACAGTAATTATTAGCACTGTATGAATAGTGTCTCATTTGATCAATTATTATCCCCATTTTGTAGATGAGGAAACTGAGATAGAGATGAAGTAACTTGCCCAGGTTTATACAGTTAAGCATCTGAGGCTGGATGTGAACTCAGGTCTTCCTGATTCCAGGCGCAGGACTCTATCTACTGCCCCAACCACTTGCCCTGTGATTGGGACTGCTGTGATCTTTTGTATTTGCTACAAAGACCCCTGTGCCTAGAGCCAGGCTGAGCCTGAAAGAGAATGTGAACAGCGAATGTGCAGAAACACACCACTTTATTTTCATTACTTATCAATCGGTTATTATTGAGATTGACTGATTGAAACTGTGACTTCTGTTTTCGTTACCTTTTTTTATTTTTTATTTTTTTTTAGGCAGTTGGGGTTAAGTGACTTGCCCAGGGTCACACAGCTAGTAAGTGTCAAGTGTTTGGTCTGAGGCCGGATTTGAACCCAGGTCCTCCTGACTTCAGGGCCGATGCCCTATCCACTGCGCCACCTAGCTGCCCCGCTTCTGTTTTCATTATCAATTAATCTAATCACCTCTCTCCACTTTCAGGAGACTGTTGGGCCTTTCCCAGGTGCTTCTTAGACAACCTGTGGAAACAGTCATTTGTTTGACACTGACCTCCCAGGGCTGGTATGAGGACAAAATGAGATAATATTTGTAAAGTGCCTTGCACCCAGTAGGTGATTAATAAATTTGTGTTCCCACTTGTTCCCCTTCAGGCTGAATACAGCTCATCCACCCCTAGGTGAAACACTGTTACAGGAGGAGGATGTTACTCTCACATTGACAAAATTATGAGTGGACAGTGGGCCAAGTAAAATTACCAAGAATTGTATTCAAAGCATTTCCACAAAAGGATGATAATGATCATTTATATTTCTATAGCATTTTAAGATTTTCAGATCATTTTTCTCTGAACAACCCTGAGAGATAGAAAATTGCAAGTATTATCATCCCCATTTTACTGATGAGGAAACTGAGCTTCAGATAAGGGGCATCACTTGTTCATAATTATTCAGCTAATACATATCAGAATGGATTTGAATCAGGATAAAAAAGTAAGCTTTCTTCCCAGTTTACCACATTGTCACAGGGCAACCTCACGTGGGGTATGCCTATGAAGTCAACTCTCTTATTTACACGTGACTTACTGTACAAACTTTGTGGGTTATCTGTGGTGAATTTTTATATCTTAGGCTAACCTCTCACCTTTACTCAGTGCCAACCCCAATTATCAATGGGTGTTCATTGCCTTGGCTAGTTAACTCTTATTATCAGTTAACATTGATATCAAAAGTGTATAATGAATGCCTTCGAATCCCCAAAGTGTTTATTAGGAACTTGAAAAGACTGCATGTGCAGGCATGTAATCACACACACATATGTACACATAAATACATATATATATATATATATATAAACACCCATATTGCTTATGCATTGGTGCTGCCTATGGGGTTTTGGAAAGTTATTAGTACAATAAGAATGGACCACAGAGATGTAACAAGAATGCCACCCAGCTATCACTGAAAAGCCTTAGACCTTTTATGCAACATTGACTGTCAGCCAATCAGGTAATAAGTATGTATTATGTGCCAGGCACCATGCTAAGAGCAAAGGATATATAAAAATGGCAAAAGAAAGTCCCTGCCCTCCAGAAGCTGACTATCTAACGGGGAAGACAATAAGCAAACAGATATGTATAAGCAAGCTACATACACACAGATACACATAGATGTATACATTATATGTGTGTGTGTGTGTGTATATACACATACATACATATATGTATGTATGTCTATGTGTGTATGTGTGTGTATAGGATGAATGCTGCTGTTTGTCCTTCATCCTCAAAGAGGACCATCACATCAGGGAGGTGATGCCATGACACACAAGTGAATTGGATTAAAATGAGGGAGAGTCACCAGCCAGGTCACCAGCCTTGCTTTTTCCTTCAGAGCCACGTGGGTCCAGTGGCCAGATATAGATCAGGACAACTGGAGATGGCCCAGCATGCAGAGGAGCATAGGAAAAATGGGAAATAATCAATAGGAGGAAGGCCCTAGAATGAAGGGGATTTGGGAAAGGCTCCCTGTAGTAGGTGGGATTTTAGCTGGGACTTGAAGGAAGCCAGGGAAGCCAGAGGGTGATAAGGAGGGAGAGAATTCCAGGCATGGGGATCAGTCAGAGAAAGTGCCTGAAGGCATCATGTTAAAAGGATTCTGCTCACAGTGTGTCATTGTTTCTTATCCAGACCAGTGGCATCTTGATGGTTCTCTGCTGAGATTCTTGAACAGCTGTCCTTGGACTCTGGTCAGCTAGCTTGTCTCTGAAGGCAAAGTAAATTTTGAATCATTTGGGTCATCACACAGGCCAGAACTATTATGGACCCTGGGTCATTATAGTCTTCCTGGAGGCTATTGACAACACTCAATTAGTTCTTTAGGAGATTGCCATTTACTCATTTGTTGACATAGTTCATGAGATCATAGATTCAGAGCTAGAAGGGACCTTTGGAGATATCAAGGGTAATCCCTCTCACTTCATAGATGAGGAAACTGAGCCCAGTGGGTTAAATGGTTTGCCCAGTCATATAAGTGGCAAAGCAAGGATTTGAGCTCATGTCCTCAGGCTACAAATCCAATGTTCTTTCCACCTCTTCATGCTGCCATAGCCTTGTTAGGACCAGACTAGCCAATTCATTGAGTGAACCCATAATGATAGGCTAGATCAATTCAGGTTAGTGGCAGTGGTAGGGGTGGGAAATGGAGGGTATTCTTGTGTGGGATTCTTCCACTGGCAATATTTGATTGTAATGAGTAAAATGGCCACAAGAGGAATGTGCTAAGCATTGTGTATATCATATGACTGTCTGGTTTATCAACAGGAACACGCATTACCTGGAGTGAGGAAAGGGAGATGGCTTAGGATGACTGGCATGAGGAGCTCAAGACCAAGGAGTTCAATGGCCGTAAACCAGTGGCCTGCTCTGCCCTTTTTTGTCTTCCCTGGATTAACCTAGAACCCAGAACAGTCTTAGTTCCATATTCTCTTTACAATTCCTCCATCAATCCCCAGTCCCTAGCCAGGGCCCTGCTTCTAACTCTTAATGTCAGAATAGTCCCTTTGATGATTTCCACTTCCTTCCGAGGGTTACATGAAGCAAAATGAGTCAGGTCTTACTGAAAAAAACTGACCCTACAGTCACAACAGGCTGGGTTAACTCTAAAAATATTCATTTTGTCTTTATTTCTTCTCCTTTTATCTAAGTCCGAGTCAGTCCTCTGCCTCCCTCAGAGGCCAAAGAAGAATGAAAAGGGTAGGAATAGCCTGAACCCTTGGGATATCCTAGCCAGTGGCCTGACATTATGGCTATATACTCATTTTGCTTTGAAAGGTTGGTCATTCCTGCCTCTTGCTCCAGGTCTAGGGTGGCTTTGATGGAAATTCTGGACAGGAACAATAATGCCAACACTGTCATGTAGAGGTTGGTATTGAGGAATTTTGAGAGGGAAGATGCAGTCTTTCAGTGTCAAAAGAGGAACATTTACACAAATTAATGCCTACCCACGTACCGCTGGGCAAAACATTTTGTCAAATCTATTTGTCTTCCTTCTGTCAATGAAGGATAAATAGGTTGAGTTTAATCTTGGGGAATTTCTCTTTAATAATTTAAAATTTAAACTTAATACATTTAAAACATTAAAATTTAATAATTTATTTGAATTTCTCTCCAATAAATAGCATGGTTCATGTTTGCCCTTATCCAGAAGTGTCTCTGGGAATATCTTAATTTGGATTATTTCTAGCTATTTCCTGAGATTGTTCTGTAGTTTCCCTGAAAGCACAAGGCTCTTAATCGGTTCAAAACTTTCTCTTCTCTTCTCAAGCCTCCCACATTTCTTCCCCCCCCCCCCCCGCTGAAGACTTTGCCTTTTTTATTAAGGAAATTGAGACCTTAAGTTACATCTCTCATTACTTTATCTCAAAACCCCCTGACATCATCTCCTACCCCCCAACTTTTTTGTCCATTCTCCCAATCTTTGACAATGAGGTGGCCCTTCTCTTTGCCAAGGTCATTTGCTCAACATATGCCCTTACTTAATCCCATTCTCTCTAGCAGATTGATCCCTCAAACACCCCTCTTCTCTCTAACCTTCAACCACTCCCTCCCTACTGACTTCAAACAAACCCAAGCCTCCTCATCTTTGAAAAACCTTCATTAAACCCCACCATATCATCAAGCTGGAGTACTTTATTCCCCCCTTTCTCAGTCCAACTCCTTGAAAAAACTATTTCTACTCTACCTTCACCTACTCTCCTCTCACTCACTGCTCAGCCCTTTGAAATATGGCTTCTGATCTCATCAGTCACCTGAAACTTATTTCTAATGTTACAAATGATCTCTTCATCTCCAAGTCTCTCCCCACTCCAGTCCATCCTCCACACTGCTGCCAACATGGTTTTCTTTATGCATAAATCTTGCCATGTTGCTCTTTGACTCAGTAAAGGCCAGTGGCTCCCTATCACCTCTAAGATAAAGTAAAAACACTTCTGGTTTTTAAAGTCCCTCATAACCTCACCCTAACCTCTCCTTCTAGACTCATTAGACATTACTCTTCTTCCTCTACTCTATGGTTTTCAGCTGAACTGGCCTTCTCACATGGCACCCTATCTTTTGTCACCATGTTTTTGCACTGGCCAAACTTGGAATGCACACCTTGCACCTTTGCTTCATAGGATCTCTTTCCTTTTTTTTTTTTTAAATAATTATTTAATTTATTTTTAATTTTCAGCATTCACTTGCATAAGGTTTTGAGTTTTAAATTTTCTCCCCCTCCTTCTCTTCTCCCCCTCC
This sequence comes from Phascolarctos cinereus, assembly GCF_003287225.1. Taxonomy (NCBI): domain Eukaryota; kingdom Metazoa; phylum Chordata; class Mammalia; order Diprotodontia; family Phascolarctidae; genus Phascolarctos; species Phascolarctos cinereus. The sequence goes on along the minus strand of NW_027555958.1, from coordinate 375,468,169 downwards.
AAGACAGCATACAATCTGCTATAGGCTGTGCTTATACATTCATATTAAGCATATTTTCCCATTAGTCTTGATGTAAAGAACTATTAGAACTAATGGGACGAACCATGAGAATGAAGAAAGAAAACAAAACAACAAAGGAAAAGGAGAGCAAATAGTATGCTTCCATCTGCATTCAGACTCCATAGTTCTTTCTCTGGATGTGGATAGCATTTTCCATTGTGAGTCTTTTGCAGTTATCTTAGATCCTTGCATTGCTGAGAAGAGCCAAGTCTATCAAAGTCAGTCACCTCACTATGTGGCTGTTACTATGTACAATGTTCTCCTGGTTCTGCTCATTTCATTCTGTGTCAGTTCGTGTAAGTCTTTCCAAGTTTTTTTGAATTCAGCCTGCTCATCATTTCTTATGGAACAATAGTATTCCATTACATTCATATACTACAACTTGGTCAGCCATTCCCCAATTGATGGACATCCCTTCAATTTCCAATTCTTTGCCACCATGAAAAGAATTAGTATAAATATTTTTGTACATGTGGGTCCTTTCTCCATTTTTATGATCTCTTTGGGATACAGAGTATCTCTTTAAGAAGCAACTTGTGCTCTACCTTCTGTATGAAACTGCCTGATTCATCCCCCAACATCTAGTGTCCTCTGTCCAACTTTACTTTGCATTGACTTTATATTTACATATGTGCATATTGTCTCCCATTATACTTATAGGTATATAAACACAAACACACACATACATATATGTCAGTTCCTCGAGAGCAGGAATTGTTTCATTCTTTGCATTTGTATCCCCAGAAGCCAGTGTAGTGTGTGGTATGTCATAGATGCTTAATAAATGTTTGTTGATTGATTGTTTGGTTTTATTGACCAAAATTTATTAACCAATTAACCTTGACTAAAAGCGTATTTATTTCCAACAGACATAGGACTTGCTTTTGAATTAAGCAGCCATGGAATAGCTCTCTTCTCTTTCCTTCTGTGGAGGGTCAAGTCTCCAGCCCTATAGAAACAAGTTTCAGCACACTAAGGAGGAAGTAGCACACACACATAGATTTAGGAACTCTGCTGATGGCAATGTTCACGTGCTATCTTGTGGTGACATCCACTTCCCTTAGAGTCTTGGTTTCCAGGGGTGGGGAACCTGTGGCTTCGAGGCCACATGTGGCCCTCTAGATCTTCAAGTGTGGCCCTTTGACCTGTCAAAGGCTTTGGAGGTCAGAGACGCTTGAGGACCTAGAGTGCCACATGTGGCCTCAAGTCTGCAGGTCCCCCCCCCACCTCAGTTTAGGCATTCAGATGCCTGATTTATGCTCTAGGTCCTACAACACTGTCCATGGCACTGCCAGTTTGTTGTATCTCCTACCTTCTGCTAGGCTTGGGTGTCCATTGCTGCTCAGTCAGCAGCCTGCTTGTCCTGCCCTGTGGGTTAGGTGTTTCTAATTGGCACCATGAAGTAACTGTCATCTGGCATTTAAAACCCTTCACAACCTGCCTCCTTCCTACTTTTCTAGTCTTCCATTCAACTCCCTCCCTTCCACGTACTCAATGATCTAGCCACACTTCTTGTTCCTCATAAACTCTTCTCCATCTCTGACCTCTGTTCCTTTCTGCTAGCGTGCCTGAAAACATTCTCCACAATCATTTCTGCCTACTGGCTTCCCTGGCTTCCTTCTAGACTCAGCTCAGAGCCCATTTCCTGCAGGAGGCATTTCCTGGTTCTCCCTACTGCCGGTGACTTTACCCTTTTCCGTTTACCCTGTCAATGTCTTACATATGCCTTTTTTGGGGGTCATGTTGTCCTCTGCATTAGAATGTGAGCTTCTTGTGTTTTTGCTTTTCTTTGTGTCCCCAGAAGTCAGCACAGTTCCTGGCACAATGTAAATGCTTAATAAATGTTTATTGACTGCCTGCCACCCGCATGGATAGCTGGTCTCTTCGTCCCAACAATCCCTTATTGCCTCCTCATTTCATATATATCCAAGGGTGTGCTGGGGAGTCAGGTTCATGAGAATCTATTGTTAAATTTTCAGTGTGAGCATGTACACTACTCATTCCAAAGCATTTATAGCATGCCTTAGGAAATGGCAAGGCTTGGTTTGTTCTTTTGCTGATTGCTAAGAAAGTAATGGGGAAAATGTTGAGTGCAAAATTAAATTCACAAGTGTGTTGTGAATACATTTTGTCCCTTAGAGAGCCAGTTATTAAACATTTACCAGCATATTCCTGTCCTGGGCCCACAGCCAGTTTTTTCCTCTAGACCTATGTTGACTATATGTGTATTACAGGAGTCTTTGCATTTCATGGGGATGTATGTCTAAGAATCAATCTCTCATGAAACCACCCAAGGGGAAGCTCTTACTACATACTTATTTTGTTGTTTTTGTTGCTGTTCAGTCATTTCAGTTGTGTCTGACTCTCTATGACCCCATTTGGGGTTTTCTTGGCAAAGATACTGGACTGGTTTTGCCATTTCCTTCTCCAGCTCATTTTACAGATGAGGAAACTGAGGCAAATGGGGTTAAGTGACTTGCCCAGGGTCACACAGCTAGTAAGTCTCTAAGGCCAGAAGTGAACTTAGGGAGATGAACCTTCTTGACCCCATGTTTGGCACTCTCTGCCCACACACTTGTTGCTGGTCCTTAAAAGAGAGATTGGAAGTTATTGGATATTCACTTAAAATTTTTCTCTGTCCATCTTAGAACCTGATAGCTCAAAGACCTGTAATTTGACCCCTTACTTACTGCATAAATCCCCATTCTAGTGGTGGGCTGAACTAAATAAGGCAAAATTAAATAGGAATAAAAAAATTCCTTCACTTAGTTTCATAAGATCATAGATTTGAGAGTGGAAGCCACCTTTGAGGTCATCTATTCCAACCTCTTAATTTCACAGAGGAAAATGAGGCCCAGAGAGGTTAAGGATAATTTGCCCAAGGTCACACAAATAGTGAGTAACAGAGGCAAAATGAGCAACAAACAACTTTTTAAAATTAACAAAAGACTCCAACAGCAACACCCCCGGCTACATGAGTACAAGAGTGGGGGGGGTAGTTAGAAAATAGTTTACTTAAAAATTACTGTGGTAGGGGGCAGCTAGGTGGTGCAATGGATAGAGCTCCAGCCTTGGAGTCAAGAGGACCTGAGTTCAAATCTGACCTCCGACACTTGACACTTACTAGCTGTGTGACCCTGGGCAAGTAACTTAACCCTGATTGCCTTACCAAAAAAGCAAAGCAAAAAAAAAAATACTATGGTGGGTTCTTTTGGGATGAAAGCTATAAGCTATTGTGATGCAATAGTTTGAAAATTAACTTCTATTTCTCCCTTACTCTAATGTCCCTATGATGTCATTGCTCTAGTCATTCATTTCAATGATACAGGTCACTCTCTTCTCGTACCTGCCTATGCTGTGTGAGTTTTGTCCACATTCTACCATATGTGAACCTATGATGGAGGGGGGGAGGGAGCATCGAAAGACTCATTGAAAGATTTAACAACATCGTTTGCTTTGTTCATCCACCTTCTGATTATTAGTAGCAAATGAGCAATAAACCAGGAGATGTATGCCCATTGAATGTGTTCACTACTTTAATGGAAGAGGTCCTGTGCAGGGTCCAAACCGAAAAGGTGAGTCTTCATGCAGAGGGTGAGATCCTCACGATGTCCCTGTTTGTAGAAGGCATTGTGCCAATTTCATTAAGCCCTGGAACTTCGGAGAGCCTCCTGAGTTGAGCTTAGATCACATTCATAGAAGGGAATAATACACAATGAGGGAGGTGGCCATCCCACTGATTTCTATCCTGTTCTGACAACATCTGGAAATCCACGTTTAGCTCTGGGTGTCACCTTTAAGAAGAGACATTAATGAGAGAACACATCCTGAAGATGGTGACCAGGATGATGAGAAGACTATAAACTCTGACATATGAGGAACTGAGAATGTCTAGCTTGGAAAAGAGGAATGGGATATGACAGCTATCTTCAATTATTTTAAAAGTTGCGTAAGACAGAGACTAGCTTTCGTCTTCTTGCCCTCAGAGGGTGGAATTAGGAATAATGGATGTAAATTAAACCTCTATGTTTAGACTTGATATTAAGAAAAAAAATCTCCAACAATTAATAGCATCTTGAAATGGGATAAATCTGCCATGGGAACAAGAGCTTAGCTAGGGGATGGAGTAGAAGCTTCTGAAGTTTCTTCCAACCTTCAAAGTCTATAATTAGTATTTTGGTCAACCAGATCCATCTCAGATTTAACTAGCAACAAACTAAAATGCCTTTTTTTTTAAAGCAAGCTGCTCCCTAGCTATGTCTCTGCCATTCTATATTTGTGGGGTTGTTTTCTTTTTTAAGCTAAGAATTTTATATGTAAACATATAAACACATAAAAATATCACATTTAATCTTATTAGCTTCATCCCATCCTTCTAGCCAGTTGAGTTCATTTTGAATCTTGATTCCCTCTAAGTCCCATGTGTCATCTAAAAACTTGATGAATATGTGTGCCATCCATGTCATCATCAAGGTCACTGATAAAAATGTTAAACAGATTAGAGTCAAGAATAACCTTGGGTCACTCCAGCAGAGATCTTCCTCCTAGTTGACATTTATCCATCAATGAATACTTCTAGTCTAATCAATCAACTGGGCAGCTAGGTGGCTCAGTGGATAGAGTACTGGGCCTGGAGTCAGGAAGACTCATTTTCCTAAGTTCAAATCTAGCCTCAGACACTTACTAGCTGTGTGACCCTAGGCAAGGCACCTAACTCTGTTTGCCTTAGTTTCCTCATCTGTAAAATGAGCTGGAGAAGGAAATGGCAAATCACTCCAATATCTTTGGGGTCATGAAGAGTCAGAGACAATTGAACAACAATCATTTAACCAGCTATGAATCCCTGTAATGTTTTGTTATCTAGCCCATATCTCTCCATCTGGCCAACAAATATATCATGAGAGACTTAGTAAAGAAATTTCTATAAGGATTGAAATTCAAGTACTGTAACTGTGCCCACATGATCTCCTGGTCCAGAACTCCTTCCAGAAAATGGAAGTGTAGCAGGAAACCCATAAAGGAGAGAGGTAACACAGACCAGAGCAGGGCAAATGCATCTCTTTTATAGTGGGGACTGCTACCATGGCAATCTCAATTAGGCAAAAGGCACAGACTCATAATTTTGGAATTGGAAGAGCTGTCAACATCCATCCAACCCACTCCAGCTTACCCAAAAAGTGCTCATTCTTGAAGACCTTCAATGACAGGCAACTTAGTACACCCCTTTCTACTTTTGGAGAATTCTAATTATGAGTAAGTTTTTCCTGGCGTCAAGTGAGCATTGATCTCTTTAAAACTTCCATACATAGTTGCTGGTTCAGTCCTACATGGCCAAACAAGACAAGTCCAATCCCTCTTCTATGCAATGGCCCTTCAGATACTTGAATATAACCATCATGCTTATCTTGTGTTTGTGCTTCTCCAGGCTTCACATTCCCAGATCTTTCAAATGGTTTTTACGTAGCATGGACTCTCAAGGTCCTTCACCAATCTGGTTGTTTTCCTATAGCCAGTTTATCATTTTACTTGAATTGTAACATTCAGAACTGAACATAATACTCTAGATGTGGTTTGACTAGGAGAGAGTGTGGCTGGACTGTTTCCTCTTTATTCAAACAGCCCAAGGTCATATTAGGCTTTTTAATTGCTCTATGTTGAGTTGAAGTTCACTAAAATCTCCCAGATCTTTTTCAGACCAACTGATATTTTCCCACGTTTCCCTCAGTTTGCATCAACAACATGCATTTCACAAGTGTTCTTTCTTTTTTTTATTACAAAATAAAATTCTGATACAAAATTATACCCTGCAATTCCCAGAGGAATTTTATAGCTCTTACAATTAAAATTGAGTTCTATTAGAACCAAAATTAGGTCATTCAAAATAAAAAACAGTCTGTGTCCTCCAAGAATGAAGCATGTAGAGGACGTGAATGGGGTACAATAAGGGGGAGCTGTGGTGTGATGGGATTTCAAGATAACTAGGGAAAAAAAACCCTAAAGTCCCTCTTGAGCATGAATCAGATCATTGGTAGAGTTGCCCAAGGCATTTGTCAGTTCCCCTTTCTGAAGGAGGAAAAAGAAGTCATGATGACAGCAGGTCCACGAGGCTGATGCATGGTGCTATGGAACTCATGCTGGACTTGGTGTCAGAGGCTCTGGGTTGAAATTCTTATTTTGCCATTTACTTACTCTGTGACTATGGGTAAATTAACTAAGCCTCTTGGATCATGGTTTTTTCTTCCATAAAATGAAGGGGCTGGATTAGATAACTCCTAAACTCTGTTCTAGCGCTGCTTCTAGAATCCTATAATCCTAGGTGAGGGGACCCAGAAAAAGGACAAAAATTTGACTGGTGAGAAAGTGGAATCCATTAGTCCTCAAAAAAGAATCTAAATATGTGTACATATATACATATATATATATATATATATGTATGTATATACACACACATATACATATATACATATATGTATATACACACATATACATATATACGTATACAGCCTATAATCTGTTTTTTAAAATACATAGGATGTCATCTTATGGATACAATTTAACTGATATAAACAATAAATAGTTTAAAAAATAAAAGATGTCTTCATTCTAAATAGTTCAAAGAGAAGTTTGATAAATAAATAGAGATGCTAGATGAGGTATTGAATGAAAGTAATAAATAGCCCAGTGGGTGAGGGGAAGAGGCATCCCTGGGGTTTCCAAAACCTGGCTCAGCTCACATGGAACCCTGGCATCTAAATGTGGAGGTGCCTCATTCTCTTCCAGTTTCTAACAGAGGCACCATCTCGGTTTTCCTGGTCTGAGGGATCTCTCAGTTTCTGATATGCGTCGTCAAGTATTCCTCCATGTAGCTGATGAATATATCAAAATCCCCCATTGCTTTGTAGACTCCTCGTTCCTGGAGCTGTACAAGGAGGAAAGAAATATTTGGTCAGAATCTAGACCTCTCATATTGTAGCAGGGCTAGCGAGGTCATGCAGTGGTTTAAGCATTGGACCTACAGTCAGCAAAGACTTGAATTCAGATCTGGAACTCAGACACTTCCCTGGGCAAGTCACTTAACTGCTGTCTGCCTCAGTTTATTTGTAAAATGGAGGTTATAATAACACCTGCTTCCAGGATTGTGGTCAGGATCAAATGGATGTAAAATGAGCACTTTGTAAACCTCAAAGCACCATATAAATATTATTATTATTATTATCTTTCAAGAGCACAACTAAAATCTCATTGATAGCGATTAGAGGGCTTCTCAAAGCACAGCAGCATGGCTATTTTGGTGACCTGTGGGACCACTCACTCTTTTATAATTTCCCTAGGAGGGGAGGGAATAGCTATAGCCCTTGTCTTTGCAAATCATATGCACTTGTCTGGTCTTCTCTGAGGGAAGTTTTTGTGCCCCCTTCATCTCATCTCTCGTGAAACTAGTTTGTGAGGGAAAGATTCATCTCTCTGGGACTCAGTTTCCTCTGTAAAATGAAAGAGTCATTTTAGTTCGTAGATACAGAGCTGAAAGGCACATCATAGTTCATCCAATCCAATCTTTATTTTACAGAGAAGAAATCTGAGGACCACAGACTTCCAGTGTCACAAAGCAGCGCATTAGAGAGGGCATCTGAGCTTTCTGAATCTCTATCTGTCTTTCTTTCCCATGCAGTAGGCTGTGTCTCCTTTCACCAACTTTAAATCATAGGATTTCTGGCAGCCGGATGAATTAATTATGAGCTGGGGCTTTCTTTGTCAGAGAGAAGGAGGTATCAGCCTCCCCTCACCTCTCAAACCATGACTGCAATGGCTAAGGTAAGTGTAGATGGTAGACAGAATGAACTCAGGGCTGAGGCAATGACTGCTGTGTGCCTGACTAAGCCCAGGGAGCCTGTGCCACTTTTCACGTCTGTTCCCTACACATGTGATGATTCTCTGTTCACAGCTAGGCTGTGAATGCTTCTGGAAGAAAGGAGCTATCTTGCACTGCCCCCACTGCTCAGTTATGAGATGTTCACCAGCTGGTACATCAACCAACCTTACAGACTTGTGAGTGCCTTGAGGAGTCATTTAGAAACCCTCAAAGACACTTCACAGAAAATAAAATGCAACCAAGACAGCAACTCCTATCTGACACCATTTGCTGAGTTCCCACACTTGCCTACGGAGGTAAAGGGACAGGGGGGACTGTTGGGCCAAGTGGGAAAATTGGGACAGTTTGGGAACGGCAGAGACAAATTCTCCGTTCAATGTCCCCTTCACCTCCCACTCAGCAGGACTCACCTTCTCATAGGTGCTCTTGACTTGCTTGACAACTCTGCTCCTATCTTCACAGGGCAGGAATCTGTGCTGTAAAGAGAGAAGCAAGGTCGGGTAAGCGAGGCCTTCCAGGGTGCTTTGTAATCTCAAAGGCTGGGGGTCAGGCCAGCTAGATAAAGGAAGGAGGCCCTCTCTTCCTGCTTCAGAGTGGGGCACTCAGGCAGCAATAGTCTGATTTCTTCATGTTCTGTGAACCTCTGAGCCTTGCACACCCACCACCTCATCCTTGCTTAGAAGGGGGTAAGGAATATTCACTTTTTTTTTTATAGAGGTAGATAATTTAGGCCCAAAAAGGGTGAAGTAATCACATGGGGAGTCTCAAGTCACATATAGGGAATCCTTGGCAAAACTGGGATTACAACTGAGATCTACTCTGGGTTTTACCCTCACAACAGAGCTGAGGGTAGGACCCTCTAACCACCACTGAGCATCATGTAAGACAGTAGAACCAGCCTTAAAATTTAGCCAGTGGCCAATACTGGACACAATCTGCAAAGCTCCATGTTCTGATTTCTCTGGATGAGTGTATGGAAATGAACAAGCAGAGGAAGTGTGCATGTGCTTTGGGGTGGGGGGGAGGGGATGCCTTTATAATTTCAGTCAGAAAAATAAGGAAGTTCAATATTTATCTATGGGCACAGAAACTCATTGAAAGGCCTAGTCTCGGGCTTTTCTGAAGTGAAGTGGGCCGGTTTCTCACCCCATACATTTCCACTTTGAGTTCTGCTCCAGAATAACTTAGAAATGATAAGTTACTAGTATCTCCACAGTTCAAAGGAACAATTAGGGTACTAACGGTCCTTGTCTGGGTTACTTTCCTAGGAGCTTGAGGGGCTCAGCCTCCCCAAGATCCTTCTTGCCCAGGGCCTCATCCAGAATGTTAAGAAGTCAGTCTGCCGGTGGAGCTCAGTGATTCCTAATTGTATATGGTGGTGGGGGAGTCCCAGGGGAAGGGCCTAAGGGAGGGGGAAGGAGAAGGGCAAGGGGGAGTTAATAAACCCACTAATGACTCAGAAATGACAGGAAAGCTTTTTGCAAATTGCCAATGCTATGTAAATGCTCAACTGCCTCCCTTCCCTTCCACCACCCCCAGTGAGAAACAAATAGCTGATCAGTCTCTCTGTATTGCTGTGTTTGTGTATGGATGTCTGCATGTGTGTATGGTTGTGACTCTTTCTGTGTCTGTCTCTCTGTGTGTAGTTGTGCAGGTAAGTCTGTGTGATTGAATGTCTTTCTGTGTCTATTGGTGCATATATGGTTGTGAGTCTATGCCTTTGTATGTGTGATTGTATGTCTCTTGGTGTCATTGTGTCTCTGTGTGCATTTGTGTGTTTATATATGTCTCTATGTGGTGGATGTGGTTATACGGTTGTATATCTGTATGTTGGTGTGTATATGGTTGAATATATGGAGGTCTCTGTGTGTATGTACTTGTGAGTTTCTCTGTGTGTCTCTGCATGTCTTTTTGTGTGGTGATGTGTTTGTGTGTCTTTCTGCACGCATGTGGTTATGTATTTTTGCACACATGAATATGTATATGTATATGGTTGTGTGTATTTCTACATACGTATGTATGTGTGTGTGTGTGTGTAGCGCCAAGAGGACTGTGCCATATATCCTCTCCTACTCACACAGCGTTTGAGCCTCAATCTCAGTGCCTTCAGCTTCTCGCCTAAAGAGCCCACGTTCTCTTTGATGTCCACTTCATTCTTCTCTGCCTGAGGCATCACTTCCTCCAGGTAAAACTGAATCATCTCTGACAAGGCCTGGCAGCCCAGGTAACTCTGTGAGGATGCAAAGTCAGAGAGGGTTGTGAGGGAAGGGTAAAGGAAAAGGGATGCTAGATGAACTCTGATTTGAAATCTCTCCCCCTAAGGTGTCCTGTGGAGATGCTGAAAGACCCACTCCCAGCCACTATTCCAGCTTTTAGCAGGGACTGTGGCCTCCCTTGGTGGCTAGGCTGTGGGTGAAGGAGTCCTTTGCAGCTTCCCTTTTTTTTGGTACCAAGGAAGCAGGCAGACCTCCCTACAGTGAATGAGTAAATTCAAATCTGCTTTTTGAGCCCCAAGGTATATTACCCCAAACATTACCCCAAAGTCCTCACCTTTAATTCTTCCAGCAAAGATTTGTCTATCAATTTGGTTTCGAGCTTGTCTCTGGTTTGCTGTAAGAAGCAAAGAGTTAGAATGTGCCTGAAGTAACCATATGCCCTTGATACTGCTGTCTCTTGGGTCCCCCTTTTTATGTCTGTAGGTTGAAGATGTATTTCAAGGGTTGCTGCCTTGGAGGGCCCTGGCTTAACCAAATAGGAACTCTAAACAATTAGGTTTAGTAGAAGATCCCCTTGGAATGTTAGCTACTTGCGAGTAAGAATTGGTTCATTCTTTGTGTGTTTATTCCCAGAGCCTGGCACACACGCAGTAAGCACTAAATAAATTGATTGATTGATCCAGCATGGCTGGATCCACAAATTAGACTAAGCCCCCTCCTCTTGCTGGCCCTCTCCCCACGCCGTATCCTATAGATTTCCAAGTTAAGATGAAGTCCTCTGCTGACTTTAGCAAAGCTGCCAGCTGCTCTGATTAAAAAGGCCACTCACATCACCCAAGCTGGTCTCCATGGTTCTATTCTTTTGCCTTCAATCTCCAGTGCTTTCTTTCCTCTTCTACTACGGACACCCAGCCCCAAGTGCTTAAGGATCCCAGGGAAGGGATGATATCAGTTGGCACAGGTTTTCTGAGCAAGTGCCATAGAATCACTGGATTCTATGAGAGCCAGAAGAGACCTCGGAGGTCACCTAATCCAACCTGTGCTTAAACATATCTAGTGATAGATGGCCCTCAGAGCCTACCAATCAATCCTTAGGACAAGGGGAGCTCTTAAAGGAGAACTTTGCAGCAGGTTGTGTTGTGAGAAACCCAGGTACTTCAGATCAGATAGGAAGAAACCCGGGGGGAAAACCCACCAAAACTAACAACTACAGCAACTACAAAAGCCGCTGTACTAGGAATCAAGAACTGGGTTGAAATCCCAGCTTAGCCATCACTGCAGCTGTGTCCTTGACCTTTCCAGACCTCAGTTTTCTCCCCTGTAAAATGGTAGGGTTGTGCTAATGAGCCTTAATGTCCCTTCCCAGGTCTAATAGTCTATGATTCTATAAATTTGTGAGATTGCCTTTTTGATGCACCTCAATAGATAAATTAGTGGGTGTGTTGCAAAGCTTGGAAATGTCTTAGAAATTATCTATCGCTTATCCATTCATGTATGTATGTATGTATGTATGTATGTATCTATCTATCTATCTATCTATCTATCTATCTATCTAGTGGTAGGGCTTTGCCCAGCTTATTGAACTGATGGTGAAGCATGGGCAGAAGGGTTAGCCACAAAAGGGTTAGCCCCAGTAGGGATCTCATCCAGGGCAGGGACTCACAAAAGGGAAAGGACAGGCAGGTGGGTGTACTTACAAAGTAGATCTTCACGTTGCTGAAGGCTGCTCGAAGTTCTCGGAGCATGTCAGGCAATGTGATGGAGAACGTGCTGCAGCTGTCCCCTGAGGCAGAACTGAGGTTGGAGCCAGTCAGGCAGAGCAAGCAGAACAGCAGCATCAAGGTAGACATGGTAGGGCTTTGGTGTGTCTCCTGGGGGCTGGCTGGTAGCTCTGTTTTGCAAGAGCAAGCCTTACTGGTACTGTCCTTCACTTTGCTGGTCTTCATTTATACTCAATGGGGACTATCCCTCATTCATAAAAACCACAAAACTCATATTTCCGGGCAAGAGATTTTCTAAGTACACCCCCTCCCTTTCCCTGCCCCACCCCCAACCATCCCCCACAGCCTCCGCTGAATTGGAGTAGAAGCTCTGATGCTCTGAGTTTATGTGAGTATGTATTTTTTTTTTTAAATTTCTGCATTGCAAGCATGTGGTCGATCTGTACACTTCTCCATTAGGGCTATTTTTAGGGCTTAGGTTGGAGAGGGGGAGATAAGCTCTGCTTTTTTTTTTTTTGACACTTCTGTACTGTACTACTTACATAATATGCAGCTTTTACCTCAAACGTTGCAGGCCTGAGACTGTCATAGAGAGAATGTTCCTTGCCTATGGTGACGTGGATGTGAGCCCATTTCAGGATGCTGTCTGTTGAGAAATTCTTTGTTGCATACTGTTTAAACAGTCAAGGCTTTGAACCTGCTTAATTTAGAGAGTAAACAGCTCCACTACTTGCCTCTATCAAGAGAAAGCCAGCTTCCCAATAGGACAAGTATAGGCATTCAAATTTGTGTATTAGTCATGCCTCAAACAAAAGGTTCTTTATCTTTTGATATGGACCTCTTTTCAGAAGAATACTTTTCCATGTGTAAAGAAGTAATTTTTTTTTTCCCATCCAAATTTTTGAACCCTCTGAAATCTGTCTAGAGACTCCTTCAGGGTCCATGAATCCTGTGCTAAGAGCTGCTCTTCCACAAGGCTGGAATCCCAATGCATTCTCTGCCCATTTTATGCCTCTGCTTCATTGAGTGTCTCCAGCTTGGAGGAGTTTTGAGTAGTACATCACTTACAGAATTGTACAGACCTAGGCTAGGTATCCTTCTACCTTCTGCAAGACCACACTTAACTTAGCTTGAGTGAGATGGGCTCCTTTTCTCTTCTTAAGCCTCAGTGAAATCAGGCCAGCAATCAACAAAACATTTGTTGAACATCTGGTATGTGTGAGGCACCACAATAATTAAGTACTGAAAAGAAAGACCCAACTGGATAGTTAGTTGAGAGATTCATATCTACTAAAGTTTTCTGGGACATGGGACATTGGACTTGGCTTTCTGTTCTAAAGGTTAAACATAAAAAGGGTTATATGACTATAAAAATTAGGGGGTTTGGCACAGTAGGTACAGGACTAGACCTGAGTTCAAATCCTGCCTCAGACACTAGCTATATGACCCCCAGGTAAGTCACTTAATTTTCCTGTGCCTTAGTTTTCTCATCTAGGATAATGAAAAAGGGAAGAATGATATCACCTACCTTATAGGGTTGTGATCAGCAAATGAGATAACGGAAACAAATTATTTTGCACATCTTAAAGCACTATACAATTGCTAGCTATTATTATTATTATTATTATTATAAGAATAAGTACTTACTAGAGATGATTATAGAAAGGAGCTGAATGGGAGTTACATAGAATCACCCCTTTGGTTCTAGAACAGAAATGATCTCTCCCATCTGTTCTGGGGAGTTTTCTCTCCCTGACTCAACCTTCACCTTGGCAACTAAATTTCCCTTGACTTCAGAGGGAATTCCACGCTGAATAGGAGTTACACAGGAGAACTATTTCAGGACAAAGAAGCAGAGTTGTACCAGGAATATTTGGGGAGAGAAAAGGGAGAGGAGAATAGTGACATGAATGATGCAGATGGAGAAGTCTATGACTCATGGTCATGTGGCATCCTTACTGCTCTGCTTGTCACCCCACCTCAGTCCTAGGCTTAGCCTGGTGGGTTAATGCCTTTCTTCTTTGATTAGCAGCAATTTATGCTACCTATGTCTTGTTTGTACATAGCTGTTTGCATGTTGTCTTCTCTATGAGTACTATGTTCCAGGCACTGTGCTAAGCACTCAGGATACAAAAAGAGGCAAAAGACTGTCTTTGCCTTTGGGAAGCTCACAATGTAATGGGGGAAGATGATAAGCAAATTAGTATTTAGCAACAAGCCAAATACAGGTCAAAAAGGAAATAAGAGAGAGAAGGCATTAGAATTAAAGGGTTGGGAAAAGCTTCCTGTAGAAGATGGGATTTTAGTTGGGACTGAAAGGGAAGGGAGAGCGTTCCAGGCATGGGAAATAGCAAGAAAAAATGCCAGGAGACTGGGAGCACCTTGAGAATGGGGACTTTTTGTTTTGTTTTTTTGCCTTTGTGTCCCCAGCATTGAGCACAGAGCCAGGCACACAGTAAATGCTTATTGACTTGTTGGTATAGAATTAGAGACAGGAAAAATGAATATTTCAAGGGCAGGAGGGCAGAAGAATGTCCTAGTGCTCCCTAGGATTGTCAGGATTTGAAGTCAATGGGAACATTTTGATCTCAATATTTTTCCCCTCCCTCTTCTTTCCTGGAGGGGAACCTCTCTATTCCAATGATCCTTCTCTGCCTTTCAGCCAAGGGTCTCTTCTGGAAAGAAGTGTGTTGTCTTGGGAGAAATAATGAATTGGTTTCAGTTCCTGGCTCTGTGATGAATAGCTATGTATTCCTGGGAAGTCATTTTGCCCACATGCTTCAAATTCCCCAGCTGCCAAAGTGGAATGCTGATACCTGCTCTAACTATTTTACTAGGCAGCTAGGTGGTACAGTGGATAGAGTGCATGGCATGGAGTCAGGAAGACCTGAGTTTGAATCCAGCTTCAGACACTAGCTGTGTCACCCTGGCCAAGTCACTTAACCCTGTTTGCTTCAGAAATGACAAACCAGTCTAATATCTTTGCCAAAAAAAAAAACCCAAATGGGATCATGACGAGTCAGACACAACTGAAATGACTGAACAACAAGTTATTTCTTAGTGTTATGGTGAAGATTGGTTGAAATAATGCATACGGAAGTATTCTACAAACATAAGAAGGGAAATTATTATAACTTTGTTTCCTTAGAGTTTTAAGATTTACCAAGTACTTTCCTTACTACAAACCTGTGATATGTGGCACGTGCATTACTATACCCATTTTATAGATGAGGAAACTGAAACTCTGGCTTAGTGCTTCTTGCCCAAGATCACACAATTAGTAGGTTTCAGAGTGGTGAGATATTGACTGACTGATTCATGGAGAAGACAATATGCAAAAAACCATGTACAGGGTTCTTGTACAACAAGATATAGGCAGGAGAAATTTCAGATAATCAGCAAAGAAAGGCCCTAGAATACCAGACCAAACCTAAGACTGTGGTGGTGTGGCAAACCTGGCTCCCCCTCATTCCAAGTTCAAAGTTTTCTCTACCATGCCATGCTCTCACACCAGCTGGATGATCTTGGCAAGTCATGTCAATTTTCTGGGTCCCAGTTTCCTCATCTGTAAAATGAGTGTTGGACTAAATAGCCTCTAAGTTTCCTTCCAGACTCTCAGGTATTATATCTGTTCTTATATTACAATTTGCACTCATTGGACCTATGTGGAGGGCACAGAACTGAGGCTTGAGTTCTAAGGATGATGAAGGATGTGTCGTTTTGCTAAAGCAACAGCAGCTAAGTTGAGGCATGGGCAGGAGGGGGGAAGGAGAGATGTAGGGCACTCCCACCTCTCAACTCTATGAATTTAGGTAAATTGCTGCAAAGACCAGCTTCAGGCCCAGTGGACTTCTGTCATTGCCCTTGGTGTTCTGGGAACCGAGAAGGAGTCAGACATCCAAATGCCTCTAGGAAATGGGGTGGGACAGATCTAGAAGCTACTCCCTGGCCAGATTTTGGATGCTGATATGGAATGTGAAAGAGGACTTAGTTATGCCAGCAGGGAGGGATAAGAAACTTGGACTTCCTCTGTTAGTTACTCTGCTTTTTTCAACTTGGGCCCACTGTTTATGCTGCTCTTGGGAATCTGTGGTTTAGATCAGGGGCAGATGTCCCTCTGAGGGCAAATGGAGTTTCTGCAGAAGTCATGTCCACTAAGATTGGCTCTTAGCCACATTGTGATGTGTGTTGGGCTTCTCTCCTTTCCTTTCCAGAATCACTTTTCTTTCTAGAAGGTCATGTGTTGTTCCTCTGCTGTCCCCATTCTTCTGAGGGAAACAGTTGGATAAGCTTAGTCACACTAACTTGAGATTTGAAAGAGGTCCACAGGGAAAGTGCCAGGTTGAACTCAAAAGACTTTAGTGGGATGCTGGAGATAGAGCCCAAGAATTGGAGTTAGAAGAACTTCGTTTAATCATTTATTCCCTGTATGACTTTGGTCAAGAAATTGAAAAACACTTGTTCGTCCTTCATTTCCAAAAAAGACCAATGATATCACAAATGAGTAATGCTCGGGCTCGTGCGCACATTGAATTTGTGAGGCAGAGTTGTGCAAATTGTCATCCTCTGTCTTTCCTCTAGAGTCACAAAAGTCCAGCAGGAAGACAAAAGTAGGATGACTGATGATGGCCTGGGATGCAGTGTATGACCTTGGCGCTAAACAAGGAGTGAAGACAGAAAACCTGGATTAAGCCCCAACAGCCATCAACTAGTTGTGTGACCTTAGCAAAGTTGCCTTCCTCCTCTGAGCCATTTGCCTTATCTTTAAAATTGAGCGGTTTGGGCTACAAGGTCTCCAAAGTCCATCTAGTTCTCAATCCCATTATGATGGAATGTAAAGAACCAGGTAATTGGGGGAGTTATTTTAGGGGACAAGGAGGGACTGACATCACATATACTAGCTATTGGTAAGGCTGAGCAGGATATCTGCTCAAAAAGCCAGTTTGTTAAGAGAGAGCTCTGGCATACTGGAAAGGGTACTGACCTTAGAGTCAGAGGACCTGAATTCAAATCCCACCTCTGACATTCAGAACCTGTACAACCATGGACAAGTCACCTCAGTTCCTTCATTTGTAAAATGAGAGGTTTGGACTACAGAACCTCTGAGGTCCTTTATTGCTCTAGACCAATGTTGTATGTGAATCCTCACAGGCTTTTGAACAGAAGATACAGCATGAAGTTGAAGGGCTGGCATTTGTTTCACACTTTACAAAGGGCGAAAGAACGCTCTCTGAAATTTTAACTAGGGTAGAACTCAGAATATAGTATCATTTTTCTGAGAATCAATGAGTTACATAACCACATGTTTCTCCGGTCCCTTCCCCCACAACCTGGGATACCCTGAGTAAGTCTGTGGTTGCCTAATAGTTAAAGGGTGTGGGTGCCTTAGTGAGAACTGCAACATCTGGGGGTTAATAAAACTAGTAATTCACTATAGTCAAAAGAGAGAGAGAGCATGCTGCATATCCTGCTGTAGTAAGAGAATGAATATCCTTGTGTGTTTACATTTCACAGAATGATGTCTGACTAAAGAGGTTGGGATTCTGTCTCACACACCCTTGCTTCCCAGCAAAACCATACCTAATCATTTCCAACCAGTGGTGCTCTCCCCTTATTGCTATGAATTTCTGGAGAAGATTCCCCAGTTTGGCCCTTGATGACCCATCCTTGATTTGAGTAACTTCCCTAAGTCCTTTAGTTCTTCCATGGGCATGCACCAGATTCCACCTGCTTTCTGTTGATTAAACTGATTCATTACCTGTCACTCTGATCTAGGTGGAGGTGGAGATAATCTGGCCAGCTTTGTGTCAGATTGTAACCATTGTTCTGTTACAGGGGATTAGACCCAGGTGGAAGAAGTTTAGCTCAGGATAGAAGGTCAATCTTATAGTCAGAAAGACCTGAGTTCAAGCCCTGTCTCTGACAGATGCTAACTGACTGATCATGGCCAAATCATGTTTCGTCACCTGTAAAATGAGGAAGGTGTATTAGACAGCTTCTGAGATTCTTCACATATCACCAAGCTGTGATATTACTATCATGCCCTAGGTAACTCTTTATGAGACTCTAAATTACAGAAGAGTGCTGATATGGAAAGTGAGGAGGCGTTTCCTTGAAATTCCAGATCTAGGCCAAAAGAAACAAAAAGTTCCAAGGAATGCTCAAATGGAAATGTTTTTCCAAACATGGAAATCAGATGCCCATGGTGACTACATGGCACTTAAAATGGCTACCTTCTTCCAAATGGACTATACAGTTATATGGCCCAAGATAAATGGGCAACTTTTTAGCAAAATAACTAATCTCTCTGGGTCCCAGATTGGTCCCCAGTCAAATGGAGCTCAAAACAGTCTATTTCTCTCCTTCACAGGATTGGTATGAGGATGAAATGAGATACTGGCTAGAAAGGACTTCAGGAAGGTAGGAGTACCATTTAAAATGCAAGGTATTCTGAATATTTAATCATTCAATGAGCATTTATTAAGTGCCTACTGCATACCAGGCACTATGATAGGTGCTGTATAGGTGCTATATAGATACAAAAATGGAACAGTCCTTGGTTTAAAGGAGTTCACATTCTAACAGGAGAAGCCAAGCAGGTACACACACACACACACACACACACACACACACACACACACACACACTTTGTCTGGGAAGTCACTAATGTCTGGCAGGATTAAGAAAGGCTTTATGTAAAAAGTGCTGTTTGGATGGAGGTTTGAGGGAAAATAGGTGGTGAAGAGGGAGTGCATGGATGGAGATGACAACAATAATTAATAGCTTACATTTATAAAATAATTTAAGATTTGCAAAGAACTTTACGAACATTATCTCATTTGATCCTCACAACAACCCTTGGAGGTAAGTGATATCATTATCCCTATTTTACATATGATGAAACTAAGGCAGGTTAAGTGACTTGCCCAGGGTCACACAGCTACTAAATGTTTGAGACCAGATTTGAATACAGGTCTTCCTGATTTCAGTCCAGCTCTTTATCTATTGTTCCATCTTGCTGCCTCTGTAATGGGAGATTGAGTGTCATGTATGAGGGCATAGTAAGAACATTGGTGATAATGATGATGACGTTAATGATAATAATAAAGAATAATTTCTATTTATTCAGATTGTGAAAAAGTGCCAACAACAAAAATAACCCTCTTGTTCCTTTAAAAATAGTTACTCAGTCGTGAAAGTCCTATATCCTCAGTTTGTATGAGAGTGACTGATTCAGGTCATCCACTTTTCAGGAACTTTGAGGTTGGGTTACAATCGCTGAAACAGTAGGATTTAGGCCAGGGGCAAAACAGGGGCTAAGAACAAGCGTGAGTCACAGAACACCACATATCTAGGTATTCGCTTTCAAGAAAACGTAAATACTATTCTTAAGACGTAGACCTTGAAGTGACTCACTAAGGAAAGAGGGGGAAGTTGAAAGGAGAGGGAATCCCCCTTCTCCCTTGGATACCCTTTCAAAAAGCTCTGTTGTTTCTTATGAGGAATTGATCTCATTTGTTTGTGCTCTAAGTAGGGAGCTATGGGATTATTTTTCAGCAAGGTGTTGGAAGATGACTATGTCCCATTCCCTTGGAGCTATCTAGTATTGTTCTCTTCCCTGACTTGCAGGTGTCTCAAAACTCAAGCTTTCAGGATGGCTTCTGACCTGGACTGAAGGGTATTCCTTCAGCTTAAGATACCTCCTATGTTGGGGTCAACTTGTTTCTTAGGTTGATGCTTATGTTTTTGGCTAATGATAGAGTTTCATTTCTTGTTCTCTGGGACATTCACTTTGGCAGCAATCTTTGCTTGATCTCATTGTTCACTTCTACAACCTTCCCTGACCTTGATCAAGCTCAGAATTTCTCAGTAGTTGTTCTGCAATAGGATTTAGTGAAAGGCAAGACCCTGTAAAGGAAGGGTGGGGAAGAAGGGTGGGCAGAGTGAGGAAATCTCTGGCACTCAGCTGCTTGTACTTGATTGTCTTCCTTCCTCCTTTGGTATATCTCAGGTTAAAAGTGAAACATGTTCTCAGGAATCCTAAAGGAGCTGAGTTAGAGTGGTCTTTTTGCCAAACCAGGCAAGGATTGGGAAAATTGGACTCTGTGTCCATCTATGGAGTTAAAGTCTGCCTTTTTTTTGCAAGGTTTGGTCATGATCCCAGCCAATTACTTGAGTTTTAAACTCTTTGTTAAGGTAGGGGTCTGCTTCCAGTGTGGAAAATGTACTGTCCCAAGATTTGGGGGGGGGGTTGTACAGCTGTTTTCAGAGATACTTCTAGGGACCTGTAAATTTTCAGTTCTTCCAAGGTGGTATGATAAGGGGCGAGGTGTTTACTCCTTTCCTGGCCTGTGCTGTGGTCTATTAGTGACCACAAGCACTCTTTTTTGCCTTGGAACTGTGAGGAGGACTACAAGCTCCACCATGCCAACACTCCTCCTCACCCCAGGACCGCCACCCAGAACTGTGACCCAGGTCCAAGCACTGGCAAAGCAAGAGATCCCTGCAATCCCCCTCTGATCAACCACTCAATTCCCCCTCAGTCTGTGGGTTGGAAGCTCAGGAGGCGGTGCTGCCCTGGGGCCGAGCTCAGGGACTGGGCTAGGACCACGCTTCTCTCTCTCATCGCAGTCACAGACTTTTCCCACTGACCTTCTAAGTTGTGTTTGGTGTTTGTGGGTTGAGAGGTCTGGAAACGGCCACAGCTGCTTGTGATTCAGTCCTCTGAGGCCTGCGCCCCACATCAAACTGCGCTCCTCTCCCAGCCTGGCAGTGATCAACCATCCAGGCTGTCTTGGACTGGAAATTTGTTTCACCCTGATTTTTTGTGGGTTCTGCTGCTTCAGAATTTGTTTAGAGCCATTTTTACAGGTATTTGGAGGGGTTTGGAGGAGACCTCAAGCAAGTCACTGCTTTTACTCTGCCACCTTGGCTCTGTCCCCCCATCTATGGAGTTAAGCAGGCCAGAAGGACATTGCAAACCACAGCGGAAGAGCTGATCTTTGGACAGCTAAAGTGGAATTCCCCTTTGTGCAACTGTGGTGCCAGCTTTCTTCCCTAAGTAGACAAATGGATTTTTCTTGGGGAACCCATTGACCTCTAATTTCTTGTACTTAGAGGTCTTGAGCTGGCAGCACCCTAGATATTTGGCTCTCTTATGAAAAGCAAGCAAAGATGGATCAGAGAACTTAGGAACTTTCACACAAGGGACAGTCCCTCTTTCAATTCAACAACAACAAAAATAACAACTTGCATTTACATGGTACTTTAAAGTTTGAAAATCACTTTCCTTACAAGAACTTCATGAGGCACGTTGTGCGAGTATTATTAATCCCTTTTTACAGGTGAAGCCCTAAGAGGTTAAGTGATGTGCCCATAACCATACCCTTAGTAAACATTTGTGGTAGGATTTGAATCAAGTTCCCAAACTCTTTCCACTGTACCTTGTTGCTTCCCAACAAAAACTTACTAAGCATATAACATCTGTAGAGCATTGATATAAGCATCTGGAGTGAGCTGAGAGTTCAGATAAAACATGGTCCCTCTCCTCATGGAGCTTATAGTCTAACCATCCAATCCTTTTTCTTGCAGAGCCAATCCTCTACCTGTTGCTTGGAAGGTATGAATTAGTCTTGAGTCTATGACGAGGCCAGGTAGTTAGTGTAGTAGGTTATCCCAGTAGTTCTTTTAGTAGTTCTCTTCCTTAAAAGGCACAGAAATGATCCTCAAGACTCAATTTGTTCAGAGGACCATTGATGGGCCATTGATATTGTTTCTTGGTCACGTGAGCACCATAAAGATCTCCAGCTCCTCCCCAAAAATGACTGACAGACTGCTATGAACAACAGCACAGAGGCAAGATAGCTTAGCTCAGCTGTATTAATGTGGAGTCTTTGAGGAATGATTTTATTAAATATCCTTCTCCTGCTATGGCTAAGTAAATCTTTTGCTAACCATCACATCTCCTATGAGAGTTTCATTTCATTTCAATATGGAAACTAAGGCTAGGGGACTAGCCTGAGGAGGCCTTTCCTTCATCATTTAGCATAGTCATCCAGGAGTGTATCAGAATGGCCTTGTTGAAATCAGAGATGGGCAGTACAGAGGGAGAAGAGGACCCTTTGGTGTTTTTGGGGGTGCTTCTGAACATGCCTCTAATGAGGATGGCTGCTTGTGGGAGGGCATCTTCCATCATCCCTGGGAGATTAGAATATAAACTGTCTGTGGCCATTTAGCAACTAGAGATACATGTCAATATTCTCTGTGTCTTGAAGAATTGTACTTTAAGGATAATTGCAGTAAACTGAGCTTTGTTTAATTTTTTTAAAAATTTTAATTAAGGGAGTGATAGTGGTAACTATCTGAGCCTCCCTTCCCTCTCTATCATTTTGGGATAGTCTGAAGGATTGTGCTAAATATAGGAATTGCTTGGGACTTTTGGGGAGATCATTGTGAACCATGCCATGTTGACTTTGTTGGGGCTATGACATAGAGTACTGATGAAGGCACTTAGGAGGATCTTTCTTAGTCTTCCCCAGGAACCCAGAGAGTTTTCTGGGGTTGGGCATACAGATGACTACCCTCAGTTAGGAGGGTGTAGCATTGCATAGGTTTAAAAGATTTAGGGGGAGAAACAGCTTCCTGTCTTACCGTGGATCTGTGAACTATAACTGTCTGTCTCTGTCTGTCTCTCTCAGATTTCCAGTAGGGGTTTGAGAGGCTCCTGAAGATCTTAAATCAGAAATGGTGATTATTTGCGTATGGCAGATAGAGCATATGTACTGGCCTGGAGGAGTCTTTGGCTTTGTGTCTTTTTGTTGTCGATGTATGTGTGTGTGTGTGTGTTCTCCTGAGCATAGGTAAGCAATTAGAATCTAGACATGTTTATTGTTGAGGACAACCTTGTTAGTTTCAGTCATCAGGTGTTGGTTGGTCCCTTGTTGGAATCAACTGGAAGCAGAAAGGATTTCTTGCATTGGATAGCATGATCACTGCTGGGAAGAGGATCCCAAACTCTTCTTGGCTGGCCATGTTCTCCTTTGGGTTTTCTGAGCCATCCTATGGGACCTCATCCACATGATGGACCAACAAGGGGCAGTGAAGCCCTGGCCTGTGGCAATAATAGTGTACAACCATCTTGAAAGGAGATGAGAAGGAGAGGAAGGGTCTGAATTAACCTGGGGAAATAAGTAGGTATTCTAAATCTTGTCCTGTTTGCGAATCCAGTTGCTATAATCTACTTTTACTGGATTCAATAATTAACCTACATATTTTCCAGAATTATATCGCCCTAAAGTCTGTTCAATTCCCCCATATGTTGGGGAGACACATGTACTTTGTGTCCTGGAAAGAGATGTCACTGTGGGCATTTGGCAAGAGTGTTCTAGAGAAAAGGGTGTTACAGTGGCTTTTGTTTCCCCAAATTTGACTGCAATAGTATGAAACCTTTGGTCTAGATTTTTTTAAATTGTTTAAAAATTTATTTAGAATTTTAATAAACAAATCTTACTGCTTTCGTGAAATTCTTATATTGACTAGAGAAATGACTTTCTGTTTACCCCATCCAAGCTAATTGCTACTCAAATTATACACTCATTCTTGCCTCCTACCATTGAAATTCTCTCAGCATTTGACCTCTAATGATACAGATACCTAGCTGTTGATCTCTTTCTATGGTTAGTGTTTATGTTCTGAATTCTGTTTATGTGTCTTTCCTATGTGAAACCTTTTCTGACTCTTTCCCTACTACCCCCAGATGCTAGTACCTCCTCCTCCCAATTACCTCATATTTACTTTATGTGTGTGTGTGTGTGTGTGTGTGTGTGTGTGTTATTTTTCCCATAGAATGTAAGCTTCTTGAGGTTAGGGATTGTTTGGGTTTTTTTTTTTTTTGGTCTATATTTCTCCTCAGCTTAATAAATTCTTTTAGGTTGGTTGATTAGATTACAAGTTCTCTTAGGGCAGGGACAATCTCCATATCATACTCCTTAAGAGTATCCAAGCATCATGCACAATTAGGTGATGATGATAATAATGATAATGATGGTGATGATGGTGATTAAAATTAAACTGGACCTATGATGTCATTGGCATAGCAGCTTCCATTGAGGAACATTCTTTACCAATAAAGCTCTGCCCCTACTCTTCAATATATAGTCTTAGAGAGTTACCTTATGTCACTGAAAGTTTGAGTGACTTGCCCAGGGTCATGCAACCAGTATGAGTCAGAAGAGGGACTTGAACTCAGGTCTTTTTGATTCTAAAACTATCTCTTTATTGTCCCTTGCTAATGCCTCCTCCCTGAAACTCCATCTCTCTCTCTCTCTCTCTCTCTCTCTCTCTCTCTCTCTCTCTCTCTCTCTCTCCCTCTCTCTCTCTCCCTTTCTCTTTCTCCTGCCGCTTCTCTGTGTCTCTCCCTCTAATTTCTCTCTCTGTGTGTTTATAGATACATATACGTATACATATACATATATATATTTTGGCATATACATAGTGATTTGCATGTGGTCTCTCCCATTAGACTGTGAGCCTCTTGAAGGCAGGGAAATAGTTTTTGCCTTTCTTTGTATCTCTGGAACTTGTTATAGTGCTTGACACATAATTGATACTTAATAAATGCTTGTTGATTGGTTGACTATATTATGCCCCTTCTCCCAATACTGCAATTATTTTTACTACTAAAAAAAGTGACATTTGTTTAAGGAAGCCGTGTGGTATAGCAGAATCAAAGCGCCCAGGTTCACATCCTGTTTCTGATGCTTATTACCTTTGTAAACTTGGGTATCTCACTGAGGCTCCTCGTACCCCACTTTCCTCTCCTGTACAATGAGTGGGGCTGGACTAGAGGATCTCTGGGTTTCTTTCCAGATCTAAATCTCTGCTCTCTGATAGAACTTCACATACGTTCTCTCTTTCAAGACTTATAAGGACCTTGAGAAGTATCTAGTGAAAATATTATCTCTATTTTAAAGATGTGGTAACTGAGGCTTAGAGAAAGAAAACTGTTTACCCAGGGTCACCCAACTGGTACAATGGGTAGTAGGGCTAGAATTAGAATTCAGATCTGTTTCTGGGTCCAATGATCTTTCCTACTCAGCTTATCAACCAATTAGCCAATAATGGATGAAATTGAGGAGGAGAAGGAGGAAGAGGAGGAGAGAACAGCCTAAAAGGAAAAGGCAAGGATGTATCCACAGCACCCTTGTTCCCAGGTGAGGATGAGGTAGGTCCAGGCAGCAGCCTGTAGCTAGAGTCTGTTAATCAGAGTTTCCAAGTGGCCGATTCAGCAGCTGCTGTGAACACAGTTGTGTCATGGAAGCGAATGTGCTTCACACTCAGGGTTTTTGTGGTTTGAGAACAGAAAGAGTCTGGGAGTTTCTGGGCTGAGACCTAAGGTCTTACCTATTCCCAGAAATGGCTTCCTGTGATAGGTACCATGGTGGTCCCAGATTGGAAGCCAGTCGCTGGCTTGGGTTTGGAGCTGAGCCTGGGTTAGGAATCCAAACTGTAAAGATCTGCTTGGCTTTCTCTCCTTATTATGGGTGCCAGTGTTCCTTTCATTTTCGTTCTCTGTTCTTTCTTGGGTCAACTTTCACATCCCTAAATGAACTTCAATGACTCTGGTCAGCTCTGGCCGGGCTACCTCTTCACCAATAAAAGCCAAACGTTTCCTAACCTTTCCTACTGGGGCCTGCCTTGTAAGTTACTCATGCTGAGCAAGCAAATGTTTTCCCTAGTTAAGCTGACTTTGCAGCTACCAAGAGAAGTTCGGTGCTTTGATAAAATAGGCTTTTGTGCCAGGAAAGAAAGTGTCAAGTCAACAAGAAGTAGATCCTAGACCTTGGTTCAATCTGACTATGACAGGAACTCCATCTTGGTGAGATATTCAGTTTTCCCTCTGTAAAATGGGGAAAGCAAAAGCTTCTTATTTCCCACTCTCCACTTCCAGGACAGTTTCCCACAAGCCCCTTAAGGGAAGAAATCATTGTATTATCTGTGGTTTGGGACTATCTCATAGGTAGTAGAATCTGGAAAGAAGTTTCTAGAACCCCATCTGGTCCAATCCCACTGGAGAAAAAGCAAAGAATTGTGGAAAGCTAGAGATTTTTCCACAGAGGAGTTGGTTTGAAGTCCTGTTTGACTGGTGGCTGACTACTTGCATAACTTTGGATCAGTCACCAAACTTCAATTTCCTTATTTGTAAAATAAGACATTTAGAAGAGGAGTTTCTGCAGATCATTTTTTAGATCTAAAGCAACAGATAATCCCAGGATTTTATAATTTAGGTTCAGAGAAGTTTGTGACCTGTCCAAGGTCAAAGTAGCAGTAAGTGACAGAGGAGAGGGTTCTCAGACTTGAACCCAGCTCCTCAGACTCCAATCTCACTGCTCTTTCCACCATATCAATCTGTTTCTACCTTGTTCCCACTTTTTATAAGCCTAGAGACAGGCAGCACAGTGGATGGAGTGCTGAACCTGGAGTCAGGAAGACCTGAGTTCAAATCCAACCTCAGACACTTACTAGCTGGGTGACTCTGGGCAAATCCTTTTCTGCCTCGGTTTCCTCATATGCACAATGTGGGGAAGGGTTTGACTTGATGATCTCTAGAATCTAGTTTTAAATCTATGATCCTATGATGGGAGAGATGCAACGTTTAACTAAGACATGGTCCCTACCCTTAAGGAATTTAAAGTCTTAGCAGGGTATTGAGAGACCAGCACAGAAAGCTATAATGTAAAGGACTGCACAGCCAGTTCATTTGAGAGTATGAGGTTGTGACCAGTCTAGAGATCAGGGAAGACTTCCTTGAGGAGGTGATGGTTTGGAGGTGGTGAGACATTTCAGGCTCTGGGACCAGCCTGAGCAGAGGCGAGGAGTCATGACAGCAAAAGCTGGGTTTGAGGGGGCAGAGAATGGTTTAGGCTATGTTTATCTGATCAACTTGGAAAGACAGTGTGTTGCCAGCTTATAGAGGCTGGACCAGGGAAGTCTGACTTTCCCTTTTTTTTTTTTTAAGGTAATTGGGGTTAAGTGACTTGCCCAACTCGTGAGTGTCAAGTGTTTGATCTGAGGCCAGATTTGAACTCAGGTCCTCCTGACTTCAGGGCAGGTGCTCTATCCACTGGGCCACCTAGCTGCGCCTGAGTCTGACTTTTCCTTGCAAGGTCATAGGTAACCACAGAAGATGTCCTTACAGGAGAATGGCATGACCGTATCAATGGGCAAGAAAGAACATACTAGCAGTGGTTTGGAATCCAAGTCAAAGGTATCTCTCTCTTCTTGGCCTGTAAAATTCTGAAAAGGACCTTGGGATTTAGAGCTAATAGGAATGTTAGAGCTCATCTGGTCCATTTTATAGATAAGGAAACTGAGGCTCCAGGAAAGTGACTTGT